>NC_133819.1:107305965-107945298 GCF_047830755.1 Zonotrichia albicollis | reverse complement strand
GGCTCTTGGATGGGGTACTGGAGCGTGGGACTATATAAAGAGCTGAGTAGATTTGACAAGAATGAGTTGACATGGCATAAATTGGTACTGGAGAGATCAAGTGATATGTTTTGGAATTAAACATAAAATTACTGATGATGGATATGTTGTGTTATTTTTATTAGCACAAAGATAGGCTATGCCCCATCATCCTGGATTGATGACTACTTTGACTGGGTGAAGCCACAGTCGTCCTGTTGCAGAGTCTACAATACCACTGGACAGTTTTGCAATGCTTCAGGTATTGGCATCCATCTTGTTGCTAGTGAATTAGCTTGGTTTATAAGTTTCACAGCCAAAACATTTCCTCATGGTATGAGTCAAGTGAATACCTTTTCTTACTGTAAGTAGGAACCTCTTGAGTTATCCTCTTAATTTATTTGAACTGCTGTTTGAGTGAGCTTAAATATTCTACTGGAATGCTGCAGACTGAAAACAGCCTACCTAGACAGCCAATGTAACTTGCTGTAAAAATTCTGATCCTTCTGTTGGCCTTCTTAGAGTACACAAACTTGGTGCTCTGCTTTTGTTCAGGCCCTTCAGTTGGGTGTAGTTCTCATCGGATCTAATGGAGATAAGTGCACAAGTAAGAATTCTCTGACGGCCCTTGCCGTAGTAGCAATAAATCAAATTAAGGACTACAAATCTTACATGGAATTTCAAGACGGATCAGTTAGTTCATCAGTAAAAATGCTTTTTATGGAATTGCATCCTGTAGTAATGCAAGTCAGAAGTTCCCAGTGTTAGGAAAAAGAATTCTTGTAGGTGACCTCCTTCCTGTATTTCTTCAGTCAGCGATCCATCCTGCACTCGTTGTCGACCACTGACTCAAGAAGGCAAGCAGAGACCACAGGGTGAAGACTTCATGACCTTTTTGCCAATGTTCCTATCAGACAACCCTAATCCTAAATGTGGCAAAGGGTAAGAGCTTTATTCTATGGACCCTGCTTAGACCAATGTGTCAGAGATATTTGCTCTGGCTTTTGTCTGGAGGTTTGATGGCTAATGTCCTCCTAAAAGCCGTACAAACATTGACATCTCACGAGTTCTGTACTGTTTTCTGAAAAAAACCCAAATGCATCATCAACTAAATGGAACAGCAGCTTTCCCCTGTAAAAAGAGAGACAATATCTATGGTCAGTCTGTTCTAGAATATCCTGTGCAATCTTGAAATGTATTGTGCTCTGAAGCTTTTTTAGTTTTAGAAACTGCTAGAAACAACTACCAGCTGTTAGCTCTCTAAAGGACATCTACAAGAGAGCTGGAGAGGCACTTTTTACAAGGGGGTGTAGTGATAAACAAGGAGGCATGGCTTTAAAATGAAAGAGGGTAGGTTTAAAATAGATGTTAGGAAGAAATTCTTTACTCTGAGGGTGGTGAGGCACTGGAACAGATTGCCCAGAGAAGCTGTGCCATCCCTGGAAGTGTTCAAGATGAGGTGGGATGGGATGTGAGCAGCTGTAGTCTAGTAGAAAGTGTTCGTGCTCATGGCAGAGGTGCAGCTAGCTAGATGATCTTATGCTTCCTTCCAACTCAAACCATTCCATAAGATTATTTGTTATAAAAGTTAATAAATTTGAATGGTGCTGACATCTGCTACCTGTTTTTATAGAGGACACGCTGCATATAACTCTGCTGTCAACTTCATAAACAACAAAACTGAGGTGGGAGCCACTTATTTTATGACTTACCATACTGTACTGAAAACATCATCTGATTATATTGATGCCATGAGGAAAGCTCGGATTATAGCAGACAATATTACTGAAACCATGGGCATCAAAGAGAAGAACTACCGCGTGTTTCCTTACAGGTATGGTTAGATCTTTCTTGCCTTGGTGACAAATACTGGAGCAACACAGAAAAGGTGCTGGCTAATAACATGTTAAAAACCTGAGTTTTGTCTAACAGAAGGTAATGCAGAGACTTGGGGATTTCTAGTAAAACTAGGAAGATATAATTTGTATCCATAGTACTGGCCTCTTTCTACTGTCATTGATAATTAATTTAAATCCTTCACTACAAATGTAGATATGACTCATTTTGGGGCATTTCATAGTAGGGTTTAATAGTTCAAACAAAAGCAGGTATGTTGACATGGGTAGTTGCAACCTGTGATCTGAATGTATTGACTTCAGATAAGTTATTTAAATGTAAAGCAAATGCAACAGAAATGTCAAGTATAGGAGTACCACACTGAAATTGAGTTGGAGTTGATATCTGTGCATCTGAAATACCGATCTCTGCATCAAAGAATCCTACCTGCACTTATGGTCCATCTGCAGTAGCTCCTGTAGATACCTAAAGGGATCTGAGCACCTGCCTTCTGGTATCTGCTGTAGCTGCCGATGTTGAAATATGGGAATTACACTGACTTTGAGACCATGATCTTTATTTGAAGTGTTAGTGAGGAGTTAACCCCTACAAAATGCTGGCTGTTACACGATACTCCACTGACAAAAGGAAGCCAGTTTCTGTTGGTGATTTCTATGGGGGAGTGGGGGAACTACTTTATCCTTAGCACAGAAGCTAATAGAATATTAGCATATCAAAGGGAAGATGGCTAATGACAACCTCTCTTTTTTCTACAGTGTGTTTTATGTCTTCTATGAACAATACCTGACAATTGTGCATGATGCTATCTTTAACCTCTGCATCTCTTTGGGATCAATATTTCTGGTGACAACTGTGCTTCTTGGTTTTGAAGTATGGGCTGCTGTTGTGGTTTCAATAACTATTGCTATGATAATTGTCAACATGTTTGGAGTGATGTGGCTCTGGGGAATCAGCTTGAATGCAGTTTCATTAGTAAATCTTGTCATGGTAAGTCAAGAAGACCTCTCTTTGCTTCTGTTTCCAAGTTTTGAACAGTTCTGTTGCTACATATATACTTGTGATACTGAGGAGTATTCAGCTACTAAACTTTGACAGACCTTTGAACAGTAGTGGAACTACCTTAACATATCTAGAAGAGAAACCAAGTTTATTCTGACAATTAGTCAGAATAATAAGATACAGCAGTTGAATTATACTGCATCTGGTGGAGGTCACTCTTGTTTTGCAGCAACAGCTGCATTGCTGCTGTCTAGGCTAGGTGCTGCTCCACATCAACACAGGTGGCTCGTGCCGAAGGGGAGGATGCATAGGTTTGTCTGCTGTGTTTATGTTCTACAGAGTAGATCTGGGATGTGCTAGCACCAGTATTGTTCCTGCATAAGTGGATGGAATCATCTGGGCAGAAAGCCTTGGTAAAGCACTCCAGAACCAGCTCCAGCAAGCAGCTACTGGTTGCTCTGGCCTTACTGTTGTCTCTAGAGGTTTGTGGCAGGTCTGAGGGCTAGTGTAAACTGTTGGCCCATGTTACAATTGGATGTATGTTCAAGGAAGTCTCTCTACTAGATAAGGCTAAGATTAGCTGTGTTCAGTTAGTGTTGCAAATGACTGATCAGCTGAATTGTCATGGTATCAAATCAGGATGTATATTCAGTGTTATTCTAAAGCAATGTTATTGCAGCTAATAGTTGTAAACTGATTCTAATGTTCAATGTTCACTATGTGCACTGTATCAAAGCCAGCTTGCTGCAACCTCAGGAAACTTGACCTCTAAAACAACCTCATGTTCCACTTCCTGTTTGATTGCCTGTTAGTAATGACTGGTGGTAAAACACTGTGTGGTAAACACCTGCAACAAACAGCCTCTGGGAAGCAACACTAAGTTTGTAACTTCCCATGGTACTTTAACTGTGGGGAGTGATGACTGCTGCTAGGAGTCTCTCTAACCCATCCAGAATTCTGAGACCTTGCTATCAAAGTGCTGATCTAACTGAAGTTTTTACATTTCCTTTCACTCTCCAGAGTTGTGGAATTGCTGTGGAATTCTGCAGTCATGTGACAAGAGCATTCACCATCAGTACCAAGGGCAGTAGAGTGGAGCGTGCAGAAGAAGCTCTGTCTCACATGGGCAGCTCAGTGAGTATCTGCTGGCTGGGGAGGGGAAAACAAGTAGCCAAATAACAGCCTTACTATTTTAAGAAATGTTATAGGTGACAGTCTTAAGTCATAAAGATGGCCTTGCTTTTTCTTTTTGGAATGCTTAAAGCTCTTAAGGTTAACACAGGCTTCTACTAGTAATAGGGGTTAATCTGATGTTAGTACTACCTAATAGTAGAAGAGAGCTAAGTGCTTTAGCTGAACTAGTAGTTTGGATAAACCTCAGATTGTCCCATTAAAATTCAAGTGTTTCTCTTCCAGATAGAGGTGACTAGGAAAGGTGGTTGTGAATATGGGATGTAGTTGGAGCTTGTAGGGAACAAGCAGGACTTGGTGTTTAGGCAGTAGTGTCATGTCACTTGTCTTAGACTATGTGACATGTATGGGGTTGGAATGGACAGTTCTTGTGATGTGTGTACCATACTCAGGTACAGAACTTAACTGGAATGTGAGTTAAATTAAGTAATGGTTTTCACTTGTATCTGCCTGACACAAAAATTAATTAGGTGGCTGTACAGATCAGAGTGGATTTTTAATCATACCGAGCCTGTCCTGTGGGACCAAAAAGATGAACTTGTCTACTGAGTGCATCTTGATTTGGTTCTAGACTGGCAGGGCAGGAAGTATACTGCAAATAGGAGCCTTAGATTATGCAGAAATGTTACTAAATGCTAAATAATTGAAGGAGATGGATTATATTAACTCCTACTTATCATTTTTTTTATTGCCAGGTGTTCAGTGGTATCACGCTGACCAAATTTGGAGGAATTGTAGTATTGGCTTTTTCCAAATCTCAAATCTTCAAGATATTCTACTTCAGGATGTATCTAGCTATGGTTGTGCTGGGAGCAACACATGGGCTGATATTTCTTCCAGTTCTGCTTAGTTACATAGGTAAGATGTGACAGTCTGCTCTATACCACACTTCAAACAAAAATAGCTGTCTGTGGACTTTCCATGACATGGAAAGGTTTGCAGAGATGAAAAGCAGCACTTGAATGTGCCTCTCTCATCCAAGTGGCCTGTCCTTTGGAAAGCAGAGGCTGACTGCTGGCACTGCAGGCTCACTGTTGTGGGCTTGCTGAACTGCAGCAAGCAGTGCCTGGCCCAAGTGGTTGCGCTTTGCTGTGCTTTGTGAAGGTGCCTGCTGTCCCACAGAGCAGCAGGCTTAGCATGTTTCAACCTGGGGCCAGGATGGTGGGTGGAAGCAGCAAACCTCCTATGAGTCACCGTTCCTGCATTTGCAGAAACAATCTTGCCTTTCAGTGAGGATGGTCTGAGCACTGTCCTCTTGAATTTGATAATGCATGTGTATAGTGTAGCCCTGAAGTAAGGCTCAGTTTAAGTCTACCTTTAACGGGCTTAAGACTGATGGGGATTCATCTCCCACTGTCTTTGTTGAGGCTGGCAGCTATTAACAGCTGAGCAGAAGCAGGTTTCTGACTGTTAAGCTGGCCCTAGACAGTAAGATCATGCATGATTCCTGATGCCTTTGGTAACTGTGTTCTCTCACTCAGGCCCATCAGTCAATAAAGCTAAAACTCGTGCTGCACAAGAGAGGACCAGAGGTACAGAGCGGGAAAGACTCCTCTACTTCTAGTTTTTAACAGTGTTCAGTGGACTGCCTGAACTGTGGCTTAGGCCCAGCTCCTAAGAACTGAAGCGCAGCAATGTTCTATGACTATCACACTGTAACCACCACAGACTTGACTCCTGCACAGATTCAACTAGAAGATACCAGCTGCAGCTTTGGACATAGCTTTAAACTCAGGAAATGCTAAGTGTGGCTCAAGTAACAGTATTATAAAACTAGATGCATTAATAAGATTACTAAAACACTTCTGTTTTCAAGAGGTTGCATCTTTTTCCTTCAGAAACTTAAACCAGCTGTAGTGAGAGTTGAATAGCATTTTGTCAATGAAATTAGGGTGATGTGTATGAGAATGGACTGCTAAACCACTGACACTAATTTTAAATGCAGGTCAATGCAATTTTTGTCTCTATTTTTAGGGGGAAGCCATCACAAGTTGTAATATTTTTAGTACTATTTGCCAAAATGTCTTGTATATACTTTATTATAAAATAGCCATTTTGTAGTTCAAAAATCTACTTAAATGCAATAAATTAAGTTTATACATTTCAGTTGAAGAGTCTTTCAGAATGTTGTGGGTTTCATAAGAGCATGTTCTCCAAAAACTTGTTTGAAGAAGGTGACATGTTCTTCACAGTGCTCACCTACAGGAGACAAAATAAAAGTTCCATGTTCACTTTCCAACTCACAAACCAAGAACCAAGATTGTGTAGTTTCATTTACCTTCATTTATTGGTATTAATTCTTATCTTAAATGTGTTTGAGTACCAGAGTTGAACAAACAGAAAGCATTGGAATACTGAGGTATTTCCAGTCCTGTGACTGGTATTCTTGAGGTGAAGCAGAGGTTTGATCTAGTTCATGGATCTAACCAGCAGATTCACAGCCATAAGAACCCTTTACTGTCAAGATGCAAGAGTGTGGGGTGGGATTCTACACCTACAGAATGTCTGGTGGTTACAAACGTTGCTGGTGCAAGGAGTTTGGCTTGGCTTTTAAAGAAAGAACTGTAGCATAAAACAGGCCTTGAATTTTTGTAATTAGTGGAAATAGACAAGTGAACTCAAAGGTTTCCCAGCCTGGTTGCTGACTTCAGAAGAATGCACAAATTGGAGATAATGGCTCTGCTAACCAAGCAGTGAGAGCAAATGCAAGTCAAACAGGTTCATCTGCAAGTTTATGTTTAGTTCAGCCTCTTTACTCCTGGGTGCAGTAGACAAAGGAGTAAGACAAGTTAATTTGGAATTGTGCTTAAAGGTGAATATAAAATATAGGCTAAACTATGCCAAGAGTTTTATCACCCAATACAGGCTCAACTGGATTGCACACCTGAGTATCTTGGTCAGACTGCTTCTCCCTTACCTGGTGTGAAGCTGGGGTTTCCCCGTAGCCGCTGGTTTCTTTGTTCAAAGAAGCGGAATATGGTGTAGAAAAGCATCTCATCCTCTGCTTGTTTCGCTGCATCGAGGAATTTCCGGGCTGAAATGCTGTCGTGTCCTCCAATACCCCTGATGAATCTCAAGGCAGCCAAAACTTGGTGTTTGGACAACAGAACTTCCACTATTTCATCATTTGCTGTGGAAAGTCTCTGTGAAATCAAGCACAGCTGTAAGACACTGCTTCTAATGCATGGAAATGATTGATGCTAGTTAATGACTTCAAGCCTGCTCAGGGAAGCTGTTTGACCAGTCTAACCCACATGTGACAGGGAGTTACTAGAGTCAGAAATGCTTACTTTTAACATGTCCAGTGAGAGCTGATGTGCAGGAGGGTAAATGCTTTCCAGGGACAGTAAGAGACAAGCCTAGGGCAAAAGTAGAAATAACCTTAAAATTCTGAAGACTTCCCACCTCCCTCACTAGCCTATTAGAGCTACTTGTCTTACATACCAAGGGCTTTGAGTCACTGAGCACATGGTACTGCAGAAACTGATGGAGCATGTAGAACAAGTTGTGTTGAACAAGGGTTTTGATGACCAGCTCATACAAGTAGTGCTGTGAATGTAGAAAGAAGACAATCAAAGGCATGTCTCTATATGTGTTTTTACAGTCTACAAGTCAATATTGTATACAACTCACACATGTGACCAAGACTAGACTAAAACTGCATGTAATTTCATGGAATGGGGCAATGTACTTAGCACATGAGTGATTTACCTGAACGGCAATCTGGAACTGGTTGAGAGAGCGAATGTATTCCATCAATACAGCTATAGTGAACTTGTGAGGTGCTTCCTGCACAAAGAAGGAAATGTTAAGTGGAATTTGCATGGCTTCTCTGTTAATAACCCCACAAAAATAGGCATCAAAATACCCTAATCCTGACAAAGCTTCCTGCAGCCAGTTTCAAGCCATCAACTTACACTGGCTGATCTGAGACTGCTGCCAAATTAGCCCTTAAATTTATTTCATTAGCCCTTAAAATTAACTTACCTTCTTCTCTGTAAAAACAGATAAAACATGTGTGTACATATCAGACTGGTCAATAACTGCTTGAGTGCGGACAGGCCGTTTCAGGAGTGGATTACTTCTACTCAGGCCTGTTTCTACCACCTAGGAGGAAAAAGAGGTCTTAAGAAAAAAAACTAGTGTAGTACAGTTCTGAGTCAGTCTCAATTGTACAGACTGTTTTCTGTTTCAAACACAACTATAAACTTGTTGCATTAACAAGGAAATTCATATCTGTGGTCATGTTATATCAGATGCATCTTGTTCAGTGAGGATTTCATACTAAATTTAAAACTTCTTTTTAAAGTTATATAAATACAGCTGCTCTTATATACCTCAAAGCCAGGAGATGAATCTAACTACACTGAGACAGGCCCTCAGGCTTAGAAGAGTTTTGAGTATGTGACTGTACTCTGAGTTAGTGTTGAATTTGGTACTTTAACAGAAGTAGCAGATATATCAGGACTGCCTGTTATGCCATGATACAATGTGCAGTGAAATCAGTGCTTTGGAAACCAAGGTAGTAGGTATTGATTCAGAGTTGCTTTTTCAGCTTCTACCTTCTCTCTGCTTTCAAGCACTGGGGTATTTTAACTCATCACTCTGGAGATGAACTATACCTGTCACACAAGTGTCAAGTGGGAGTCTTAGTGCATTTCCCACAGCAGACTTTTACTTGTGAGACTCAGGCAGTCAGGACCTTTGGAGGTAAGCCCACATTTCCTAAGTAGAAAGGAGCATGCCTTCACCTTGATACCACCTGAAAAGCAAAGAGCATTGTCCTGTCTCTGTAAGCTGCTATAGCTAACACGGTTTACCATTGTATAGCTTTGCTCAGCTTCCAAGTACTTCTTATATTCATTATTCAGTTTGTCAAAAACAGTTGCAATCACAGACAGTGATCCTCTCTCTGGCTCACTGAGCACTGAAAAGATAAAAAGAAATAATTATGAGAAGAAATAACCAGGCACCTGAAAGTTGCCTTTTATAAAAGGTGATCTCTATTCTCTATCTAATTTTTAAGAAATGCTTTCAATCATGTCATGTGTATTTGAATTGAAGTGGGGGGAAAGTTGAATTTTTCATGTTGTTACATTCTTTCAGAATAGTGACTGAGGGTTGTTGAGGCAAATGACATCCCAAGGACCAAGGCAGCTTCAGAGGTGATCTCATCTCTAAGAACAGCTAAGCTAACTTGGGTGAATATTTATGAATAAGCAGTATTGTACCTTCAAGATACATAAAACACACTTGAACTTACTTTGAGAGCATACAGACAGGATAACCATTTTGCATTCTTTTCTTTGGAGAAGGAAATCCATTAGTTTTCCTTTATCTAGCAGGAGGTTAACCACAGGTTCAAGTTTCACTTGAAGACTCCAGAGGTAACCTTGATTTGAAGGAGTAAACAAAATGAATTGTCTTGTACAGTATAGCCTAGACTTACAACTTTTCCACCCTTAAATGAAAACACATTGAGATTGTTTATTTGCCTTTCTAAGCCCATATTTTAGAGCAACATTACCCTTGAAAAGTTGTAGTAGAGATAGCTAATCCTCTAGTTAACACTAGCAAGAGCAATCAACTCAGCAGATGTACCTAGTAAGTCCCTTCAGCTTTAAGCTCTTTTGTGCACTGCAAGTGTAAACTTGCCATCCTGATATTGAATATTGTAGAGCCCAAAAGCTCACCACTTACCTTCACTTGCACTGATGATAATATCAGGTTGAAAGACAATCCAAGAAGAAGAATCTAAATGTTAAGGTTTTAACACCTATATTGACATTGATGCTAAACTGTTTCTCCTGAATTTACATTACTATAGAGAAGCAGATCCCATTAACATACTTTCATTTACTGTCACTTCTGAGGCTTTGAACCATGCTCTTGGAATGATATCTTCAATTTTATGGTGTACCTATTCAATCATTACACACACATGTCTCAGATAAACAGGAAATGTGGTATTATACTAGACTTCAGTTTTTACAACTCTCTGAAAGCATTGTGAGGCTATTACGAAGCATATTTTGTCTTGAGGTACATGTGCAAAATCAGCCAGAACTGCTCTGTTAAGGAGCCAAGGTAACAAATGCGACCTTCTTTCCTGCTTGATACATAGAATGAGGTTCTCACTTCTTGAGAGGATTTAAAGGATACAGAGTTTACATGGAACAGGAGCCTGACTTGTCACAGAGGCTGGGCCTGCAGAAAAAAGAACATCAGGTGAAGAAGAGTAGTAACTCTGGCAGCTCCCCTGTACCAAGTGTTTTATGCTGAAAAGGTAAATGTGGAGTGTAACACTCTAGCATTTAGTCAAAAAGAAAGATCCATTTCTCTGTGTAGCCAGATCTACAAAGAAAATCTGACGCTGAGAAGGCAAACAAATCCTTCAAAACATGACTGTTTTGTTTCTCAGCCAAGTGAAATGTGTGTAGAAATATTCCAGCTCTAGTACTGTAATTCTAGATACACAGATTTCATTTGCTGTATTTAAATGTATACTCTTTAAAAGGAAGAGTGGTTGGTACATTCTGATCCTAGCCTTTGTTTAATACAAATCTCCATCTGCAGATTTATCATACTTGCTATCAAATGTTAGAGCTTTTAATGTGCAATCTTTCTATACAGAAGCATCTTTCTCTTCTACAAAGACAACCTCACTGTTTTATCACCTGCTAGTGAAACTATGCTCAGACTATTTCTATATCCCCAGCTTGAGGTGTCACACTTCTAGGACTGGAGAACAGAAAGGTAATCCAAGAAGAATCCAAGCATTTGAGTCCTAACACTGATTGTAGCATTAAACTGGTCCCAAACTTGATTCTGAGCTTGTATTTTCTTTCAGCCTCCAACTTCATAAGTCACACAGTCCTGACTTAAGCCAGAAAAGCATGAAGTGCTTTTGAGCACCCACAAGCTTTGAGAGCCATGGCCAAAAAACTCCCCACACCCAAACTTTTCAAGTGTAAAAGCAAAGTACTATAGGAAATGCACACCTTAAACAGCAACTCTTCTGTAGTTGGCACACACATTTGGAACACCAACTTCTCCTCAATTGCTTCTTACTTTCTTCCTTCCTCACCCTCTCCAATATGTGTAACTGAAGTGTTAGTAACCTGAAGCACTCCTGTCTCTGAGCTGTTACATTTAAGTACTCTTGCTAAGTGTTAGGTTATTCATTATATAGTGGTTCTACCTGCTACAGGTATCTGATAGGGTTGTATTGATCGAGGTGGAAGTACAAACTGATGGATTGTTGTGGACCCATCAAATTCTCCCTTCAGCTTGATGTCAAATATAACTGAAGTCTGCAATTAAAAAGAGGAAGTTAGTATTGATGGATGTGAATCACCACTCATTTGAATGCATTCAGTTTGCTTTTCACATTTCCATCCAGTATTCCCTGTTAGAACCATAGAATGGTTGGGGTTGGAAGGGATATACTGGGGTTGGTGACATTTTTCACTGATCAGGCTGTTCAAGGCCCCATCCAAACTAGAACTGAACCATTTCAGCAATGGGGAATCCTGTTCCAGGGTCTCACCACCCTCACTGTGAAAAGCTGCATCCCTTGCATCCCATCTAAATCTATCTCCCTTTGGTCTAAAACCACGGCCCCTAGAACTGTCACTACATGCCCTAGAAAAAAGTCTCAGTCTGTCTTGCACAACACATGACTTTGACACTGCATAAACTCTGAGGAAAACTGTCTATCTTCCTCACACTTCTACCATTCAGTCTGGTTCAACTCAAGTCACTAACACTTCTAACCCAGCATGGACCACCAGGGAAAGCAGCTGTGCTTTCAGTGCCAGTGAAATTTCAATTACTGGTCTCCCAAAGGCAAGGTGAGTAATGTTTTCTGGGTTTCTGTAGTCATGTTTATCGTTTGACCAAAACACAGGGGAGGAAGTGCTCTGGGTTAAATGCTAATGTGTAGAATTAACATGAAATATAACTGAAACATCAACTAATCCCCCGAGGAAGGTAATGTGACCCACTTCTTGAGGATAAACAAAAGATAATACCAGAACTCCAAGCCTTTTCCCAAGTTAACAGCAGAGTGGTACTTTAGCTTAACCACTGACCAAGCCTTGCTGCTGGGACTACAGATAAGAAGTTTTAACTGTGCTACCAAGATGCACAAGGAGGTTTGTGCTCATACAAGTTTTTAGAGAGCCAGGCCTTCAGACTAAAGGAGCTTATGTTTGTGTCACAGAAACATTATCATTCAAATGTTTGTGATATGGTAAGTTTCCCAGGATTAATAATTTAGTATCCAATTTAACTCTACTTCTTCATACAATGCATTAAAAGCCTACACAGTGGAGCAGCAAAGCATCATAGCAAACTGACAAGAAGCAAAAAGTGTAAGAAAAAAGCAGGCATTACCAGCAGCCCCGATTATATGTTAGCCCATCAGGACAGAAGGATACATTTGAATCTCTTACAGTGTTCTGGCTTTATTCCTGCAAATACTCTGGGTTTTGGCCAAGCTAAGCCCAAAGAAAAATAATTTCTAAATTAAATTATTAGGTTATTAAAACCTGCCCCTAAATTCTCAAAGTTATGGCACAACACAATATAAATAAATCAGACCTCAGTATCCTGATGATGTACTACCACCAAGTTATCCACTACATTCAGTGCAAACTTCCCAGTTCTGTTCAGCTTTAAAATATGTGTCTTCTTACAGGAGCCCTCTCTATAGAAACAAAGAGAAATGAGAACTGGTCAACAAGCCAATATAAGATGTCTTTTTGTCCTAGTTTTGCTGGGACTCAGTTTATTTTCTTCCTAGAAACTGATACAGTGCTGTATTTTGGATTTAGTATGAGAATAACACTGATAAGATACTGATGTTTTAGTTGTTGCTAAACAGTGCTTACTCTAAGCCAAGGACTTTTTGATTTCCCATGCTCTGCCAGCGAGGTGTGCAAGAAGCTGGGAGGGAGCAAGGCCAGCACAGCAGACCAGAACTGGCCAAAGGGATATTCCATATGCTAGGACATCATACTTGATATATAAAGTAGGGGAAGTTGGCCAGAAGGTACAGGTCAGTGCTTGGGACAGGCTGGGTGGTAACTGTTGCTGTGTCACTTGCTTTTCATGGGTCTTATTCCCTCCTCCATGCACTTTTCATTACTACTACTATTACTTTTTTACCTAATTTCACTTATTAAACTGGTTTTATCTCAACCTATGAGTTTGACCTTTTTCTGATTTTCCTGCCCCTCCCACCAGCGGTTTGGGGGAGCAGCTGGTGGTACTTGCCAATTGGGATTAAAGCACAACACTGACACAGATGTGAACTGCCACTAAAGTTCTTCATTCTGCTCTTACCTGGGTAAGTGATAGAGCACTACTTCTGCTCCTGTGCTGTTGGAAGTCCTTGAGTGATGCCTCAAATAGAGAACGTAAAGCTGCCCGTATCTAACAGGACAACAGGATTAAAGGATTATTTTCAATTAAGAACTCTACCAGTCTCTTAGGTAATCTCATCCTTTCTTCTGGGATAAAATGTTTGACTCTAAGTCAGGTAATCATTTAATTAAAAGTGAAAGATTAAACAATACTTGCATGACTATAGGCCATGCATTGTCATTTATCAAGTCTGGCATCTGTGAACGATTCCTCTACCAAAATTTCAACAAAGAAATGAAACATTCTCCAAATTTCTGTGGTAATCCAGAACAATGTGATGTAAGACTTCTCCATTTGCTGCCCCTCCCCACCTTGCCCCAAGAGGGTTGTTTAGATGCTTTGTTCAAGGCAGTATCTGAAGTGCTTTTAAGCAACAGCACTGCTAAAACAAGAAACAAGTGCAACCATTGTAACGTCCTTCCCTTCCTCCAGCATTCCCACACTGCCCCACCCTCCCAAGAAAGCGAGATACGCACATTGTAGCCATAGCAATATCTCTTTCAGAAAGGCTGAGCTTGGATGACTTGGGTGCTGCAGGCAACTCAATTTCAAATTTTGATAGTTTTGCCATGGTCCCGCTCTGTTAAAAAGCAAAACAAGAACTGTCACGACCTGAAGCGAAAGGGAGGAGCCGCCTTTGCCCAAACGCTGCATCACAGCGCCCCCTCGAGGCGAAGGGCGGTCATAGCCCAAACGAAAAGGTTTTGTGCTTTCTTTCCCTAAAAACCCCCAAGTGACTCTTAACGCACACCTCTGTAACTTCAGAAGCTTCATCATCTTGATTTTATGACTTCAGCTACAAAAATATTTCTATTTCAAGTCAGTCAAGGCAAATTTGTATGCAAATCCCAAGTACAATTGGTCTGGAGATCTCAAACAGAAATTCTCTTAACTTACTTTCCCTCTTCCAGAAAAGTATATACTCCAACTCTTAAATAACTGCTTCCTGGGAAGGAGAAAATATCACTACCTCCTACCAGTCACAGTCTCCTTTAGTTCCTGCCTTCTACTTAGAGCACATCCCTTCTCCTGCCCAAGGCTTCTGCTTTCCTCTTCCTCTTTTCTATGGAATTCATATTTAAGCAAGTTTTCACTGTTTCCAAAGCTTCTATTGAAATTAACTTCCTATTCTTACTGATTCATTCTCGAGAGTGAAGTGTGAATACTACAGAACTACTTCCTTTGCTAGATCTCTATTTTCAAGTATTACTTTAGTACAGGACTTTTCTCAAGAGATCTTTAAATATGACCTTCTGAACACAAGATAAAAATTATTTCACTTAAAGCTACAACTTGACACAAAATGGGAAGGGAACCATAACCTAAGTTGTTAAAAAGAAAACTGTGAAAGGCTAGTAGGTTCCTCCCAGCCACCTAAGGGAACATCATTTCAGGAAGCAGTACAGACCCTACACAAGATTAACACAGACCAGGAAACTCGTGAATAAGATGCTTTTCAATCTCTTCCCTTAAACTGCCACAGAAATCTTCCTAATCCATTGACAGGAGCAAGATAAATGCTGCAGTTCTTTTCCTAATTTTTAAAATCACCTGACTGCATCATTAACTGAAAGCAGATTCTGGTTTTCACAGCACACTTTTTCCAAGACAAAAAGCAAAATATTTTCCCAGTAACAATAAGTGTTGCCCACAGCAAAAAACACCAAAAGAAAAACTACTGTAGACAAAGCCCTCTCTAGCTTGGGACAACAGTTTTTTCTTAAGTGCTACCTCTTTTCTTTATCTCTTTTTCATCCAGTCATATCAGGGAGGTTATAAATATAATCACAAGAGAACGGCTCTTATTTTTGCTTTATCATATTACAGACAGCAAATGTTCATATTAAAAGTAAATCATAAATACCTATTTAAATGAAAAAAAAATTAAAGACATTTAAGTTGACAAATATTTAGTCACCACCAATTTTTTCTTTCCTCTCCCAAGGTCAGCTGTCCAGCCTTGTCTGGACACACATCTTTCCAAAGAGCATGTAAGAAAGAGTGAATTACCTAATTTTAAGCCATCACCTAGAAGCTACATTATAGATTTGCTTATTGTCATACAAGGATATGAACATATGCACCTTTTGGAAGAAATTCAAGCAACAGAATATTTGGATGAAGAAGCAGTTTAGGAAAAAATGACAATGCAAGTTTGGAACATATCCCTTTACCTTGAAATAGAATGGCTGCAGGACATTTCCAAGGACAGTGGTGGAAAGAAGGATAACAGAGCTCTCTGGACAATACATGTACCAATTGACATTAATACTCTGATTCTTCAGGAGCTTTAAACTTCGTTTCTCTGGCAATACCTGGAAACACGGAATATTATCATTATACTACCACCAGGATTCCAACAGCATAAATGGTAATTAATGCACAGGAGAAAGGTTAAGCAAGAAACAGACACATGTAAAGATGATTACCATGCTAGAATTAAAAATCAGAAACCTGACAATTACAGCTGAGGCCCCAGTTTACTGTAGCTAAGAAAGAATACACATCAAGTACTAATGAGCCTAAAGGTGCTGTGTTTTTCCACTCATCCAGATCTGGATATAAGTTCTGTGCAAAGTGGAGAAAACACCTGGCTTGATACAACTAGTGAAGTTTGATTAAAAAGTTCTTCTAACAATATTCTTGCTGCCTTCATTCCCCAGCCTCCTTAATCTTTTTTTTTTTTTTTAAAGTATGTAAATCAATTCTCTTAATTTCAAGGGCTTAAATATCCCCTCTTTTAAAAGACACTTATTTGATTTAGTCCTTTTACCTGCAGGGTTGACATTCATAAGCCTTTCAGGTGCTAAATATATATTCTCCCCCTCAATCAGCATGCAATAATGCTGCTTTTTCAGGAACTTTCTTTAGTACTAGTTATTAGTAACAGTAACCATGAGAAACATTCTGTCTTAGCTCTACGACTGAAACTATTGAAAATAGCACACCTTTTTTTAAGGAAGTGTTTGAATATCCATTACCATGAACGTTAGAAAGAGTTATTTATTCATTAGACATCTTTAAAAACACATGCAAAGGAAATTACATGTTACATAAAGGGTCTAGGACAAAGCTCCAAGTTGCAGAAGGGTACTAGCTGGTCAATTATTAGTTCTTTGCCACCTTTTAAGTATTTACACATCTCCCCCAATGCTGATTTGTTTTGTGTGAAGTGGTATTTCACATTAGATTAAAATACTCATTTCCATACAAGTCAAGAGCATCTCTTTATCGAGAGTTCCCAAGGCTTAGGTGAGTACTCCTTTATACAAAGTCTTAAAACCTGTAAATGATAAATTTGCCCTGACCTAAAAATGTATTCTTCTTAAAAAACTTTAAATTGTAGTCTGCAAACCAAATAGCAAAAATTGCTTTTTTAGCAGCACACTTTCTCAGTTACAGAGACAACAAAAGAATTCAAATATGCTGTTACAAATTTACATTTTCACATCTCTAAGTATGTCCTACGGGAGCTATTTGTATTACCTGGTAGAATTCAATTCCTTGATCTGTGATGAAGACAATTTCTGTAGAACTTGTCCAGCAGAATCCTAGAATATTGGCATTCTTTGTCTTTAACAAACAAGTAAACAAACACTCTTTTACTTGGAAAAATTAACTATTCAGGTAAGCTAATATTACTAAATGATGAACACAAGACCAAAGGCAATTTAGGTATCCAATCTCTGGAGTTAATACTTTTGGCCAACCAGACATCCAGCATGCATCAGCTGCTTTTATAATGCATTCCCAAACTACACATGAACACAATTACTGTAGGACCTGGATCTTTGGCAGCATGTAAGATTTGCAAGTTTATTATACAATCAAATTTTATTTTCACTCGAGATAAAACGAAGTTCCTCTGCTTCAAATTCTACTGCCAATTCAACCAGTTCCTGACATGAAAAGCAGGAAGAGAGTTTGAGAGAAACTAAAAACTAAATGAAAAAATTTGCCATGACTTCACTCAGAATCTACTCCTTTCACTACTTTCATTACCATAAAGGTTTTGCTAGAATGGTTTACTTAAACTCATAATCCTAAATAATGAAGCAGACATTGTTTCAGCTTTAAAAACTACAGGGATAAAAGGATCTGTGTAAATCAGATGTACAATAATTTACTTTAGCATTCTATTACCCAAAAATTTGTTTTAGTTAAAAGTTGGAAAATACCAAGCAATTACAATGGTACTTGTTTCTGGTAAATAATCATCAACAATTAGAAGGATTATTAAAAAATAGCAAACCTAATAAGAAAACTAGTAATAGCTTACTATTACTGATTAGTGACATTAGGAAAGAACATCCATATTAACATATCTGGCACTAATACAATCACTGCCCACTGTTTCTGTGGGCAGCACAGAAACATCAGGATCATCAGCACTTTGTCTCTTCTCCTTACCAAACCTTGACATTTGTTGCCCCCACAGCATTTCTGATCCCTCTAGGAAACAATTACATTCACAAGACAGGAAGTTTTTTCTGGTATTGTTAATACCTGTTTGTTCACTCAGTTTCAATAGACAGCAGTGCTGACATCTCATTTCCCTGATGTTAGTGTTTTTAAAGGCACCTCAGTGAGTTCTCTTGTAGTCACCAGCCTAACTAACAACAGAGTTTCCCTTAAGCATATAAGCTTGGGACATTTAACTCACCTTACATTCCTGTGTATATTCTAGCTGAGGGCTATCTGGAATAAAATTCAAAAAATCCTGCAAAAACACCCATTAAGTGGATTAGCAATAATGAAGCACAGACAAGATACATAGATAGAATAGATATTAGTTTATCCAATTGTCTTAGATGCAATATATATATCAGAAGAAAAACTTCTGTTCCCCCTCACTCTTGCCAGAATTGGTTCCCCTTTACACTTTTTGTTTAAATTATGATACTAGCAAGACAATGCTGCCTGATCAGCCTCTCAGAATGATGGAGAAATTTTCACTACAGCTGATGTTAGCCAATAGACTTCTTGAATATTTGTCTCAAAGAGTTTTACTCTGGAACTAGAGGATTTCCAGCTCCAATTCCCTAGCTGCAGGGTGTACATTTCTTACCACACTTTTCAAAGTTCTCTGCACAGCCAGAATCTTGTTCCCCAAGGAAAATTTGATGCACTTCACTTCTCCTTTATCCTCCATCCTATACAGAAAGAAACAGAAGTTATGGGAATATAATCTAAAATAGTTTCGTAAAGAATATACCCTAAAAAAGACAATGATGGAGGAAAAAAAAAAGGTCATGCAAATGCTGCTGAATACAGATTATTACTCTTGCCTGACTAATATATTCAAAACCCAGACTGAACAGAAAATGGCAGCTCACTCTTCAAAGTCCTGAACACATCAATTGCAGAATCATGGCTAAGCTCACACAAATTAGCACCTGAAACCACTGCAAATGCTCAGCTCTGTTGGCCTGTGATGTGGAACTGGAACCTCTGGGACTATCCAAACCTGCATCCTCAGTTCTGGACACCAGCATCCTGCAATCTGCTCCATTACTTCCAGAACTACTGCTAGTTGACACAATCTTCCTTTCCCACTAGGATACAGCCTCTGGAAGAACTTCTGATGTTAAAAAGAGAGTGAGGCTGTTTAAAATTAAATAAATTTTAAAAGTATTCTTACCAAACAAGCATCAGCACAACTGGCATGAATAAGGCATATATAGTTCCTCCAGCATGTGCTATTAAGTCAGGCCAAAGAGAGAGACAGTCAAGTATGAAAACACTTGGAACAGCATGAAGTATACTAAATATTTTCAGCTCCTTCAGGATTGGCAAGCGTAATCAAATGAGTAAGAAAAATAAACCCAGCAACTTTCAGGACAGGCCCTGTGCAATATCCAAGAGATCACAGTAAACAAATTTTATTACAAATTGCTTCATCCATATTTGGATTGATATGGAATAAAGGAACACTTCCTTACATATGCACACAGCAGAATACAAAGAGCCATAACTTTTCACAGAGACATATATAAAATAGTTTACTGTTGTCAAATTCTGCAAAAATGTTTCCACAAGAAATAGAAGACATAGGAGAAGCCCATTCAGATGAAATAAGGAACAGAACATGAGAAACCTACAACTAGGTTTGGACATTGTGCTTGAATCACAGACATCACTTGCTAAACTGTATCCTTGGATATGTCATTGTGCTGTAGGAATCACTCTCTCATATGTACAGCATGTTATAGTAAAAGACTGTTGTTTAAAAAAAAGAAGTCACAGCCTAATTACTTCTTCCCCCCAGAGACCACAGGGAGGGAAAAGCTTACCCTCTTAATTGCAAGATTGTACCTAAGAAGAAGTCAAAATAGGATCACAATTACTTGTCAATTATTTGTCAGTTTTATGCCTGAATTACAGCGGATCAGGACCAACCATCACATAATTTGAAGATTGCATCATTCTATCCCAACATAAAGGTGCCTTACCTGAAGGAAATAGGATTTCTGTCCTCCAAACCTTTAACAACAACCCCTGTAGCTCCACCAGATCGAACAGCAAAAACCTACAGAAAAAGTTTTGAATGTATATATTTAACTCTTTCAAAGTCATAACCTTCACCTGCTTCCTCTTCTATAAGCCACATCTTTTAATTTTTTTTACTAGACACAATTTTTGTTCTTCTGCAGATCTAACAGTTCACACTGAGACAATCTGGAATTCCAAGTTTACTTTGAGTTGTCAGATTGCATGGTACTGCAACAGTCTTGCAGGCATATTCTGAACTACTGGGCAAGTTAAATCAGTACAAATCTTTATAAACCTTTATCTTGGTTTTGTTTCTTTTATATTTTCCTAGTAAAAGTATCTAAGACATCAAGGCTTTGTTTAAAACAAAAAGGATCTCAGCTTGGGGACTGGGAACTCAATGACCCCGAAGCCTGATCTTGTCAGAACATGTTATTAAACAGAATAGTTTAATAGTAATAGATTTTCATAGAGATTTTCAATAGATTTTACCTAAGGAGCTTCAGCCAATATGCCCTATATCTAAGAATTCCTTTAGCCCAGCTTCACATATAAGTGTATAAAACCTGCTAGAGGTATGACACGTATTGAGCTGGAATAAGATAACCAAGAAAAAGAAAAAAAAAAAAAGTCATGATGTTACAAACTATGCCTAGCTTGGAAAAAGAAAAGGCAAATGCCTTATTGGTACTTCTTGTGTGTGTGTGCAGCAGCACCAGGCACACAGAGCAGGTCTCAGGGTGACAGGGACATTTTTCTGCACTATCAGCCACGCTGCCAGTCCACTATGCTCAGGCAGGAAATACACATATCGAGATTATAAATTGCAAGCAAGTCCACAGCCTTACTAGAATGATAAATACTTGGTTTAACTATTTTTAATATTATGGAGACAGAAAAAGAAGGCAACCCTCTCTTAATCTCAGCAAGATGAGAAGATTGCACGGACACATCTCTCACATGGGAAAGTGTCATTGAAATGCTGGTTACAAATGATTCAGAGACACACTGCAAACTACTTTATATAACAAGAAAACACAGAGAAATAAATTTACACTGGAAAATATGATCTTTCAAGTGAGCTCTCAACAACCAGCTTCTATGTAGTTATATCACATCCACACTATGATACAGCGTCTCCGGACAGGGTACTTCAAGTGGCCCTCAAAGGTAATGGTTTATAAGAAGAAATATCTGGAAAGTGGCCCAGTGCAAAAGGACCTGGAGATGCTGGATGACAGCAGCTGAACAAGAGCCAGCAGTGCCCAGGTGGCCAAGAAACCAGAAACCAAGATACATAAAATGTATCATGGATAGTGTGGCCAGCAGGACCAGGGCAGTGATTATCCCCCTGTACTCTGCAGTGGTGAGGCCACACCTCAAGTGCTGTGTCCAATTCCAGGCCCCTCAATTCAGGAAGCACACTGAGGGGCTGGAGCGTGTCCAGAGAAGGGTAACAGAGCTGGGGAAGGTCTGGAGCACAAGTCCTACAAGGAGCAGCTGTGGGAGATGGATTTGTTTAGCCTGAGGAAAAGGAGGCTCGGGGGGGACCTTATTGCTCCCTACAACTCCCTCAAAAAGGCTGCAGCCATGTGAGCACTGGCCTCTTCTCCCAGAAACCAGTGACAGAACCAGAAAACATCACCTTAAGCTGTACTGGAGAAGGGTTAGGTTGGACATCAGGAAGAATTTCTTCCCTGAAAGGGTGATTAGACACGGGAATATTCTGCCCAGGGAGGTGGTGGTGTTACTGCACCTGGAGCTGTTTAAGGAAAGCCTGGATGTGGCACTCAGTGCCCTGGTCCAGCTGACAAGATGGTGTTCGGTGAAAGGCTGGACTCGATGATCTCAGAGCCCTTTTCCAGCCCAAATGTTTCTGTAATCATTCTGAACAGAGTGCAACAGCAAGAAACACACCCCAGAAATATTGCTCCCTCTCCAAACATGCCACTGATCATGTCCACACATGGGGCAAGGCACGGCAGCTACACGGGGAAGAAAGCTTGAAGGTTCTAACTCCAAGAATGCTGAGGTCAAAGAAGAGTTAGAGGAATTATACATTGGAATGTATCCACATCTGTATAAGGCACATGACAGCCTGTGGATCTTTTAGCTGTGCTGAGCTAAACTCTCAGGAGCCCATATGGATATTAAGGAGAACCTGCTTAAAAGCACTAAAGCCAAGAAACGGCCACTTGGATCTGTGCCACAAAGACAGCTGTAATTATTCATTTTTTTTGAATATATTGAATTTCAGGAATTGAAAGGGGCGTGAAAATTTCAGGCAAATTAACCTAAGAGCAAAATGACAAAGTTTGCAAGTCAGGTGGGGACACTTGGAGCAGAAAGGAAAAGTGCTGACTCCGATGAATTCCAGAAAGACCTTAGGGCAGTGAGAGTAAAGCAGGTGAAATCCAACCTAATAAATCGGTAAAGGAAAAACAAAAAAATTCTACCGCCTCTAGCACGATGACAGGTCCTGAGGGGGAACAACCGGGTTCATGCCCGGCGGCCGAGGGACGGGAGGGAAGCAAAGCCAAGGGGAGGAGCAGCAGCGGCTCGGGCTGACCCCCCGGCCCGGCCCCGCAGCCCCCGGCCCGCCCGCCGCCCCACCTGCTTGTTGGCCTCGTCGAAGAACACGCAGTTCACGGGGTTCGCCTTCTCGAAGTGTACGGGCCGCGCGCACAGCGCCAGGTAGCAGCCGCCGGCCTCCGCGCCGCCCCGCGCTCGCCCCTCGCCCTCTTCTCCTCCTCCTTCTCTTCCCGCTGCTGCTCCTGCTGCTGCCGCTCCCGGCGCCTCGTCCTCGGCCGGCCCCGGCGGGTCGCGGCCCATGGCGGCGGCCATTGCCCACCCCGGCTCGCGGGCGGCCGCTTCCTGTTTACACTCCCCTCGCGCGTGACGCGAGGCGCTCCCGCCTTAAAGGCGCAGCGGCCCGGGAGAGGGAGCAGGGAGTGGGAGCGCGGTGGGAGAGACCGGGGGGAGGGATGTGTCCGGCACTCCTGAACGCCAGTGTATGAAGGGTATCGGTGAACTTAACAAATGGAAACGGAAACCTGAGAAGCTGCAAAATCTGCTTCAGGAAAGGCGTGGATGCTGGCGAAAAGAAAGACGTGGGATGACCACCGCGTTACAGTGCGGGAGCACGTTGTAAATATTTAGGAGGGCACATATTAGAGGAGGGAAAACAGGGAATAAAGATGCCGGCGTAAGCTCTGACTCTAACCCCTGTCACCTATCGGGGCACTGCTCTAGCTGGGAGGATTTATTCTGCTTTTAAAAGCAAAGTTAATGGACTTTAAAATGTCAGGCAAGCAAACCCACTGTCTTTCTTAACCAAGCATGGAGGCCACAGCAGCAGACAGGGGCTTTTGGCCCAGTCGTTTATAATGATCTTAAAACCAACAAACCTAAAACTTTTATGTGGAGAAAAAAAGGAAACAACTGTTTCTGAGATCTGCCTTTATTTGTCCACAATTACTGCTTCATCACTGTCACTATTGATCCTGCTCCTTGGCGGGAAACTGCTGTTTAAGTGTTGCAAAATAGTTCAGGAAAAATATTAATGAAGCATTATTGAAGTCAAAGTCTGGCTTGGTCCTCAGCATTTATGCTGAGCATATATTTTAGTCTGGACAACAAAACAGCGATGGGATTTTTTTTGTTGATGCACTGGCTAATGCCTTAGCTCACTAGCTGTAAGCCCTACATTATGATCTAGAAATTGTGTGAGAATATCAACTATTCCTTATTGGTTTAGAAAGGAAAATTTAAAAAGAGGGAGGAAAAAAAGACTAAGATCATAACAATTTTAAAAATTTCAGATTAAAATGGTAGCACAGTTTCGTATGGGAGAAATAGAAATTTAAGTACCAGATATTAATACAGTATCATGAAACAACTAATGGATGACTTGTGACCCAGTCAGTCCACCTGCACTAATTTCACATCAGATACTAAAGATATTTCACATAAAGATACTAAAGTCACAACTAAGAATTATAATGAGCTGTTTGTTCTGCAGAACCCTCCTGCATCACCAAACAATTCTGTTAACTGGAAATAACAAGTATATCCAAAGCATTTGAAGTACTTTAAAGTTTACGATTTTTTACAGAGTAACAAAATTTATTGCTTTTTAGCCAGAAATTTAGTTAATCCAGGGTGAAAATTTAAGAAATTCTACTGACATTTACCCTTTTCTACTTCTCTAAAAACCAGCATGGACTTCCTACAACCGCAATACGAACTGAGGTATCTTTGAGGGGAAATCAGCAGACGAGTAAGTAACACATACAACTTGTAACTCATCTGATAGTAATAAACCTTAATGCCCAATTTCAAAACTAAGATTCTAATTGCCCAATAATAATCCTGGAACCTTTTATTTCAAATGCTTCTTTTAGCAAATTCTTGTTTTCAACTACTTGGAAACATGCCCAGGTGTCTTAAAATCTCAAAGCAAATTCCCGAGCGAATTTCACTGCTGGAAGTGAAAATATATTAATATACAAGATATATTATATACTGTATAATAGATAGTATATCATATAATTGGGCCCAGTAGCTTTCAATTAGACTCAAGAAAAATTGCTTCATTTATTTTGGGCGTGTTTGGTTTTCTTAAGCCCGTGCTAGACAGATCTCAGCAAGAAATTAAAAATGACAGTAACAAGGGAGGCTGTGGCCCAAGCACAGAGATGCAAGCAGGGACCTGTTTCAAATAGCTCAAAAAACACCCTCCTTGCTTCCTGTTATTTCTGCCTTCTTCCTCTTTCTTCATGCAAATAGCTGTAGCAATCAAAAACTTCTTGTACAAGAACATTTTAAGGCATTAGCAACTGTTCTATCTCCCCCCCCCCAACAAATGTTAAGAATATTAAAACTAGTTATAAGCAGGGAATAGGAATATCTTTTTTTTTTAAAAAACAAAAGCCTTCTCTTCTGAAGGAGATCGGGATATCTTTGTCAACAGCAGCTTGTAGTCCTCCTAAAGGGGTTAGCACTTCCCTTGCAGTACCTAGTCTGTCTTTTCCCTGACATCCTTATTTTGGGAAACTGTTTCACTAAGAAATTCAGAACAGACTTAAGGATCTGAAAGATACAAGCTCCTTTATTTCAAAAGTAAGGGGTAAATGCAAGATACTTGTCTGATTTAGAAAAATGAAAAGAATCCAAGTGTTGGGATGAAACTGGCAAAACCAAGGTTGTTTACTGTTCCTGTAGTACCCACCCCAAACAGTAATTTTTATATTGTTGTAAGGAATTTGTGTGGTCCTACCCCCTTCAGACTGCTCTACTGAAGCACTAAAGATCAGTGAAGGCCTCCGTGATGCAAAGAACCATGCAAGAATACCACCACAAGATCTTAAATTTTTACTTCACCACCAGTTTTCCAACAAAAAGAGATTAAAAAGTCACTTTCACAGCACACTGTGAGGTCACATGTAGCATCACTATATTCTGCTTGATAAAGAGCAGCATGAGAAACTACAAACCAGAAATCAGTTAAAAAGAAGTTGATTAGAATTCCTTAATTCCAAACTATCCCACCACATCAGTTCATCTTTAAATGCGTTTTTTGGAGAGAAACATCAGTAGATTTTTAGAAGATGCTCACAAAAAAAAAAAAAAAAAGACTGACATTAAGAATAAACAGACTGTGGAAACCAGTATCAGTTATCATTATTTCTAAACAAAGCTTTTTTTTCTTACAGGTGCAAAAAGAATACTTATATTTGTCTGTGATTATCTCTAGGATAAGAATATTTGATGCTCCAAACTGATATTCTAAGTATAGACAGGATTATTATAGTTTTGGTTTTGGCTTACACCAAGTTCTTGGAACCATTTGTGTATTAAGAGTGAAGCTACCTGAACTGACTCTTTATTATACATCATTGACTCAGGATTTCCTGGCATGTCAGCAAGAAAGTCCTCTGCTGGTTGGATTTCAAATATGTTTCCCATATAATACCCAACAGTATTTACAAAGATTATTAGAGCCACATTCCCTGTACTTCAAATGAAAAAGTCCAGACTTCTGCATTTATAAATATATTACTTTGCTAAATTTTCATATGATTGCAGTGCATAGTTTGCCTTTTCATTTTGCCCTTGGTGGAGATGGATGAATAACACTGTGTCCATAAACAATATTTCATTAGTTTTCCAAGTTGCATTAGGAAAAAAAAAAAGAGAGGGACTCTTCTAGTGTGCTTTCCCACTAGATACTTAAGACAATATAGATGATTTTAAAATTAATTTTTTTAGACTAAAAGATATGTAAGCTCTGAATCGTGCAAAATATGACCATCTGACCTACATTAGTCTAATGTAACTGGGCAATTGGTGAAGTTGTCAGTCTGTTCAAAGTGGTAGTGACAGTCCATTCTCACAGTGCCAGTCTGATGTGTGGGACAAGTTAATAAAAAAAGCAAACCACTGAGGCATCACCATATGCTTGCTGTGTTTTCCATTTTGGTATTCCCAGCCAACCACTCTCTTGACATTGGCAGTTGACATTTACCACTGCACCAACGTAGTTAGAAGCAGTAAATTTGTGTTTTGTTTCGTCAGCAGCTACAAACTCAGTGCTATTCATCATATATAGGTGGGTCTCCATCACTAGAAAACGTTGACAGTTTCTTTCCATGATTCTGCACGTGATCTTCATTCATCTTCTCCAAAGCTTCAATCTAGAGAGGCAAAAATAAAACCACACTGAAATCATAAAACCATGCCAGCAGCAGAAGGCTTCTCAACAGCATTAAAAAGTAGCTTTTGAGGCCAGAGCAGGTATGTAAAATGTTGCTATTTCAAAGATTCAGTCCCATGTAACAGCTCAAATACAGCCAGGTACACCTTGAAATATCTGTTCTTAACAAGTTACTAAAATGAGCAGCACTCCTTTACAGTTTGAAGCTACAGAACTAAAATGCACCAGAGAGGACTGAGTGATTTCTTAAGACTTCAGCTGTATTCCTCAAAGTACAGAAGTGTGCCTTTCTCCAATGACACAGAGATTGTGGAACTGTGGCACTGTGTTTCCTTTATCTCTTTCTTACTTTGACCACCTGCCCCAGGAGTCACCTAATTATCAGCTCCCACCTATTCCATGCTGGTCTAGCACAAACCTGTTATTAGTAACTAGGGAGGGTAGAATTGCCACATTGCCCTTACTTTAAGTAAAAAATATGGAACATTTGACAAGTAGTTTTTTTAAACCTGATATCAAGACGCAGGCCTTGAGCAGTTACAGCCAAAGGTTGAAAACTAAAAGGCAACAGTGACCAAAGATTCCTAAGTCCATATTTACATTAGCATGATTTTAAGCTTCAAAATTAAAAATGCTAGCTTAAACTTTAATTTCAAATAAATTGGCATCTAAACCATGACAAATTAACAGTAGAATAATTACTATTTTTAACCCAACTTTCTTTTTGTTCTACAACCTTTAATATATGTAAGGCAAGACAACAGCTCTTAAACTAAAGCAGATCACTAGATTTGCCTTAATGTTGAAATGAAGCAACTATATTCAACATGAAGTCTTTTCTGCCTGGGAGCAGGGGGATCAGGAAAGGGGGTGGAGAGGTCTGTCAATCTGAGTTTCTGGAAATGTTTGTACTAAACTGAAATACTCAAGGTTTTAAAAAGACATGCAGAATGACTTCTGAAATTTTACTCACAGCAATCACATAAACTAAATCTGGAAAGTTAAGGTAATATAATAGCTACCATAGCTAACCAAATTTAAATTGTTAGACAGAGAAAGCTATACCTCTGCTTGGAAGTCTACTTCATTGTCAGCTGTAATATTTAAACCTGAGACAGCGTTGAAGAGTTCCCGCTCGTTAAGTGCTTCTGCCACGCCTCCTTTCTGGAAGAACTAGTCCATGTAAAGAGCACACATTAAACACTTTACTACATAGAACAAAATATTCCTTTAACTTTCCCCAGTTACTACATTTACCCAAAATTACATTTTTGTTGTTGCTGACCCACAGATAAACATAACTGAAAGAAGCTTTCACTTCTAGTGGTATAATTTTACTTTTCCACATTTTTGTCACTTTCAGAGGAGGACACTATCAGGAAAATATGCAAGAGTAATCTTCTACATATCTAAGATATCTTGTATCTTAGAAAACATGCAGCATAACAGAAGATTGTCAGACAAAGAGGTCTTACCTGTGAAACATTCCTACAGTCTCTGAACAAAAACTCAAGTCCATGAGGATGAGTTGGCTCCACAGACTGACTGACATCAATGAGCCAGACCTGTAGTCACAGAGAAATAGCAATTCACTTTGTATTAGTGTTTCACAGTAGATTAAACTTTTCCCCCCCAAATTAAGAACAAACTCACCTTCCCATCATGCCAAAGCATGTTGTATTCACTCAGATCTGCATGGACCAGGTTGCACTCCCTATACAACTGCTGCATCATCTGCAAGGGACCAAATTAATGAAGGAAGCATGCTATACTCCAAATAAATACTGCTGGCATGACTTAAAAAAAACCCACCAAAACAACACCAACCTTTCCCTAATCACCCACATAATTTACGTAATTTTTACCTAAGTCTTCAATACGCTTCCATCCAGGGAATTGCAGTTTTGGCAAAATGCCAGCAAGCTAAGCTTTTTATCACTTATCACTGAGCTTAGCTTTGGCAAAGTCAGAAGAGCTACTCTGGTAAACTCAAGTCAGCTCTGCCAAGCAGTCCAAGTGCAGGAGACAGATAAGCATATTCTCTAAATAGATGTCATTTTCACTCCTATCACATGGGAAGAAAGTCTCACAGTTGTAGAGACTGAGTCCTAACCAGTATACAAATTCACTTAAGTCACAGCTGTGCTGCTCACTGGTCTCATTCATTTGAGACCTAGACCACTCCTGTTACCAAGCTGTGGGGCTGGTTGCCTGATTGGTTTTTTTAATATCTATAACATAATGAGTAGACAGTTAGCAGCTGGTGTGTTTGAACCAAGCAGATAATAGGAAATTAAAGCATCCACCATGCAATGTTCTAATTAATTCTCCAGTTTCTAGGTTTGCTGAAAAGGGGGCGGGCAATCCACTGAAGAGTGCTTAAGCATTGTAAATGAAGTGTTTGGTAAGCCCAGAAAGACTTCAGAGAATTTTCTAAACCACATACTGCTTCTGTAAGGAGGACTACTTGCTCACAATTCCTCTGCTGTTAAGCATGTTTGTCATCAAATTCCAGTATGTTTTCCACTCAGATTAAATTTAATTGCATTTTTTTCAGTGCATACTGTCTTACTGATTCTAAGTCACAAATTAAACAGCAGCAAAATAAGACTTTGGACTTTGTACCTTGACAATTATGTAAGCATCCTGAAAAGTAAATATGTGCTCATCTGTCCTTACAGTTATTCCCTTAAAAGAAAATACAACCCAGAATTGGAGGAGAAATCAGCATTATCTTACATTAAGAATCTGATAGTAGGCCTTTTTCATATCTTCACTACTAAGCGTTACATCCTTTAGTTTAGGAGCTGGGACTTGATCCTGGCCAATGAAAGACATAACCAAGACGTGCTTCTTAAGGATAACCACTTGAGGACAAGGAATTCCTGCATTTTGCATTCTGTGGATCAGAAAATAGACACTGATTAAGAAAAACAGAACAGAAGCTTCAAAGCCCCCAGAGTTCTAGTTCCTGATATCTCATTTGCAATCTGAGAGCTGTGTAAAAAAACTGATCCAGAGTAAGTAAAGTCTTTGAAAGAATTAAAAACTGAATAATTATATATATTGTACAGTATTTAACACAGGAAAATTCAGATTCTGAAGTTATAAGTTAATCTAAAAATGCTCACTAAACATTAATCACTTTTACAACTAGAACCTGTTAACTTCATGAGCCTGTAAATTCTGCTACAAAATCACTGAAGATGCTGACACAGCTTATTAAACTGTAAAAAAACCCAGGAGCTTATTCAATCTGTGCCAGGTTGTATATTATTTTGGCCTAAAAGTTAAATACCCAGACTAAGTATCTTCCTTAAACAGAGAACAGGAAACTGACAGGCATTTTGTAACTACACTTCACTGTTCTGTCTTTACCTTGTTAAGTTATGCATTTCTTTCTCAGCCCACATACGAATAATTTTTCGTGGATTCAGTTTACTGAAGCGGTCTTTAAACCTGTAGTCATCCTTAATGTATTTGTCACGGTTCTTGAATTCATTAAGAGTTGTTTTAAACACTTTGATGGCACATTCTGGAGGAATAACTTTATCTTCAGTTGCACTGCTCATGGAAAAAGACAAATATATAACAAAGTTAACTATTCACATATTTACAAGCAAATGCATGGGTTTGGGTTTTTATATATTGTCACATACAGCTATTTTTAATATAAGAGAGGATCTAATTTTCTATCACATTTAGAAGCCAGCTTAAACTTATAACAATTCTATGATTAAACTTACATTTGAATGTTTGGGTTTTGGCATTTTGATTATAAGTTGCTTATCAAACAGATTACCTCTCCTAATTTGTTAAGGCACATCTCTTCTCCCCAATTCCAACTTTCTCCCTGACATCTCTAAATACATTATCTGTATTTGAGTTTTATTAGTTCTTTCTCAAACATCACTGGTTTAAAGTCAGTTTTACACAATGCAGTTGCCATAATGCACTCTAATCCTTCCAGTATGGCAGGAAGGATTCAAGAAATGAGCAGTATCCCAACACTATTCTCAAGATAACCTGAAAGTAACAAACAGAAGCTCCACTAAGCTGCAAATACAGAGCTGGCAACAGAGCAATCTCTATGGAAAGACAACCTCCAGGTAGCCCAAAATCCTTTTGACAGCTCTGTGGTCTAGGGCAGGTCAGTGGAAAGATCCTCTCAAAAATCTCAAGATTTCTTTTTTATAAAAAGAGTACATATTTTTCCACAGAAAGGCATGCTGGATTTGTCCCCATTCATTAACAGCCTCCAAGGAGGAAAGTGGGGATTCTTTTACTTTATGGTTGGTATCATTTGGTTTTCAGATTTTGTTATTACCCGCATATACACAAATACAGCCTTTAAGTCTCAGAAATAAAAAAGGTGCAGATGTTTAAATATGATTGTGTTTTCTGCTTTTTAAATCATCTCTTGTACTTAAAGCTATCATCAGTAACAAACAATATACTCACTTTCCTCCATAGGCGTGAAAAACAACAGATTCCTTTCCTGTGCTGATGCAGCCTGTGATGGTCTCCAGCATCCCAGAATTGACCATCTTGTACAGAAGTAAACGTGTTTTAGGATCCACTGCTTTCTCCTACAAGAGATGAATAAGATTAACAGGCAAGACATGAATACTCAATTCAATAAAGCAATTCTTTGCTTTATCATGAGTTTAGAATATTTATATATCACAAGAACTCAACTTAGTGGAAAGAATAATATATTAATAAAATTTCTCTCAACTGACAGATGGGAGGGGAAAAAAAGCCAAACCAAAATAAATATCTGAAGCAAAGCAAATCTGTCCAGGACTGATTTAATGATTTAATACTCTTAGCTTCCCATCAGCTGTGCAGCACATAGAATATTTTACTAATTGCACATATAGACTGTGGCTCAACAGCACTTTCTACAGTGTTTTCAAGAAGCCTTTACAAATCATTAATCATAATATCCCAAGTATTATATTTCTCTGATATAAGTAACAATAAAGCAAAGTAAAACACACAAATTTGAAGAAGCTCACATCAGGAATTACCAGAGGCCCTACTTCAAGCTCACCCATACAGTCTACCAAGTAAACTCCTAAATTATTAGGTCAGTAGGTCACCTCACCTGCCTGAAACTTGTTATGAAGACAGATATTTAAAACCATATGGTTCAACTGCAGAGGATTAGTCCTCTGGACGTTTCTATCAATAACTTCCAGGAGTTTATTTAACATAGCTGATTAAGAGACAAGTTTAGAAAGACAAAGAGAAAAAAACAGTAGCTGCTTGCTCTTACTTCAACATGGTTCTCACAGTAATGCAGCTCAAACAAAGCCTTTTTCTAGAAGGAGCTAGCTGATATAATTTCCTTCAACAATGTTAACATAATGTTGCTTAGCTGTTTTACTAAAAATGGAATGTTGCAAGAAGTTACCCAGCAGAGTTTAGCAATTCCACAAGATAAGGAGTAGTTATGAAAAACATACAGCAGTGGAGTGCTCCTTCTTCTCATGGAGCCTTGCACTTCGACGTTCCTCAGAGTATGCATGTTGTTTTAAGGCATTGAAGACTTGATTTGACAGCTTTAAGTCCATCCCAATTCCATCCCCAACTTGGAATTCAGGTGCAAACTACAAGCATAAATAATAGGAATTTAAGCATTGTTACTAGCAGATGCCAAAAGCTGGCACAAACAGAAATTTCTCATTCTGATTTGGAAAAACTCATGATAGATTTGGACCTATGTGAAACCCAATTTTTTAACATAATGACAACATTGAACAAACACAATGCTTTAAACACAGAACTCAAAGTTCTGCCCAAATTGATATGAGATTGCCTAACATCCTGCAAAAAATAGCACTTGCAGCATTGCCTTATTTACAGAAGTTGCACCAGTTACCCTAAAAACAATGAAAGGTATGTACTAAAGATAAACAGACTGAAAAGCTGTAAGTCAAATAATTGACTGAAAATAAGTTACTTGGCTTATCAGACAAAATTAATTAGAAGAAAGATTACACAACGTCTATTGTTTTCAAAAATAGCTTTTGTGTTTTATTGGTTTGTGTGCCAGACTTGCTGACAGTTCTGTTTTCCCAAAACAGTTCTCTGCAAATCCTTGAATTGCTCAATAACAAACCACTTTTAAACAGAAAACTCACAAAACTCAAACTGCCAATGAGAGTAAGCAATAAAGCAAAGACTGCATTGCTTTCATGCAACAGGGAAAAAAGAAAAGTCAGCACCCTACCCAGCAGCACTGGTGGACAAGCATTAGTTCTTTGGCTGAACCGCAGCATTCCAGTTTTACACAAATTAAGTTTCCCTAAGTTTTCACTTACATTTTCCATGCGAGCAGTGTTTTTTCTTCCACATACCACTTCATCATGTTTTGTAGTAATATCTTTTCCTTTTCCTATGAAACCCCTTCTTGGTGTAGTAGTAGGTTTATCTGCCAGCAGTGAGAAAAAGAAACCAAACTTTACATCTAAACAAACATAACCAATGCTCATAGAAGTCCCACAATATCTGCAAAAGCAATATAATTTTATTTATAAAACAGAATAAATTACTTCAGTTGTATGATCTTAATAGAGTCTTCTCCTATCCTAAGCAGGACAGCTTCTTTTGGCTATGTCACAACTTACTTCTCTGGGGTGTCAGACACATTTCTGGCATGCTATGACAGGAGTATTCGATATTATATGCAAATTACATGTAATCACGTCATCCAAACATAGATGACAGATGAGCACAATACTTCCCACAATACTTTCCATGTACACTGGTTATTTTGCCAGATTCAGCCAATATACTGGCAGACAGAAGCCTGAAGTTATCCACCCAACCTCCTGCTGACACCTCCCATTGAGATGACCTGATTTCAAATGTACCTAGTGTCTCTCCTCATATTAAAACAAGACCTAATTTAACTCTGTCATACTCTCAGGTCTGTTGGCTGAAGAAATTGTATTGTTTAAAGTTGCACATACCTGCTCTGTATGGATCATGACGGGTATCCTGCCAATCAACCTCATCCTCTGAGCTGTCACTGTCATAGGGATGCACCTTCCGATAATTTTCAAAGGATATGGAGACTTGAGAAAAAAAACAAATAAGCATGTCTGTGATTATCAGGGATTTGCCACTTCCTCATAGCTCTGCCAATTTAAACTAAGTGCCAAGAATAGCTCCACAGCAAAAATATTCCTTCTGATGAAGGTACCTTTGCTATCTCCATTGATCTTCTTCTCTTCACGCCGAAGCTGTGCATCGTATTCCCTGTCAAATTCCATCTGCAGCATCTGAGCTAGCATTAGATCACTAGAAGTGTCAATATTTTCTCCTGTAATAAATGGTCCTTCAGCAGCACTACAGAAGATGAAAACGGGAATTTTTAAAAACTTAAACACAGCAATCTAAGCAGAAACACTGCTTTATACCACTTTCCCACTCTATACAACAGACTTCATGCAGAGCTGACAGAAAGGAATGGATCTCAGCTGTCTGCCTCCTCTCCAAGCCAACACTAAATATTAATAGATCATTACTTCATTTCTCTTTGCTACCTATTCACAATGCAAATTTTACTTAAATTTTTGCTTGTTTACCATTTAGCAAGAAGCATTAAGCTCTATTTTTAAGATGTTCTTCAGGAAAAAAAAAAAAGAAGGCATACAGGTGTATGCATGTGTATACCTATTTATATGTTTAAAATATCCCAAATAGTGTTGCTTTTTCTGCTTCACAGGTAAGATAGCCAAAATTTGCCCAATTTTGGAACCAGTAAGTTCTTGGCCTTTGTTTAGAGCTTTCAGGTAGTGGGAGGATACAGGTGATACACCTGATGGTTCTCAAAATAACATTGTACACTGTTGACAAGAGTTCCTAAAAGAGTAGAAAAAATCCATTTCTGACATTTCTCTAAATATAGCTTACAGACTGTGTTAACGCCCCCAGAAAATGCAAAGAAAACATCAATAAGAAGGAAGAGCAACAGAGAAGAGAATCTAAGGAAGACTTTTAGCTGGGGAAGCCATCTTCACTGAAGAAGATCTGAGGAAGCAGAATTAGGGGCAACAGGCATTTGCCTTTTAGTATATTGCCATGCACTGAGCACATTGTAAGAAAATGCACAAGAGAGAGAAGATGGCATCACAACTATGGAGAGCACTAATCCAGGACTTAGACTTACGCAACCACTTCAGGAAAAGCAGCATTTTCTTCTTCCAGCTGCAATTCTTTTGCCAGCTGTTCACTCATGACATCAGCAAGAGAACATGATATTGATGTTGTGCTAGGGGCTCCCCACGGACACTGTAAATAAACATTTTATTCAAGTCAGCAAGACTTGTGCAGTGGCAACACAACAATCAGGATAATTAGCAATTGCTGGCTCCAAAATAAGCTCATGTAATCTTGTAAGGGCTCTTCTACAGATACTCGGGGAACTACTCAAAGAGTAGTTTCATAAACTCAATAGAGAGAACGGGGGTTGAAGGGAAAAACGTCAGTTTGTCAGTGTCAGTACCCTCTGGAGACAGGGGTACAGCTTCCCCAGGAGGTTTGCATACAAGCAGACACACAACGTAGGTAAAACTTCTCTTGGAATAACCCAACAGCAGCAGCTTACGCCCAGCTTCCTGCCCCGCTCCTGGAGCCCTGAAATGTCAGCCATGGTAAAACATGCAATCTCAAAACGGCACAGGGACACAGCACCTGGCTCGGCGAGGCGGGACTGGGGAACGCCGAGCCAGGCAAGCCGGGACTCGCTGTCTACCGCAGGGATAACCGAGCTCGCTCTCTCCAACACCCTCGGAGGGAAGCGGCTCAGTTATCAGGCTGTCACAACAGCTCTCACCACCAAGGAGATAATTGCCGGTAGCAGCAAACCGCGCTCGCGTCGTTCAACCGAGTGACAGCCACCCTGGTGGCGCTGGCACCACCTCGCAGCGCCCTCTCCACGGCCTCGGTGCTTCTCCTCCTGCTCCCCCGGCTCCCCGGAGCCGGGACAGGGTCGGGCGCGGCCCCGCGGGCCGGCACAGCGCTCACCTTGCTCTGCCAGGCGGGGCCCGGCCCGGCGTCGGGCGCGGCGGCAGCGACTCCCACCGAGTCCATGGGGCACGCAGGGGCGGGCGGCGGCGGCAGCAGCGGGCTCTCTCCGCGGGGCAGCAACGCTCCGACTGCGAAACCTTCCGGGTCCTCCGCGCTTCCCCCCGGCCGTCGGGCGGCCCATTGGCCGGGGCTGACCCGCCTTTCCGGTGATGTCACCGGCACGGCCGCGGCCGCACCGGCGGCGTGCGGAGCGCGGAGGCGGAACCTGCCGGCGGAACCTCCGCCCGGCCCTCCCTACTCACCCGGGGGCTGAGGGACAGAGGCGGCCTGAGCTGGGCTGGTGGTAACGCGAAAGGGAGAAATTAAATAGCTAACGTTTGTTTTTTATCTCAGGGAGTAACCAAGGGAACGGTGGGAGGGGAAGAAAACCCAACAAATCAAACAGTAAGCCAGGCGAAACAAATAGATGAAATGGAGTGCAGAGAAGGGCAGCGGAGCTGGTGAAGGGTCTGGAGCACAAGTCCGATGGAGAGCGGCTGAGGGGGCTGGGGGTGTTTATCCTGGAGAAAAGGAGGCTCAGCAGTGACCTTACCTCTCTCTACGACCACTGAAATGAGGCTGGAGCCAGCCGGGGGTCGGCCTCTTCTCCCGGGCAACAAGCAACAGGACCAGAGAACACAGCCTCAAGCTGCGCCAGGGGAGGTTTAGATTGGACATTAGGAAGAGTTTCTTCACAGAAAGGGTGATTAGATTGGAGTAAACTGCCCAGGGGGGTGATGGAGTAATCATTTATGGAGGTGTTTAAGGAAAGACTGGATGTGGCACTCAGTGCCATGGTCTAGTCTACTTGGTGTTTGGTCATAGATTAGACTCGGTTTCAGAGGTCTTTTCCAACCTAACTGATTCTGTGAAATGAAATATTTGGCATTTGTAATTATTACAGGAAGTAACTGAAGGAACACAAAAAAATTGCAACAAATTAACCAAACTATAAACAAACAAATTTTATCCCAGTCCTGTAAGCCACTGCAGATATAAGTTGAAATACTTTGTATGTGACTTGCTGCCTTTTACATCTCGATTTTATATGTAATATTTATCTGGAAAATAGTATTGTGACTAAAGTGCCCTATTTCCAGGACAACAGCAATGGGATAATGTTTTGCTATGACACATTAAGTCTATTTGGGCAAGTTTCCTTAAAGGAAGGAAGTAATGCCTTGAAATCCTCTTGCTGGCTCATCACCATCTGTTGAAGGTATCTGTCTGCAGTCAGACAAATGCACTGTCACAGTCACTGCTGATAATCTGAAAACCAGCCTGGAAAGCTGGGTGGCTGCAATTGTAAGGGGTTCTGTGGCATCCCCCAGCCTGCTCGGAGTAAGTTCCCTGTTTTACATCTAGCAAAGCCTGTACTGCCAGGCAGGCCCAGTAAAGGCCATTCATATCAATTCTCAGCCATGCAAGAATCAGTTTCGTCGGCCAAAGTTCCTCTTATTTGTCCTTAGCAATCTGCAATGACGTAATGCATTACAATCTCCTAAGACACTGTTCCAGAGTTCATTACCCCAGAAAGTTCCTAGCTAAAAGACAAACCATGTGGAAGAGGGTAGGGACCCAGGCTGTAACACACAAACTGCAGGCATGACACAGGCTTGTGCCACGAAGGCATTTTAGGATCATAGAATCATTTAGGTTGTAAAAGACCTTTAAGATCATCAGGTTCATTGGCTACCACAGCACTGCCAAATGCTGGCAAGAGTGGCTTTGTCTGGTGATGCAGTACCAGCATGTTTCTTACCCTCTCTGCACTTAGCCCTGGTGAAAAGAGATTATTTCTTTTCCTTTGCAACTGCCTTTTGGGGTGTGAAGATTACTGTCATGCTCCCCTCTATCTTCTTTGTCTAAAATTAACAGCTTTATATATGAGCAGAATATCAAAGCAATATCCCGCTGCCCTGGGAAAAATCATTATTCTTGCACAGCTGTACAAACACTGATTAGGAAAATGGGTTTTGGTAGGTTTTGATTCAGAAAGACATGAACAGTAACTTTCCAATGTCTTGTTATTAAGTTTTTAAGTTTTTTAAGTTTTCAAAAATAAGTCTTTTATTTTAGTCTCTTAACTATTTCCTGATTAGGCCTTGATCCCATGACCTCTCATATGAATGGATCAAGCTTTGAACTGAATTGTATTAAAAAGAAATGTTTTGTGAAATGATGTGTAAACAAAATAATTTGCAACATGTTCATACCTCCCAATAAAAAGTTAAAAATCTAGATAGAGCAGAAACATCCCTTCATATTATCAAAATAATTCCAAAGCTGCATAGTGATTACTTTGTATGTAATTCAAGTCAGTCCTGATAAACAACATTAGCAGAAATTTACATCTTCATTCTTAATCCCTCACTCTGAGTGGCATACAAGAATTCAGACCTGCTTCTGTATTTGGCTGTAAGAAAATATACCATCTTTGCCCCAGTCTCCCACTTGTATTAAGAAATACTGCAAAAAGCTCAGAGATATCACTGTAATATTTTGTATGAAAGTGATACCCCACTGTAATAAAAAGTCAAAGGTACTCTTACTGCATGCTTACATTAGTCTTTGTAGATATCTATAAACTTTACTTACTCTTTTTTAAAGCTTTACAGGCTGAATTTGTGGCACAATGCAAAGTGTGCCTTTGTTTGCCAAATACACTTTTGACATTTGTACATAAACAGGTGCTGTGCAAAGTGAAAATGCTGTATCACTCACCTTGCCATCTCTAACACATCCATTACAGTGGCTCATCAATGATCTCTGTGAGCCTGGATGGACCAAACATTTCAGCACTGGAAGTTGATGTCTGTGTTGGACCACTACCTTACAAACCAGATAGGATCACGTCTGATGCACCAAAATACTTGAATTTATCTTGGTGTAGGTCAGCTGTTCAGCTGTTGCACTCTGTTGACCTTGTCTTTAAAGGCTAAACATAGCAGGTTAGACAGGCTCGTTTAGTGGAATTGACCACTTAGTGCCTCCTTCCCTCCCTCCCTAGTTTAAGCCATGCTCATAAATAAAGTTCCTTATTTATGCTGCTTTGCTGTGTTCTCTAAAAAGAGGGTGTATGTGTACAGGGAGGGCCCTGTACTTTGTGTTACCTGAACAAAGTCAAGGTAAGAGCTGCCAAGATAGGGCCTTGCTAATACCAGGACTGGGAAAAACAAGGCTTACCTAGGCCATAATAAAAGATCACCCAGTAACCATGACCTGACAGGGCGTTTCTTTTCACCTGTCTGGGATATTTATAGTTCACACATCACCAGTGAATCATAGAATCATAGAATAGTTGGTTGGAAGGGGCCTTTAAAGTTAGCCATCTAGTCCAGCTTCCTGCAATAAGCAGTGGCTTCTTGTCATGAGTGTGAGTTTCAGACAGCGTTTATTAGGGAAGCCCTCACATTGAGCCATGAGGTGCAGAAAGGACCCCCTTGCTTTATAAATTCCTGCTCAGAGAGGAGCCAAGGTGCAGCTGAATCTAATCTTAGCCTCAGACAGTCAGTGGTTTAAGTTTAAGAAATTATAGAGGTGTGATTCAAGTTTTGTACAACTTTGTCCTGTAGGATAAATGATGATAAACCAGATCTACTTATATAAAAATGAATATTACGATAAATTATTAGACAAGGAGATCTTACTCAGAATTACTTACTACACACTATAGAAGATACAACTACTATTATAGGATGGTACAGTGCAGTCTATCAAAGCAACTATATTAAAGCAATTCTAAATAAAACTAGCAGAAAGAAATAGTTATTAAAGCAGACATTGATGTTATTCACCCATGCCAATGACCATGGACAAAATCTCTTTCACTCGGCCTTAAGGACTAACTCTGAGGGGTGTCCCCATCCAAAGGAGGAATCTTCATACACACTCCAAGAAAGGATATGGTAGAAGAACCTAACCATATGGAAATGGACTGGACTTTTATAGTGTACAGTGACTGACTGCCACTCATATATCTCCAGGTCAGCTGAGCAGCTTGTTTGCCAAATTTTTACCTCACTGTCAGGATGCTAATTTGGGGGTTGATGGGTCTGACTGTTGTCAGAATTCAACACCAAAACCAGCTTGATGCCCTCTCTCAATCCACCACTGGACTAATAGCCTTGTAAATAAATAACACCTTGTCCAAGTTGCTTGACCACATTCCAGGGCAGGGCATCCTGCTAAATGTCTTCAACTAGATCAGGTTGCTCTGAGCCCCGTCCAGCCAGGCTTTGAGCACTTCTAGGGATGGTGTGTCCACCACCTGTTCCAGCATCTCACCACCCTCACCATAAAAAATGTCTTCCTTACATCTAGTCTAAATCCGCCCTCTTTCAGTTTAAAGTTATTCCCCCTACCGCTACATGCCCATGTAAAAAGTCCCTTTGCAGCTCTCCTTTAGGTACTAAGAGGCTGGTATAAGGTCCCTCCAGAGCGCTTCCTTCTCCGGCCTGAACATCCCAGACTCTCTCAGCATGTCTCCGCAGGAGCGGTGCTCCAGCCCTGTGATGATCTTTGCCTCCCACCTGTGGACTTGCTTTATTTAACAGGTCCTTCCCGTGCCGAGCGCCTCGGAGCTGGGCGCAGCACTCCAGCTGGGGTCTCACAAGGCAGAGGAGAGGGGATAATGTCTTCCCTCCCCTGCCGGTCACCGTTCGGCGGCGCCGCCTGGGCCTCGGCTGTGCCCGGGCTGCGGCCGCTCCGGCCGCCCTGGGCCCGGCACGGCCGCCGGGCGGCAGCAGCGGCCCCGCAGAGGCGGCGCCCGCTGAGGCTACGTGTCCCCGGCCCGGCCGATGGCCGCCGCCCGCCGCGCCCGCGCTGACCGATGTATTTGAAGAGGCCGGCGGGCGGGCTCGCCTTCTGCCTCTTCTACCTGGCCTCCAGCTTCACCAACAAGGTGAGCGCGGGCGCGGGGCCGCCCCGCACTCGGACGGGCCGGGCGGGGCGCAGGGAGGAGGGGGGGGGCGCCGGCTGTCGGGCTGCGGGAGCGGGGGCCAGGGAAGTGCAGGATCCAGGGGCGGGAGGAGGAGAAAGAGGAGAGACTGTGCCCTGTGCTTTCCCTGCCCTGCTCAGGGAGAGCCGGAGGAGCAACTCTTCCCGGACGGGACTGCCCCAGAAGTGAAAAAGTCCGTGGCACCCCGGCCAGCCGCCCATCCCTGTGTGCTCCCCAAACTGCGGATAGGGTGCTGTCACACACTGAACAGTTAAAGCTGCTCAGTGTGTGACAGCTTTACCCTTCCACAAGAAATGAGTTCCAGTATTGTCTTGTTTAGGAGAGCAAGGAGGTTGACATCATATCGTTGCAATGAATGAAGTGTTAGAGAGCCAGAAGTTATGCTGCACTGAAAGTATTGCTGATGCTGTATATATTTCATTATGAAGTGTATGGCAATTGCGCTCTTTCCCAAAAGCAGATCTGTTAACTGGAACAATGATATCAACTATCCAAGGGGAAAATGTGAAATATTCAAAGTATTATTTTAGAAGTGAAACAAATATTAACTTCCATGGCAACTTTGTTCCTTTGCTTAATTAACACACACATTAAGGACAAGAACTTTGTTTTCCATTGTGTAACAATTTCATATTAGTGTTGCTGAAGTGTCTAAGTGTAAGAAGTAAGCTGAAGATGGCCACATTGTGAATAAAATTGTATAATTTAAGCGTACTTTGAAAGTAGTTTTTTCACTCTGGGAGGAGGAGTTAGAGTAACTACTCCATGCTATCCTGTTTGTCAGAGAGCATGTCTGTATTTCTAGTGCAGATTTCTGAAAGAAAAAAATATTGGTGAAACAATCAGGGTATGAATATTCTGAGGGAGGTTTAGAGAAAAGCAGCATTTAAGAGGTGAAAATGAAATCTTTTCTGGGAATTGGCCAGTGGTTCCAAGATATATTTGCCATTAAGGATGCTCAGAAGTAGACTGAAGTCCAGACATGAAGCAAACTGGTAGGGAGAGATAATGCACTTGATTTGACAGACTGCTGGGAGCAGTGATTAGTTAAATAGAAAGGGGCTAAAAGAGCTGCCAGGTTGCATCATGGATTAGGAAAGGTATTTATTTGGCTTAACTGTGATTGAGGGGAAGTCATAAGGGACATTGACATAGGGCCTCCATTTGCAGACCTGCATGTAGGCTTTAGCGTAATAAAGTTTAAAATAGACAGAATATAGACATTTCACTTGTTGAAGGTGGTGTGCAAATGCAGGCAGGGGTACAGATGTGTAGGTAGATCATCCTGATTTAAAATGCATGCGGCATTTCTGACAGCTGTCTAAGAGGACTTGTTGTGAGTCAACATGCCTTGTCTCTGTATACTGATGCCACCTTCTTAGTGACACCTCACAAACCTGAAAACTGGACCTTGCAAGGTGCTCGGCACAGTTTTCTCTCTGCTGAAAGCTGTCAGCTTCTCTTTTTGCCCTTGACAGCTTCTGCTGGCTCCTGGAAGGAACAGCAGGTACCTTTCATTTCCTCTGAGGAAGATTCAATCATTCTTCTCCTTTGCAGAAGTGGTATTTATCTACTTCATCGTGGGAAGGTGTTAGACCTGGAAGGCATGTATTTGTGCCTCACATTTGCATATATACATATTTAGTGTGAAGAGACACTAGCATTCATACATGCAGGCCCAGACAAAGCAGGCTAAAGCAATGACACAGATTTTGCCTTTTATCCCCATGTATTACATCTCTGATGGCCTTTATGGGCTGCCTAATATTTTTACACAATGTGTAAGCAGAATGTTAAATCTGTAAGATACATTAGCCGTAAGGAGACAATTATGCTTAGATTATTGCTCTTGGTTCTGCCAAAGATTGCCTGTATGGTATGATATGATTTTAATTGACTGGTGCTCATGGCTTTTTGTTCCTGTTAATCCTTTTCCATTCAGTATGATGTATGGACTGTGTTCAGAAAGTGAAAGTGCAGTTCAGATGACAGCCTTTTCCATTTTTCAGTGTGTCCACTCCATGCCTCATGTCCTTTAGTGTCTGTTACTTTCCACAGTGACTGAGGCAGCATCCAAGAGTTCTGGCATGAGAAGTGTCATGAATGAGTGATTTAGGTCACTCAGAGAATCACCAGCAAAGGGATGGGCAAAAGCAGATTTAATATTAAAGTGAAATGGCAATAAAGTTTGTTGGTGAAGTTCATTCTACTGCCATCAATACTACATTATAACAATGTCACATCATTATTGCATTACTACATCATTACATCTATGCCATCATTATTAGATGGTTAAAGCAGACAGAGAAAAATCAAACTAAAATCAATCAATCTAAAAATCAATAAACCAAAAATTATCTGTATGGAAGTAAGAACGGGAAAGGGAATAAGTCACTGAGTCACAGCATTCATGGTTGTCCTGGGGTGACTCACTTAACTCCAGATTTGATCAATGGTTTAGTCTAAAGGTTATAGCAGCACTTAAACATAGCAGCTTTTAATCAAAAGCCTGATTTCAACAATTTAACAAAATATTAATATAGAATTTAATATAGGCATGACAGTGACTATCTTACTTACAAACCTGATGTACTTAAGAATCAAAGAGAGCAATATTCATAATGAATTTGCTACAGCATATCCACATTCACACACACTCAGACCTAGAGGGACATGTACAAGGTATACCCAGGAAAAATTCCCCTCAAATTCAGTGAAGTACTCATTTTGTATGTCCTTGCATCTTCTTCATGAGCAAAAGGTTGAGTCTTGAGTAGTGGTTGGTATCAGCCCAGGATCCATCGTCATCCTTCAGAGATCTTCCAAGCGTAGCAAACCAGCTGGCTCTGAGAGGTGTCCCACTCAGAGGGAGGATGCTGATTGCATCCTGCTGTGATCCAGGAGAGCTTAAAGGGTATCAGGACTGCTCTTTATAGGATCACAAGAGAGTTGGGTTTAGATGAAGTGATTTTCCTTCCTGGCCTCAATGCAGGTTGGTAACATTATTTGAAAGTTCAATAATAAAAATGTTGTTCTACTTGGGTTCTTATTCAGGCAAGAAAAATTAATCTCCAAGGCTGTGTGTTAAAAAGCAGGAGCTCACTGGACAGCATTAAGTTCCTGAGAGCCAACAGTGTTCTTGATGAGCTCAGGTGGAACTTAGCCCAGGTGCTGTTCATTGAGATTGAGGCCTGTCAAGCATTTCAGAGATCATAGTGCAGCCCTATGAGGGAAGGGGGAGGAAATACACCACAAGTGAAATTACTAAACATTCTTTTGTCTTTTCTACCAAAATAAAGCCAAATGAGAACTTCTTGTTTTTGTTTTGTTGTTTGTGATTGTTTGTTAATATTATGAACTGTAGGTGTTTGATGTCCATTAATTTGCTATTTGTTTTCCAGTATGTCCTGTCTGTCCTGCAATTTACCTACCCTACCCTTTTTCAAGGGTAAGTATGGTTTCAAGAATTGTGGTCTGAAAAATGACTTTAACATCCTGCTGTTCCATGCTGAAGCTAACTTTACTACTTCTTGTTCTTACTGGCTTTTGCTGTCTAGAGATCATGCTTCATGAAGCCTTAATAAAGCATTCATTAATGTATCTTGGTTAATTTTTAAACATCGTGGAAGTGATGTAATTGAGATACGTAGAGTCCATAATTTCTCATTTTCCTTAAAATCCTAAGCTTCAGCATAGAAAAGTAGCAATTACAGTACAACCTCTCTTCTTTGGAAGAGAGGAAAATGTGGAAAATGTGTATTCATGGTGCATTCTTTTGCTGTTCTAGAGAAAAGCATGCTTAGCCTTCTTTTCCTGCTTAGCTTTGGTTGTAAGTCTGCATCACAAGTCACTATCATATCTCAATGACTGTAATTAAAAATTTAATGTTTTGACAAATGTCCATATATACCATCAATGCTGCTGATGAGACATTTAGTGAAAATCTGGCCTCTTAGAGACAAGACTTCCCCCATTTTTGAGATTGTGTTAAAATCTGCAGACACTGGGTATCTTTACTTCCTCTTCTGCTGCTTAGCATAGCTTACATTTTTGCCTGACTTGCAGTCCCAGGACTACAATCAACTCTAGAAATAGTTGCCTTGGGAATCTCCACTTACTTTGAATCTATTCAGCTCAAGTAGATAATGCTTTCTTCAGTTTTGGCACACACACAGAGATTCTCTCTTGCGCAAGGCTTTTATCATTTGGGGAGAGGCTTTTGAGTAATTTGTGTAAAATAGACATAAATCAACAGAAAAGTGTATTTCAATGGCAAGCAACCTCCTTATGGCATATGTATTACCACAGTTATTACCTTTTTCTATTGTTTGGAAATGCATTTGATATCTTAATATTAGCATAATATTAATACTTTTCCCTAAGTTCTGGCTTTTAAAAGTGACCTTTCCTTGGAATTTTTTTAGTGGCTCAGATGCACTTTCATTTAGACCTGTGACAGATGAGGAAAGAGGAAATGAATGTAATTCTCAGTTTATGCTGTTACTGTTCATTGTCCTTGGGTTTGTTCTCTGTATAATCTAAGACTAAACTGCATAGTCCTGAGCATCTGAAACTGTCACAAACTTCTGTCCTTAAAACCTGAGAGAAGAGGAAATTTTTCACGATGAAGCAGATGGGATTTCACCACTGGCTTGGATAGAGCATAGTCAAACATGCAGCAAATGTCAGGGAAACCTGGCTTTTAAACTCTCATGTGCTCTTCATCCAAAAAAAGGTGAAGTGAGTTGTGATAGTAGCATTGAATATTTACCACTATGCACTAGTGCTGCATAGAGTGAATATTTGTTTATTTGTGCATGTGTGAGAACGATTTTAAATATTACTTAAATGCATTGTAATGAATGGGAGTCATAAATAAGCCCACTTCTATATCTGTTATGGATGTTAATGTCATTTAACATTATAATACGATATCTCTGTCTGAACTGTGGTAGATATTCAAGGATTTTCACCCAAGGAACATGGAACACCTCTCTGAAAACCACTAGCTTAAGGAAGAGGAAAGCCGATAACTTATTTTAAAGCGTAAAAGAAATTGGTGTGCATTACTTGCTACTTATTCTAACTTTTCTGTGCATATTCCCTAGGCCTCACATATTATTTCCTAGTGTCATTCTGTTTCAGGTGGCAAACATTGGTGGGTGGACTTCTGCTTCACATCTCCTGGAAGCTGGGCTGGGTGGAGATAAACTTGTGTTCAAGGTACTGAAGGTTTTTTGGTATCTGCCAAACACTTCTTTTCTGTAGCTGGATTACAACGTAGTTAAGTTGCTCATGGATGTTATTAACTGGCTAAAATAGAGTTTGATATAAGTGGGAGTGTGGGTGTTCTGCTTCACAGATGTAGAAGAGAACTCACATTTTAGTTAAATGGGTGTTCAATGACACACATTTAAACCAACCACTTTTATAAAGTGGATTTAATTTAACCAAAAAGCCCATAGTGAAAACAATAAGGATGTCTTATCCAAACACCTGTCCCTAAGAAACAATCTCTACCCTGGATTGTTTCTTAGTATTGTAAGAGAAACCTTGGTAATGTTTAAAAATGTTTAAAAACCTAGTTAAGAGCACTGACACAATCTTCTGCAAAACCCTCAGGGCTGTGAAGTCTACAAACGTGATCTGCCTTTTTCTGAGAGCTGCGTCACATAAATGGGGATCATTTGCCTTTTCCTAACTGATGTTAACAATAAAACTCCAAATTAAATAGTGCTTTGTAGACAAAGATCATCTGCTTGAACTGAGTGTGACAGCACAATTCAGAAGAGTTGTCATGCTTTACTCTGCTCAGGTGGATCCATTCTGCAGTATGGAATGCAGGATCTTTTTCATTGTGCAAAATGGTGTCATTTAGAAGGTGTATGCCCACAGCAATCATTGGATCTTATCTCAGGAGATACTAAAAACCTTCCTGGGCAATGACCTGAGTAATGTGACTTGACTCTGAAGCTGGGAGAGTTTGGACTAAATGACTGCCAGACACCCCATCTAATGTAACATTTTCTCAGTGATTCTGTATTAGCAAGTGACAACTGATGAATTTTCTGTTTGAGATTCAGACAGTTGGCTTGAAAAATTGAATTTCCTCACTTGCAATGAAATCCTGTGAGTATGTCAGAAAAACCAGGCTGTGTTCTGTTTTCATGTCCATACAAGTGATTACATCACTATGGAAATATAAGTGAGGTCGTAAATGAAAACAGAATTCAGTTTCCTGTTTTATAGCTGCAATAAACTGAGGATATCATAAAAGCTGTCAATGACTTTGGCAGAGACAGGATTAGGGTCCAAACCTTGCTTTACTGCCAGTTACTTTGATACATATATATATATTAATATCAAATTTATGTTGTTTATGCAGATTTTGTCATCACAAAACAATCTAAAAGAATACAGCCATCAGTAAAGTCCTTTTATAGTTCAGCTTTTCTACACTTATGATTACTTCTGCTTTAAATTATGAAATTGAAGATGTTGAATCTTTTTTTCCCAGCTTGGAAAAGAGACTTTTTTCTTTTCAAAACCTGGGATGACATTAAAGAAAATAGAAGACAAGAACCACTCGCTGATGTTGAAGAGGTTGTTTTTATCTAAGAAAGGCTTGGATGAAAAATTTGTCATATTTTGACCCTGGAGACTGGAGGCCACTAGATGTCAGCACACTGTAGGGAAAAGGGTTGAAATCCCTCTTGAGAAACCTCTTCGTTAGCTTGATTTATACAGGATACCTATTCTAGAATAGACTGAATAGAACAAGCAGAATTAATTTACATGTTTTGCCTATAATTCATCCAGCTATTTAAGCAGGAGTTTAAAGCTGCCTTTCTTCACAAAGATTAGGCACATGCGTTATTGCTGTGCAGAGGTGGATTTGTAACATCTCCTGTATTAAAAAAAAAAAAAAAAATCAAAGCCAAATAAAAAGCAGCCTGAAAACCCAAACATAGAAACCCTCTAAATGTCCAAAGCATTACCAAGAAAAAAACTCATCAATAAACAAGCAAACAAGCATAACGTGCAAAGGTGATTTTTATGCTACTACTGGGATATGGACATTTCTGTCTCCCCTTACAAAATATGTCTCTGAATCTATCTGTTGGTTAGAGGGGAGGGTTTTGTCTATGTGTAGGATACTTAGGAATATCGTACCCAGTCTTCAGTCAGTCTCATCATGCTTCAAATAGTAAACTGCCATCCATTTGTTTGTTTATGTCCACAAAGTCTCCATTTTTTGTGTCACATGGCCTGATCTCATATACTTTCTGAGCCAGTTCATGTTATCCCAAAGGGTCTCAGCAGAATTAAGTTGTTACATAGAGATCATTGCCCTTTGTCTAAAGTCCAGAATACTAACCTCACTATAAAGACCAAATAAAAACTTATTATTTAGAGTAATCTCACTCAGGTTTTATGGATAACCTGCTTTGCCTCTGCTTCCCCCCAGGACATACTATAAGGAACTTTCTCTCTTTGCTTCTTTACAGCAAATGTTGGCTGTCTGCAAAGCTTTTTTTTTTTTTTATCCAAAACAAGGGCTCTGTGGAACACAGAGGAACATGCAGCATCTGCATAATGCTTCCAGTCTGCTGCCCAGCTTCTGCCTAATCCTTGTAGGCACATAAGTCTGATGTGTTCTGATTGGCATCTCTTGCAGTGCTGCATTTCACCCATATCTAAGCAGCAGCTCAGAGCCTTTCTGTAAGTGTTGTTTGGGGGAACCTACCCATTGCCTATCATGGGATTTGGATTTAGCCCTACAACAACCACAAACTCATAATTTCTCTTCCTACTTTTCATGTACATCAGTGTATTGCCAACAGGAGAAGCTGCTAATTGGTTTACATATAAGACAGATTGTTGATGCTGACACGTTACATCAAACATCCGTGCATTCTTTTTCAGTCCTGAAATTCCCACTTGGCAGCATAAAATTCTACCCTTACTTACATCATGGAAAAAGCATCTGAAGTCCTTTTCCATTGCACTTCGCAGAATTGCATTGGAGATGAAGACATATTTGGGATTCCTACAATTTAGTGGTGGGGAACATGAAAGAGTGGTATTTTTATGTTCTAAATGAAAATTTGGTTTTTATTGTGTGTTCCTTTTATCTTCCCAGAGCCACTTTCTTTTCTGCCCTCCCCCTTTCTTCAATTTGTTGCTGTTCCAATAGTGCAGGGGTATTTTTGTTGGTGTCTGATGTGAATTCGTTGGTAATGAGGTATGACAGTATTAGATCTTGGACTTGATGAGATTCCAGTTGAAGTCAATAACCTCAAAAGGAACAATGTTTTTATAAAAATTTATGGAGACCAGTCAAGAAAACCCAGGGCAAATATTTATGCCAGTTGAAGGTTTTAAACATTATTTTTCTGACCCAGGGTTTTTGTTGTCTTGGAAAATTTTATGTATAATAACGGAGGAAATGTGGTATCTATGGTTTTTCCCTTTTCTGTGATTACATGAATCTTTGTGCATGTTTTATCTTTATTCATACTGTTCTGATTTCATTGTTTAGTGGTCTGTTTTCTTGTGTTCCATGAAATGTGCTGGTGTACCAGTATCTACAATTACATTTAAGTCTTGCATGTTAATTGGAAGTGTAATGCAAACTAAGGAGTTTGGTTTTGTTTTGAGAACAAGCACTTTGGTTTTGTTTTGAGAACTAGCCCTGCCCATTAACATTTTCTCCACTTTAATTCCAAGGTTGGGAAGAGTGAATGGGGCAGCCATGTCTTCAGTCCTGGGAAGCCCTTGATTCAGGCCTTTACCTCACAGCTACTGCTTTCTTCCCTTGCCAAAAATCTTACATTATTCTCTTTGAAATTTACCACCTACCTGTCCCCTTTTTTCCCCTCAAGTAACAAGATCAAAAATAAGAGAAATGCAAGTTCTGAAGCCCCTCTCAGAACTGAAACCTGACCCTACTGCAGTAACCATGGTTAAAAAAAATTATTCAGATCAATCTGATGACTTCATTCCTCCATTAGTTGTCAAACTGCCTCTAGGAGTTTGGCTTAGTCAAAGGAATATGATTAGGAAATCTCAAGAGATAGACTTCCACAGAGACAACCTGATCTTTAGGAAGAATCTCTTTGTAAATCTGGCTGAGAGATGAATGTGTGGGTGGCCCAGTGTATTTGTAGGTAGTGAAAATGTGTGCTGTCTGTGCAAGTGAGCCATTTTATGCCTTCATTTGTTGGGTTTCATTCCTTTCACAGAACATCAAGGAAATTAGTTGAAATGTCTTTCCTTTAATACCAATGGCAGTCATTTCTAAGAGAGGAAAAAACCCCAAAAACCAGCGTGATTTTGGAGATAGAGGAGCCAGGGAAAGAGTAAAACAAAGAAAATATATCTGTAGGTAGTTCCTCTCTTGGATTAGACAAAATGAATCATTTCTAATTTGGACTCCTTAGTAAATGGGAAGAATACTGAGCAATCAGATACTGACTTTAACGTACACATGTTTGAAATTAATGGACATATATATGTATTATTACATTCATTGCAAGCAATGGTTGCTTTCTGTTTGTAAACAGAATGTGGTGAAATAATGGGATTTTAATTGCTTTCACAGGTCTGAAATCCTGTCATGGCTTCCTGCATCAGTACTTTTTGTGGGCATTATTTATGCTGGCTCCAGGGCACTGTCTAGACTGGTAAGAAACAAACCAGTAGAAGTCAGCTCTTTATTACCTCTGCTTTGTAAACAAAGACCATTCCCTTCATACATGGTGTTTAATGCTGTTCCTGGGTTGAGGGAGAAGGAGGGAGGAGGACTTTAAATAATAGATCCATTGTTAGCGAAACTAATGCAGTGGTCCAATCCTACTAAGCATCAAAAAGCATCTCTGTGACAGTCTGAAGAACTCAGCATCTCTACAGAGCACTTAGTGTTTTACTGAACAGATCCTCAGTGGTCTGAATTGTACAGGTAGGGAAGAAGCTGAAGAAATCAGTAGCTGTAACTTTGCAAAAGGAGGAATGGGTTTGTGGGATCTGTGGGAAATCCTTCCAGGAAACTGATGAAGACTGTTTCAATGAGAAGGTTTTGATTCTTTGCAGGATTTGAAAAAATAAATAGAAAGTTGGAAAGAGATTATGGGAAGGGTTAGATTACTCCATTTTAGGATTCATTTGCATCACAGTCATTTACCAAATGTTTACAGAATGTCAAATCTCCTTTCATGAAACTAGAATGCTTTATGCTGAAATTATATAGTCTTCCCTAATAAAGTAAAATAAATTGGTGGCATTTAGTTTTTAAAAATAACAATATTTTGCTGCTGTTGTGCAGTCTGCAAGCTCAGATTCTGCACTAGTTCCCTTCTGCATTCTGTCAATGTATCTTAATGTAGCTCCAGAGCCAGCTTGCCCCTGTCACCTCCTTAGCCCTAAGCAGAATCAAAAGGGACTTTTTTTACCAGATTCTGATTGCAGCGATCCCTTGAAAATCCCAGTAGAGAGATACAGCAGAAAAGAACAGGAGGTCTCTGTCCTTGTAAGCAAGGTTGGGGGCCTTATCTTGGACACAAATAATCTTGGGAAGGCATGTGTTTAGAAGCCTCATGCTCCCAGATCAGTTCTCTCTCAGTATGATTGCATTTACTTCCTCTTGCTTCCTTGTCAAAGGAAGTTCCACTTGCCTTCTTTAGTGTAAGGTAAGCAAAGTCCCATAAGGAAAGCCCTGTCTGGAAGCACCAATAAAGCCTGGGCAGCAGCCTCTTTTCTCCTTGCTCACCTGGATGGTGGTGAAGATAAGAATCACATCCTCTCTGTTATTTCTTACTTCCTGGTCATCCTGCAAGTTACTGTATTTGCCTCCTGTTTCTGCTCTGGTCATTCATGAGTGAACTGCACTGGAGTGGCAGAAGGGCTGTGAAGGGTTTTGATTTGTATCCCAAACCTTTCTTAAGGAGCATCTCACATTTCTTAAAGGCTTTTGTTGTGCATGAATGGGGATTTAGAGATCTAATTCTGTGGCCATTTTACTAGGCAAGACAAAATGAAAAGCAGTCTTAGGCCATAATTATTATTGCAGTGGGGCTAAATTCAATCCTATGTAGAAGCTTTACTTACAATAACTTTGTCTACGACAATTTTATGACACACTGAAAATGAAAGTGGACTCTCCCAAACTCATAACTAAATTGGCTCATCTCAACAGCATATTTTAATTAAGTGGGTTTATTTCTAAAGCAGAAATTATGTGTACTTTTATTATCAAATCCAAGGGGACCTACTTTCAAACACTCCTGTATACTGGCAAAGCTACAACTTTAATCTCTGTTTGTGCCTCTTCCTAGAGGTGCTGGCAATCTCCCCAGACCAAGGATTCAGGGCTAGAACTGGAGGAGGACTGCTTAGCACTGGACTGTGATGATTAAAAAAAAGCATGAAGAGCCATGAGAGCAAATTTGTTCAGAGTGTATTCACCCTGCCTGCCCAACCAGTAAACCTTTCTTTTCATAAGCATTAAGCCCACTCACAAATTTAAGAAATACTTGCATCAAAGGCAATAGACATATGGAGAAGGTTAAGTGGGCTAGGCAAACTGGAGCCATTGTTGGCTCCAAAACACATTTGGAAGAGCCAAAAGCAGAAGGGAGGAAAGAAAAACCCAAGAAATTGGCTTTCACAAAGGAGAGAATGTAAATTCTGCTGTCAACTTTCCTTGTTTATGGGTATTTATTGTATTTCCTATTACTGTGTCAAGCTCAGAGTACTTTTATGTTTAATACTTCTGGATTTATGTTCTCAGTTATCCAGCAACAGGGTTGAGAAGTGGTTTTCAGCGCCAGTGAAGCTGGGTCCAACAACTTAATGCCAGTTTTGTTTGTGTGATTTCCATTCTTATTTTGGCGCAACTGTTGAGACTATGGACCCACCCCAGTTGTCATTATGACTTAAAATGTTTAATCAGCAAGGCTTGTCTGGCTTCTTTTCTCTAACATGTAAAGAAAAGAAAAGTACAAAAAATATGCAAAGTCATATTTGAGAGATATTTGCTGCTTATATCACCTGGTACTTAAAAGTTTGGACATTACTGAGAAATTAATCCGTTCTCTGCTACTGTGATTTAAATACCATATATGAGTGGGGAAATACTGCTTCCTAAAATGGCTTAGTCTTTAGATTATCTTAATCAGAGTAGAGAATTGCTTCTGCTTCAGCTGTCTGAGAGTCCATGGAACTGATTAGGAGGAAGTATTATGAACCACTAATTCTGGTTGGGTTTGCCTGGGGCAATGGGTGTTTGATTCATTATTGTTATCATTGGGGTTTGTTTCTTAATGATTTCATGTTGGGATGGTGTCCAGATACCTCAGTGGGTATAATTTCAACATCATTGTGTACGAACTATTGCATTTCTATCCTAATTTTGGGCAGCTCTTCCTAGCAGTAACTGAAAGCAATCACCTAAAATTGTCTTGCCCACAAATCTGTTGCTAGGAGTTGCACTGTATTCTTAGTACCGGCAGACAGAGATGGGACAACAAATGAGAACTGTTTGCTGTGGAGGCTGAAGCTCCTGGATCAGAGAGGGAAGACTAGAGACTGAAACCTGGAGCAAATCTCCCTGGGGTAGCTGGGTACAAACAAACTGACTGAGCACTCAGCAGTGGGAGACGCAGCAAGCAGGTCTGCAGGGGGGTCTGCATTTAAAGATGCCTGTGCCCATGTGCTAGTGATTGGAACGGGTTAAGTCTCTTCTAGGTGATGTGGCGTGGGTTTACAGCTTCAAAAACAAAACCCCAAACCCCAGACATGTGGGGCAGCTGTTTCTAGGGGGAGTGCCCCTTCCTATGTGTGTGACTGCTCTGGGTTGATTTGAGCATTTTTGTTCTCTCCCCCTGGCAGCCAATCCCGGTGTTCCTCACTGTGCACAACGCGGCAGAAGTCATAACCTGTGGGTTCCAGAGGTTTGTGCAGAAAGAGGTAATTGATCCATTAGTCAAGGTAGCTCCTGTGATGGAACTGCCCTAGAACAAGATACCTAATTTCTCTTAATACAGGCATTAGTGCCATGTACTTTTGTGGGCTCACTGTGATAGCAATTCATTACTGAGACCCTGAGAGAGCTTTTTGCTGGTGACAAGTACCTATACTGATGTTTCCTTTCCCCTTATTTGATGAAATACTGCAAATACATATCACCAGTCTGATCTGCATTTTTAAGACTGGCTTGGCCCTGCTTATCTTTTGCTTTTGAAAATTAATATTCCCTCTCTCTTATGCCCCACATAAAAATCTCATTGTTTGAGCTGAGAGGAATGAGGACTATGCCCTTAGATCTAATCAGTATAATAGATCTTGTGTATTGTATAATTACAGATAGGTCACATCTCCACATAAAATGCAGGAGGAACAGCGCATTTTTGAATTTGTTTTGAATGCTTGAGATTTTGCCCCTATGAAAGTCAGGAGAATAACTCTTTGTACCCTTTTGTAAGAACTGAGTTGGTTTTTTTTTTCTTACAAACTGCATTCAGGAGCCTTCTTTTTAGGCTTTTTTGAAATGTTTTTCTAACTGACTACAGAGTTGTTGTGTGAACTAACACTGGGAAATCATTCATCACAAAGTTGTTTCTACAGTGGCCTCTGGCTTGCTGTGAAAGGCATCTTCCATTCATTATAACTGTTTTCTGTATAGAAGACAGATAAATGGGTGTTTACGTCATCTAACAAACAGAAGAGATCACTGAGGTTATGCCCAAGGGACACAGCAGTGTGTACCATGGCATGTCCCTGTGTCATTGTCCTCTGATTAGTGTCCCTGTCAAAGTGTTTCATATTTTCCTTCTATGTCACAAGCTTATGACTCCCCTCTTTAAAAACAAAAGCACAGACAAGGATAATGCAAACACAGGCCTAACAGAAAGCTCCTCAGGAATAATTTCATACCAAAATATTGGGAAAATATCATGAGCAAATCAAGATTGCTTTGTATGAGGTAATACCTAATTAGGAAAACTCAATATTTGAATACGTATGTTACACAATTTTGGTACAATTCAAGTGAAGTTTGAGGAGCAGGTATAAAGTTCATGTCTGGTTTTAAGTTTACTTGCTCGTAAGTAATCTGAAAATATAAATCAAGGTGAAGTAGGCTGATCTGTAATCCTGATTCTTCTTTATCAAATTAAATTTGCTAAGCAGTGCTCAAATTTTGAATGCTGCTCATTGCAGTTTTAATGCGTATGGTGCAGTAAGATCAGCTGTCATCACTTTCCAGTTTTTGGAAGGAGAAAACACTATTTTACCATTTTTATCATTAAATTTTAATGTTTTAATCATACTTTCTTTTTTACAGCAGACCTCTCATCTGAAAGTCTGTAGGTAAGCTTTTAAAACTACTCAGATTCAGATTCAGACTTGTTTTGGCTCCAGCTCCTGTATTTGCTTCAGATAATGACACACCAAAACAATGAAGAATGTAAGGCACATTCCTGTGGGCAGTGAGCCTAAGTTGCAACACAGGAGTAATTAAATGTTTTAATTTTTTTTTAGCAATTGCTTGAATAGTTTGATATGTTTTTTCTCCTTACAAAAATGAAATGAATGATAAAACAACCCGTAACATTGCTTTTGGAAAGGCTTGGAAGGTTTGAACTTCCAGTGGGTAATCGTAAACAGTAAGAGAAAGATAATTAGTGTGTTAGAAGGTAGCTAAAAATTCCCTGCCTTAGAAATGAAAGTAAATGAGATCCATTTCAGCTAGAATCATTCATGTTGGTGGAGGTCAGTCTCTTCTGCCATATCTCAAATGAAGGGACAAGAGAAAGTGGCCTTTAATTTCACCAGGGGAGGTGCAGATTAGATATTAGAAAAAAAATTCGCTACAAGAGTGGTTTGGCATTGGAATAAATTGCCCAGGGAGATGGTAGAGCCACCATCTCTGGAAGAGCTCAAGATGTGGCACTTGGGGATATGGCTTAGGGTGATTATGGTGGCACTGGGTTGATAGCTGGACAGATGATCTTGAAGGTCTCTTCCAACCTTGATGATTCTGTAATTCTGTGATATTAAACTGCACAATTGCCAACCCTTGGTGGCCGTGGTTATTTACGCTTCAAAAAGGAGATGGAAAGAGCCAAACAGAAATCAACCAGTCATGTATTAAAATTTTGATTCTATGCCCCCACATCCTCTTGAATAATGGATATTTGCTTTCTTCCACATCCTGTAATCTTTTAGCTGTACTTTAGAATGGATAATGTTGGGTTATTATTTAGGGTATTTAGAGGCATTATCTTCCTAATTTCTTCCTGTTGTTTCCATTATCTGACAATGTGGCCTTGTCTTCACCACTGGAGTATTGTCAAGGATACCATTTTAAAAATAATCTTTATTCTGTCTTTTCACATGCCCTTAGAGAGTAGGAAAATAAGCTGCAAAACCAAGTGTATGTTAATATTAATAGTGACAGTCCACAGAAATTCCATAGTGTATTCCCTGTAGCTTAAAGAAATACTGACTCAGCCACAGGTTAAGAATTTATTTGGTGGACTAGGAGAGTACTTGTGCTATCCTTTAGACATTTCCAGTATATACCAGTCAATTCTACCTTGCTCTGTGCTCTGGAGTAACAATGTCACTTGTAATGGAGTCACATCTGCTGGAGTTGCTGTAACAGGTAATTAATCTCAATGAAAGAACTTTTTGGTAGCTATTCAGCCAGATATTGGCTGATTTTGGCTTTTTGAAAAATCCTAGGGAAGCCAGATGGCTAGTGAAGAAAAATATTCTCTACCAAAAAAACTTGCTTATTATCACTTCTGAGGTGTTTTTTGCTGCTTCTCTTCCCATAAAACTTTGTGTACAAGTTATGAAGAATGCATTATGTAAAAATTTTGGTGACAGAAATTATTTCTTAAACAGGGAATAAGAAAATTAAAGAAGTGAAGTGTCAGTGTAAAATTGAGTGGAATTGCCTCTACTTTGCTGGGAGTAGAAATCCAGGTTGAAAGCTTTTGGTTTTGTTTTGTTTTGCTTTCTTCCCCTTCTCCACAGTGTGCTGTTCCTCCTGGCAGCAGCAGTGTGCCTTCCTTTGTGTGACACACAGGTGAGCTCTGCTTTGTAAAGCAGCTTGAGCTAGGCCTTGATGCATGACTTCTTGTAAGCATATGAGGGATGCAGCTTTTACTGGTAAGCTAGAGTAGGATTCCTGCTAGGGAATTGTGAATGTTTCCTGTTGCTGTGTTATAGTCTTGCTGGGTTTACTGTGTTTGCATCATGGTAAAACCTCTGAGCAGTGTGGACATACTGCTCAGGTGGTGGCTGGGGAAACCACAGTTTTATTTCTCAGTAGTGCTTACAGCAAATCATTTAGGTTTGAGCAAGTTTGCTTTCAGGAATCTTCTGAATTACTTTTTTTTATTCACTGTATACTCTTTCTGTGGCTGCCTGAGAAGGAAAGGACGTGCCTCCAGAGAGCTCCATTCAGGAAAGATCTAATCATTGGAGATTCTCTTTTGGAGACTTAGGAAAGCTGCTTCCTTACTTAGATACCTCAGTTAATATCTGAAGTCAGATGAGTCTGGAAACTGGTGTACACATCTGAAACAGAATTATCCCTGCTGAGACGAGCTGAGAGTCTGCATAATTGGCATATACCAGGTTTCTGAGTGTGACAGGAAGAATTTCAGTCTATCTAGTCTTCTTTAGTCATCTTCCCTTTCTTTGTAGCACAGCTCCCACTTGCTGTACTTGCTTTACAAAGCTAACTGCAGGGAAAATGCAATATGTATGTTTACATGTTCATGCTTTTATTTATGTAGATGTTCTTTATTGCAGTTTGATCCAAACGGATATTTATGGGCTCTAATTCACTTGATCTGTCTTGGTAAGTAATTTTCTTCTAGAAAAAAAATTAAGAGGAGAAAATGTGTTGGAGAAACCAGCTTTATTATGTACTTACTGATATTTCAGACTCTATATGTAAGAAACACTTGGAAAGAGTGGAGATCAGTAAATATAAGAAAGTGCATTCTTTTTATAGCTTTTTTTTCTGTTGAAAACAACAACAGAACACACTGCATATTGCAGTCTGTTAACAGTGGATGAGAAAATGCACATACAATTTTAATCAGCACTAAGCTTTTCTGGTTGTTTTTTGATGGTTGCCTGCTGAGAGAGACTTCTTTTTGAGGGGAGAAGAAACATGAAAAAAAACAAGCAATAATTTGTACTTGGAGCTTTGTTGCACACACAGATTTTATTTTAAAACTGTCAAAAATATACTAAAATCTCATGGACTGTGGTCCCAGAGGAAGGATGTTGAAATATTGGAGTTTTTGAGGCAATCATATGCATTTTTAAAAAAATTCAACAATAAGTTGCATAACCTATCAGGTTTTCTTTTGTCTTTTTTTTCAGACCAATGTTTATTTGGATAAATCGTAGCTGTTCCCTGAAAAGCTAGAAACAGTCAGACTAGAAAATCTGAAGAAAACAAGAGCAGTAATATTTAACAGGAGATTTTTGTGTTTTGGAGTATTTTGGTGGATAATAAGGGACTTGTATTTGATTCTTATCTGTCCTATATACTGAGTGAGTGACTCATTCATATGTTAAGTCTTGTCTGCAGATTAGGGATGATTCCTTCTTTATTTCTTCTATTCATACTGTAAAATTTTCAGGGCAGAGGTAATATGTTTATATGTATTCCTGTCTAGGAAGGTCTAGAGATCCCCATCTGACATGTTGTTAACATACAAATAAGGAATAGTTTTGGTGGTTTTTTGAGAAATATCATTTGCTCATTTATATAAAAGTAAAAGCTATGGATTTTCCACTTCAAATACTTTTTTGCTGTGATGAGTGTTGTTCTTGCTTTCTCAAAGCCAAGGAGTCTTATTTGTAAAGCAATGCTTGGTCATGGAGGTGGAAAATTGCTTAGAGAATCTTCAGAACGCTTCATTTATGTGTTTGAAATGTGTAGGAAGTGCCAACAGAATGTTTATGCTCAAAATATAGCTGCCTTCCATTTCTCTTGGTTTTGAGACTTGTTGATGTCACTCTTGGGAGTTATTTGTGTAATTAGATTTCCTATCTGCTGGAATGAAGGTGCTACGAGAGAGGGCAAAGAGATGAACTAACTTACTGCATAGTAAATCAAGAGAGAGCATTACGGAAAGGATGAGTGTTCTACCCTTCAGCTTGTGTACTGGAGGCAGAATTGAGGGTATCTATTTCATAGTCTTCTACTGGATTGACTTTTCATATTCTGGTTTTCTCTGTGAATCAAAGCCTGGAAGAAAGGATATGAAAAAACAGAGCCTGAAGCTGTGTCATTTCTTCCATGAGTGCTCAAATCTTTACCCAGGACAGAAATGGAAGCTAACAAGAGGTAGATGGGTGGGTCAAGAATGTGAAGAACCTGGAGACAGTAGAGCTGAGAGAACTTTAAATAGGAAAGATGGCTCAGACCTGACAGCTCTATGTACATGATCAGATATATCTTAGAACTTACCTCCAAAATGGTGTGGGCTGAAGAACCCATTCTGTGACACTTTTCTGTATGTATTTACACACAAAGCCATGCACAAACACACAATCTCTCCTTTGTTGTTGCTGTGAGCTAGAAGATGTCCTCAGAAGGACTAGCAGAACCACGAAGCGTGACTGTGCTCAGAGCTGATAACACTTTGAAAACCATTAATTTGAAGCAATAGGTTCATTTTACTCATGATTTAGGAATCCTTTGTGCTGTGTTGCTAAACTGTAATTCAGAGGGGTTCCATGTCTGCCAGTACCATGGCCAAACAAGCTGTTGTTTGTCAGAATGATTGCACGATGTGGCAATTACACATGTCATTTCAATTACAGGGGCTTACAAAGTATTTCACAAGTTGTGGAAACCTGGATCTTTAAGGTAATGTGTTTTCCTCTTCTTTCATAAAGAGAGATGACTGTGATGTAGGGAGCTCTGCATGATCAGCAGGAGCTGGGCCACTCCTGGTTAATCATTAATGACTTCTCTTGCAAGATGAGCCTTATTTATTGTTGGTAGCAACAGCATGTGGTTATTGATAGTTATACTGCTAACTGGAACACTGAATTAGTTTTAAACACTGTATTATCCAAGGGTGATGACTCAGCCCTGGAAAAAGAACCCCTAATTACTGGCACAGGTGTTAAGAGGAAATATTAGTCTGTGTTCATGTGGAAAGCTACATGATTTGAATCTGTCAGTATCTGCCTTTGTGACAGTCTCAAAAGTGTTTGGCAGCTGGTGGCATACCACAGGATGGGAATGACTGAGTATCTTAAACACCTTGGAACCTTGCACTAATCCCATGTGCATGTTAGAGCGGCAGCCACACAATAGGAGTCTTGGAATCAGGTGGCATTGCATGTTCACAGTGTCTGTAATCTGCAGTTTTCTTTATGGATGGAGATGAGTATGTTGACACTGCATATGATGTATAATATGCATGCATGGATAAGCTTTTTTATTTCAAAACCATTTTCCATCTCTGGTTAAAGGATCTAAATTTTAATCAGTCTTACTTTATCTTCATTTTAAATGAAACTCCTATTGATAGTAACAAGAGAAATAATGTGTGGATCTTGTGTAAATTAATATGTTGGTTAATTGATAATTAATTGATTGGTGTTGATATAATTATTTCTATGTTATCTTAATAATGTATATAATTATAATATAATGTTAGTATTACCTAATATTAACCTTATTATATAAATTATTATAATGTAATATTACAGCATTACTGTATATTACTGCTTAATATACTGATCTGTTATACCAAATGAAGTGCATTGCTAAAAAACCACCTTTTTTTCTTTGCCTCCTCTCCCAGTGATCTGGACCAACAGTACATCAACTATGTATTCAGGTAAATTGAATAAGTCTTTGATACACCAGAGCTGGTTTTATGTGGTATATGTTTTCATTTTCAACCTTGGCTTGTTGAAGAAACTCAGAGCTACCACTACTTAAATGCATTTATTTAGCAGGACATTCACTGAAAGAACAGTGCTAAGCTGAATGGCTTAGCAGCTGAATTTTTTTGGCTCCAGTTGTAGATGGACATGCCAATATACACCTGAGGAGGTAACGAAGTGTTAATTATGAATTTTTAAACCACCACGTGCACAAGCGATCTATCACTTCCAGAAATAATATTTACAGAGTAACTCCCTGGCAATACCCCACTTCAGAAAATAAAACTTGTACAAAATTGCCAGAAGAGGAGGTAGTGATTACAAAAGTACTGTGTGCAAAGAACACGAGCAGTAACTGATTGTTCAGAGTGCCATTAGTGGGATTGAGTAATTCTGACTTTCAGTTGTTTTTCTGATTTGGAGATAGAAGAGTGGCTTGTTATTTTGTAGCTGGTGAAAGAGTCTGAGTCACTGACCAGATTCCCCTGCTTTTTTAAATCCAGTGCTTTCTTCAAAGTGCCACAAACCAGGACATTCAGTGTACATGGCTTCTGGTAGGTTTTTGTGAGGCTTTATTTCAAGTAAGGCATCTAGAGACTTGATTCAATTTTCTTCCATCCAAAATCACATCTAATATATGTTGGCCTCTTTTCTTGGGTTCACACCTAAGGTCATTTGGGAATACAAAGTATGAATAATAAATTCAAAGAAATTCCTTCTATGGTCAGAAGGAGTGAAAGAGGGAGCTGAAGTTGGGAATAAGCATAACAAAAGTGAAGTTGTGCCAGTCTGTTTGATTAGATGGATATATGCTCTTGTCTGGCCACATGAAAGATCCTTGATAAAAGTACATCAGGGACACCAATGTATGACAGTTGCTTTCCTTCAATTCCCATTTGTCTTGTGAGCATAGTCAATATGATAACACTGTGTCTCTTTCTGTCTTAGTTCAATCAAATCTCCTGTTTCTGAAAATAAGTAATGCAGGCCTCTGCTTTTGCCTTTATGATTCACCAGGCCCTCATTAATGGACAATATCTGGATATCAGTTTGCTTGAAGTAGGCTCTTGTTTAAGTCAGGTGTTGTTTTCCATCTACTATGAAATGCAAAGCAAATCAATTTTGCACAAAGAGGGTAGGTGTGTTTATTGAAACTTTGGAAGAATTAGTCATGGAATTTGCAAATATGCTGCCACATGCAGAAATAACCTATGAAGTCTGGAATGAGATGTAGCTATCTCTCTGTGTTGAAGGGAAATCATGAACCAAGCAGTAAAATCAATTGATTTTCATTTGGCAACTGCCTGACTGTCTCTCAGTTGTCATTTTAGTTGAAAATTGCATCTAGGCCTGAACCTTTAAATTCAATTTTGATCAAAAGTCTTAATTTTTCAGCTTTGATTGAAAAGTCAAGGCTGGGCTGTTTCTCTGTTAGTTCATGATCTTGGCCCTTTGAAGTCTGTGAACTTGTGTCCAGCAGAGAGCAGGAGTCCCACATTACATGAAAAGTATGATAATTTATTTGGAAGCTTTTGAAAGGGAGAAACAGTTCTCATTAAGGAACTGTGAGGTGCAGCCGTATATGTCTCTAAAACTGTTCTTTTTACAGAAAAGAAACTAACAAACAATCCAACAATGGATTTATGCAAATTGGAAGATGGCTATTTTCAGCATCTGTTTAAGAGCAAAAATTTGTTATCAAAGCTTCCAAAGTTTTTCCCCAAGAAGAGGCTTAAAGGTCAGCGTAGCTCACAAGATGATGGTGCAAAGCAACTTGCTGGACAGCAGGTGGCTTCAGGGAGGTGGCAAACTGGATGCTTATTTTTTTTGTTTGGGTCTGTGTATATCTGTATGTCTGTGTGTCTGTATTGGTATATGTGTTAGAGAAGTCCACAATCCACAGCATTTGGATCTCATCTTGCCTAGGGAAAACAAGCAGTACTATGGACAATGGGATAAGTGACATCTGAATTCTTTTAGAGTTTTATTTTGTCAAAATAGCTAATGATGTTTGAAAGGGTGTAAAGTTTGGCAGAAATTCTCTCCTGGTCTGCAACCTCTATGACGTCTCCTCCAGTGTCTAATGGGGCTGGAATCCTGCTGCAGGAGGCACTGGCAGAGTTTGCCTCTGTGTGAGACCCGTGCACATGTAGTTATCTCAGAGACCTCTGCCACTTCCCAAGTCTGGATTAAGCTGTTCAGCATGTTTGAGAGCTGTGTGGAGCTGTGTACGCCCAGCTTTACTGCACAAACTTGATTTTTGTAGAAAACAGTCCAAAATACTTTTAAATATCACTGACTAAAGGAATGGTCTCTGAATGAGCACTAACTCCTCACAGGCAGCTCTGGGTCAGAGTTACTGTAGACATGGATTATCTCTGTCAGAGGGTGCCCAGCAGTAAATTTTGTGATTTAGAAGGTGTTAAGGCATATGCTGCTTCTTCTTCTCAGGTCTTCTCATGGACTGTTCTGGTCATGACAGGATCACAGTTCCACCTCCAGGACAGGACAGTTTAATGTGTACTGGAGCTCTTGTCTATACAAGCATGATTGTATGATTCTATGATTTATTAAAGAACTTGCTAGTGTGGTATCAGTGCAACTTTCTCCTCCTAAAACTATTATCAATAGGTTTTTAAAACTCTTTATTTCTAACCTAGATCAGACATGTAGCTGTGTGGGCACAGCCAGATAGTGTTTAGAATCATCCAATCTTTTAGGTTGGAGAAGACCCTTAAGGTTATTAAGTGCATTAACCAAGCACTACCAAGACCACCACTGAACCTTGTCCCTAAGCCCCACGTCTCGAAAATACCTCTAAGGATGGTGACTCAGACACTGCCCTGGGCAGCCTATTCCAAGCCTTTTAGTGAAGAAATTTTTCCTAATACATAGGAAGTGTTCATTATGTTCAAAACGTTCATGTTATTATGTTCAAAGTATTTCTCAGTTCAGTATGAAACCACAATTGTACCTTACTGAGTGTAGAGACTGCCTGCATTACTTTGTGGCAGATTAAAAGATCTGCCACAAATTACTGGATGTTAGAATATACCAATATGTTAGAGCAAAAAGAAATAAATAAATATATATATATATTTATATATATATAAAGAGAAGGCTCTTTTGGATGCTTCCAGAAGTGCAACTGAAATGAGCAGTCTCCTAACATATGCTGTCCTTACACACCATGCACTATTTCTTGTTCTGAAATCTGGAACAGTTTGGAAGAAAAGAACACCCTAAGTAAATGTATATGAATGGGAACTTTCCAGAATCAAACAGATCTGAAGAAATATTTGCTGATGTTGAAAGTCTGGCAGTCTTCTCAGTTCATCGCTTCCAACATGATTATTCAATGGCTTTTGAAGAGGGAGCCAGGCCAGGAACAAGTGTAGGAGGGAAAGCAGAGCTGTGCTATGCAGACAAGGGAGGGGTAATGTTGCTTCTCAGTGCCCAGCCCCATCCAGCTCATCTCTTTCCCTTGTGTTTGAGCATCTGGGGCAGGGAGGAAGAGAAGAGGGTCAATGTACTTCCAAGATCTGCCTCTAATCCTCCAATCCTCTTGATCCTCCCCCTTTTTTTCAACTGCAGTGTTGTATTTCTCTGTACTCTGACTTCTGCATTAGTGTTCTACTTCATAGTGTTTTTTGGTTTTTTTTCTCATTATCTTACATTTTCTTTTATTCCTTTCTCTTCCCCCACTTTTTATCAAAGGGGAAGCCAGATTTCTCCCCCTTAGATGGTGAGGGGTAGCGTGAGAGGAGGAGCAGTAATGCCTGCCTGTCATGTTGAGGGAGACATAAATGTCTCAGAAGCAAGTTGTAGCTCCTCTTGGGCTTTCTCCTATGCTGAGGCAGGTAGTGGTACTTTACTTCTTGTGAAGAACCTGCAAGAAGGTTTCAGTGCATCCCAATACCATCTCTGTCTGAAATTTGTTCATAAAGGCGTGCCTAGGTAGCCTGGCAGCCATTGGTGTGGAGAGAACAGATACAGGAGAATTTCAAATGGTGAATAAATGGCAAAGTTATGAGGTAAAGGCTCTACTCTATGCAGCAAAACTACATCTGGCTTCAGGAAGAGCTGCTAATCTGCCACTTTTGTGAATTAAAAATGCTGCAGTAGATTTTCTGCAATAGGGGAGAGCAGCTTTGCAGGCATAAATTGTTTTTCTTGCTGACAAAACCTTTTTTTCAGAAAGGAAACCACGAGTGACCCAGCCCTCAGTATTTAGTACAGAGGGAAAAAGAGAGGAACAGAAAAATCCAGCCCATGGAATTTGTTTTTGCTGCAGCCTCATATCCATCCAGGCTGTCCTGCTAGAAACCTCTGAATCCCTAATCTGGTTTTACAGCATCATCATGTCTTTTTTACAGATGCTTCATTCAGAGCAGGGCTGCAGAGCAGCTGTAATGCCATCTAATCCATTTGCCTTAACCTGCCCTGCACTTCACAATGAAGGTTTTGTTTTCTCCTGTTGTTTTGTTTGGACCAAAACCTGGGATGTCCGTTAGGGTTATCAATTCCTCTTGGTTGCAGAAGGAAGTTTCTCTCTGACTATTTCCCAGTCTCAGTGGGTTTTTGTTTAAAATGTAATAATTCAAAAAGTAAGTGGAGAAAAATGGTTTAGCCCTACTTCTCATCACTGTTGATACAGTTTCACTTTTCCTGTCAGTCTCCTATTTTCTCTGTTATTCAGTCAAAGCGGTAGACCTTTGCTTCCTTTTCTCTCTTTACCAGGAAACTGAGGAACTGGGCCTGTTTATTGTGAATTACTCTTGGCATCCCTTTACAGGGAGAGCATCCATGTGTGGGGAGGAGGGGTAGGGCAAATTACTTATTGTAAGTGATCTGCTTTGCCTTGTTTGATGCCTTTGTGGCAATAACATCTTTTAAAACATGTATAAATATTGAGAATGCAGACATGCTGTACCATCTGATGCCTTTCAAAGACTTATAAAGTGTGAAGCCTATAATACCTGCCTGTCTGTCCCTCATAAACCCTTTTCTCCTTCAGCCTATTGTGTTCCTCAGCTGATTTCAGTGACAAGCTTCCCTCCAGGGCTTCCTTGGCCATGGGATTTCCATGCTCTCTGCAGTTCCTTTTGCTGCAGGTGATTCTGTGACTGATGCTGGGGTCCTCCAAAGCTTGCCAAGGGCAGGTCACCAAGCATGGAAGCTCGGTCCTGTACAGAGCTGGGACCAGCTGTGAGGAAACAGGTTTGGAAATGGTAGCTGTGTTAACACTGGAAAAGAGAGTTGGCCTGGAATGCTTGAGCATTCATAACATTAATGAATGTCTTTTTACCTCTGTAAGTGCAGTGCTTGCTGCTCACCAAGAAGCAAACTCTTGAGATACTATTTTCTTCTTCTCCCACTGTCATGGATGTATGTTGTTGGTAACTGGAAGAAGCTGTAGCTCTACAGACATGCATGCTTATCCCATCTCACAGCACCCCAGAATGTTTTTGTAGCTCTCTAACCTTAGAAGCGATTTGGAGTGAAAAATGAAAAAAAAAAAGGCTCTGTACAACCTATACTGCAAATGCAAAAGGGTGAGGTCTTTGTAAGACCTCAGAAAACCTAAGTGATAATACTTCAGATAAAGAACTGGTCACAACAGGTTTTTTTTTTCACTTGTATCTGGAAAGTGTGAATAATTTGGGCTGTTGCTTGGTTTTATTTTCATGTGTTTTTAAACTTGTCTACATGCAATATTAAGCGTAGTATGGAGCAACAACCATACATTGCAACTTTGATGGTTTAAAAATGGGACAGCAGGAAAAACTTCTTTGCTGGGAGGGTAGAGTGGCCCTGGGAAAGTTACCCAGAGAGGTGTGGAATCTCTGTGCTGGTAGGTTTTTGAGACATGCCTTTTTTAGACAGTACCAGAGGGCATCACCAAATATTTGTGATAGTCCTGCTTCAGGTCAGAAATTTTATTAGGTGACCCAGACATTCCTTTCCAATTAAGTTGTGTTTTCTTTTAATTGGTATTTGTGTCTCAGTTATTCTACTTAACTGGAATAAGTTTCACCATGGAAAAACAAACACAAAGCTGTCAATTTATAGTCTTCAGCCCATGTCATAAATTCTGTAGTATCCAATTATTTTATTTTTTTTTTTAGTGTGGTGCTGTTGGCCTCTGCATCCCATCCAGCAGGTAAAGTGAACTGAGTTCTTTCTTTCTGAAGTTTCCATGTTGCTTTTGCTTTCTATGCATGTTTTTAGAGACCAAACCCTTAGGATTTTAGCCCTGAATATGGCCAATAATATGTTATCATGTAGGAAGAGGAGAGAAAGGTATATAATTTGGTGTAAGTTGCATGATATTTCCCAATACCATTCTTAGCTGTCCCATGCAAACAAGCAGTATGGGGGCTGACAACAAAGAACAGTTTTTGAGGTGATGCATGGTAAAGAACAAGGATTCCCTAAGCCATCATATCCTCTTCAGAGCAGTGTCCCAGCAGTCCAGAACTGAGTTTCCTTCTCTGCATTGTCCCCAGTGCTATGCAGAAGTTTTCTTTTGTTGCTTTCATAACGAGAATCCCATTCTTGTTGGCTTGGGCCCATAGTAGGATTTGAAGTAGCAGCACATCAGGTGGTAAAAACTGAGAAATTTTATGGTGGCTAATATTCCTACCTTCTGGTGTGTTCATAATTAGGAGGGTAAAGGTGATCATCTGTTGCTTACATTTGTTCAGCCAGGAAAACAAAGAAGGAAGCATTTAAAGAAACATAAATTCTCCCTTTTCCCTGGTGGTGCAGATTGTGTATATAGGAAACCCCCACCAGGATAGACATACATGTTAAGTGAAACAGTCTTACATTTCAAAAAGTGAAAGATGGAGCTTCATGCAAATCTGTAGAGCCTGAAGGCCAGAGAATTCTGGGAATTGCCACCAAGAGCACCCAAGTCCAGGTTCCTGGAAATGCAAGTACTCAAGAGCTCTACTTAGACCTAGGGGAACACTCTTTGAACCTCTCAACATGCTCTGTGTTACAGAGTTCAAATGGCAGAGGGGGAAACAGCCACCATATGTCTGTGTTTCCTGTTGTTTCAGTAGGAGCTATTGCATGCTGCACAGTAAAAGAAGTGGGTATGATACATGTCTGTCCACTGGCAACTTTTGCTTAAACAGGACCTTCTGAACACTGGAAAAGAATAAATACTCTTAGGTATCCCTTTTCCCTTTTTCAACCAAAGGCAAGAACTGGCTAGAAGCAAGGTCAGAGAGAAATCATTAAACATGCCAGAAATGTGGAAAGCATCATAAATGAAAAGCCAGCCAGCTGTGAAGGCTCAAAGGAATGTTAAACTAGTAATGTTCATGTAATTGCTGTTGCATTGCTTGTAACAGTGGGTAATTTTTTTCCCCACCTACTGAGTGTATTGCTTTGTCCCTCAGGTGATCTCTTCAGTGCCTTGGATTTTCCATTCCTGTACTTCTACAGGTTTCATAGCAGCTGCTGTGCCAGGTAACCTCTCTATAATAGGTCATGTAAATGTTTTCAAAATAAGAGGTTCAATTGACTTCCAGCCTATATTCTCAGTTAAAAATTTTGTAGCATGCAAAGCCTTACTTATACTGGTTTCTGCTGCCATAAGCCAGTAGAATTGCAAAGAATAAATCTTTGCATGTCTGTGGATATGCATTTAATGGCCTGAGATTCAAATGTGCTGAAAGTATGTGTATCCTTGAGTAACTGCATTCTGACTGGGAGAGTTCACAGTCACCAGTAAAATAATGTTTACCCAATGTAGCAGAGCTTTGATACATAGCATCTCTCAAATGCTTCTGAAGTCAGATTAACCCAAACTTGCTGTTTGCAGCAATTACTGAGTATTAGTCTTCAGCAGTATATGGGGTGTACATGGATTTATTTGCCTGTACATCTTGTGATTTGGCAGAATGCTGTTTTGGATAAAAAGGAAAAGCTTTAACAAGCATTCCATTATTTTCAGTAGCAAAAGTTCACTGCATATTGGCATAATTCTCGCAGGACAACATAAATATGCTTCCCATAGATCTTAATTCTTTTTTAATTCCTGTCTTTCCCCCCCCTAGTCTTTTACCAAATTAAAGTATTTTTTAAGACGGAGAAAAAGATATTTTCATTCTAACTAATGGCAAAAATATTTTTTGAAAGGCCTTTTCTGACTTGTATCTGGATTTTCTATTGAAAGGGTATATTGGGAATGACTGTTAAATAATTTCTAATGTATATAGGTTTTTGTTATGTTTTTCCAAGTGTGGTCTATCCACACTACAAGTAACTCACAATTAGGTATTCTGTAAGTAGGTGAAATCTATTTTTCTTGAAGGTGAGGCCTAAATGCAGGTTCTAATGGATATCAGTCTAGCCCAGATATTGTTTTATTCACTTTATTTACCTCTGTGGTAGCTTCCCACTTCTGTTTCCATTGGCCCACCTTCAGTACATGTGTAGTAGGTAGCACTGTGCACTGCAGGAAGGGGAAAGGAATGGTTAGATGGAGAGACAAACATCTCAGTTGCTCTCCTACATTTCATAATTGAGTGTCTTTTTAACTATGTGGGATTTGGAGGAAAACCTATGCAATGTAAGGTAAGGGCAATTCATACTGCCTTTGAAAAATGCCTGAAGCATCAGCAGTAAGGTGGAAAGTGCTCAATTTATTTAATGGAATAAAATGCTGTTAATTGTCGCATCAATATTTTAGGTAATATAATTTGCTGTTTCACTTTTTGATCTCTTGAGTTGCACTGAATATCTTCAAATCTTCATGAATGAAAGCCCTTCACAGCAGGGCAGAAGATCTGAAATAAGCTACTGGACTCTTAAAAGTATGGGCAATGTTGGTTCATTGAACTCATTCATTTCTCAGAGTGGAATGCTTTACTGCTCAGCACTCCATCATCTGCAACAAGTTGCTGAGTTTAGGCTTATCTTTTGTCATCAAAGCAGCATCTGCTTCCTTGGCTTCAGACTTGACACACAGCCCAAAGGTCTTGTGTTGTGGCTCAATGCAAAAATTCTCAATGCCTTCTGCTCTTGACAAGTTATCTTTCCCTGCTCTTTGGTGCCTGTATGGACATGCAGCTGAGCTGGAACTTGGCCACATGTGTTGCACAGGAGCAGCATTTGGCTAATATACTGGAGCCCAGCACAGATCTTCTGACCTGAGGAGCCACCATTTTCCACCCTTCCTGCTGCTGAGAGGGGACCAACTGCATGGCACCTCTATTCAGAACCTTCTGTAAATACCAAGGCACTTTTTGCTTCACCACCTGTCTGCTGTGTTGATCCTATCTCCTTTCCCACAGCACTTTGTTGTCTCTTATGCCTCAGAGTAATTTTTGCCTTACATATTTTGAAGTCCCTTTCTGTTCCCTGCTTTCTGGTTTACATTGTTCCCCTGGTTCACAATGAGTGGGTTGTATGTATCCAACCTCATGAACTCCATAAAGTCTGTTGAGATGTGGAACAAAATTTCCTTAAGGGTAGTCTTGGCTACAGGAGAGCTCCAAACTGCTGTCCTATAAGACTTGAGATTCAAAATTCTCTTAATTGTCAGCAGAAAACTTTGGAATATCCTGTTCCCAGCACTACTGAGCCATCTATTTGTTATACAGTAGAGATGTATTTGACTTCCTAATTGGAATTTTGGCTTCATGAAGTTTAAACAGCTTAAAAGCTTCAGGCAGAAACTTTCCAGTGGTTATTTTTTCAGTTCAAGGCTCTGTGGAGGTTGAAGTGAGTTAGTTGCCAAATATGTGTGGTTCCTGCTGAAATTAGCATTGCTGTTATTCAGAGCCATTTCAATGCCTGAAGTTAATATTTCACCTCATGTTTTCAATAATCTCTACTTTTCTGATTATGCAAGTGCATTAGACACCAGCCATAAGAGTGTCAGACTTACTTTATTCAGATTCTAGTCCCTGACTGAACAAAACACTAGGTGTACTGGATATAATGTAAGCCTCTTGTCCACCAGCTTTCCTTCTCCAAATGGGATTAACACTGCAGTTCTTCATTAGGAAAACCAAGATGTCTGTAAGAGGTTGTTTAGTGGAAGTTAAGAGATTTTATTAACAAGCTTTCCCCATCCTTTGCAGTGGACTTTTGGGATTCCTTCTGATGTTGCACACAGTGAAGCTAAAAAGCAGCACAACCTCAGGGCAATATGCAGCCTGGAGTTTCCTTGCAAAGGTAAGAGAAAGAACCTCACAGGAACACAGAGGATCTGTGCGTGTCCCAGGAGAACTGAGGAATTTCTGCAACTCTCTAGTTTCTCTTGCTATTCCTCCTTGATGCTTCCTTGGTCCTGTTTGTGCAACCTGCGTGTAGAGCTGTGGCAACAAATATCAGGTGTGTAATATCCCAGGATCATTATCTGAGATGAAATACTGTGTGTAGACTGAGCCTAATGGAACTGGGATGATTATTGCAGCTAAGGATTTGGACTATGGCATCCAAGTAATACAAACCTATACTTTCCAAAGTGTTTTGGAGAATACTTCTTCTATGAGAGTGTGCACCAGCCATTTTGCACACAGTTTGCAGTGTGTCTTTCCTGAGCCAACAGTTACAGCTAATTCCCTGAAGTTCAATACCAGAACTCTCACTGTTTTTGTTGCAGGAGAGAGCTGAGGATGTCATTTGCCTTGACATTACCAGGCCTTTTGATGGTCCCACAATAATATTATATAAAAATTAGAGTACTACAGTCTGGATGGGCAGATAATTAGATGGATAAAAAATGGTTGGAGGATCAGGTTCAGAAGGTAGAGGTTAATGATTCCTACTCTGACTGGAGTCTTGTGACAAGTGGAATGGCACGGGGATCTGTCCTGGGTCCTTTCCTATTTAACATTTTTATTAAGAATGAGAAGTAAGAGTGTGCACTTGCATTTCCAAGGGACACCAAACTGGGAGGACCTGTCAATAACACTGGAGGATAGGGTTGCCTTACAGAGGGATCTGGACAGGCTGGAGGAATGGGCCAACAGAAATCCTAGAAAATTCATCAAGGACAGATGTGAAGCCCTGTACATGGGAAGGAAGAGTTGGTGGCAATAATAGAGCCTGAAGGCTGCACAGTTGGGAAGCAACTCTGTGGAAAAGGACCTGGGATTTTGATAGACAGCAAGTAGGACATGATGCAGCAGTGTGCTCTGGCAGCTAAAAAACCCCAAAATATCCTGGGCTATAACAGGATGAACTTATAATAGGATAGACAGCAAATTCGTGGTAGTGATCATGACCTTCTCCTCAGCACTTGTTAGTCAACATCTGGAATAGGGAGCCTTGTTTCAGGCACCTCAGTACAGGGAAGATATTGATAAACTGGAATGAGTTTGGCAGAAGGTTGCCAGGAAAGTCAGGGGACTGGATCACTTGCATTTTGGGGAGTGGCTGCTGGATCAGGCCTGTTCAGCCTGGAAGAGGGACGTCTTTGGGAGCACCTAAGAAACAGCAGCCACCCAGTAGCTATGGAGAAGTCATCCAGAAGACAGATCCAGGCTATTCACAGTGCTGTGTAAGGTTGTGTTAAGTAAACAGAGAGGTTCAAATTAGGTGTGAGGGAAATTTTTTTCACCCCAAAGACAAGTCAGGCAAGGGCACAGGTTGCCCGGGAAGGCTGTGCTGTTTCCGACTCTGAAGGTTTACGAGACCCAACTGGATAAAGCCCTAAGTAACCCAGTCTGAGCTCCTAAGGTCCATTCCTTCTGGAATTATCCTGTGATCTGGGGTCTGGCTGTACTTGATTTAAGCTATTAACAACTCAGTTTTTAAATTATTGGTGGTGAATGCAGTCAAAAGAACTTCTCAGACTCCTTTTCCCTGCTTAGATTTTACTTACTTTCGTCACTTTCATCTAGGTCATCTGAAAACCACAACCTTCCCATGTGGTTTGTGATCTCACCTTTCCTACTACAGTGAATGAAGCTGTTACATTATCACCCTCCCCACCCCAAACCCTAGATTTGCATAATATGCTTCTTTAGAAACTGTAATCAAATGAGTCTTTTTTTTTTGTGGGGATAACAAGAGTGGACTGATATGACTTGGTTTGAGCTTTGTAAGCTCTTCCCCACTGTACAAGTCACAGAGAGTTTCTCACTAGTTTGAATTTCTTCCAAACATTCTGAGTGTGCAGATTTTAGTACCTTAGCTTTCTTCTTACTGCTTCATAGCAAAGTCTAAGATCTAAAACTTGCTCTTAAGTCTTTTGTTGTTGTTGTGGCTTTTTGTTTTGTTTTAGTTTGGTTTTTTGTTTAACATTCTGGGTTGGAGATTGGAATAGCTGGCTCTGCTAGTAGGTGTTGTGAATGAGGGTAAATGGTTTTACATGTGGTATTTATGACCTACTGGAAAAAAATGCAAGCAAAAATGTGTTGTGAAATGTATTTTAAGTGGATTTGGGTCCATCCCAGATGAAGTGGATCAGAGCCATAAAGTCTGGATTGGATCAAAGTTTTCCCAGAGTTCAAGGTTTTCTAGATTTGTGGGGGTTTGGCCATCTCTAGACATAAGTGATATGAAGTTTGTTCTAGCCACTGTTGTCAATGAAATTATGTGCCTTCATAGCAACTTAAAGCTTGTCTCTGTGTCACTCGAAGAATTTAATCTGTTCTTTATCCTTTAAAGTCCATGCTTTTGAATGTACACTGTTTAATTATCTTGCTTGGAAGGTTTTTGTAACAGAGCAATTAGTCCTTTTCCTGTTGTAGCTTCTAACCCAGTGCTCAAATTATATGTTTTATCTTGAGTTTGAAGAGGGCAATAATAATGAAGACATGAGATCTGTCTGTAGCACTAATAATTTTATCAGCACTAGCAGTTTCCCTAAGTCTTCCACTAGTGTTTTAAAACTTGCTATGTGACTTATTTTAGGGTTCTACCATACCCATCTAAGGACTCATGAGGAGCATGGAGGAACTGCTGCTCCAAGAGCTGAAATGCAGTTGATTTGGGGTTAAAAGTCAGTGAATGCTTGAAAAGTTTGGAAGCACCATACATCAGTTTTAGAACAGGGACCAAAGCAGAGACAGACACAGACAGGCAGAAAGCAGCAGCTGAACTGGAGCTTGCCTTAAGGGTAGGGGCTGATCTACTGGCTCCCAAAAACCCAAGGAACCTTCTATCTACAAGGAGCTATAAATTTATGTACTGTGCAGTTAAGATTTGAGTTCCATCTGTCTGATCATTAATACTACTTTCTGCAGGTGTTTGAAAATGGTAAAACTATGTCCTGATCTAACTCAGTATTGCCCAGGTATGAGGGCTGTGTGAGTCACATCTTAAATCAAGTGCAGAAAAGCAGCATTTAACTAGCACTGTAAAAATCTGTTTAAGTCTAAGTGTCTGGCTCCCTTGAAAAAAAACAGAAAAGGAAGGAAGTTAATATGGATAAAGAATAAAGATAGAAAGTATTTGTACCTGGACTTGCAGAATGGAATCCAGTGGAAAAAAAAACCAAAAAAACCTCTGGTCACAACAACAGCTTTGTGTTCCCACATGAGCATTTTTCTTGGATTGAGTAGTGCCCTAGATCATCCTCCTAATCTCTCAGACTGATTGGAGTTTTCACCAGCAGTTGGAAAGGAGCAGCATTTGAGGCCAGAATATGTTTATCTTGCAAATGAGCCAAGAAAGGAGAATGCTGCAGTCCTCAGACAGCAGCACAGGCCTCCAGGGAGGTGCAGGGAATCGGAAAATCTGTTTTCCATTTGGATGCTTTGTACCTATGTGACTGATGAGCTGGGGCTGAGATCGTTGTCACAACTTCATTTCCAATAAATTAACCATGGGATCTGATCGGCTCTGCTTTGCACATCCAAGGACACATTCTTTGTGAAGCCCACATATTTGGCCTCCCTACCCTCTAATTTTTCATTCACTTAAAAACTAGAGCTGGGTCGTAACTTGTTGTTATGATCTTTACTTTGGCTGTGGCAACTTAATCAATGCACGAGGTTTTAAAATTCTTTCCTGTGATGATTTCTGACAGCTCTCATGTTAGGGCATTGCTTTGCACAGTCACAGATGAAGCACAGGTTTCATCTGTGTATAAAGTGCTGTGTGATAATTATAGTGACAAATGCTCTCTACACTTTTTCTGTGAAAGCAAACAGTGTATGTGTTAGTTATATCTCTGTAAATTCCTGAGAAATGCAAAAAAAAATCAGTGAAGTGATCTGTATTAAAAAAAAAAAAGTTTTTAAGAAGTCCAAGAAATACAAAATGCTTTGTCATAGCCTTGCACAGATTTAATCCCCGGAAGAGCAAGGATTTGAAGCTGTACTGAGATTTCTTGTTTTAATTTGAAAGCTGTGCTAGTATCCTGGGTCATGTACTGGAAAGAAAAAACTGGAGATGCTCATATATACAGACAGAAGCATCTGGTGAGGATGATAATGAGCTCTAACAGCACTGTCAGTGAGTTTGTTTTGATTAAGGTTGCCAATCTATATCTGGTGATGAAGCCTGTTAGGGTCTCTAAAAGTTTTACCAGCAGAAATAATTTAAATCATTAACAGAATGGAAAAATTCAGCAAGATACTGGTTACTTATGAATTTGTATTCGCATGTCATGTTTAGTGTTATCCTAAAAAACTTGTAGTAGGGAATTCAGCTTGTTTCCAGTAAGAGCCTATTGAAGCAGCTTGTTATAAACAGGAAGAACAAATGGGAAGGTCAGTGGATTTTGAATTCTCTTTTTCTTCCTCCCTCACCTGAAGAAAGGAAATTCAATAACTGAAATTAAATTGCATTGAGGTTTACTGATTTTCCTATGCATGGGTTGGAAGGAAATATAGAATAATCGGATCAGGAGTATGCAACTATTTTCTATATAAACATCCCAGGCACTATTATGTAATCTATAATTTATCTGAACAGTGTTGGAGGCTCCCTAGTACATAAAAGCATCCTCTGACAGCTGCTTTGGTTCCTTGTTTGTTAACTTTAGATGTGTATGCCCCAGGTCATCCTGTGTTTAATGCTGGCTGCCAGACATTGCGAAAGCAGCTTTGCAGGAGTGTCTGAAAGCATCTCTTATCTGTGGGTTCTGTGTACCAACTGTACTTATACCACAGCAGCTTTAGTCTTCCCCCCAAATGTATAATGGCTGTTCAGAATCCCTCCTGCTATTCAGAATGACTCCTGTAGTCTTGGAGTTTATATTTTGTGTCTGTATTTTTGCTTCTTTGCTCCCCATGGTGTCTTGAAGAGAATGGATAGACTAGATCCCCTCTTCATGTCAGTGCAAAAATAATTGATGATATTCATCTTAATGGTTGGAAAAGTACTGATGTTTTTATTCAAGCACAAATTCTCTTTTTTCTGCTTCTCATAAAATGGAGAGCCACAACTGCAGCCTTCTGGGGCTCCTAGCCTTGTTATGCTCACTGCACCTCTCTTCACATACAGCATTTCACATGAGAATTGCTGTAATTCTAGGGGCAAATCTGCTGTAATTCTAGGGGCAAACCAACCAAGAGAAATGAAATGAATTCATGCTTTTCCGCATTGTTGCAATCTTAAAGCCGCTGCCAAAACATTTGCTTCAATTTGTATACATCTTAATTCCTTTCTCACTGCTGCTTAGCATGCAAGTGCTAGAAAATATTCTGCTGGGGGCTATTTACTTGCAGGAAATTTATAAAAGAGTCCTGACATGGGTACCTTCTGTAGTAAATGCCTCTCCCTTGCTCTTTTCTGCCTTAATGGAACAGGATTCTGGAATTTAAAAACCTGTTTAAAAATTTTATATGAATATCATAACTAGAACAAGAATGTATTTGGTTTTCTGGCACTTGCCCACTTGGTAATATTGTAGGCTGAAGTAGTGTCTTCTTTGCATGCTGCTGGCTCAGGAAAAAGTGACAGTGAGATTCTTGGCTGAAAATCCCATTTCTTTCTTGGCTTGGACCTCATAAAGCTTTAGGCAAAAATGTCATAAACTCCCGTTGAAGTTCCATAAACAGAGTGCGTTTTCATGCAGCAAAGATCCTGCACTTTGTGCAAGATCTCTGCTCACCAACCTGGGAAAACTGCAGCTGCAAGCCAAAACCCCATGAGAGAGGGAGAATTGTCCTAGACCCATCTGGACTCTACTGGTAGGAGCTCTTTGTGGCAACAGTGTGGTTAGAAGTGCATCCTTAATCTGAGAGTGGAAGGTTCTGTGACCCTGAAGTTTTCAAGGATTCCAAGAAGGGGTTCATAAAAGTAGAACTGAACTTCTTCCACCTTCACACCTTGTGCACTGTCATGCATGTGGATGTAATAAAGACAATTAAAATGGTAAAAATACTTATTGCTTTCTGATTGGTCCTCACTGTATGAAATATGTACATTTATTCTTGCTACATATAGTTGATTGCTGTGAGTCACCACGGGGACTATGCAAATACCTTGGAAAAGGAAATGTGTTTCTCAGCTGAGCTTCAAGCAGAGAAGGCAATCAGTGTGAACTTCACTGCATTGTTAGGGTCTGTAAAAAAGACTAGTTGCTGAAACCTTAAAAATACCGGTTTTAGGGTAGTTACCATGGAGACAGCTTCATAGTTACGTTGTAGCAGCCAACTCTAATTACAGCATATAATTGCTGGGGAGACGTCAGTCTCCATAACAACTTCATTGTGTGCTCCATGGCCACTAAGCTCAGTGACACAGGCTCCCTGGGGCATTGTTGCAATTTAAGGAAGCTGTCTTGTAAGAACAGCTGAGACTTGTTGGAGATTTTGAACTGCCAGGTAATGGAAAATTTTAATATTGTGAGGGTGGTGTAAATGGCTGCAATTGTGTATCCACTGAAAAAGCCAGCTACACAGCTTTTGGGCTTGACATGGTCACACAAACTTATGTGTTGTGACTCAGGGGTGGTATCACAGAACAATTTTTCAGCTTTGCTTAATATAATAAATCCAGTCTCAGCAGACTTTAACTTTGAGCCCTAAGAGGTGCTCTGAAATAATTTGTTTCCTTTTATCTATTATGATATCCATTTGAAGTGTATGTTTAGTACTGGCATGTTCTTTGATGTAAAGCAAAGGCAGAACCGTGGGTTTGGAGTATGTATTTGGAATATACTTTATCATTCCTAGCCTTGACAAACCATCTCTATGTGCTTGACAGTACAAAACAACAGTTCAAAAGGAAAGTTTTTCAAATGTAACAGAATTTTGAATTGCAGAGAATGCAGGTTTATTTGTTCCTCTGCATAATAGATTGCTAGTCTCCCATGTTTTTATTTAGTCTCCTGGAGCTACTAGCATATGGAGAGCTGAGGCTGGGAGATGAATCATTATTGTGACAAAGAGAAATCAAAAGAATGAGAACTGTTTTGGAAGTCATTTCCGTTGCTAATGCACTGATGTAAATGCCAAAATTACATGGGAGAACTGTGCACTCTGTAACATACTAATGTAGAAGGCTCCAAAGCTAGATAAGGCTGGACTTCCAAAACCAAGAAAGATATAGCCACATTCTTCTGATTTGCTGGTTCTCTATTCTTTTCAGAATGTTCCCTGTTGATTTTTAAATACCTTCGTGGGTGAAATGTCTCCAGGCTGTCTCACAGATCTTGAGCCTTGACCTCTATGGTAGGCACTGGGTGTCACACTTCAGGTGGCTTCCTTCAGAAACTTCAGATGCTGCTCTCTGAAACAGGTCTCTGTCTTCCTCTTCCTCCCCAACTCATACCAACTCTTTGCCAAACCCCAAGTGCATTCATTTCTCAGTCCAGCTCCATACACCTGTTTAAGGATTAGATTTTGACTTTCGACAAAAGTCAGAAAACAGCCACAGAACTCTAGGGAAGGCAGACTCAATGGATTATGTTCTGTTCCTGAAATATGTGGTACTGAGGGAAGTCCCATAGGCTCCAGACAATGTCAGGAGGTGGCAGTGGTCTTTTCTTGACCTGTGCACAGGTCTTATAGCATGGAGAGGAGGAGGGCAGAGTCCAGCTTTCTCTCTATGCATGTTGCTGTGCATGGTTGTTCTAAGGGACAGAGGGGAATGGATCTGCCTTGCAGAGGCTTCCCCAACTCTTTTTGGAGGAAATGTTTGGAGTATAGTCAGCTATGGTCAGTTCTGTCACTGTCTTCCCATGCACGGGGAGCACAGAGACTGCTCAGTGTGTAAGCTTGTGACATTGCTCAAAAAAGCATTGTTCAAAATTGATCAGCTAAATAAATGCGTTTAAAAAATATTTTTTCAAGTATCACATTTTTTAAGGCTTGTGATGGAATATTTTGACCTTTTGTAACATTTAATGGTTAGAAAGCCCTGGAAGGGCTGTCATTTTTAAATGGAAAAATAAAACCTTAAAGAAAATCAATTCTTCCTTGCAGTCCTTAGCATAACAACAGTAATAATAGCATGTCACTTTCTTTCCATTACATCATTACTAAAACAGTATAAACACACCAAAGAATGGCAATGCAGAGACTGTGCCTCTGTTATTCCTTTTGGGTAGTATGGAAAGGGGTCAGTGGAGAGATTTAGTTATCTTCTCTGGGAATTGTTTGTTTATGAATTAGGTTTTCCCAAAGGAGCTGTGAGATGGGAAATACAATAGGAAATGGACTTTATACATGCATAGAAATACCAAAACTGTAAGTGTCATCTGGGAGAGAGGCTGATGGAAACTTGCTATTTTTGCTAACAGATTTTTTAAAAAATCCCTTGATTACGCATTCCAAAGTTTCCTATGCTATTTTGATACTGCTGATATCCTCCACAGAGTTCTGAATTAGTCATGACAGAAAAATGTTTTACATCTGATAATGTTGACGAGGAACATAAGAAGTTCAGGTGTGTTTATAGATTTTAACAATGGAGAATAGCATTGCATTTCTTTTCACTAAAATATTCCCCTTAAGCTGGGCATCCTCGTTGGTTCTCACAGCCCTCTTGAACCTTTTCAGCCTTTCCACACATAAGAAAAGCAGCATGTACAAGGTCAGTTCTCTTGTAGCAGTGACACTGGGGGCAAGGACGGATTTGAAGATGCACTCAAGAAATGCACAGATCTTGTACTGACAACAGCCTCAGTCTGCAATGTTCAGCATGAAACCTTCAGGCAATCTGGCATGGAAAGAGCAATCTCGGAGAATGTGTGCAGCATCCCACTCAACCACTCATCACCCCCCTCTATGGTAAAGGGCTCCACATGTGATTAGTCTTGGGCTAGTTCCCATCTGGATCTTTGGACCAGTTATGGCAGTGACTTCAGAGTGCACAGCTGGGTGGGTATTCACTCACCTGAGGCCTATATGGAAAAGTTGCTGTTGGGTTCCCAGGTTGCTCAGGGGGCATTTACCGCTCTCAGGCTTCTGTGTTTTGTGAAGGTTTTATCTAATGTATACACACTGTCTGCTGGAACCAGCTTTTTCATTTCTCCTGGATGCCAGCTGAGCCAGCACTGAGCTGCTGCTGTGGAGGTCATGATTCACCTGTTTGGAAGTGCATCCTCTCCTGCAAGGCAGTTATAGTAACCTGATTGATTCTTGATTGATGCCCACTCATGGGCATCCAGCACTTGGGAAGAAGATAGTCACAGGCAGATGCTGAGCTCATTCCTCCCTAACGAGCCAGCTCCTTTCTTGCCAGATATCCATAGCAAACTGTCAGTGTGGCTGTTAAATTCACCACTTAAATGTGACAAGGAAGATCATGGTTGTTTCATCTTGATTATATTCATGATCTCATGAGATGAAGAATAACTTGGAATGCCAGAAGGCTAGCTCTTGCTAAGCATAACATGAAATGAAGTGTATTTCATTGTGGTGTTTTGCAGCAGCAGAGGGTTAGTACAGCTGACTGCTGCTCAAAACTGAAAATCAATACTTCTCAAAACAGATAGAAAAAGTAATTGTTTTACACAGTATACCATATTATTGATCAGTAAAATTCAGTGTCTGAAGGAAAAGATAATACTGAGACTGAGTAAAAGTAAAGAGATATTTTACAGGCTTGGATCTGCTTAAAAGGTTCCAAGGGACTGAGCTATTTCAGCAATAGTAGACATTTTATGGAAGTTTTTCTTGGAGATAAAAGGAAAGATTAAAAACCTTCATGCCATGAGACGTAAGTTTTGTATCAGCTAAAGTCAAGATACAAATACCTCCTTTTCTGTGATGCCAGACTTGCTGCATTAGGGGAGATTCATAAATTCTCCCAAATCCTCTGCCATCATCCAATACTTGATTCAACCTTATCTTAGTCCAATACAGTTTTTGTCTGTGGTCCTAGCAGGTAGAACTTTACAGTTGTGGTTGTTGTTGAAATGCTTATTCCATTGCACAAATATTTAATAATTCATAAAATATTAACAAGATGATGAATCATATTGCACTGTCAGCTTCTGAACTTGGAAGTTTCAGGGGAGAAGCTAAATGTCAGGAGCCATTTAAGGCCTTTGCAGTAATGAGGCAGCATATAAGCAAAAGAGACTCCTTGACAGGCTGAAAAGATACAGGAAAAGTACAGTAAATTATAATCAATTCATATCATTATAATGCATGAAGCATCTACAGGAAACAGGGGGTGTTGGGTCTTAAATTTGGTGAAATAGCAAGAATGGGCAAAATGCTTCTCAGCAAATTCAAAGAAAATCAAATGTATTTGGTATAAAGAAGCCTTCTTGTGTCCCCCATTAAATGACTTCTGTTGTCCTTGCTTGGCAAAGCTTCAGCTGTGTGGATTGTGCCTCTTGTTTGCAGACCTGACCTGAACAGATGCTGTTAGTCTGGAGCATGTGCACACACCTGTTTGGATCATGATTGATTGATTGATCAGCAAAGCATGCTCAGGAACAGCAATTATACAAGAATTGTGCAGGCTGTGTCCTTAGAACTGGAACTCTGAAAGTAATAACAGTATCTGGATTACAGATGGGCACATGTAAGAGAAATATTTAAAATATGAGCAGAGGTACTGTTAAAACTGGGTTCTGTACTATAGCCCCTTTATAGACTGAAGATTGGTGTCACTGCTCTTAGTCTTAGAAGAGAAAATGGGTGTGTTGGGCATTATCTCCAATAGTAGAGGGCATATGATTCTTCTTGTGGCTTTGTCTTTGATCAGAAATTCTGATCTTTATGTCTGAATGAAGGTAGTGTAAAGTGGCTATTTGTTGTTCAGAAGGAATTCACTACAATCACCATAATTTTCAACCCAATGTGGTATTTTCCAAGGCGCAAAGAGTTTTGATTTTCTTTAAATGTATGAATTTTTTTGAGGAAAGCAGAATAAATTATAATGTGCTTGTAATAGTTCTGTCCCATCTCATCAGTCATATATATTTATGTATTTCTGCAGTGTGTACATATATAGTACACATTTATATGTAAATGCATATATAGATACACGTTTATACATTGATAGATATAGGTCTTGCTGAAAAGGCAATTCTTCTTTGATCATTGTAAATGTGACCATGATATCCTGTTTCTCATAAGAGGATAATTTTCTTACATAGATTCTCTTAATTACATTCTATAATCCACATATCCTTCTTTCCTTACTGTTCTTTAACATGCTAAGATGTTTCTGCAACTTAAATAATCATCATATCTTTGTGGTGGCTATTGTAAAATTTAAAAAAGAGAGCAACACTGGAGAGACAAAAAAATTAAGGCCAGGATTCAAAATGGCCATCTAGGAGCTATATTTAAAGTCTTGGTATGGCTGAGAGCAGCAAGACAGGTGGCACATACCTCGAAGAGGTGAAGGCAGAGAATTCTCTAGAAGTGATTCACAGGCAAGAAATGAAACCTTAATGGTTCATTTACTCCTGCAGCCAGACTGCTGATGAGATGCATACAGTGCAGGCACAATAGCTTGGCCACTTTTGTCTTATGCAGAATTAAAAAATGATGAAGTTAGACAGCAGTTCAGCAGTTCTTTTGATATTCACATGATGCTCAGGGCTAAAAACTAGTTATTATAGCGTATGAATCTGAAAGGATTGTACATTGATCATGCATTAATCTGGTTAAACAGGATGCTCAATGACTTTAAGGAAGCTTTAATGATTCAACCACCTGTTGGCCCCACCTTGCACTTGTAGCATCAGCATCATGGTTATATTGGTCATCAAATCAAAAAAAAAAAAAGAACTTACAGAAAACAGCACTGAAAAAAATCTTCATAAATGTGATAGAAAGTAGAGAGGATGCATACCTAATTCTTTAAATACTGGAACTGCATAGAGGTACTCAGCCACAGAAATACAGAGGATTATCTTCTCTCTAAGCACATACTAGGGCTAATTAGGAAATCTATTTTTTCATAGCAGTCAAAAAGCCAATATATAGAAATATTCATCTGCAGTACAGAGATTATTGGTTTAGGTATTTGTAATGTAAAAAACGAGAAACCACCCTAAAATATCTGATGATTTTTCTAGAGGCATGCATTTGTCCTGCTTTTGTTGTGAAAATATTTTCAAGGGCGAGTTGCTGGTTGTGTGTTATTTGATCTACCCTCTCCCCCTGCTTTCAGAGTGTTCTATATTTTAAATGTAACATGTAGGTGATTTTAAGCTTTGTCAAAATCTATTCCTATGAAATACAGATAGACTCATTAACTCTAGAACCAAGTTTTATCATTATTATTAGGCATTTGACTGCTAAGGCATGTTGAAACTCTGCCTGCCTTTGAGTTACAATACATGGAATTAATTGTGTTCTTAAGCCCTGGATATTACCATTATTGCTTTTATAATGCTAAAAAAAAACCACAGAAAGAAGAAAGATAAAATATAAAGAAAAGGCAGAAGAGAGTGGCCAAAACCTCCTTTTAGAAAATAGATGCTTTAGAGAAGGGGATGAGTGCAGGCATTTGGGCAAATATGAAATAAATGTTCTTAGAGAGATTTACAGCAGCTAGAAAAACTTCTGTGTGGCTGGATCAAAGCTGTGTGGATCATGAAGGTACTGACTGTCACCGTTGCCATGGTGCCACTGTTGCCATGGTGCCAGCATCACCAGGTTATCCTTTAAGGAGCAGCTTGTATTTCAGAAGGGTTAAAGGGTTTTCTTCCTTCAGAAGACTGGAGCAGAGCATTGCTCCTCCTACGAGCAATGTGCACCTAAGTATGCTGTAACGCACAAACTCCTTTCATTGTCGGCTGATTTCATAGGCTGCCAGTCTCCAGTGAAGTCTGTCAGGGGATGAAATCCCTCAGGGCACGTCTACACTTTGGTCAGGCTGAGGGTAACACAGCAGATGTGCTCAAGTTAGTGTTAAACTAATGGGCAGAATCGAGAGTGAAGCCTGTTTTGCTTTCCCCTTTCCTCCAATTTATTTCACTTTGAATTGTTTCTTTCCCTTGTTTGGGCTCCTCAGCTTTTCAGGAAGGATCATGGCATTACTGTTTCTTTTGGGAAGAGCCATTATTTTAGTGGTTCAAGGTTAAAGCTTCATTACCTTTCCTTGGAAAAAGTTGTGTGGCTGACTGGAACCCTTCCTTGTCAGTGGATTTACTAGCAGTGCTCCTTTAGGGGGCTGCATTATCACCTGAAGCCCTTATGTTAAGCAGCGAATTTTGCCTTACTTTTGATTGGTAACAGCAGACCCTCAGAACAAAGTTGAAAGGTCTCAGACTTTGTTTCATTGTATTGATTAATACAACTAAATTAGTATCTAGGGAGAGGAGACTTTAAAGGAGAGTTGGTCAGAGGCATTTTGCCTGAATTTGCTATATCTTTTTTAACCAGAGATTGACCTTGGTATGGTAAAACTGATTTGTGAAGAGCCTTTGAGCTTCTAATGATTTCATGGAAAGTTTTGTCATTGCAATAGGCAATATAATTGAAAGCTTCCAGGGAAGTTTCTTTTCTGTGATCATCTCCAAAGCTGACCTAAAATTAAATAGCTAATGCTACTTTGATTTTGGTCTGTTTCTGCATGCAGGATTCATTCAGATGCTTAATTCTGCTCACAATGGAAGACATCTCCTGTGCACAGTATCTGCTGCTGCTAACAATGCTTTGTTTTGTTTGATCACCATAGGAAAAAAAATAGGTTTTTTTCTACACACTTTGTCTGTACTTTTTTTTCCTTGCCCAAATGCCAGCAATCCAGTCAGACTTGACATTAGTTCTAGTCCCATCCTCTCTTTCTTGTGAGGGAGGGCACGTACCATGTTTGTCATATTTAGCAGGGATTTTTGCTGCCAACTCATGTCAGATTTCCAGGGACAGTACCAGCCCTGCACAATCAGTGAGCTTACAGGTGGTCATTGGTGCCTCTCCTTAAACATTGCTGACTTTCTGCAGCTTGAAACCTCACAGTCAGCACCTGCTCTATAAAAATCTCACAAGTCTGGGTTATTTTAAAAAGACTTGGCAGTACATGCTGGACCACATCAGTTGGGGTTTGGACAGCGGAGATCCCAGTCCCTCAGTGTTCTTCCATGTATTTGGCTGTCCCAGTAAATGCCTTCATCTGTTCAACTGGTTCTGTAGCTGCTGGATGTGTGTGAATGAAAGTATTATTGCTAAGCTGCAGAGAATTTACCCATCTGGCAATGTTTCGTTGTCTTAAATTTGGATGAAGGAAAGTAGAGGAGAGCTAGATGGAAATGGCTTGTAGGCCACCTGAGATGGAAAATACATGCAAACAAAGAGAAATGGTATTAAAAGCTTAGAAAATTCATGTGAATTAATGAATACAGAGGATGGCATTAAAATATTAGTTGTTCTTTTTTTTCTATTCTGAAGATTTTGGGGGGGGTTTGACATATTTCCATTCCTGGCATGGAAACATTTTGTATGCTCATGTAACATATGCTTACTCTGTGGTAAACATATGTACAAAAGAGATATAACTCTTAAATGCGGGAAATTATTTCAGTGGCTCTCCCTCAAGAATAAAATTGTGTTGTTATTGATGTTTTCCTGCTGTAATTTTTATCTTTTTGGTAGCACTGGATTATCTTGATGTAGCTGTTTTCAGTGGCCCTAACAATGATCCATTTCCCTGGTGATTTTTGATGATTATCTTAGCAGCTGGTTAAACCATGCAGAAGAGGGACAGAACAAATATTATGTCTATAAAAAGCTTGATATTACTTTAATTCCGACAGTAGAATGAAAACAAATGTTACGTACATCAGAATCTTTTTCCTGATGTTTTGAGAAGATGACCCAATGGTAAATAGAATGATTTATTTTGAACAGTGAGTGAACTTGATGAGCTGTTTCAAAACACTCTCTTTGGAAAAAATACGCGTCTTTGTAAGGACAGAGGTTTTGGCAGTTTGGGGAAGTGAAGTTACAAGGATTGGCTCTGTGTACACAAACTAAAGAAAACTTTTGTAAAGTATTCTGTGTTCACTTCACAGTGAGAACTATGACATTTAACTTCTTAGCAGTTTAAAAGTTTTAAGAAAACATAGTTTTATATGGAATGTACAAGCAGAGTGCTAATACTAACAAATCATGGTCATGTCAGGAATAAATCCCCACCATATCTTTCCATTCCAGATAGAAAGATTAAATCAGAATCTAATTTTTGAAAATGTCCTCATTGGTGTTCTTGGCTATATAAACAATATCTTCCTGAACAACTCAGAAATGCTAAATATTCAAAACCTGCACCAAGCTTCTGCAGCCTGAAAATCTTTCTCTGAAGTGATTGTAAAGTCAGGGCTGAAGGGGATCCATGATAGCTTGGTCAAGAATGACACTTTTATCTGGCAGGGATGTCTGGTTTGAATCAATCGAAATTGGACACTCCAGAGTCTGTGGTGTAACCACAGCTGGTCTGGGAGAACTCAAGGCAGCAAAGAATGCAGAGTTCCACATTCCTTTATCTCCCAGGATCCAAGTTTGTGCATTACCAAGGACCAGGAACCCTTAGGGTGCCACCTCCTGTGTTCAAGCCGCATATCAGACTTATCAGAGTTTTCTGATGTTATATGTTCAAGAAAAACATCTAAGAGGGAAGCTGGCTCAGTAATTATCTTACCTGTTCTTAATGTCTACAGCTAGAAATTCTCCAGTCTTTATTTTTTATTTTGTTATCTGTTAACTGAATTAATCTCTTATTCCAAAATAAACTCCATTTCCCCTCATATTTTCTTAAAACAATATTTATGAGAAAAATTTTACTTTCTCTTTGGAAATTTTTTCTTATCTGACCAAAGTGATAGGGTGAAAGGAGGAAATCATTCACATAATGAGTTGTGCAGTGGTCTGTCTGTCAAAGTTCCTTGGGAACCCTTTAAAGCTAGTGTCAATTGTGCCTCCCTCCACTCAGGAATCACTAAAGCAGATTTAGAAAACGTGGGCGCATTGGAGCATATTTATTCCTATGCCTACTATTTTCCTGTGCAGAAGTGATTTTATGTACTGAATTTATCCCTACTGTGCAACAAGTTCTTCCACACATTGGGATATTTCTGCTTCATGAGTCTGTTATCCAGCATTTCAATTATACCACTGTTTTTCTAGTTGCCACTAATTCAGCCTGGTAAGGAGGAAACTCTAGAACTCTGGAATTGAATTAATTTCTTTGGATCCTGAGGTTGAGTACTGTGTTGTCCTTGATAGGAGCTTGTTAAATGTAAATGGAAATGTAAACAATGTGTGGAATGTTTTATGGCAACTGAGTCCTTCTCGGTTTCCCAGAATAATGGGGATGCCTGAAGTTTTCACCTTTTAACTGGAGACCTGAATTTGGGGATCTCCTGAAACCAAAAAGTTTGAAGCCTCTAACTGGCTGAGTTGCTCTGTTTTTTCTCCTGGTTTCTGTTCCAGGAGAAACAGGATCAGATCCCTTGTACTAGACTATTTATGTGAAGAATATTGGAGTATTTATGTGTTTTGTTCCCTGACTATTCAGGCCCAATCTCTTGTGTGGAGGGGACCAACCCACTCTCCTCAGACCTAATCCCATAGAAGTATCAAGGATACTCGTTTTCCTGCAATGCTGATACATATTGTAAAGAACTAGAACTGGTTTAGGTTGAGGTACAAAGCACAATTTGAAATGCCAAGGTTTTTGGTTAAATTTAAAATGACTTGTGAATAACTCAGTGACTTGAACTACAGAAACAGCTGGAACCAAGACAAATAGGTGTTAATAAATTGTTCCTTTAAAATTAGTCTTATTTTTGCAGTACAATGGAATGGCAGAATAAACTTAGACTGATTTATTTTAAGTAACAATCTTGAGGGGAGGTTGTTTTGTTTTGATTTGATTTTTCATGCAAGGAAGGATTTGAAATGATTTCTTAGGAAAAATTTCAGCTCACATGGAAATGTTTTGTTAAGTTATGCTACGCTTGAATTTTTTTCCTAATCATCAAAAGCCGTGTCAGAATTTTGTAAGAAAATTTCCGGGTATGAATGTTTTTAAAGTAGCTTTCGTAATACTGACTGGTCATAGTTCCTTTAAAAGCAGGCAGAGTCCATGGAGCTATTCCTGTTTCCAAAATAGTTGGCGTTCAACCATCCAGCTTGTACCATTTGATAGAATTAGTGACTGTATGTCAAAATCTTGGGGAGCTTTGTTCAAAATAGGCATATTATAGCTAATTAAAATTTTCCTTTCCACCTCTTAGTTTCACAGATTCTGCATCAAAATATATTTGGAAATCATTAACTTTAGTTTGCCCTTTAACTTGTTTTCTTTTGTCTTGAAAACTCATTCCTTTTACTAAAGCATCTAAATGCCTAGGAGGACAACTATGACCTTTAAAGTGAAGAAAGAAAGATTACTGCACTTGGCTTGTTGTGAATTTATTTTGTTGGTTTTCCTTTTTTTTTTTATTTTAAGGCCATTCAGAACATCAGTGTAGGTGGGTGGGTTTTTTCAAACTAAATGTGCACTTAAAACACTTCAGATAATACTGAAATGTACTTAAAGGAAAATTACCTTCTCTACTGTGTCTCTAGTATTTAGATTCTTCCCTGGAACAAATGACATTGTTAGCTTCTCTGAAAACTTGTTTTTCATTTTTAAACATATTCTTCTTTTAGATAAATCATCAAATGTAGACATTTTAGCAACGCCTTTTCCTTTTGGTTTGTTTGTGATTTGTTTTTTCTTTCCTTACACACACTTACTTCATGCGCTCTTCCAACCCACATTTTGTTTGTCTTTGGCACTGAGACACTCTTACATAATTTCTCAAAAATACAACAGTGTTCAGCTACAGTAGTCCAAAAGGCTACAGCCTGCATTTTTGCAGAGGTTTGAGATGATCACAGTAGAATGGTGTATTGTTTCTGATAGGGCCTGTTTTTGGAGGTTTCTTGAATGCTTGTTTCTCTGCCCTTGGCCTCTTCTCAAGTTTCTAATAAACAGGGCTCAACAAGGGAGTGGGTGACACAACTTTAGCTTGTGCCACTTCTCAAACACAGCACTTCAGTTTCTTTGAGGAGATGAACTTTAGGAAAATAATGCTCTGTGCATGCCACAGCTGCCATCCTTTGTTAGTTTCTGTTTACATGGTCGGTAATTGGTATTGTATATTTTTATGTAATAAGTTAGCATTAACCTAAAATAAGCTCAGTACAGTTAATTCCAGAAGCATTCACACCAGAGTAAATGAGAAATGGTTCCTTGTAGGTCAGTGCATCTGCTGCACTCTTTGTGAGGGGAGAACCCAGCCCACTAGAACAAGATGCAAACTTATTTTAGAGCACTGGTTTTGAACTAATGTATATTCAGCCTTGCATGTGCATGAAGATTCAACTCCCGAATAGTTAACTTCTACTGTTTGGAGTAGATATCAGCTCTCTCTGGCTACAAATAACTATGAGACAGGCCACTGAATGTGCACAGTTGCAATATGATCTTGAGTTTTGAAGCATAACTCTTTTGTGACTTGTCCTTGTCCTCTGTCAGTCTCTTCTGAGAATGCATGTTACGCTGTATGTTTGCTTACATGTATAGTTACAAGGATATAGGTGAAGATACATATCTTTGATTTTCCCTAGTAGTAGGAGCTCACTTTTTCTGTTGGCTTGGAGCTATACAGTGTTGCCTGTTCTGTACACTTCTGTGGCTGGAAGTGTGAAAACACTGAACTCAGGTGAAGTTTGTATCAGGAGGTGTGTCTGTGGTTGTATTGGTACCAGCAATTTGATTGCTGAGCAGGGATGGAGTGGGCCTGCAGTCATGTGTTATCCTGTCTGGATCAAGACCATCTCCTGCCTAATTTCTTCTGACAGGGGCCTGGGCTACAGACACATGGAGAACAATCAAGGTGTGAGTTATGGTAATATCTAGGAAGCAAAATGCCACCTGCACACCTGGATGTCCCATAAGTAGAAAACATCCCCAAAGAGGCCAGAGGAGGCACGCCTTGTGCAGTCCCTACTGAACACCTTTGCTCCTGTGGCACTGCATGGTCTCACTGCTGCATTTAGATTGTTGTCCCCTCTTCACCTAACTCATAGAACGGGACTCCAGAAAGAGGACACAGAACATTCTCTTCTTCACCTGCCACTCCTGCCTGGGAGATGATTACACTCCAGGCAGATTCAGAGCCTGCCTTTTAAAATGTGGCCATAATAATTGTAGCAGGTATTGACTAACAGACTGTTAGTCCAAGCTCTGGTGCACAGAATCTACTCTAAAATGGCATTTGGTTCCCTACTGCACATATAGTAATGCTTTAACAAGTAATAGATTACAGAATGAAGTTTCTGCTGTCTCCCCTGGGAGTCAACTAGGCAAACAATGATTAGGAAATCTTAACTGATAATTGTTTAAATGTTTCATTTTTTTCCTTGGGCAATTTTTTATTAACCTAAATAGTTCCTTTCATTCCTCAGCGCTTGTGTTTCTCAAGTTTTTGTAAACCACTACCAAGTCTTCCTTTCCCACAGGCATTGCTTATCCTAACTGTTGACTGAAAATCAATCCCCCCATCTAATGACTCTGTCACTGTTCTTTGAACTCTTTCCATTTTACATTATCCATCTGGCAGCAAAACATCCAAAACTGCACGCAGGCTGCAGATGTGGTGGCTCCGTAGCTGCTGAGGCAGGGATCTGTTACAAAGCATTGTACGTCAGGATTTAGCTGTTTCTGGGATCAGGACTTGGAAAGCAAAGTCATTTGTCTCTAGTTTCTCTGCCCAGAACACCTGGGGGTAATGAGAGACTTGTAACATAAACCTACTGAAGTTGTGTTGTTTTTCTTAACCCTGTACCCTGTTAATTTTTGTTTTGTTTTTATACACCTATAAACACATTTCAAACTCTCATTCTCAGAAATATAAGGCTTTCCAAACTTGGGATTCGACTGCTCTCCCCAATCTGCTGTCAACAAGTAAAAGCCAGCAAGCTCCTAGGCCAGGCCAGCTGGGATATGTGACAAGGGATCCCCTGCTCTGGTTCCCTGCCCTGCCTCTGTCCTGGATTCTGTTGGGGTCAAAATCGAATTGTCATGTGTGACTATCGTACTATCTTCAACTGAAAGAAGAAGATGTGACTGCACACATGGAAATTGGATTTCAGCAAAAGTATTTTAGTTTTCATTTGTGATATCACAAGTTCACAAAATGTTTTTTCTTTCTTTTCAATTTAACAGGTTATCACTGCTAGCTTATCGCCGTTCTTCTTTGTCATGACTGCCAATGTACTAACAATTTCTTGGTAAGTGTCTACATGAGCTTTTTGTTTAACAGTAAAGATGAATTTTCACACAGTGCTTCATGTGGAAATATTTTTAAATGTCAAGTTCTATTGCTGTCAGTGTTATTTTGCATGTAAGGAGAACCAGGTGTGCAATGATGGATGCAGTACAGTAATAGAAAAGTGTTTTTTCTACCTCTGTGGGAGAACATGGACATTTTAGACATTAAGCCTCACCACAATTCACTCAGCACATCTTACAGTGAGGCAAATTGATCCAATAGGCAAATAAATGACCCATTCAAAGTCATGCTGCGATTTAGTGGGAGAACTGGAAGTAAAACACAGGAGTCAAGGTTTGCTGACAGTATCTTTTTAACCAAGAGAGTGAATTCAAGTTTCTCTAACACACTGCACACTGTGAATGCATAAAATTAAACTGGAGAAAAATGATGATGATAAACTTTTTCCAGAGCTATATCTGGATTTTTTAATGTCTGGCCACACAGTACAAATCACCTAACCTGAATTTTTTAGGTAGTAATATAAAGAATTGGGGTGCAAGCTTCTTCGGTCCAAGGCAGTGTTTTTGATCTGTGTTTGTGTAGCACACAGTCAAAGGAGCATGGCTGGTGCTCCTAAATGCTTCTGCTGTGCAAATAACTTCTCAATATGGGGTTAGGCTTGTGTCTCTGAGGACAGATTTGTTAATAGAAATACAAATCTACTTACTTTTGAAAAGCTCTAAGCTTCTTTCTTTCTACTTGATTCATGATTCATTCAGTTTTATTGCCATCCTAAAGATTCAACTCTGCACTGAATGGAATTAGCATATCCTTTCTTCAGGTGTGATAAGAGCCTTATAGAAAGGAGAATCTCCAGTTCAGACTGGCCCCATTTACTTATGTGTTGATATGGATTCCTATCTGTATTTTAGGCACATGTAGTCTCAAATGCTAAAGTAAGTTGTGCTTTTTTTTTAGCTCTAGGAAGTACATGCTGCCTGTGCATGTCAGAGACTTAACCAATGTCAAAGCAACTACAAAACACTCCTAGTCTAGGCCATTCACTATGTTTTGCATGTGTTTGAGCAGGTCTGTCACGTGTGTGCTAGAGGCAGGCTTTGGTTATACATCTGTATTCACTGACATCTGCACTAAAAATTCATGTGTACCTTTATTAATGTGCACCTTTGCTAATGTGAGCATTAGTAGATGCATGTAGTTGCACACATGCCACCTGCCCTATATGGACTGAAACTTCTATAAATGATGAACACATCTGTATGTTTACAAGAAAATTTGCTTTAGCCCTTGGGCCACTGTTACATTTTGATTGTCATAATTTAAAAAAAAACTATTTCTTTTATTTATTTATTTTTAAAATCTTAATTCTGTTAGTGTTTGTGCATTGGCAGTGCCTTGACTTAGCAGCAAAGCTCTGGAAATAGTTTGTTGGATGATAGCAGCTGCAGAGTACTCATGAGAACATTGATCACTGAGGATTTTAGTGCTGCTCCAGTGTGGTCGTGGACAATATCATATGTTAATTTTTGAGCTATGGGCAAGTGCAGTTATCTGTCACCCCACTATAAACAGAAGCTGGAGGGTTTGCCACAAGGGAAAATGAAGGTAAAATCAATGGCTGGCATTTAGCTGTGATTTTTGCTCTGCTTCATCTTGAAGATATAACAATGGTTTCCATTTGCCTAGTAATTTGGACTGCATGGGCATGTGGATCCCAAGATTTCAAGTCTTTCAGAAAGGGATTCTTCTTCTCTGATGTAAGACATATGATATTAAAGAACAGCTCTGGTACAGGCATCTTTTTACAGAACAAGGCTGGGCAGTTTATTATCTTTTGTACATAATTGCCAGTCTCATTTTTGAAATGGTATGTCAGAGACAGATTTATTTTTTAATCTCTGTTAAAAATTTAGAAAACAACACAACTACTGAAACAGGAAAAATATTTCTAAGGTCTTTTTTTATGTAGTGTTTTGGAATTTTTTTCCTTTAGGATAAAGGGTAATTATCTAACCATAGATTCCAAAGGAGTTAATGCATAGGGTGTGTTTATAACTGGAGCTGAAATAAGACATGGGGGTTAACCCTCTCCAGAAAAAAAGCACTCAGATGTTGTTACCAACTGCAAGTGGCTAGACTCAGTGGTTTAGACCCTTTTTGAAAAGCTTGCAGCCCTTGCAGCCTTTTGCTCCTTGTTGGTAATTGCGCACCAAAGCTATTCTGTCTTCCCAGTGGACCTTCACAGACTGTCTGTAGCACCTACTTTCCAGGGCTGTTTACTGTGGAATTGTAAGATATTGTGCAGTTGTTATACAATATTTTTTTCCTCTCAGGAACAAGGGCAATTATGTGGTTTTTAAAACAGCTCACCAAAGCTAAGATTTAAATGAATGTAATGCTATTAGACCAAAGAGCCTTCAGCTTTACATGCTTTTTTTTTTCCAAAGGAAAAAAAGTACTCTTAGAAATGAACTTAACAGAAGTTTGTTTTGTTTATAAAGTTCAGTAAGGAGCTTTTCTGTTTCATAAGCTAATTAAGCCATGGGGCTAAGATGAAAGGTTAGTACACTTAGCTTTGCACTGTTCTAAAAGGAGAGAAGAGTCGGCATCTTACCATATTCTTGTCAGCAGTGAGAGATAACAGAGGAGACTTGGGGATTATTAACTATTGCATGCATTGAGTGGGTTGATAGCATATTTAAGGGAAGGCTTTTGTAAAACCATTCATCCTGACTTGGAGCCCTGCTCCTGGGCTGACTCTTGGGGAGCAGCCTTAATGCCACGGCTGTGCTGTGAGCAGCACAGGAAAGGAGTGCTTGGGCACAGGTGCCTTTTTGGCTGGGGCAGCTCCTTTAACCTCACCAAGAGAGACAAACACAGGAATTTCTACTGGCCTCACTGTGCCAACGGGATCACCCCAGCACAAAAAGGTTTTCCCAGATTTCACCTTGTCCACAAAACCTAGGCTTTACATCTCTTCCTGATGTTGTCAAGTGGCAAGTTTTCATGACAGAATACAAACAGAAATTGCAAGAGGAAATCAATAGGCTAATAAGGTTCAAACTCTCTTGCCTCCTGTTTCTATTCTTGCTAGTGTAGGGGTGTGCAGCTATTGTTGTAACTAGGGGCAACCTTCTCCATTTAGATTCCTGTCTGTGCATTTTTACTGAATAGCACCAGCCCGAAAACACAGGAAAGGTAATTTCTGATGAGATCATTTAAATAAGATATTTTGGGTTTCAGCATTTTCTTAGCAAGACAAATGAAAAAATCACCTGGGTTACCGTCTCTAGGTTGGAATGTGTTTAGATAAAATAATACCTTTTTGTATCAAGTAGAAGGACTTGCATGATGCTAAATTTGTGATATACTTTGTTTACAGCCTTGTGGTCGGTGGAGTTGGAGAAGCATTGCTTGTTTACACTGAAAGGACAGGCACATAAAGAGGAACCAGATCTCTCCAGTTGGAACAGAGCTGACTTGCAGCCTAGAGACACTATTATGAAAAAAGTGGCAGCAGGAATGAAGAAGTGCAACCAAACATGAGGAAAGGGATCTATTGTTGTTTTTTTTTAAATTAAGAAAAGAACCTATGCTATTAATAGTGCTGGAAAGGAAGCAGCATAGCTGGCAGAGATGGTAAGGAGCCTTTGCCTCAAAGCACAAGACCAACTATATCAGATTGATGTGGTAAAGAAAAAACTGCACTGTATCATGCTGACGGCTCTGTGTGAGCACCACTCAGTAGCAGCTTCTTGCACAGGGAGCTAAACTCAGGAAAAGCAGCATTCCCCACTGGATGCCCCAGTGGCTTTTTTTTTTTGTTTGAAGCAGACAGCAGGTCATACCAAACAATGTATAAATTCAGGATCTGGTGGAAGGATGGATTTTGTCTCCAACTGTTCTGTAAGCAGCAAGCTGCCACACACAGGTCTCTAGTCATGTTGTCTGAACTGGCACAGGGACTGAGGCCAAAGGGCTTGTGGAGATAATCCCCTTCTGGAACTGTGGCAGTTTGACAGCCTTTCAGAAAGGGAAAATCAGCAATAAATCTCAGTATCTGTAGTGATTGCTCTTTGTGATTTTTTTCTCTCCCATTTGCTGAGATTTCTCTTGAACTCTGCCAATTTTTGTCAGCTGGAGGGGGTGGAGGGACACGTACTGTTCCCAGCAGTGGTTTGTCTCTTAAATTATTGCAAGAGGAAACAAAGAACATGAACCTTGAATGAATGTCATAAGAGTGTAAGGAAATTAATCTCAAGTGTTCTTAAAATAATTTCACTTCTGGTTGCTTAATGGTTGTTAGAAATTAGCCTTGATATATTAGAGCCTGCAATCTATGTGAAAGTAATATTAAATGATGAGTTTATATTGTGAGAAAGGTCTACATGGTAAAAAGCATTTGATAACAAATCTTCAATGTGGAAAGAGACTCGTCTCACTTGTTAGATATGTAAAGTGTAGTCCTTTAATCTAAGCTGACCAAATTTCCTTCATGGTCAATGGAAAGAGGGTTGCTCTCACAGAGATGATCCTTCTTGAATGGATTGCTATGTTAGGAAGTGCATATTTCTCTGTAGATAGAAACTGGGTAACTAGTCTAGGCAAGACACATGGTTCTTGGACACATGGTTAACTAAGCCTACAGTTACCAGAAGCTTCAATCTAACAAATTCAACCAGATGGGCTTGAAAATATGGCTACATTTTAATTTCAAATAAAACACTATAGGTTTACAAAGAAGGTAAATTTTACAAATGTTTGCAGTCAGTTTCTACGACTGGAGAATTTTAAAAAGAGATTAGTTGGTTTTCAGAAAAAAAAATTACTGCAAAGAGAAGCTTAAAAGGTAAGTACTCTGGTCAATATTGTACCTAAGCTGATCTCAGTCTATCACAAAAGGTCTCCTCACATGGGCCTGCTGTCTGTGTATGTTTGGTCCCACTCTGGTTTGAGTTTGGTGTGAGCCATTTTTTAGCCAGGTGGTAAAACTCAAGTTTGGGAAGAAAGGGGGAAGAGAGGGACAAGCATGAAAAAATAAATGCTTGAATTGAGCACTAGTCCAGAAACCAGCATGAGCCTCCTGGGAAGTTGGGCCCATACACCCAGTGAGCCATGACACAGCCAGCCATGGGTCCTCAAGGCATTCCAGTCTGTAAATTCACAGTGCTGGGAGTGATGGCAGATGCTGCAGCATTCTGGCTTTCTCCAGACAATTCTCTCTGCCAGCCAGTTGTGCCAATGCAGTAGGATCCTTGCTGTGCCACCTCTCTGCTGACTTTGAAGAGAACAGTGACCCTGGGAGACCTCATGGAAGAGTCCCTGCGTGACTGCCGAGGTTTTGCAATCGTAGCTGGAACCCTTGCTGTGGGAAAAGCTCATCTTGTACCTCTCTTCTTGCATAACTTTCAAGGGTAGGCTGCAGTCTGGTTTTTTTTCTTCCTCTGTCTTGCCTGTGCCGTTCCTAGCAATGTGCAGAACACCCATTTGCTTTCTTGCTGGTGGTCTCAGTGGAAAGGCAGAGTCCAAACCAGCAGCCAGGGTTGCAATAGCACTTTGATCAGAGGGCATCTTGGCATGGCTGCAGGAAGCCTTTTTGGCTGCAACAAGCATTTCTGGGGGAATTCTGGGCCTGCAGATACTGCATTAGAATCCTCCTGCACAGTAAGGCAGCTGCCTCTTTATTTAACTCATGCATGTTAAACAACACTGAACTGCTTAACTTCTGCTCGCATTTTTTGTGTCTTGCATTTCTGAGACTCTGCTTGAGGTAAGTAAAAAGCACAGGTTTAAACTGATTGCTATATAAGCAAATCAAAGAACCACAGTTAGCAGGGGAGTTGGGCTCCTCTGTCAAACATGACCCCTGCAGAGCAGCATGAAGCTCATCAGTCTTGCTGAAAACTCAGATTAGGGTGGAAATAGAGCTCGGTGGCCTTCAAAATCCATCTTTGCATATTTGGACTTGTCTTAAGGTGTTGAAGGCATGGCTTGGTGTCCTCCTTGCTCAGGCAGGGGGGCCAGCAGGGCCAGGTTCCAGTGTGGCATCTGCCTCTGGGAGAGTCCTGTGAGCCAAGGGCTGGTTCAGTGCTGCTCACAGTGATCTGTCAAAGGGTCAGCCTGTGTGGGGAAAGCAGTGGTGGGGAGAGAGCCCTTGGGGGACTTCTGGCTGTTGGAGCAAGTGGTGCCTTTCTCAACACATGTGTGCTGGATTGGGGATGGCAGCCAGGAATTGGTGACCTGCAGCAGTTGCAAAGCCCCAAGATGGCATCTCAGCTGCCAGAGCAGAGCAGGTCATACAAACCTAAAGGTCAGCTCTGGGAGGGCACCAAGAAGACCCTGGCTCTCCACCACTGCCCTTGGGAAGGTGCATGTTCCCACCAGTGGCACCCAAGGCAGCAGAGACACAGAGCTGGTTGGGCTCCCTGGTCCTCAGAGCCCTGGGTGAGCAGGCAGTGGCAGCAGAGGAGAAATGTGGGCAGGGCAGGCACTACTGGCTGCTTGCAGAGGCTGGGCACTGGAGGGGATGGGGTAGAGCAAACCTGGTGATTTCCTGAGAAAGCAGTGCCGTGGTCTTTCATTCCGCTCTCCACAGAAGGAGGGATGCTGCATAATAAAGAACGCACTTCAGGGTTGTTAAAGTGATCTTCAAAGCAGGAAACCTCAGAAGCTCAAGCTTAAAATGGCTCTTGCAGGACTTATGAAAGTTATGTTAAGTAATTTGAAGCAGGAACATGCAAGGTTGGACCATTTCTATCTAATTGACCTTTTTTGAGTCAGTCAAAAATGCAAAGTGCTGAACACACAGCTTTGAGAAAGGAGGAGCTCTTTTAGGTTGCAGAGAAGCAATGACATCAATTAATGCCTGAATGCAAAGTGCTGGATCTGTTGCTCAGCTCATACAAAACACTCCACATTGATTGGTATCCAGCATTTAAGGAATTCACTATTCTTGGGTTGTCAACACGTGAGACTACAGAGAAAAAATGGAGTGTGCTGGTCTTTCTAAAAGGCATCTGGAGGCTGTCCCATCATGCCCTTTTCACATCCACTGATTTTGATCAAATCACTGACAGAGATGGTCCTGAATCATGTCATACCTTTTTGATCCTACCTTGCTTACACCTATTTTCCAAATGTCTTTTTTTTTCTTACAAAGTAATTGGGACAAGGCTTTCATTATCCACTGCAGTGGCATGACTCATGCATGTGGCTGGCCTTCATCATAGAGAGTATCTGCTTAAAGCCAAGTGCCATCAAAAAAGACTTGAAGAGTAAAGCTGCTGGATATGGACTACAAGTGGATTACAAAAATGCAGGCCACAGGGATTCTGTTTTGAAACAATCTTCTGGATTTGGTGGTTGTAAGATAGCTTCCAGCAGAAAATGTTATTAAATTAATTAAATGAACCTGATACTTAACACTGAAGTGAATCTTTTATTGCTTATTGCTATGTTGTGTTGGCAGAGAATTTATGCTAGCCTTTCAATAGAAGCTGAAAATTTGAAGAGCAAGTAATCTTAGCAAAAAGCAATAGGAAAACTTTTAAAATTCTTTTTAAAGAAGCTCTGTACCTGTTAATATATTTGGCAAGGGATAGAATTCTGATTTACCGTTACTCTTTGTAACACCTGTATCTGAGTTGGTGGATGAGTATATATATTTATATATATATATATACACACACACACACACATGTTCCTTTCCCACCCTCAAACAGGATCTAAAGAATTCAAGAAATGTGATGTCAACATAGCATATGCTTTGAAAACGATGCTTTATTAAGTATTGTAGAAAGGTTAGTTGCTGAGAGCTCTACTGAGTGCTGAGGAAAGGTTTTCTCGATCTCCTGTAAGCTAAAGGAGATGATGGGTTGAAGAAAACTCCATGGCGAATTTGCCTTGCCCAGAGCTGAATGAACAGCTTTAAAACAGCTCATCTGCTGCTCTGAACCCAGCAACAGGCTCAGTGTGAAACTTTAATCCTGTTCCAGAGGATAGACACAGGGACAGGCTCATTTGGTTTGAAAAGAAGGCGTGGGTGAGGGGAAGGAGATTGGGGACAGGACTAAAACAAATTGAGGCTGGTATACTTTTGTACAAGGAGATAAAATGGGATGAGATTTGCTTCTGAAAATGTGTTTCTTATTCATAGGTTTGGGGGTGGGGGCTGGGGCTTTTCTTTGTGGGCTTGTTGTTTTGCTTTTTTTAAATTAGGGTGTATTATAAATACATGTCTGTTTAGTCCCAAAAAGGAATTAGAGGAGCCTATGAAGGTTGTGTAACTATTTCCATATTATTTGCCTGGTTTGGGAAGCTTAACCCTTTTTTTAACTAAAGTGTCCTTGTGTAAGCCTTGATTTCTTCTGGGAAATAGACTGGTTCTTGTAATAATGCTGGGAAAAAAGTTGTGCTCTCTTCTTGATCACCAAGATGGGGAATCTTCAGTATCTGCGATGGGAAGGAGTCACACTACTCTCCTACCTTTTAATTATTGCCTTGGCTTCCACAGTAGGTGGGAGTAGCCAGCATGTTAAGTTCTTGATTTGTTGGTATACAAAACCCCTTTGAAAGCTACACTGGGAGCGTGATTAGCAAATTTTGTCATTTGTTCTGTCATTAAGATTTACAAACACATAGCCCAGGACTTGTTCAACTGTGAACTTGCTGCCCCTATAGAGAAGGCTGTAATAGAAGAATATTGTGACATGGGTGTGTCTCTCTCTGTGCCAGGCAATGGGTGAGATCCCAGAACTGCACTCACAGATGTGGCTGTGGGAAACCCTGTGACTGCTTGAGCTTTTCTGCTTCCTGTTTGCCATCAGCAGTCCTGTACCTTTGATGACTCCTGACAAACATGGCTTTCAGAGGGAGGAAAACTTGCACATTCATAGGTGAGGCTGGTGAAGAAGTGGTTGCTCTACCCTAAGATTCATGTTGGTTCAAGTACTTGAGGGCCAGTACAGCTTGGGAATCAAAGGCCAGGCCCATTTTCCTGTAGGAGTTTGATCCCTGTTTACACTCAAACTTCAGATTTCTGTACCGCTGCCCATGGGGAAGGCTGGTGCACCAACAAGTTTGTTTATGCTGCAGTTGCAGGCAGCCAGTGCCTTGTGATACTGTGTGAGAACAGCACCTGCCTGGAGCAAGCTGGCTGAATAAAACAACCAGCACAGCCCTTTTCAAACTGATAAGGAGAAGGGTTGATGTTGTTTGCAGGAAATGGTTATTCAGATTGAATCTGGGTCATTAGGCAATGAAGATGGAAAGTGGAGAGCTGGGAACGCTGTTTGCCATGCATAAGCACAGAAGAGGTGTCACTGACACCAGTTAGACTAACAAGAGGGCTGGAGTTTCTGCTAAAAGGACTGTGTTTCAGCCATGAAGCTTTTGCTAAGCAGAAAGGTTTTGGAGATTTGCACATGTCCACTGTAAGGACTGTGTGGCTCTAATTAGCAGTCACATGGCAAAACCAGAAAACATTCATTGACTGGGGTGGGAAACACCTTGAGGCAAATATTTCTCAGATCTTCCTTTGAAAGCTGTGGAGACCAAGCTAGCCTGGCTAATCGTCCCCTCTAGCCCTGGCTAGAGACAGAAACCAAAAGGGTTTTTTGCTGTTTCTCTGTCACAAACCTTCTGGGACGCCAAGGGCTGAGCTTGGCCTCTAACATGGAAAACATCTCTTGAGGAGTCACTTCTCTCTTATTGATCACCTAGAAACTGGTCTGTTCTTTGCCTTCTCAGGGAAGAGGTCTATGTGCCAGTTGCCATCACAAGTTAGCAAATTAGGTTCTTTCAGGTTTGGGCAGGCAGGAGAAATTTTAATTGAGACCATTCATGCCCATAAGTCTGCAACCCTGTGGGCAGTCCAATGCCTGGAAAAAGATTATCAGCATGTTGCAAAGGATGCTCAGCATGCTCAGCCCTTACAGTGAGTTTCCCATTTAAGCTGAATGACAGAAGTGACAGCCCCATTTCAGTGGCAGTGGAGATCAAGCCTGAGGTACTGCTATTATGTGACTCTGCAGGCATTGCCCTGGATCTCGCCTGCCAGCATTTGAACAACCCGGTCTGCTTGTGCAGGAAGCTTCAGCAGTTAGTAGAGAACATCCCCATAGCTGCAGTGTAAGAGACACAATAAATTTTAGCAGGCAGAAGCAAACAGCTTCCAAGTTCTTCTCTTCTCCATTCTGCTGTCGGCTGACTCCCTGCCAAAGCCTGAGATCTGCAAATCACTCCCATAATGGCCACTCAGAAAACATAGTTGAACTTTCTTTCAAACATTATGTTCCTTTTGGGTGAAGTTAATTGTTTTCCCTCATTTGGTGTCTCCAGTTATGGTCAAAGAATTATGATGTAGGATAGACACAGAAGCTAAAAATTTCAGCAAGGCAGCTTTTATTTCTTTATTATAGTTGTCTGTTCATATTGTCTTCAGCATGGGTGCTCCTTGGTCTTATTATTGATGATAAATAAGAACAGACTGTGCAGAGATTAACACAGATGGTTGTAGCCTCAAGACTTGATGAGCTGTTACCAAAGAAAATAAATCTCTACTTTGAAGGAGAGCCTTACACAACAGAATTTCATGTGGTTCAGCTGTATTCAAAGGGGAATATTAAAATTGCTGAGCAAAGAATTGAATGGCTCCTGTTGTGAATAGCTGTCTGTATGGGTAAGTTGCTTACCGCAGTCTCTCAGATGGAAAAAACTCATCTATAGTGTTTTCTTTTGGGTTAAAACAAACAAACAAACCAACCCATAAAACAAACCCTCTGTGATTCAGAAATGTTTGGAGAGAAGCAGTGTAGCTCATCAGAGCAAATGCTGAATTGCAAAGGCAGCACCACTGAAAATTTTGCCAGAGGAACCCTTAACCTGCTGCTACAAAATAAGTGTAAAAACTATAGGATAACTTCCCCTTTCCCTTCAAAGTCCCTCTTATGTTTTTTACTCTTCTTGTTTCTGAAAACGTAGCACAAAGGCACCATTCTGGTTCAAACCCCTCTTTGAAACCATAGAAAGTCAGTTTTAAAGGAGTAGATGCAGTGGAAAACAGCTGAGGTGGCTGTGTTACCTCTTGCTGCCAGCATCTGTGGCTCCAAGAGATGGTGGGAAATCAGGGAGGGGTTTTTAGACTGAAGGTAACTTGGGTCTAGTACTGTGTTCTGCACCATAAGATAATAAGCCAAATCTTTTAAACTGATGCAAATCAAATCTTCTGTGTCAATCATGCTCCTCTCTCCCCTTAGTATGGGCTTCAGGCTAGATACAGCTCCTGTAAACAGATGGCAGTGCTGATGGGAATGTCTTAGGCTGTGGCTTCAGCTAGCAGGAGGAAAAGAATGGAATATTATGTTGCACCACCTCCCAGTCCCTGCAATCATTTCATCCAAAACTAAAGACCGGAAAGGTTTTGCAAGTGTTTGCGTTTCTTAGGGAAAGGAGAGAATGGAACATGCTCTTAACCATGGTGGTCTCTCTGAGAGATTTCATGAACTCACTTCATGACAAATTCTTTCATGGACTGGAGATTTGGCTGGCTTGCCTTAATAGGAAGGTACCAAGTAGCCCAAAATATTTTTGACCACCCCAAAAGTATGTTCCTGCTATAGAATTCTATCATCATTTTCCATGTAACAGTTTAAAAACAAACAATAAAGCAAGACCATGGCATGAGATTTCTGCTAGAGCATTCTTTAAGGTTTTGTTTTCTTGGGGGGGGGTGTGGGGGTGTGGGGGGGTGGTTGTAGAATGAATTAAGTTTCCATTTCATCATAGTGGTTTCATCTTCTCCTGTATTCTATGGTAGATTTATATAAGTAGCATAATTACAGCGATTCTGTTACTTTATTGCTACACTGTTAACAGCAAAAAATCCCCCAAAAAATCATATGAGGACAGTTATTATATCAATCAGTGGGTTTTAAAGCTGCAATTCTGCGTGGTTTTACAGCTTTTAATGTATTTATTTTCCCCCTAGGATTCCCATTGCTAGGCTCTAAGCTTGGTTGGATTTGAAAAGTCTCTTCACTGTCTTCTGCTCCATGGACAGCAGCAACCCTGGTATAGATTGTTTTCCATGTGCCTTGAGGGGCTTCCCCAAAGTCTGATCAGGTTTTCAGTAAAGGTGACTTCTCTAAGTTCTTTATTCTAATGAAACTGCAGAATGACTTCTTCAAGATTCCTACCACTTTCTCAAATCAGATGGGTGTCATCAGATATGTCTCACATCTTTAAGAGGTGAATAACTTGCATGGTTATTAGCAAATGTAACATCACAGTGATACTGGTTCTATCCTATGTGTTCAGTTTGCAAAATGTTTGAACTTCCTGCTGGTGAGGAATATTTTAATTCCGTAGCCCTGTGGCCTTGCAGACGTTCGTGCTCCCCTCCTTGTGACCCAAGGATCTGCTTTGGGTCACAGACTGCCATTTCTTTAATATCTGCCTGCAATTATTGTGTTGCCACCATCAATTAAATTCTCCAGATATTTTTCTTCCTGGTCTCCTGCAGCTTTAATCTGAAACTTTCCATTTTCCTGTTCATGGACACCATCACAGCCTGAACAGGGTCCAATTTTCCATTAATGGACACAGCAGGCTTTTAAAATAAATCAGACGAAGGGTGGAGTCTGCAGCTCCAGATGCACCATGTGAAAGAGTCAGCCAGACCCAACTCCCAGCACTGCATCAGCTTCTTTCTGTTTATCTTTGTGCTTACTGAAATAATAAAAGGTGAACAAAAAGGGGCGGGGGGGGGTGAGGGGAGAAGGAAAATAAGACGCCTAGACAGCAGCAGTCAAGAGAAAAGCACATAACATGAAATAAAAGAGGAAATGGGGTCTAGTTCTTTATGCATCTGCACAATACATAATTTAAACTGTGATCTGAAGTGTTCCTTAGAAAGTACATCTGAATGCAATGCCTCCTCTGCTCCAGACTGGTGGAGGTCTGACTTGGCCTGGTATTTCTCAGGTTTGAGGAAATGAAAGATTATGTAGTAGACCAAAAAAAAGGAAAAGTAATTTTTTCTTTTTTTTTTTTCTATTCGTCTTGTTGTCTTAATTTACCTTCATTCTGTATAGATACACAGGCTGCCCTGGCAGGCAGATGGCAGCTTGCAGAGTCTTGTATTCAGAAAATATGAATGAACCTTTTGGGCTGTCAGGGAGATGAGCATTTTGCAGTTCTGATTCTGGTTTTGTTTGTTGTCTTCTTGGTCTATGGAAATAGGCCAGATGTTGGTACCACAGTCTCTGCTGCTCATGGGAGGACGTTGCTCTGGAGGAAGGCATTAAATATTGAGCTTTCAAAAACATGCTGTGCTTTTGGAAGATCTGCATGTAAATGATGTAAATGCCTTGGGGCTGCTTATTAAGCTGGAGTTGGTCTAGCTTTGACTAGAAAAAAATGTTCAAAACTAGAAGAGACTGACAGAGTTGCAACTTACTGATGTTTGGAGATGTGTTGGACTTAGTCCACCTCAAAAGTCTGAGCCTGAGCTTTGCTGTTTTGCTGAAATGCTTGTGTTCCATGGGGAGCCCACGTGCAGTCATGCCTGGCTGCATTGTGGGAGGCCAGAGCTCAGACTAAGCCCTCTTCAAAAGCCCCCTTCAGAGCTTGGAGGCAGAAGAAAGGTTGCTAACAGTTGCAATTCAATCATGCTGTTGGTTCAGCAACCTCTTAGCCCTCTCACAGCTGCTGGGAGAAGAGACGCCCACTCCTTGAGATGAAGGTGAAGATGAAGATGATGCTGACTGTACGGACAATGATGATGACTGGGTAGTCCCTGCTTCAGTTCTCCCTTCTTCTCCCTTTTCCTCTAGGGATGTTACCATGGACAGTTGTGGTGATGATCTCTTTCTTCCCTTCTTGTCAGTGCTGTGGGTTCTCTTGCAAGGAAAGCTGAATGGGTGTGGGTGGGTGCACAGCCAGGTTTTATCCCAGCATGTAACTAAGCAGCAGCCAATGTATCCAGGTGGGATCCAGGCCCACCGCGCACTCCTGCCCTGCACTGAGGACAGAACTACATCTTTCCCAATTAAAAAGGACTGCATGAGGCAGTTTAATTGACAGGTGTTAATTGCTTCACAGGCTGTGAAGCTCTGAGCTGTGAGCACTCACAGGTGCAAGGCAACATGAAGAAGGTGTCTGGGGCTCAGGTTTCTGGTTGCAGATGTGCTGGCATGTGGCAAGGGACTGGGGGAACAGTGTGGTCTAGACCATTAATCCAACTCAAATGGTTGCAATTCAATCTTTTTTGACTGAGTGGGATGACAGCAGTTCAGAAATAAAAGCATCTTACGTGTCTTTTTAAAACTTCACAGCTACTGTTTCTTCAGTAGTTTTTTCTCTTTTTTAGCAAAACTCCCACCCCAATATTCAGGCTTCTTTGGTTGTCAACAAAAAATACCGCTAGAAGCCACAGCCTCCTGAGTTTTCTGCATATTTGTAATTTTGCAAACCATTCCTCCTTCCCTCACGCAGCCTGTCAGACTCTTCAGCTCTGCAATTCTTTCTAATCTATTCCTGGCGTGTTCTCTTCCCTCCCCATCCAGAGTGGCTGTTCAGTTAACAGCATGCTCAGTTGTGAAGGGCTGGGGGAGGCCATCACGAGTGTGCTGTTCCCCAGCCAGTGACTGCCACGAGCATTCCTTGCAAGAAGGGAGCAAACCAGCATGAAAGTCTTGTGCTTACTGTTTGGTGAGCTTGCTCTTTTCTTAGCACTCTATAAATATGTTGAGATTTGCCATCTTACCTCCTTTTATTTTAATTTGGATGCATGTGATAATTGGAGAAGTGTGAGATGAGGAGAAAGAGCTGAGACCTGTGCATTCCCAGGGATTCCTGATACACAAACAGATGGGAAAAAATCTGGGGACCAGAACAGGGTTGGTTCTTTTAGTCTTCTGGTGTGGGAGTTAAAAAGCTGGTGTCGTGCCTGTAATTTTTGTGCTGTGAAACACTGCCATTGTGCTCTGTAAAAATCCAGCACAGTTCACTATAAATGGTATACCAACAGGGGAAGAACAGGTGGTTTAAGTTAGTCTAGATGTCTCCAAACCCTTCCTTGCTGGAAGGCTTCAGCCTAAAGAAAAGTTTAACTAAAGCTCCATGTAAGATCTAAGAGAAAATCCCAATATTCCTCTCCTAAATCAACAAACAGAATCCATTCCTGGTAAACCAGTCTTTGTTTTTGAACATGGGTGATCTAACATTGGTTTGTAAATAAACCCTTCTGCCTCTTCATCCTTTTGCTCTCCCAGTTAAGTCTCAAGGGTAAAAATCCTTCAGCTGTTGGTAAAAGGAAGCAATGGAGGAAAGAGAAACTTGCCCTTTGGGTGAAAGAAGGGATAGAAGGGTACAAAGGCTTGCTCATGGATGCTGCTGCGTTGAAAATGAGGGAAGTTTAGGTCTTGTGTCAGTGCTTCTGAAAACCTGACTTGCACAGCTTCTTCCCCGGTGGTTGTGCCCATTGATGTTAACCAAGACAACACTTCACTACACTTGGAGGCGCCTGGGAGAGGACTGGTGTTCTTGCCTCTACTTTCTCCTTTTAGAGTCTTGCTTAACTACATTCCAGAATTTTGTTCAGGATTGCTGTTAAGGAGCACCACACACCAGAGTTCACTTAGGGGAGAGATTTCAGTTTCAAGTTAGATGAAAAACTAACATGAATTCAAAAAGGTACAAATTGGTTACCAGTGAAATCTGACTGCAAACTGGAAGACTTCTTCAGGTTTGGGGAATTAAGCCCTGGAGCATCTGTCTAAACAGTGTAACAGCAGCAAGGGTCCTAGCTGGCTCAAGATGATGTTTAGCAAGGTTATGGAAAGGAGCGCACGACAGGATAAATGAATGTGTAGGAAGGGCAATTTATGACAGCAGCCAATATTTAGGTCTTGTTAAGAACAGGATGTGTTTGCTAGTCAAGTCAGCAGCAACTTCTTGGTTCACCCCTGCCTTGCTTTGAAGGTGTGCAGGCCATTTTCCAGGATCACAGTTCCAGCTCTTTCCCAGGACTGTACTTTAAGCACCGCCTCTTCTCTCTCTGGGGGTCCTGGGATTTGCTGCTGGGTCTGGGCAGGGTGTAGGTTTTTTGGTTTTTTTCAGGGACTGAAGAGCTCTCCTCTGAGCTCATCTGGACCATCAGGTTCCAGGCTGAGGTGTGGATCTCTGCCCATTACTGCTTCTTATGAAGTTGATGTGAAGTTTAGGATTGATGTATCAGTTTAGTACTTTGCAAAGGCCTTTTTGCTTTGCACACAACATTCTGTGAAAGGATGCACCTGATGCTTTTTTCCCCTCTCTTTTTTTCCTGCCTCTTCAGTAGAGTTTACAATGGTAGATGAACAAATTAAGTTCAAATCTGCTTCCCACACTCTCCTCCCTTCCCAAAGGTGCAACCTGGGACAGATTTCAGTCTCAGCTAGTGATGTTGGCATTGTTACTCTGATTGCTCAGTCTCTCGCCTCACTCAACTACTTTTACCTTGTTTGTGTATTTTTACATGTTTATTGTGGGGCCTGGTGCCAAAATCCTTTAGCATCGTGGGAAGGTGCAATCATCTCTTAGCAAATCTCTCCTCACTGCTTCCACACAAGTTTCATGCTCTGGATTTTAGGAGGCTGGAGCAATTAGCTGAAGTTGTGTCATTTAGATATGTTACAAACTATCCCAAATAAGCCACTGCAAGTTAAGTAGTTTAGGAAAATGACTGCCAAGTATTTTTCTGTCTGTTTGCATGTTCTGGAGTCTGTGTAAACCATGGTAATGTTAATATTGTCACAAATATGATTTAAAGCTGTAGGTCTCTGGAGCGATGGGTAAAGATAGTGAGGCAAACCTTTCCCATAATTTCATTTATCATGGAATGAAACTACAAGTAAATGGGTGTGTTTGATGAGATCACCTAGACAAGCATTGGATTTAGGGGGAGTCATAGGTGCAAAAAACATTGCTGGAATGCAAACATGTGGTGGGCAATTGGGTGTGCAACACATGAATGTCCAAACCACAACTTTCAGCCTCCAAAGAGGAAGCAGCTGCTTGTGAACCCCAACTGGCACATGGGATGGTTGTAAGTTTTACCACCACCTGGATGAACCCAAAGTAGCATCTTCCAAATTGTCCTGTGAACAAGGGGTCGTGAGATATGAACAGAGCCTGCCTGGAGAGCCTGCCTGTGCCTCATCCTCTGGCATACCGACAGCTGGGACTCAGAGACCCTGCTTCTGGCAGTTCCAGGTGCTGGCAAAAAAGAAGTGCTGATAATCCCAACAACCCCAAAAGAGTGGTCTGGGAAAAAGGTTATGATCTTGAACAGAGGGAAAATGTTTGAAGTGAGGGCTCTGCAGGAAGCTGAACACCAGTGGATGGCCAAGGTCCTTTGGCAAGCCCACCACTGCCTTTTTAATAAGCAGCTGTGTGTCCCAGGAGGAGACAAAACCAAACCCTTTTCACATACAGATGAGAGTCAGAATAATTTTACATATTGTCATTGGTGAAAAACAGACTGTTTTTCAATTTTTTTAAAACTTTTATTTTTTTTTTTTTTAGAAAAGGAATAACTCTGCATGGTAGAGTGTACGGTATATAATTTCAAAACAGAAGAAGTTATATGGAATGGATTATTTTCCCAAACTATTTAAAGTTGAACCTAAAATCATTTGTAAATCAACACTCATTGCCATGTAAGACAAAGGAAAACAATCAACATGTTTTCTGTTTGGTACAGATTTTCTCTACCTCTTCAGCCTGAATTTTCCCAGGGCTGGGCAGAAAAGGGGGGCAAATCCTGCCCATTGTCCTAATCATAATTGTACTGACCAAGCTTTGTGCTCTGAGATCTAGCAACATATGGCTTATGATACGTTCCTAAGTGAACAGTGCAACATCATCTCCACCTTAAGTGTTTATTCCACATTCAGACTGTAACTGAACATCACTCAGAAACCCTTTTCCGCCCCAAAACAACAGTGATAACAATGAGAAGCAGAAAGTCTCCAGCAATCAGATTTCATCCAGAAATCTGTGTAAACTGTAGATCAGGGTTGGGGAGCAGCACAGAAGGCAAAAGATGTGACAGCTTGATTCAATAGCATCTCTAAAGACTACTGTAAGACTGTCATTCTTTAGTCTGCATGTTGCAATCACAATTTGTTTTTCCCCTGCAATGCTATAAAGCAATATAAGAAAAAATCAGACTCAAAAGCAAAAGGTAGAAACCTTCATGGAAAGGTAAAGCTTCTGCTTAGCTTTGAGTGGTTGCTATTAGAAACAGATGTCCACAATCAGAAACAAATCTTGAATGTATATACACAATTTGGGTGGAAAGGGACATGGCCAAGGGTGAAAGCCCTCCTAGCTGACCCACAGGTTGTTTTAGATTGTAGGTCCAAACTACACCCACTGCCTTTTTGGTCTGAATAAACCAGCAAGGCAGCCACAGGCTCCAGGTGCCCTCCGGGCTCTTTGCTCCAGTGCTCCTGGGCTGTGTGGGGGCCAGGGGAAGGAGGAGAAGGAGGAGGAAGGAGTAACATTGTCCTCACTCCCCTCACTTTGCAGCTGGCTGAGTGACGCGTGGGTTGCAGCGACATGGGACATTATTCTGGGAAGGTTTAAGTGCACACTTTTCTCTTTACCCCCTCCTCCCCAGTCCTGTTGGAATGTATCTACATCAGTAATCAGGTAAGTATTACTAATAACTGTAAGCTAGCATGGTCACCCTCCCCTTTAGAAAAGGGGGAGAGCAATAGCATCAAACAAATTCCCATTTGTCCTGACGTGTAACCTTTCTAGATCCTGTAGAGCAATTATATGCAGGCTTTTTTCATACTAGAATTTAAAGGAGTCAAAGCTGGTAAAGAAACTGGATGTTTCCTGGCTTAACTGAAGGAAGTAATAAAACTGATTAAAGTAAGAGTGAAAGAAAGTAAGCATTAGTGTGTTTGCATCCTCTGATATGTCCCACTTCTCCATGTTCTGCTCACCAGCCCTTTTCATACTCTGAGCAAGCATTCCCAAACTTAGAGAGGTAAGGCTTCAGCTGAAATCTCACAGCTGAGACTATTATTTGTTTTGTAATTACCACAAATGTAATAACTTGACTTTAGCAGATCCATGCGGGGCATGTTGAGGACAAGGCTTGTTAAGTGAACCAGCACAGGAGAAGATTGGACAGGGGTGGAATCCCACATGATAACAGCAACTCAACAATATCCATCAGCATGGCATTAGCTTAGTGTGGATATAACATCAGGAGCTTGGATAAAGCCTTCAAGCTTTCTGGGTGTCCAGTCAGAACCAGGGAGGCTGCAAGAAGTTTTACCACAAAACTCCAGCACTGCAGTGTCTAAAGGAACTGAATCTCAATGGGCACAGATTTTAGGTTTTGCACAGTCAATCCTAATTAAAAATCCAAAAGTATAATGGCTGATGCCCCTGCTGTTGGAGCCTTAAGACACCCGTTAACTGCTGAGCCCTACACTTTTTTTTTTAATAAAACACTGTTTTAACATAAAGCACAATAAATGTGCTTATTACGCACTCTAACATAGAGCACAGAAATACAACACTACAGAGTGCAAGTCTAACCATCTCCACAGTGGGAAAAGTGCGAAGGTTAAAAATATGCATGTGGCTTAACACAAGATATTTTTAAAAAACATGACACGGAAATCTTATACTAATGCTTTCATCTTTACCACAAACATGACTGAAAACTTAAGGTCAATTGCTGATCCTTCTCCAGCAGTAGTAGTAGTGTAATCCTTTCAAAGGTACAATGTTGGAAAGATCAGAGAATAAAAAAACCCAAGTGTCCAAAAATGATCCCATTTACCACTTTTCCAGTAGTTACGTTTTTCAAGGAGTAAACGTGTAAGGTCACCTTGATCTTCACCATCAGTAACTGATACACTTGGAAACAGCTAAGCCAACCACCTGGACTGAGATCAGTTCGGTGTCGCACACACACACACACACGGATACACACACAAATACCCCACAGGAAAAAGTGCACTTTCAATTGCTGATACAAAAATAGATTGGCACATTCTTTTTGACACAGTGAAGATATCTTCTTTAAAAGCTTTTTCACTTCAAGAAGTTCTCTTGGAATTTGCAGCAGGTCTGTAGAAAAAGCGCTACGAGAATGCACTCAGTGGGCTTCCAGGGTTTGTGTGATGGAGAGAGGGGTGGTCATGGAGGCTGCCCTTCTAATTTTTGCCTACTTTTATAGCTGTAGTCCCTACAGGTAGGGTCAGTTGCCACCCAGTTTCAGCACTTGAACCATTCACCAACAGCTCAGTCTTCACCTGCTTTGAGAAAGTAACGATACATAAATTCGTCAAAGCCAAGAGTCAACGCAGTATTTCCTGTAGCCAGAAAAACTGTTTGGGGGTGGAGGGAGAGAGTGTGAAGTGTTAGGAGTCTGATTTTGCATTTCCAGTAGTAACTGCGGCTTGGGAGAGCCAAGCGGGAACAGTCGGGAGCCCCTTCCCCGGCGGCAGCTGGCGCTAGGAGTTCTGCACCAGGCGTCTGTAGTGTGGCATCACCTCGTGCTCGGGCAGGTGCAGAGCAAACTCCAGGGCCACCAGCACTGGGAACTCGAAGGCAATCAGCTCTCGCCTGTTCAGCCGGAACTTCTCTTCCAGTTTCTGCAACCACAGCCGGGGGGAAAAAACATAAATGAGCAAAAATGGAACGAGGGTTTGCCTTTCTAGAGCTTTCCCACAAATGGCATTATTCAAAACGCGCATGCTGCTGTCATTAAACTTCTGTCCTGATGGACTTGCAAGGCTCTGGGGTTAGAAAATTAGAGCTGTGTGAACTGGATGTTCTGAATCCTTACTGTGAAGGCGAACTCGCAGAGCTCAGCCAGCCATGCTATTTCTGACACCTTCGTCACTTCACCCATTCCACTGTGAGCAGATACATCTTCTAAGGATCACAGTGATTACCACAGCAGCAACAGGAAATTCCTAGCTTCATGCAAACATCAAAATCACTTGTGTAATGGACGACATGCATCTTGTAATTGTCCACAAACTTCCTGCACTGCTTGAAATCACTAGTTTTCCTTTCAGCATTAGACTGTGCTACAACGCCCTGTTGGGGAAATTATTTTGCCACAATTTGATCTTAATACCTCAGAGGCAGAAGGTGTCGTAAGAACAGTGAGTAATAGAAACTGCTATCCTCAGGGGGGATGAGATGGGTTTTATAGTTGTTTTTGTGCTGTAGTGTACTAAACCTCCCATATGCTCTTCTGTTTTCACTGGATTTGGATGTTACAGGCAGGCAACCAGTTGCTCAGGTATATTTCCCCCTCATCCTCCTCTTAGGATCTCCCTGGCTTGCTACTGCAAAGTTCAATATCTTATGGACCAACATTTCAAGAGAGGCCAGATCTTGCAATTCCCACTTGGCTGGATTTTTTGTGATTATTCAGAGGGCTTTCTAACAAACTGACTGTCAACCCAGCTCTGTGACTGTGGGAGGAGGGCATGAGTCCAGTCCTGCCCCCATCCATGATCCCATGTCTCTTCCATTGAGTGAGCTGGTTATAGCCACATACCAAGACACCAGCCTAACCTTCTGTAGCATTAAATCAGATTGGTACCTCAGTGCTTGCAGAGGATTATGGCATAACACCCTCATGTTACCTCTGTCATGTGGAGTGGGTAGAAGACAAAACACCTTACTCTAAAAAAAAAAATCACAAATGAGGTGTTCTGATGGGAACATCTCCTTAGGTTTTCTTGCCCAAAAGCTGAACTTGATAAATAAAAACGTCTATTTGACTCTATCTGAAATTAGTATCTGCATTTCATTCCCAAAGGAGAATCCTTACTGACACTCTTGAAAACATAACTAAAAGCAAAATTACTTTCCTGAGGGTTCACCTGTTGCCTTGTATAAACAAAATTATGCGCAGACACATCTCAAACCTCACAGTATCTGACACCAGGGCCTTCTATCCCATCAAACAAGCTTCCCATGCCTCTGCAGGGACATTGATCACTACTACTTCCACAAAAATGTGTAACAAAAAAAGATGTTTAGCTGGCTGTACATCTGGGAGCTTAAAAGAGAGCATGTCCACTGACAAACAGGCTTGCACAGACCACACACTGGCACTTCATGCAGATGGAACACTGGAAACCCATGGATACGTACATCTATAAGATGCTTGACTTCATGTTTTCTGAGGTCACTGCCAATTTTGGCTGCTAAAAGAACACAAGCTCCAGCACAAAGCTTTCTATTCTGCTTGTTCAGCTTCCCCTTGAGAGCGAGCTTCTCAAAGTAGACAAAGGCCATGGCTACTGTGGGCTCTTCAAAACCACATTCTTCTTGAGCAAGCTTGCGCATTTCTCTCTTCAAGCTGAGTAAAGAGACCAGACAAGTATGCTGTGAGATGAGTTTTAAAGCATTTCTCATTTCACCCTAAGAGCCATGCTTTCAGAGATTCCTGCTTAGTCAAATGGAAGGGAAAACATAATTTACTGGGCAGATATTTTTATGCTGTTTTGGGGGCACATTTCATGGCACATTTTTACATCACCAGTGACCCTCACTGCCCCCAACAGACAGTTGTGTCAAACTATAAAAGCAACCAAAAAAGCTCTGGCAGTTTTAGCAACAATATTTTATCAGAGGTCCTTTACTGCATACCATTTGTTTTGTAACAATGTTTTGATTACTGGCGCTCTGTATGCAGCTTTTGCTGCTGGTTATGGCTGGCCAAATCCAAGCTGACAGTTCTGTCCATGTACTGTAGCACTGTCTGGTAACAGAGCAGTGGGGCTCAGTGTCCTTCTGGCCACTAGGGTCAAATGAAATTATCATTACTTCAGTGGAGCAATATGCTACACTAGAAACAGAGATGGAATATTACAACTTTGCTGTGAAGCCAAATACTCTTTTTGCTTCTGGCCAAGGCACAAAAGCGGCACTTCTCTTTCCTCAGTCTCTTTTTACGCCAATTCCCATGAGCTTAGAGACTCTGTTGGGTTATTTTTCTGGCTATTTTAATGTAGTGCATGCCCAGCTCTCATCCTCATCCTGTTAGATGTGGTGTTTGACACCTGACCAGCACATGTTTTCACATTCATCTATCCTCTTTACTCATCCCAGTAATCCCAGCAGTCATCTGACTAACTCTGCACCTCTGCTGGTCACTGCTCCTGGGAGATCAATCAGTGCTGTGCTTCCTCTCCTGTACAGCAGGAGTTGCACTGACATGTGAGACAGCTGCACCACGCTGCAGCCTTATCGAGCTTTGCAACTTACCTTCTTATCTTGCTGAGGGTTAGCTTGATGTGAGGGAACTTCTCCTTAAAGGTCTCATTCATGTCCTTCTTGAGATCTGATGGCTTCACATAGTCTATGACCGTGGTCTGTAACACAGGGCAAGAGAGAATTCCTCTTTCAGTTTGTAACAAAGAAGGTCACTCAATTCCCAAAAGCAAGGAATACCAAACAAGTTCCAACCAGTCCCAACACTTTCAGCAGACAGGAAAATTTAGTCTGAACTAAGGCAACTATTTATTTGTGACTGACAAAACAAGTGATCTGTTCAGCACAAGCTTTGAACAATACATACCTCATTAGCATGCTCAAAGTATTGCTAAGAGTGAGTTAAAGATAAATGTGGCTGGATGAAACCTACCTAAGAAGTCTTGTAAGATGAAAAATATTCATCACAATAACTGATATGATGACCAGATTTTGGTGCATACCTCTGTGTGGTTCTGAGACCCACTGTGAATTTCTCTCAGATTGATTCTTTAAAGAAACCACACGTACAAACTCTTGCCTGCTGTAGCATACATTGATAATAAAGTAAGTAACCAGCTTGTATGGCAGGTCACTCAGGAGAGTGGAAGGCAGGAATGCTGAGGTAAGTTAGGCAGTAAATGGACAAACGAGTCAGGACAACATTCAAAGTGTACAGTCTATTTCCTTTAAGCTTTTCATTCCTTTCTGTTGCAACCTAATGAATCTCCCCAAGTTGCAGAGGGTTCTCCTGGCCAACACAGCCCCTGCATCTGTGTGTGTCCAGCACTTCTCTTGTTCCCTTAGTCCTTATTCAGGCAGCACTTTGCCCAAACCCTCTGTCACCATTCACCTCACTAAAATCTAGCACCTCACCAACAAACCAACCTTTATTTTGGGAATGTGTCAATTCTCTTCCAAGCTTTAGCAGTTCTGTCCACTGGACAGAAGTGGAGAGGAGCCCCAGCTTGGGCATCAGTCTGGTCCCCAGGCATACAGCCCCTGACAGCTTCAAGCATGGAAGAAAGCAGCAGTGGATAGTGCAGTGCATTCTCCTGCCCATAAAATAATATTTCAAATCTGATTTCTGGTTTTGATTAATTTGCTTTATGGCAAAGGGCTGTTAACACCACACTAGAGGTGGAAAGAGGTATGTGAAATCCTTGCTGCATGTTTTGCCTTTATAGAAGGTGGAGCTCTGCTTATCCTCATGGGAATTGAAATCAGCCAAAAATACTGACTGAATACGATTTCAGGCTTTTTTTCTGTCATAAAAATAATATATGGAAGGACTTGGGGAATACAAAGTGCAATGGCTCTAGAGAGAAAGCAGACAATTCTCTTTCTCCAATCATATTGTTCTCTGCTTCCAAAATAAGCATGAAGAAGGGTAAAACACAACTAACTTTTCCTGCACTTTACTTATGAGATATGGTACGGAATTATCAGCAAATTAAAACAGAGCAGAGCATGTGTTTCCCCTGAATAGTGCCCAGCAGTATTTGATGCAAACAAAATAGAAAGGAAAACCCAGGTTTTTGCCACGGGCTGTTGTTATGGTCATGAACAGGTTTTAAAACATGGGCCATTCTGCCACATCAACACTCCTCAGCCACACCTGCTTCCCTGCACGTGTAGGGAAGAGCCTGACTGCAGGTGCAGGCAGACAGTGCAGCGCCCCTGAGGCTAAAAATTCATCAGCTGCCTTGATGCTGAAGCAGGCAATGTGCTGCCACACCTGAATAAAAGGAAGAGAAGAAAAGACAGAAGAGAGAAGCCTTGCCCTGCCCGGGTGGGAAAGCCTCAATGGAATGCATGGGCCTGCCTGGTTTTAACCCTGCAGAGGCTGGGATGTACACATGCACTGTGCAGCCGTGGCTGGGCACTGCAGACAGCTTCTCACATGCTTCATCTCACCTGGCAGGGATCAGACCTCTAAAGCAGAAGAATTAAGATCTTAACAACTACCCCTTTTCCTTTCTTTCCCTGGAGTGTTTCAGCTGGCCTGCCTGCTCCTTGGTATTGTTGCCAAAGGATCATCAGCAAGCTGGGTGCTGCTGATGCACAGATATGCTGGGAGTTTTATGTGATAAGAGGCTTCCTCTCAGAACTGATACAAGAGGACACTGAAACAAGCCCCATCTAATTTAGACCACTGCTGTCTGCTGCTCAGGGTATAGAAACATGGGTCCATGCTTCTCCTTCTTACAGAGCCAAGAGACACTAACCAGATACATCCTATGCAATGTAAAGATGACTTTAGTTACTACCAGTATTTTTTGGTTGTCTTGGGCAATCCTATAAATAGTGAGCTCGGTGTTACCTTACAAAGCTACCTGACACCTTATTTCACGCTTCACTACAAACCTAACTGCCCATTGTTTGTTCTTCATTAGCACAGAGCTCATAGTTTTACCCTAATTAACTTGCCTTTAGCTCTCTCCAGGTTATCTTCTTCTATTGCTTACGCGCACAACAGAAACCACTTCCCAACAGAAAGGGCACAGCAGCAAAGGGAGGGCCTGTCCATCTTCCAGGCTCTTGCTGTGCCACACAGCAGGTTTCAGCTGCTTGCACCTCTAACAAGTCAGGGTGGCTCTGGGGGTCACTGTGCAGAGGGGCAGTGAGCCCTGGGCTCTGCCACTCAGCAGCAGCAGCAGCCCCCCGGGATGCACCTTTCCCCATGGCTGCTCTGCAGGCACCGACTTGTTTTACCTGGGACTCCTCCAGCCTGTGGGAGGTTTGCCAGAATTCAGCTAAATTCTCTTTAGAAGGAGAAAAGCTCTTTTTAAAAATTTCATTTAAAGCAAAGCGCTCAGGCGCTTGAGACTAAGCAGACAGCTTAAAACTAAGAACAGTACAGAGGTACAGTTATTTTTAAACCCAGAGATTTGTCAATTTTGTCCTGTTGATAAGGATCTCCCTCTTTCCAACCCTGAATACTGCTGCTTCCTGCGAGACAACAGTCTCTACGATACAAATCACAATAATGAAATCCAGATGAAAGCTGGTGTGTGCTGGTTTTGATTCATGTAACAGGATAACAGCAGCATGTTTGAACACACTGGCTCGAAGGCAGCTGTCTCATCTTGTCAGTGCCATGCTGGAGAGCTCAGCTAACTGCCCTTATTCTCAAGAAAAGCATTTGTGCAAGTTGTTTTTTGTCCCTTGGTTGTTTTTTTCCTTCATAGCTGCTGCAGAGGCTGGACTTTGAGCAACAGGATGCTGCTTGTCCAGCTGGTACCTACAGAAATGCATCCTGTGCATGCAGGACCCTGCCCAGCAGAGAGGCAAGCAGAAAATAACCCTAAATATATCTGTTGAGAGGTAGTTTAAAAGCAATGTTGGATTAACATCTGTTGAGTGATCAAATCAGTTACCCTTTCAAATGGTTTCTGACCAGGCACCTGAACACCCCTGTTGCTGGGGCACAGCACTCACGAGGTGACACAGAAATCTTGGTCCCCAGCCCTGATCCTGCCCGGGGCACCTTATGCACCCTGCAAACAGCCTGCACTGAGCAGCAGCCCCCACCGCTGCCCCTGCCCACGAGTAAGGGAGTGAAGCTGAGCTCTGGGGTGGTCCAGCAACCCACAAGAAGCAGCTGGGATCTGACAGGGGAGGGCTTGGACACAACTCCATCCTCCTCTGCCTGCTCCCTGCTCAACATTTACGCTTCTCCTCTGTTTCAGGCCACGCCACTGCCCTTGAGCTTCCTGTGTGTCCCACACAAAGCTGCCATGTGAAGAAAAACACATGACTGTCTGTCCAGGACAATTCTGGTATTGCCTGTGTCAGGGCTCTGATCAATATTGATGCTCCAAAACTTTACAAAGGGTTTGCAAATATTTCCCTAAAAGGAGCACAGCTTTTCTCCATCCAAACACGCTTCCTTATACATAATATTATTCCCTACCAGGCAGGCACTCTGTACTCCCAGAGCTGTCAGACACATGAACAAGGCACCGGGAACTACCAAACTGTCTCTCTCATAGTCTAATCTCCAATGTTTTTAATTTCTGTCATCCAGAGCCGTCTGTCTTGTTTCTCACAGCTTATTTGCAGGGAACACATTTCAGTTCAGCATTCAGCAATACTCCTTTGTGGGCTCTGTTACATTCTCTGTGTACAAATCTGTGTCTGTATATTTTACTTTGGTGATGGAAGCTGCATAAAACAAATGAAAACCTTGATATATGGTAGCTGACAGATGCCTGGACAGAGTGATAAATGCTTCAGCCCAAGTCTCTACTCTGCACACTTTTTGCTTGGCTGGCAGTTTTGAACTTGGAGCTCAGCTCGTGTGTTATTCACAAGTGTTTTCAGGCAGCTGCTTTCTCATAGGAAAGCTGTATATATAGTTTCATAAATATGGGAGGAGAGAGAATGCCTGAAATGGTTGGTAAGACTGGCAGGATGAAATATTGTAGAAAATAAATCCTACTTTGGCATGCAACCAGTAAAAGATGATCTAGCCTTGGATGCCTCTATCACTTAGCTTAAGAAGGATAAAATCAGAATAAAATAGGTGAATAAAATGAAAGATGAATGATAGGCTCCCTTAGCTGCTGTTACTGTGTATCCCTGATAAATCTGCTTCACAGAGGGCAGACAGAAGACTGATACCTGAAACAGACTTTTGGTAGGTCACTGATAAGGTCTCAGCCACACAAGAAGTGAAAAGAAGTCAATAACTCTGCATTCTCTGACTACTTTAATGCATCCCATAGGAGAACAGCTATGTACCTATCAACTGCCAGTAACCTAATTCATACACTTACGGCTTACGATGCATATATATATGATAAATCCTGACAGACAAGAGACTTTAAGCTGTGACAGAAAATGGTGATTCCGAATTATAAATAAAATTCTAAAAAGGGAAGCTAGACTAAAATAAGTTGTTTCTGTTGTTACAAAGTTACTAACATTCAAGGACCTTAAACTGAAAGATTTTAAATTTCACAAGGCAAACAGTCTCAAAAACTGCCTCTTTGAAATTAAGTACATGGAAGGACACCAGTTTATTTCATATTGTTAACACTCAGGAATTATTCTCAAAATAGTTATTTATTGGAATCTCAGCCAAATATAGCATCAAATGCATAGAGCACAGGATTTATACATGATTATCTACCACGGCTATCCTCTGCTCCCTGAGACTTTTGGGTACAAGGTCAGTAGCTGATAAAGAAGCAGCCTGGAGATACTTAATACACAGCTACAGAAGAGGCTCAAAGAATAGGGTGACAGCACTGAAGGACACTCACTGGCTGAAAGTGGAGTCTGCCTGACCTTGGTGCTCCTTGTGAAAGGCAGAATGAGAGAATGACAGACCAAATGCATTATATCATGATGCAGGGCTTTTGTTGGACCAAAGGGCCAGGGCAGCAAGCAGTTCTAATTTTAAAATCCCACTGGAGGACTGCTATTGAATAACGCAGCCCGGCTGTGCTCGCCACTAGTGCGGTACCTGGCAAATGCAGGCTGGCAGGCAGGCATTGCAACAGCTCTGCAGAGTTTTGTGACCTGCTTCTTGTATTAGTGGTGTGGAGATGTCAATTTATTTTTATATAATTAAGCCAACACACTGACACTGCAGCTCAGTACCCAAACCTAATTCCACGTGTATCCTTTGAGCACAGATGGATGGATATTTCAGGGATGAGAATACAGAATGGGTCACTCAAAGTCAACGTGCTGCTGATCTGGGCTTTTCTTCTTCTGCTGCAAGTTTTGGCAGCACACAGTGACCAGCTAACATGCTCCTGTGCTTCTGTGTTACCAACAAAAGCAGTACTGCAGGATCAGCCTCCAGCCTGTTGAGAATGAGTTTTATAATCCAGCACAGAAGGAGTTTCTGCTGGAAAGAGTGCAGAGAGACCAGGGGAGCACTGACGAGTCTGTACATAGGCTAGTCAGCATGAGATTCGAGGAAAGAAATTAATGCTTAGTCTGGTAGATAAAGTTCCTGTTCTAGAGAGATTTAAGAATCTGCACGAATTCCCGTTTTAGCAGTATCAGCCAGGAAGACATCTGTTAACCATGACATGATGTTTCCCTTCCCCCCCACCCCTCAGCATGAATTTTTTCTACCTCTTACTGTTTATACTGCAGTAGAGAGTGCAGACTCTCCGACAAAGACAACACAAAATGAAATAATTTCTCCAGAGCAGACTGGACTTTAAATACAGCTAATACAATTAATAGAAGCCATAGAGTTGGTATTGGGGAAGTATCGAAGAATACTTTTCAGAATTGTCCCCTGACAGGCAATTTGTGGGTATTACTTCTAGAAATGCAAGAGGGAAGTGTATGCGCTCTTAAGCCTGAGACTTCATTACGGAAAAAACTAAACCAAACCAAACCAAAAAAGAACAAACAAAACAAAAAGCAAACCCCCCCCCCAAAAAAAACAACAACAACAACAAAAAACCCACTGAAAACCAAAAAATCAAAAAAACCTCAAACCAGACTAAACCAAAAGCACTTCTGCTTCCCCAGAGCTATCTTCAAGGAGGAAGCTCAGCTTCTCCTTGAGAACAGCTGAGGACTTGCAGCTAACACTTCTCTCCAAGAGTCAGGGCTAATTCAGCTCAGTAAAATTAAAAGACTATAAAGTCAATGTCAGTGATGATAAACTTAGGCTCCACAAAAACTGAGCACACCAAGTGCTAGCTGCACGTATTTCTGAGTAAATCTAAACCGGACCACACATTTTGTCTGTCCCATGCCTCAGGATAAAGCCTGCAGTGTTTACTGATGCAGCATTCACACAGACCTCAACAGAGCTTTCCCAGCAAGCACAGAAATCCTGGCCTAAGAAGCACAAGCCAGGCTCATGGGAGTAACAGCAGCGCATGCAGTCTACCCTGCCGGCAGTGACGCAGCCCAGCATCCCCTCCTCTTCCACACCTTCCCCCCATTAATTGCTCTGACATCCATAAGGAGGGGTGAGGGGAATATCGACAAGCTTGCAGCTGTCAAGCATTAATGCTAAATCCCGGCCAAGTAACGAAACTTTAATTACAAGCTGCAGCTCGCCACGCACAACAGAATGCTGGGCGCTGACAGCAGAGCCGCTCTCAGCTGCTCCGGAGCTTGTGAAAGGCAGCAATTCCAGCCCCATTCCACCCAGCACTGAGAGGCAGCAATTCCAGCCCCATTCCCCCCACCACCGAGGCAGCAATTCCAGCCCCATTCCACCCAGCACCGCAGCAATTCCAGCCCCATTCCACCCAGCACTGAGGCAGCAATTCCAGCCCCATTCCACCCAGCACTGAGGCAGCAATTCCAGCCACATTCAGTCCAGCACTGAGAGGCAGCAATTCCAGCCCCATTCCGCCCAGCCCCGGTGGCTGCTCCGGCCTCTGCACTCCTCTGGCAGAGGTCTGGCACTGCTGCAGTGGCTGTGATGGTCAGGAAAAGAGCACAGGTCTCTCGCTGGCCCCAGACTGCAATTTACTTTAATTGCAGTGTGAGCCGATTTTTATATTTGGGGGGGAAGAAAATGACTTGAAATTATAAGGCTATTATGCTCCTGCTCAGACTGATGTGAACTGCAGGGAGAGGGGGGGGGAATGTCAGGAGAGCCAGGAAAGTCTAAAACAGATGTGAGTGAAGTCTCCTACATAGCCAAAATGGCCTTATATTCAGCTCTATTGCCCAAACTGAAAATTCCTACTTAACCTGCAAGCTCCCTGAACACTGCAGCACTACTATTTCTCTCTTCTTTTGGCTGAAGGAAACACCAGGACCTTGTAAAATCTTTCAGCTGAGTACTGAAGAACAACCATCCACCCCTTAGTTTCTTGCAAAGCCATGCAGCTCCTGCATGGGACCACAGCTATGCTGCTTGGCTGTGGGCAGGTAGGGCGGGCAAAACCCCAGCCAAGAGAGCCCTCAACACCTGCCTGTGACCTACCTCAACAAAAGAAACAGAGCACTTAATGTCCTTTAGCCCTTTCTTAGATTAGTGCCTGCCCTCAGAGAGGGAGGTGGAAGTCCACAGACCCTCAGACAGTGCTGAAGAAGTGATGTCTGGAAAGGTACATTCAGGAAAAAAGCCCTCAAATGTCAAATAAGACATTATTTCAGATAAAGCAGTAATTAACCCTAGAGAAAATTTAAAAGTGGGGAGACCCCTGTCAATGCAAATATATTCTAGATAAACAATGACAAATATATTCTAGATAAACAATGACAAATATATTCTAGATAAACAATTGATTTTAACAACTGTCCTTGAAGTAATTTTTCACCTTTAGGGCATCTAGTCATACCCCTTGTCAAATCCCCAGGCAGCTTCTTTTTACAACAGAAGTACAAACACAAGACTTTGAAATGCTGTGGTCAACCAGCATACAGAGAAGAATGGCACTGAATACCCACTCCTGGATGGAGAACTCCCTTGCAGGATGCCAGCCTGGCTGCTTCCTTTTTACTCATTTAACCATGTCCACGAGAACATCAAGTTAAAAGGGGATCAGAGATCTCAGGTGATTCCAGGGGACCTGTACTGCCTGGCAGACACTCGCAGCCTGAGGAAGGTCAGAAACACAGCCACGACTGCTAGAGATGTGTTCCCTTCGGATGTTGGCTAACAATGGCTTTCTCTTGAGGGAAGACAGTTCCCTGTCCATGACAGTAACCATATCAAAACCTGACCAAATATTTTCCCACACAGATGTAGCTGCTATAAAAGGTAGTGACTTTGTGGGTTGGCAGCCAAAAAATAACTCGCCAGCCCTTAAAGGAAAACTGGTAGCAAGTAAGCAGAGGACACTCTGGATATGCCATTTGAAAATCTAGAATAAACACAGCCTTAGAACTCAGCTAAGCCTCTGTGTGTAACCAGATAAACATCCACATGAAGCACTTAGAGCTTATTTTGAAGAAGGAGCACCCACAAGCCAAATTACCCATGGGCCAGGGTGCAGATGAGAACATACAAAGGCTGTATCTTCACATACATCAGCAGTTTCTTAAATAATGTCTTCTGTTCCAAATTAAACAAGAACATGGACAGCACTTTAGACCTCAGTGTTTCAAATTCTATCATATCTGTATATAGATAAGAGAAGTAGGTCACCACTTTGGGGAAAAAAAATTATATTTTCCCTACTGCCTACTGTTACCCTGGATGTACAGTCCAGACAGATCCATGCTCACATGTGTATGACTGCACTGCATCTCGCAACAGTCCTGCTAAAATAATCTACAGACTTGGAGCAATCAAAACAAAGGCTACACAAGTATCTCACCACAGAAAACATTTAGTCAGAGCACAGAGCACAGAACAATTATGTCTCTGTATTGTTAAGGGTTTGGATATAGTGGGAAATATACAGACTCTGCTCGTAATTGCTGCAATTAAAGGAAGGACTATCCCATGGTGAAATAAATCCCTGGGAAACCAAGCTGTTCAGAGCAGTGAATGATTAGCATCAAAACACAGTATAGCTTCATGACTTCAGAAAAACCCCGATGGGCATCCTCCTATTTTGTAATAGGTGCCAGTCTAAGGAAGTATAAATTTTCCTCTGAATGCCAGAGAATGAGTGCATTGTTTGAACAAGTCTTTCATCTAAAGCATTTATGAAATACGGCGGTAATAAAAGTGTTTGCTTTTGTAATACCTCCAAGAATTTGTTTTAACATGCCTTGAGAAGTAACTGTCATTTAGAACAAAGCATTCTGAACAGCTCTTATTAGTAGATTAAAAATAATAACAGTCTTCTTAAAATATGGCCAAATGAAACCTCAACCTTCAGAATTTTGTTATGGGAATTCCTCTGTCCTACAGAGAATCACTTACCATATATGAAGGAAATATTAAAACCCGCTTATGTTTGCCACATGGCCACTGGGGATCATCTAAAAGATTTGGGTCATATTCAACAAAGTCTCCCAGGTCGCTACCTATAAAACAACAGTTTAGATATAGAATTTTGAAAGGAATTAATCACATCAAGACATCTCTGGACTTAGCAGAAGTGGAAAAGGAGTTAACAGATAATGCACAGTATTATCTCCATGCAAGGTTTTTTAAAGATATGAAAAATTGTTCTAAGTCTTGACAACTCTAAATATTTCTATATTAAGGTGATTTGCCAAGACACAGAGGACCTAGAGCTTATGAATTACCTGGTAAATGTGATTTAGGGCTTAGAGAACTGCAAAATTATATAAAGCTCCACAGTGACTTTTATTCCCGGCAACAAGTTTTCATCTGTTCAAGCAGATGTTTTGATTTGTTTCATTTATCATGCCAAAATATTTTAAGCATATAGTGCTTTGGCTTATGTTTTGTGTCCAGTTTTGTAAACATCGCCCTTTCCAGCCTAACAAAGGTCACCAGTGGAATTTACACCTTCAGCTTGTGACTACTGTGTTGCCACTGTAAATTTTCCATAGCAAAGGAAGGTAAGGACAAGCCTGATGCAGGAGGAGCAAGCAATGCTGATGACAGGAGGAGGCACGCTGGGTGCCATCAGGGCTGTCAATACCGCCAAGGTGCTTGTTTATTTAACTTCCATCCTCCACAAGCAAGCCTTCTAAGCAAATATGAAATAAGCTGTGCTTCACCCACAACAGAAGACTGTATTTACTTCATTTAAGCTAATGAGGGGACTAAAACACACGTCAGTCCTTTGCAATAGCTGCCTGCCATCAGGGTATTAAAAAGAGCTACTTGAGACGTTACCTGCATCAATGCTCCCCTGGGTGCTGTTAGCTCTTCCCAAAGAAAGGCTACGATGGCTTGCATTGCGAAATTGGGAGAAAGATGAGGTGGAGTCTATTGTGTTCCTCCGAGTTCCCAGGGCATTGGTGGGAAATAGGAACTGTGTATAAGAAACCGTCTAAAAAAAAAGTCAGAATGGACAGACAGTTAATTTCAGCCCAGCCTGGATGCAGTGGGATGCTTTTGGTGCATTCCAACTGGAAGCAAGAGAAGCCAAATTAATGAAGGATTTTCTGGATTTAGTAGTTTGGCACAGATGAATATAAACCAGTCACCTACATTTGCTTCAGTGCAGTCAGTTTATTCATGCAACAAATGCTTTTGCAAAGGCATTGGCTCTTCAGCAAAACACACACACAAACACAAACACACAAACACTCTAATACACTGGATTTACAAAATCCTACTCAAGGGTCAGATTTAAAAACATATCAGTTTGGTCAGGTTTTTTCCAGTGAGCCTCGTCTGCAGCACATTTCAGCAGCTTCTTTACTGAACTAGCATCATCTATATGGGTCCCTCAGCACACAGCTGCCAGAGGCAAATCACTTAAACACTGCTAAACTAAAGCACTTTGTCCGCTATTTTTCTGTCCCAGGACTTTGTCTGGAAAAGTCTTACTGATGTAATAAGTGAGCTCCAGTTCACAGCAATCACTGTGGGAGATCATTTACTACCCCCCCCCCAACATGGACTAAGTGTGAATGAGTAACTTGTGACAAAATTATTTTTAGAGTGCACTGATTCTCTGCTTGTACCCCTGGCCAAGAAAAAGCCATGCCTTGCTTCTTGTTGGCTCATTTTCCAACAATAACATTGCATTGAAGAAAAAAAAAATGAGTTTGAGACTCTAGACTGGTTTATGAGGAGGTCAGAAAAGGTATCAAATAAACATGTTGCATGTGAGCTTTCATTATTTATAAGCAGACAGATTGTCCTCAGGAATTTACAGCCTGTGGTCTGGCCTGACACCTGGTTAGGTGAGCACAACATGTGTAGCAGCATTGACCCAGGGCCTTTAAATCCATAGATGACAGCAGACTGAGTAAAACTGAACTGTAGAAAGTAAATCAGGATTTCAGGAAGAAATGCTTTCTTCTACAATTAAAACTGCCTCTCCTCTATATATTTATTTAAAATCAATCAGTTCCCTAAGGATTCATATTTGCTTATTCTATTCAAGTGAACGAGCTTCTGGATTTTGAAAGACTCATCAGCTTTGTGCCACTGTCTTCCTGCTCTCTGGAAAAATATTGAGCAAAATGTTATTAAATACAATTGAAAACAAATAGAATTACAGCTACAACTCTCACCAGAAATTATTCTCAAGCTCCTGACTCTGGAGTGATACAGATACACTGCAGTGATACCTCCTGCTAGAGCAAGGGGAAGGCTGTGTAATTCAGTAATGCTTTACACACTCAGATATCGCCAGAGGCAAATTTATTCAAGGATACAGAGTTGTCTGTGTTGACAGCTTGGGCAGTCCTCATAGATTTCTGCTAAGCTTATTTACGGTTGCACATACTGTCCTTTAACTACTGTGTTATGCTGCATGTTGTATTTGTGCTTATTATTAGTTAAGCCATTTTTTCCCCTTATAACATCAACTCAAAGGGAGTAGGAACTGAAGCACCCCTACCTTCCCATCTGCTCCGAGCTCCACACCTTCAAGACCAATTATTTCTTTCAGACACACTCCAGTAGAATGGCACTGGCGTCCACCATCCAGCTTCATGTCCCTGGGAAGCAGAAAGAAGAGCAGAAACAGCTCTTAGTACACACACCTTGTTCACCTCCCACCACCAAATGCTGAAACAAGGTGCAGCATCAATCCAGACATGCCAATGCAAAGCACAGACCAGACAACTTTTCCTATGGGAAGCACTTTTGTTGTCTGAAACACCTTACAGAAAAAACCCCACTTTGCTCACGGGTGAGGCTCAAAGCCCAGCCTGTGGCACAGAGCAAGGTTCCCCATTGTTGGGTACCTCTGACAGGACCTGGCACTGGGAAGGAACTGGAAGTCATACACACTTCAGGTGAGATACAACAATCCAGCCTGAACACTCCACTGCCATGTATCCAGCAGGCAGATGTTCCCACAGCACACCCCCACATTCCCCTACATGAAACAGAGGTAATTTCCTCTGGAAGATTCCAGGAAGGATTCCTGCTCCTTTGAGAACACAAGAGAGTGGCAAAAGCCCAGTGACCCTTCTGCTGGAGGCTGACAGGAGAAAGCCAGTTTTCCATGACCCTGGCATGGAAACTCGGGCATCTACTTTAGAAGGACTGACCCACCTGGCATCTTCCATTTGGAGATAAATGAGATGCCTGAGATGAGCAGGCTGTATCCTATGCTTTAGCATCATGACCAAAATGTGAGCAGAGGTAGAAAAGACTAGAAGCAAATCTGTGCTTCACAAATGAGAGCTGTATGTAACTCCACAATATATATTTTGCAATATTTTCCTGGCTGGTTGCTGCTGGAGTCCAAGTGTGTGCTCAAAACTCCGTGTGGGAGAGAGGCTGACATGGAGGCCAGGAGAAGCCCTGCAGGCTGTTCACTCAGTCGCAGGCTGGGCTATCTCCTCCTGTGACATACAATACACCCTGTTTCCAACCTATCAAACATTTTATTTCTCTGAAACATGGCCATCTTGAGCCCCCAGTAAGTCATGTACCTCACCGCTGGAAAAATCCAACATATCTATCTTCTGAAAAACATAGTTCACTGATAAAGAAAAGGCTGTATCAAGTTTCTAATCCCAACAAAGTCCTCTTAGTTTCTTGATTGGAGTTCACTTAGCACAGTGTCATATTATCATTCTTGTTTCCTGATATCATGTTACTGAGGGGTTGGACTAATAATGGTGTAAAAATAGCTCTCTGTCACAAGCATGGTATCAGCCTCTCTGCTCCTGCGCAGAAAGAGCTTAAGGGAACTATTTCTCACAGAGATAAATGCCAAATTGTAACTATTTCAGCAGTTATCTATGAAACAAACACACAACCTGAGGAAGCCTCTGAACCCCAAAATGAAAACAAATATGTGAACTACCTGAAATCAGAATAGTGTAGTTTCTTTCCATTCAAGACCCTACAGATACAGAGCAAGAAATAATGCTGTTACAACTCTGAAAACATGCCATGGAGAAATTTTTCCATATAATTAACAGACATGGATAGATAACTGTCATTCATCAAATGGAAACCTATCACCCTTTGAAAAGTCAGCACAGCAGCTTTAAAAAATAAAAAACATCTCTGAGGACTGGAAAGAAATCAGTGCCTTTGAAGCGGGGAGCAGGGTCAGCTGGCAAGTGCGAGCACACGCAGGAATGATTCCTGGACATTAGCTGAAGTTTGATGGACACTATTGCCTCCATTCCCCGTCTTTCTGATGTTTCTAAAGAGGATTCTCCTTTCAGGAGCCTGTGAACAGCACTGCAGTAATTCTCCCTGTTCTGCAAAAGCTACTTGGGGTGTTCCCCTTCTCCACATATGCTCTATATTTCTAGAAAGTATATGATTGCTTGTGTTGTAAAATGGAGTAATAAAGTGTTACTGCTTGGAGAGAAAACTCTCCATAAAGCAGAGAATTAAACTCCTTCTCTTGAGGAAAATCAGTACTAAACAATGTGCAGTTTCTTATGAGCATATAAATGGAAAGGCTCATCCTGGCTTATACGCATCCTCCTCTCTCTTGTAAAAGAGCTTGGTTAACACCTCATAAGGAATTCCTAAGCAACTTTACTATATCGTTCTTGAGTTCCCTATAAGTATGATCAACAGCAAGCAAATAAAATTTTTTGCATGACAAGCCTTTATTTTTTTTCCTCACTCCTATTAAAGACAAAGAGCTCAAGAAGGTCTTGGCAAAGCTGTTGCTGGGAGAGCAAGCCCAAAGGCTGCCTGCCCACTGCTGGGGGGACCCCAGCACAGCTGCTTCCTCCACACACCCCCAACATCCCAAGAACAACTAGGAAAGATCTAGGGGATGCTTTCCCTTAGAGCTCTCCAAATGGGTGAGTCGTGCCTGGGAAGGGTCAGGACACTTGTTTGGGTACAGCCACTGCACTGGTGTGACCATCACTGTCACCAGGTTTTGTAGGACATGTCCTTACATGGCATCAAAGGGTCCCATGAAGCAGGAGCATATGGAGGACAGGTATTTCATAGAAAAAACCAATCAAGCTTTCACTGTGTTAAAGTTATTTAAATTACCGATGGGACTGAGGAACTGCACAAACCACTGTCCAATAGTAAATGATGCTTAGAAAATGCAGAAAAGGAACAGCAGTCCTTGCCAAAGAGGCATTTCAGTAAGGAAAACTTCCTTCCTCCTCTTCCTCAGTTTTGATTTTCATGCTTTATTTCCAAAAGTGCTTTTTAGGAAACTTCAAAGAATTCAAGCAGACACCTAAATCCAAAAATAAACCATGGGAACTAATTTTACTACCTTCACTTTATTTGAGCAGGGAAAGCTTGAGAAAATGAGAAGATCAGGGATGAGATTTCCATAGGAGGCAAAAAAACTATATCTCAGTTTCTGACAAAGTTTGGGGAGTTACCCTGATTTACATCAATGTCAAGCTCTGGATATTCTATTCATGGATACCGTTTGTGGAAGACTGAGCAGTGTTAGAAACTACCCTCAAAACTAAATATACTGTCTCAGTTATCCATGAGTGCAGAATGTTGAGGAATACATGAGATACAAGTAGCTGGGCTCACAACAGGCTGAGATGCAGATTGAAGTGCAGAGCTCCAGGTAAGAGCCTGAGAAGAGAGGCCATGGACTGCCAGCCTTTGGGATAACACAGGGCAGGATGGTAGGTGACACCAGCCAGGTGAATGGACACTGGGAAACATAGGAGAGCCGGGAATTGCATCCTTTTGGGTAATAAAGGAGAGGAAAACCAGTGAGCCAGCAAGGTGGATGGACACAGAGAGGGGGGCAGGAGCCAAGGACTCGGGAGGAAGAGGAGACTTCGGAGACTGTGAGGGTATAAAAGCCCAGGGGTTCCTTGGTTGGGAACCCCCCTCAGATGCTCTGGCTGTTCCTGTGTTACTGCACCATGAATAAATGGCTTTATGGAACGAGACAGTTGGGACTTTGCCATGGGAAACCTGGGGTCAAACTTGTGAGGAAACCTGGTCTGAATGGGGTATGTGAGGAGTCAAGTGGGGACCCATTGGGTCACTGGAGCCACCCACCAAGAAGCAGCTTCAATCCCAGCAGTGCAAGTCTCTGGCACTGGAATGTGACCAGCAGTCTCTTGAGCAGTCAGACTGGGTAGTTTCCTTAGCAAGAAAAAAAATCAAAGTTTCTCCATCTAACAGAGTTCACAGATTTTCTAGGAACCATACCAGGTGACATGGGATCCCAGATTTGCTGTCAGATGGTGAAAAGTTTTACTGAGCAAATAGATAAGGATCAAAAAAAGCAATCCCATGTCTTCTACCAGCCAGGCCAGGATTAACAGAGTATAAATTGGATGCTGTTACCTTTGGAAGTATAACACTTCTTTAATGAACCAAATGTTATGCTTTGACATGATCTACAAAGTCCCATGCAACACTCCTGCTGGGCACTTGCTCTTTAAATGACAGTAACAGTTGAGCACTCTAACCTGTGAATAATTTAGGAGTCCATGAAATATTAAACAGACTTCCAGATACATGAAAAAGCCTTCTGCTTATTGCAAAAAGGAATCTGATAATTGTTGTTTAGAGATGTCAGCCCTCTGTGCCTGCATTTTATGCTTAGCTATCCCCCCCCCACTGCTAAGATTTATTCTGAAAGTAAAAGAGGTTCATGAGACATCAAGAAAAGATGCCATTCTCATCTGTCAGTGTAAATAACTTTTACTTATCATCTCTGTTTATAGAGACAAGGACAATGAGAGCTCTGGAAAAGATGCACTGGCAGTCAGACTAGCAGCAGATCTCCCACTGCCTGAGACTGCCTGCTATAATTGATCAAGAGCTTTCAGATCCTAATGCCATTAGTGTTGCCAGAACAACTCCAGCTGCAATTTACAGGGAGAAGGAGCAAAAAAACTCCTGGAAAGATGGCTCTAATGGGTCAGCCTCCTTTTTGTCTCTCCAAAGATATTTAGCTGTCAGCATGCTACTCTTCCCCTGATGTTTTGCCCAACACAGAGTAGAAGTTCAAAATTTAAACTTACTAGCTTTTGGAGATTAATTTGTCAATTTCAATCTAAGGGAACAGGACAACTCACTCAAGAATGAGCAATAGCGGCTCTATAAAATTCATACATGAGATGATGAGTTTTGAAATCTCCTATTGTGAGGGAAAAAACTTCAGATTTACGTGTCTTTCTGTAAAGCTAATATTCCCTTGGTTCCATTTTTGGTTCAGTTTGTGAGAAGCAGGGAAAATGGGCAATGGTAAAGAAATGCAGGGATATTTCAGCTTCCCTGTCACAGGCTAAAAACAGATAGTTGTTCTTCCCCAGGCCTACAGAATGATACATGCTCAGGAAAAGCAGTCAAGATTGATGACTTAATCAAAACTGCCTTACATACAAAATCTGTTGGGGAAGAGCAGCAAGGAACTCTGAAAGATGTAACAGAGTATCCTGCTTTGCTGTCTGCTTATTGCAACTATCCATATGGCAATTTAGATGCTCTCATTTCTCCTGTAAATATTGCCCTGTTTTCCACACTCACTAACCTGCCAAATTACTGATGGCAGCAAGGCAACCACACGAGTCCTTCTTTTCGCCTCATTTTGCATATGGCTTTCTTACCCAGTTTAAACATTAAATATGAACAAAGATTGCAGAGTTTAGATAAAGAAGGCTGTTGGGAATGCCAGGTCTGTGGACGAATTGATCATTTTGGTTAGATACTAATTGGGGGGATGGTATTGAAAACCTCTTGCTCCTGGCATCATTGAACATATTGTCCTGGCCAGCATTTAGTTAAATCTGAAGTTAAATTCAGCAGTGACTTATCTTTAGAAACTGGATGAAGCTGGTTAGTAGCATCTCTGAGAAGGACACAAATTCTTTTTATCTAGTGACTTGCTGCTTTACTTAAGAAGAATGGTCTGTTTCCTGGGCATCAATCCATTTGATTACTCATGCTGCATTATTTCCTTTAGCTGGAGGCAAGTTTCATCAGAGGAGTACCTGCATTTTTGTCAAGACAGCAATATCAGCAGCTATGCCTGCTGCAGGTAAATTTCTATCCACTTAATGAATTCAATGCCAGGAAGAAGAAAAGATGAGGTGAACTGGCCATCTTTATAAGGATGTGCACTATCTGATGCTTTGAGTTTTCTGTCCTGCAGCTCATCACCTCCAGCCCTGCTGTCAGTCAGTCACTGCAAGCCCAGGTCTGAGTGCTCATGTAAGAATAAGCAGACTGCACGGCTGCACTTGTGTCCTACTGCCAGCTCTCCTCCTCCCCCAGGTCCTCCAGATTCATCTTCTGGACAGGACTTCACAGGAACTTGGAAGCTCTTAAAAGAATTCTTACAACATCACAAAAGATATTATCAGAATAGGTACAATTTCAATCCGTGGATGCTTTTGCCATTGATAAAAACAAGCCTAAAAATGTGTCTTTGCCAAAACACATTTTTAAATCATGAAGCATAATGGTGTGTGCCAAAGATAAAAAACAAAACACCCTGTGTCAGAGCTGTAAACCCAACTAACTGCAATACCTTTTATTTTTGGGGTGAAAACCAACATGGTACCTTCTTCCTCCTTTTTAACACCTCTAACAGTGACAGACATTGTCACTGTTCTTTATGGAAATTGCTTAGGCTATACTAATGAGGACTGGATTGTTCTCACTTGGCTGCAAGCATATGCAGATCATTTTTGCAGGGCAACACATCCTGCTGGCCACAGGGAGCAATGTTGACAACATCTGTGAGCACTGCCAGAGTTGTACAATGTCCTTGGAAGCTGATGGAGAAGCGGTGCCTAGAGAAGCTTCAGGAACAGGTAAGCAATGGAGAATTGTCTCCCTTGTCCCCTGCCCAGGATACCTGCTTTTTCCACGGTAGGCAGAATTGAACCTGGTTCTTCTCCACCCTGGCTGGGGCCACATGGTGGGTCCACAGAGTGTCCTTGCACACACCAAGCTGGGGAATGGGGTGGGCAGAAACCTTCAGGAATGTTCCCAGAGTCTGGCTGTAACAGCCCCTCTTTAGGGACTCGAGTGTCTGGAGCATGACCTCCTTAATGGCTAAAAGGATAATATCTGCTGTGTCTGATCCCCATCTCCTGTCTCAAAGGGCTGAAATCCAATTCACCTCAAACCATCTGGAACCCATCTCCAAACAAGTAATTCCTTCAAGTCTTATTTAATCCATCTGCAAATGGCTTCACTCTTTGGTTTGCCGTGACACAAATCCCCTCTGAGGGCCCAGAGCAGGTTGGCATGAGGGTGCACACGCCTGTGCTGAGGGGGTGTGTGGTAGGATCCCTGCTGCTGACCTGAGGCATCTTCCCCTGTCCTGGAAGTGGAGCAGTATCGAGGCTCAAGTCTGTTTGCTGTGAGCTTCCACAGTGACAGCCAGCCTCTGACAGAGGAGGTGTGTGCCACAGCAGCTCAGGGGATGCACAAGGTGCACCTCTGATAAAAATGGGAGGTCAAAACCTCCAATTTTCTGCCCATCTCAAGAACTACATGGGGATTAATGCTTATCTGTGGCAAGGAAGATATGAAATTGATACTGAGGCAGTTTCAACATGGTTCACAAAGTAGATCTTGCATCTTTTGGAATATTAAAGAAGACAGAGGACTGCTTTACCCATTAAGGTTTCCAATGCATTGAAAAATGAGAGGCAACTGCACAACCCAAACCTGCAGTACTAGCACTTGCCTCTAATCTGTGCATCACAGAATGACTCTGTATGTCATAAAACCAAACATTCAGGAAACCTTTCTCTGTGTCTGTCCAATTAAGAACGGAGGGAATAACACTGTTACAAGTGTTTTCACATCACTACATCACTCCTCTTAGCTACCACTAAACCCAGCCTAGATTCTGATGGGCTGTAACATCAAGAGGTACTGTAGGGCAAGGAGTGCCAGCAGCCAAGATGCTCAGCACCTCCTTCAGCTCCTGACTTGCAGTGAAGCTTATCTTACATTGCATTCACCTGGCTATATCTGCTCTCACACTTGCTCTGCTGATCTACATAGAAGAAAAGTAAGCATTTAGGAAACTTATTCCAGGGGCACCTCAAACTTCAACCCCTCATGTACAACTATGTCTCTCTCTCCAGACCTCCATTTGTATTGGTACAACCCCTTGAAATCGTGGTTTAGAGGTTTTTGGGGAGGGTTCCTGCTGTTGTAGTTTGACCTCTGCATGAAGGGCAGGCAATTGAGGACCACAGTCTGGAATACACTTCTCACACCTCACTGGTGAGGGGTGATGCTGCCCCATCCACACAGGACAGGTACATAGAGCTGGGACTTCAGAAAGTGCCTTTTACCTTGTTTTTATAATGGATCTGCTCCTGCAGACTGTATCTACCAGAACTGGTGGAGTACAGCTCTTCTGCACTGCCTCGAGTACAACATGGGCTGGCAGCCTCCACAAACAGCTGTGCCTGGAGATTTCCTCACTGGCCACAGTGCCTGGGAGTTGGAGCAAAAGTGGAGAAGCAGCAGCAGTTCCACTATGTGGGCCTCTCACACAGAACAGCTCCTCCTGCCTGCTCATCCATCCTGCTCTCCCACTCCCTCTGGGGCTCTCTTCAGTTCAAATTTCAGAGGTGTCCATGGCTCCCTGCAATGACCTGTTTCTTTTCATTAACTGCTCAGTGGTAGTTGCAGAACACAAACCAGCTGGGACATCTTACCTGGGGACAGACATCAGCAATCCAGGGATTCAGAGAAAGCAAAGCTAAAGGATGCTGTCATTACAGTACTTCACAAGAGTATCCAGTGTCTCCCCCCCCCCACCTCACATCCAAAATGCGCAAGCAAGCAAGCACTGTGCAGCCTGAACAGAGTGGCTATAGTTTATGTTATACTGCCTCATCTGTTCTTTGCACCAGCTGTTTCTGGAAGGAGGTGCCACTGAATTGTTTTTCTCTTCCTCTGATGCTCTGAAGAAAGACAGAGGGCATTTTTTGAAATCTTGGCTTTTTCAGCCAAGGGAACAGGGTTGGATTGTTGTGTACTGGCACTTTCTACCTTCTCATCCCATGCCCTTCTTGCTGTGCAAGCACAGTACAAGACATGACATGCTGAAATAATATTTAGTTTTGCAGCTGGGCTTGTTACTGCTATAATTTAGAAGGTATAACCAGTCATCAAAGTTTCAAAATGTGTTCAATTTTCAATAAAGAGGCAATTTCCACAGGATGATGACCATAAAAGAATGACAGTGTACGCAAGAACAAAGAACAAATCTGCCAGTCTGTCAAGAATTTGCCTGATGTGTCATCACAGTTCAATTAAGGAAAAAAATTTACTGTAAGAGTGAGCAGACAGAGTCAACCTCCTGACAAAGGTGCTTCCTTTGTGCATTAAAAATAATCTCCCTTTGTTTTGGATTAGTGGTGCACAAGGAGATTGTGACAAATCGCTCTCCAGAACTAAAGAGATGGCTGGAAAGTATGAGCCAAATTTGTCTTTTATACAGTGGAAAGATTTGACTGTAGATGATTTGTGGATCTTCCAAACCCCCCTCAGTGTATCATCTGACTGTTTCCCACACATTTTGTGCTCTGAGTCAACCACAAGGACTTCTCAGGTCTCTGGCAAGTGAGCGTGGTGGCCGCGCTATTCCCCTGTGACAGGGTCAAAGAGCTGCTGCCCACCAGCACTGCCCATCCCGGCCTTGCTCTGCACCCAGCTGGCCATCACAGCCTGCCAGGCCACATCTCCCAGCCAAATCCAGTTTCTTCCACTTCTGTGGTTTCGGTGGAAGAGCTAAAAGCCTTCTCAGTCTCTGGAGAACTAGTTCAATCCAAAGGAACTTTTCTATCAGAGTTACAGTGTCTCAGCACGTCAGGGGATGCAAGGCAGCTGCACAGACAGCTATGAACCTGTATAAAATTATCACCAAAATAATGCTTTCACTGACTGAATGATCTGACCAGTGACTAAAAGTATTAAATAAAGTATTCTGTTTAAATCCAAGTATTTATTTATAGTTCTAGAAATCTAGATTTAGTAGCACTATGTTTGCCTAGGAGAAAGAGACAGCTAAGATGGCTTATACAATTAAAGTCATGCTGACTAGAGTATTTGTTTTGTCAAAGATGAGTGAAACCAGAAGAAACAATAAAAAAGTGCATTTTTTTCAAGAACACTGATTTCATGGGAGTAGTTTTCTCCAGCTTAATAATCAAAGATACCACAACACATATAAATAAAGTGGGGACTGAGAGCTGTAGTTTTAACCTGGTAATAGTCCACAAAGCAAATACACCTAAAAGCATTTATCTCTTCTCAGAGCAGACATGTAAAAGCATTAGGCTCCATCATGCTGTGTTCTGTTATCAGGTCTACATGCAGGCCCAGAAAGACTATGCAGTACACGTATGGATATACATACCCGACTTGGGTACAGTCTCGATATGGCAGCACTGAAAATATGCTACAGAAGGATCTTCTGCTGCTGATAAGGACTATTCTAAAATATAAAAGAAAATAAAAGAAATCAAAGACCAAAATTTAAAAATCCCACCACAATAAGCAAAGCAATAGATGTTACCATTCAGGAATCTGCAATCATGAAACTTCCATAATGGACGATTTCTCCGTCCTCTTTTACATCTCGCAGATACTGTGCTACGGAGTCTTTACAGAAGTGCTGAAGCCTGTGCCACAGCAAATGAGCAGCGAATGAGTAGTAGAGCCCCATTCCCTCTACAGGCTTTCTAGGAGGACTATCTTGAATATGTGACTTGGAATCCAGGACAGATGCTTTCTAGTGAAAGGAGTCTACCCACAGAGGCACGGGACCATTCTGTCAACTCACTACAATGGCTGAAACCCAACAGACAAACCCAGCAGCAACCAGGTGATACACACCAACAAATACACACTCTGGCTGCTGGTTGTGACCTTTCTCTGCTAAACCAATGGACTCCCTTGGTTGTCAGCTTCATGTTCCTGAAATAGGCTTTATCCATAGGCTAGGTTTGCTATTATGTTTCCAGATCCCTTCACTGTTTCCAAGCTTCTTCCTTTGAGTCTTCTCCAGTTTTGCCCCATCACCTTTCTTGGTCTCCAGGCATTATCCCTGACCTCAGAAGTTGCACATCTATCCAGTCTTACCTTTAAGATGAGCATCTAGCCATGACACTGCCAGCCTCTGTGCTCAATAATCACATTAGCCCTCTTGGTTATGATGCATTGATACTCGGGCATAACTGACCCCAAAGCTCCCATCTGTCTCAGTCAATGTCAGGGCTGAATCCCTCCTCCTCTAAGCATGGCTTGCCTTTGCTCCTCATAGGCAGTCAGCCAAGATTTGGCTACATGAAATCATACATCATCTGCCTGCAGAGAGCTTATCTCAGAATCCAGGACAGTTAAAGAAAGTGCCTTGTATTTCTAACCAGTCTCTACATCTCTGCAACATCTGCAAAGTCACTGTGTGATACTGTCCTGGTTTCAGCTCAGATAGAGTTCATCTCCTTTAAATCAAATAGCTTGGAGCAACCTATCTGTTACACAGCCACACTGCTGCCTTCAGCCCTCAAGCTCTGACATATTAAACAACATCAAAACCACCTTGAAGTCAAGACCCACTTCCCATAATACAGAGTGGGATGCCAGCAGCTACATTATTAAAGTTCTGGGAGATGCAGACTTGCAAGAAGCCAAGAGAAGCTTGGTCAAGAACTAAGATATAAAATGCCAGTCAGTAACTGCTTACAAATAGCCCCTTTTTCCTTATTACCTTCAGGACACTGAGAATTGTACCATTGTACAACTGACCCTTCCTCCCTCTAAAGCTGGCTAACAGGCTACACCACGTCAAATTGCTCTAAGACACAGTGACAGCAATTTGTGATGTTTTCTGATCTGATTAGTGTTAGAGTTTTCTGATATTTACCTTTCTAAAAATCTGCACTTGTGGTGAAAATGCTAGGACCTACCACTACATTGGCTGTCAGGGCTATTGCACTTCCTTGCTCCACTCTCCAACACTGATTTTTTTGACGTGTCCCACAGATCTGTATGTGAGGATTTAACCTGAATTTTTCATCCTTTGTCCTGCACTGGTCAAAGCTGGACAACAAACCCTTTTGCTCTTTCTTGTCTGAAAACCAGCACATGCACCTATGAATCTCATACCAGTCACCCTGTTATTAGAACACTGTTTCCTTAAGGGACCAGCTTAGTCATCGTTCTTGGAAAAGGTTTAGCTCCCCAAGAGAGCTGCTGCTGTAATCCTTGGAAAAATGCAGAATGATCGATTTTCCTTCTCCTGGATTACTCCGTTATGGCAATCCTATTTTCTTCCTTAAAATCCCGTTTGAAAGCAAAGAGGGATTTACCCTTTAATGAAGAAGGGTTTCTAACAATAAACACACTTACAGCTTTAGGAAGTGCTCCTGCAGCAGATGAAGTACAATTTCATTGTTGTAACAATTTCATTGCTGTAACACTCCTTACCTAAGGGAAATCTTAGATCCTTCAAGATGGTCTCATGGTGCGGCACTGAGTTACAGAGCAGGGAGGAATGATTTTTCCCATTTGAGAACAGCAATCCACAAGCAAAAAAACCCCGGCATATGATTAATTTTGTGCTTGCCACTGCTTACTGCTGAATGGTTGCTACTCACAACAGCTTGCTTGTTCACTGGAAGCCTTGTTTGCTGATGTATGAAACTTGGCACAGGTTTCGAGGCTGACATCAGAAAGCATCTTTGAATTCGGAAAACCACAGTACCCACTAAGCACATTATCCCCCTCCCTCTGGCTGCTTCTGGAAATACAGATCCTCCACCAACGCCCTACACCTCCCTAAAAATACCACTCAACTCTTAATACTTAAAAGAAAAACAAACTGGTGCTTCCATGTCCACAAGCAAAGACAACAGTAGGAAGTTACCACAGAACTGTGTGTATCAGAAAGAATCAGACAAGAAAGGAAATAAAAAGCACCAGCCCAGCCTCTATTTTTTTCAGATTTCTTTCCCTTGGGACCCAAGTATTGCCTCTTTTTCCACAAATCAGCAGATCCTCTTTACACAAAGATCTCCCAGGCAGAGCACGAGAGGAGCCCACAGCCTCCACTGCTAGGATGCCACAAAACCTCATCTGCAAAGCTGCCAAGGAACAGTGATGCAAAACAGCTTTAGAAGCTGGACTGGAAAGGAAGTGGCCAGATACTCATCATGGAAGGATAAAACAGCATTTTATGTATAGGTCTGATGACATGCATGGAAGCAAAAAAATTTCTGAAGGCCTGCAATGGTTTGCTGGGGCAGAAAGTCCAGAAACTTGCCACAAAGTACACTTTGGAGAAGAAGTTGTGGTAGAAGTCCATTGCTGCTCAAGAAAATCAAATTGTTGCTAAAGGGAGAAAAGTATTTTCTTGGATTTCAACTCTTCAACAAAGGGCATCTATGACCCTGCACACCTCTGAAGGAGTTATCTCAGAAGCTGTGTGAGAGTGTTTACATGCCTTGATTCCAATTGTGCCACCTAGACATGTTTAAAACCACTTCCCAAAAAGGTTTTCATTCTTTAATTCTCACATTTCACTGAAAAGTTGTACTAATTAGTATAGTTCAGAGCAACCATTATTTTGCAAGAGAATTCTGACAATGTGCAAAAGGCTGTAAAAACTAATCTTCCAATTTCTCTATGAAGTGTATACTGCAAAAAACCTTAATGAGCACAAAGCTCTCAACAGAATCAGTAATTTGATAGACTTGAAGAATAATGTCTGCTTCTCCCAGCATCTGTCTAGGTTTGATTGTGTTCCACCAAAAGGCTGCCATCAGGCAATACAATATACATCATATATACCATCCACATGTGGAATATTGCAGACTCTTTTCTTATTCCTGATTGATGATTTTTGACTGCCAGGGCTCTGTTGCCCTGCACACAAAGGTGAGCACAAAAAACACAGATGCTGCCAGGGTGGCAGCCTTCACTTTGCAGTGTCAGAAGTTCAAGGGCAATTAGAAGGTGGCTGAGAGTTATTATGAACCATGAGGGTGCTGCCAATCATCAACCTCTTAGCCTGCGTGTGTGTGCAATTAAGAGAGCAGCAAAAAAGATATTTCATGATGGTGTTTGGCCTTCACTCAGATGTGTTTGCTAACAAAAAAATCTGAGAAAGCAATGGCATGGGGGTGGGAGAGGAACGTTGTTTTACTGCTTTTTATACCTGCCATATATGATAACTCTGGAGTCCTTGTCCCATTCTCACCAGTTACTGTTTGTTCAGCTGGCTCAGGTTGCCGTTTCAGTGGCTCATTTTTGCTAATCCCCTGCTTCGGTGTTTATGGAGGACATCACCAATAAACCTGCTGAGTAAAGTGGGTAAAACCATCTGCTGGTGCCTACCTGTACTAGTTTGTATGTCAGGGTTGACTTGTCTTCGTCTTTAAATGGGAAAATTTATTTTGTGCTGTTTTACAAGACTGCTTTGCTAGCATAGTCTAGGAACCCTCATTTTCCAACTCCTTTAATAAGCCACGACCTAGAAATCCAAAGAAACCGGTTTAACCAGTGATCAGAACTATCAACAGGAAGCTTTACAAGGACTGACTGATTAAGCTCCAGTCTGTGTATTTTTCTGTATGAGCTTTCTCTCTGTGTTAAATAGCTGAACTCTTATTTTAACCACAGCAGGTCCTGCCTTGCTGCAGGACTGCCAAAGGCTGGACCCAGAGCATCGCTGCTCAACATATGTCACCCCTGAGACTGAGAGGGGAAGAGCTCTCAGTGCCACAGGACAAGGACACAACACCTTACAGGCTGAGAGATGCAAACAAGGGCAGCTACTGGAGAGAGGAGCCCTGAGCTATCACTCACACTGCAGTTTTCTTTGCTCTGACACAGTCACAAGCCAGTGAAACAAGTTCTGAAAGCGCTGGCTATTTTAAAGCCCAGTCATCAAATTCACCACCCAAAAATATATTCAGTGTAGATTTTTTCAAAGCTGGGTTCCTCATCTTAAGTGAAAGACTGACATGCTGTGACAGAAGGATCAGGGGTTTTGGAGGGAGCTCAGAGCCTGACTCCAGCCCAGCTCAGCACCTGCATCCTGCACAACCATCCATGAGCCACCTGGGACAAGGTCTCAGGCAAGGAAAGGAGTCCCAGGAGGGTTTTCTATCCATTACAACACCTGTGCTCCTCTGTGTCAGAGGCAGCTGGGGATGAGACCAGCTTCAAAGGTTTTAACGTGCTCAAAATCACTGTTGAGTTTAGGATGAATACACAAAGCAGATCCACCTGTATTTCTAGAGGTCCTTTTAATCCGGAATGCCTATTAACTCCAGTGACTACATCCAGACCCCTGGGAAAAACAGTCTGCACTCAAATCACTCACTGCTAGACATAGAGGTGACACAAAGTGTTAACTCCGCATTTCATTTTTAGCTAGCATCACTGCGGCTCTACGACCATAGGATGAAAACTATTGCCAAAATTGTGTCTCTCATTCTTATTGTATTTGTATTCTAGATAAAGAGATCTTTATTATGATTGTGGAAATATTCTGGAAAGCTGTGTCTGCTGATAAAGATAAGAAGCCAGTTGAATAACAGAAGCTTTCTCACAGCTTTCTTAGCAAGAAAAATATTCAGTTACATTGTGACATAATGACTGATCTTTGAATTAAGGTAAAATGTTGCATATATGCTACAAATACTTCTTTGCAAAACATCAAGAAAGGAGTTTACAAATCAAATGTTTATTCATTCTTTTGCAGGTATTATTTCTATCAAGTTTATGCCTAGATTTTATGTACACATCTCAGAAATTTTTCTCTGTGGAATTTGCATAATACCTCATAAGTATATTTTGCTATAAGAAATTCCCAGAGCATATATCTACTTATACTCAAAATGGACTAAAATTAAAGGGTTGCTTTGCAGTGTTTGATTCCACATATGTTTCTTATAAAGACAATAATCAGCAGCTAGTCAGACAATAGTCAACAGTTCAATAGTTCTGCATGTGTCTGTTTGATACTAAAGCTGGTTCTAAAAGCCATTTCTAAAATCCCTCAGGGCCACCTTGCACAACATTCATGTTGATTACTACCTTTCACTGCATTCAATCATATGTGTGAGAATAACAGCGAAGAAAATTTTTCTTGAGCCAATTAACACCTATCAGAATTCAATTCATAAAACCTGTGATTCAATGCAGTGTTAGAATTTCTACTGACATTGTTCCATGTCTGATGGAAGTCAAAGGCTACAGGCACAAATCAGTCCAACAGAGCATACATGGTTCTCAGTTTAATGAGAACAGGCACGTGCAAGGGTCAACTCTCACTGGGCTAGTTTAGCCTACATGCAACCTATTCAGGTGGCCTAGTTCAAAACTACTCAGATTTGGAAGAACAAGAGTAAAAAAAATCATGAAGCACAGGGAGAAATTATAATTGGAAAAATCAGGGAGGACAGATATGTTCTTTATCAGCAGGGAGGAGCCAGTTTCACTTCTGAGCTGGATGACACCACAGCAGAGAACCCATTTTGCTGATGGATACACCTTCAGCTAAGGGAATAGGCCTTTGCAGTAAGCCAGACCTCTCACACATCCCCTGGAAGCCTACATCTCTGCCTACATCTGCCATGGAAACTAGGATCCCATGCCTCACCTTGCCACAACCATCCTGGGCTGTGCATTTACCAGCAAGCTGTATCCACTAAGAGATGTTGGCAGTATCCCTGAACCATTGCTAAACTTGGTCCAGGGCAGGTTCAGCTGTGTGCCCCTCTCACTCTTAGAACCTGGCAGCATCCTTGAAGAAACACAACCAGATTAAGACTAGTTTGCTCCAACATCATCACAGATTTTCCTTTTTTGCAGGTTATTTGCATTTTGGAGACACAGGTCTTAAAATCTGTGGGCCAGCACTTCCATTGAAACGTACTTCCCTGGGGGATGGAGCATGCACTGCAGCCTGCACCCTCAGGGATTACCTGGCAAGGACCATTGGGTGGTGAGTGGCAATGGCTGTGCTGCTGCAGGGGGATGCTGATCCTGCCCCTTCCCTCACACCCCAGGGACTGCTCTGCAGAAGCAGCCCCTGCATGCACAGTACCTGCCGTTTCTGGTATCGTGCTGCCGCATGTTCTTGATAAAATGAACCTTCTTAAAGTTCTTTGGTCTGGGTGATCCTGAGAGTGTCCGACATCTGAAAAATAAATCAGTTGCAAGGGAAGGGAGGGAGAAGAAAAAAAAAAGTTTTCAGTTCCCTGCTGTACCGCCAAGAAGCCTACACAAAAGCAGGAAGGAAGGACGAGACAAATGATTCAAGTCACCCTGTGTTAGGAATCAGCAAGAACAATAAAGACAATAAGTCTGGAAACGCGACAGCTCAAACAAAAAAAAATATTTAAAGTAATAATGAGAAAAGGCACCATCCCACTCCCTTCATGCCAAAAAAAATCATAAAATAATCTCAGCAAAGTAAAACTTCCTGTAATCTGCCATGACAGCTAAGCCCAAGCTTTCAGAAGAAAAAAAAAAATTAAACCAAATCAAAACCTAGTAAATATGCAATTTTCCCTGCTCACACCAACACCCACGCTTTTGCATGCTCCTCAGCTATTGATAAAGGAGCCATTGAGGGAAGTTCTTTCTTGTTTTAATTTTAGAAAGATTAAAAATCTCCTATTTGCAAAGATAATTCCTATTTGATTTTAACTCTAAATATTACTTTTCACATTCCTGATAGTATACAAAACAACTGAAAATAAAATAAACTACCCCAGGGAAAAAAAAAATCGTTCTTAAAAACATTAAGCCTTAAATCTATTTTACATCTGAATGCGCTTTATAAATTGCAGTTACAGATAGAAATTGCCAGAGGGAGGAGAGATGAGACAAACAGCAATATCCTCCCCCTGCCTTCCACCCTTGCTCCTTCTAATCAGCTGAAAGCACAGCGCATGTGAAAGCGTTCTCTGTTTCATCTCAGGCCTGTTTTGGTGCAGGGCGAGGCAGAGCTCCCTTGCAGGCACTGGAGATGAGTCCTGTGCTCCCAGCACAGCCAGGGCTGCACCGTGGCTGCTGCATCCTCCGTGGCACCCACGGGATCAGCATCCTCTGCTGGCGCATGGTGAGCTTCCCTAATCCATCTTTTCCATGCTCTCCCTGCACAAGCAGAGTTCAGCACTTCTCAATGAGGTCATTGTCTTGGACTGAAACCACAGACCACTGTGCCAGTCCCTACCACTGTACCCAAACACCATCGTGCTGCACGGGCACACCCCAAGAGGGGCACCCCATCCTTCTGCCATTTCTGCCTTCCTCCTGCTAGTAAAAGCCTTGAGATTCCCTCTGATTGCAATTACCCTTGTTAGCTTCTTCACAGGAAAATGGCACCAAGAGAGACATTCTACCACCGATTCTGCAAATTAGCAAGTAAAAATACTGCCTGGCAAACCATACTTTGTTTATATCTTTTACCAATTATACATGTTTGAATCACTTAAGGGAACACTTCATAACATGCTGGTAAGCATGCAACAGTGAGCTTTGTAAAAATAATCAAGCTTTGGTAATAAGCCAATTGGTACAGCCTCTGCTATTCTTTGCTTCGAGGTAAGGAGAGACAGCCAATCTGCATGTGGATAAACAAGGCTGCAGGCTAAACACCAATATAAACCAGCTGAATTACAGGTCCTGAGATAAAGAGGCAGTCAAACTTGGGCTGCTGTCTTGTGGAACAGCTGACCTGGAAGCATTCCATGCACTGGTCAGATTACTGACCAGCCAGTTTCTGACCTGTTAAGCAGTTGCTCCATTTTCCATCACCCCAGAGGACTGCCTAGAGACTAATTGCTGTGGTCCCCAGAGGAGGAAGCTGTGGTCTCCCAGAAGCACAAATCAAACCACACTGAAGCAGCCAATATAACAAGGATGGGAGCAGTTTTATTAGTGGGGTAGCAGTCAAACCTACCAGCCAACACACAGACAGCAATGCTGGTAACCAAAAAATAAGCTTGCATGCGCTGAGAGACTAGACTAAAACTTCATTAAAAATACTAGCCTTCAAAAACTTACTGTATTTAACCATCTGTACATACTTTTAAAATGTACGACAGATGTTAGGGTACTACTGACTACGGGCTAGTCATTCATATTGGTAACAATGAAACTTTTCTATTATTCAAATCTGACATTTTAATTCCTGACATTTCATCTAAATACTGCCTTTTTGTTTAATGACCTAAAGCCAGGGAATGTGCAATTCATATTAGCCACCACCTTGCAGGGCGTGTGAAGTTTCAACACTTTTACTCACTAGGAAGGATATCTTAATGTGAAGACCCAGCTAGTTTTCAACATGAGGAGGGAGAGCAAGCCTGCCATGCATGTGCTTTAGAGACAAGAAGCCAGAGAGAGAGTAAATAAAATGACCTCCGCAGTGGGGCGTTTTCCTCGATGTCCTCCAGAGTCTCCAGAGAAGATCGCTGGGAGATCAGCCGACGTCTGCAGAGAAAGCAGAACACAAAACATCACTGCTGATTAGAGGGCACAAGGAAGTCCTCAGAGCTGTTACTGAGTAAAGATCACAAACTGCCCTTCACTAGCCAAGCCACGCCTTTGGATATTAATAAATTTTGTTCCGTTCTGCTTATCTTAATCTGTTTGATTCCACCCAGAAGCAAACTTACTCCATACAAGCTGCTGCAGCACAGCAGAAGCTTCAGCTTTGCAACAGCTCCTCCTCAGTTTGTGCTCCCCTTCCTTCAAGGGTTTAACACCCATCTAACACAGTCCCACATATGCTGCAGTACAGCTGGCAACGATACAAGTATAGAGCTCTGACAAAATAATGCAGACGTAGATCCACAGAGACTGCCTGTCCTACACACTTCCACAGGGACACTTCTCTTTGCCCCTTGCACTTTCTACCAAGCAAGGGCCACTTGTTTCTCCATGATGTCCATCTCATCACTCCCGTGAGGAGTGTCTGAAGTGAGATGAAAGATGATAGTGCCAGTGACACTGGTTATAAAGCAGCAGTTTAAATAAAAGCTCTGACCATCCCCACGAGCAGCACAGGTGAGCTAAGCTCTGTTTTAAACCATTTTCCTATGTCTGAGTCACATCCTTCTCTACCTTCAAAGAAATAATTATGGAAATCTTAGCATTACCGGTTTTCTGGCTGTTCTAGCAAGCAGGAAAGATGCCCCAGTACAGTCTTTGCTTCAGCAGCCATTGCTGCTGCACAACCTCCAAACACCCTGACAGCAGCACAAAACAAGAACTGCACCCAAACCTCCATGAAACCACAGTAAATACCATAAATGAATGTGTAAGACACAGCCCACCCTCAGGCACACAAAAAGAAATTAAGCTGGCAATCATGGAAGCTACTCCGTCGTCGATGGGCGTCAAAGCAGCTGCAGCAGCCAGCAGAGCCGTGGCACTGTGCCCCTGCACCCGGCTGGCAGGAGCTGTGCCAGCACCCTTCCATCCCCAGGGCCATGGCTGAGGCACCTTCCAGTGACTTCATGGGTATGAATGACAAAAGTCTGCAAAGACTATTTCTGCTTCTTGTCCAATTCCCACTGAGCTGCCTTACTGCCTTCATCGGCAAGCAAGGAGCTTAAAGAATGTCATGAGCACTCCTATATGCTTGAAAGGTGCTCATTAATTTATTTCTGGGCTGCATTTTCACAATAAATTGTTTTCTGTTGCCAGTGTAAGCAGTTTCTAATCCTTCCTGCAATTCCCTTACCCCTCCAGTTGTGCTGCTACAACTGTTCCTGCAGCCGTGCTGCAAATCTGATTACCAAAATGTCTTTCAGTTCAAAATAACCCTGAGGTTCAGTGATTCCATTTGTTATTAATTCAAACACCAAATTTCCATCACTAACCCAGAGACAACACATTTCAGGGCAATTTGAATGAGCATGCAGCTTCTTCTGTCCTTAGAAAATCACAGAAAACCCCTCAAACAATTTATAGATCAACTAAGTGTGAAGCACAATCCTCTTAGGAAAAATATGCAAACCTAAATCCCCTCAGGCTTTGTCTAAACTAGGATTTTAGAAGACCTGGTGCAAGATAGGATACACCTTCCAAATGCTAAAAAAAAAGTCTGCATTTCAGGATGTGTTGGCATAGACAAAGGAGAAAAGACCAAACACCTGTCTCCTGCACCCATGGGTGCTCCCACAGCTCCATCCATAATCACAGAGGATACAGGAATGCCTTTATTGGGAAGAATTCAGATCAGGAGGAGCTCCTCCTCCTTTTTCAGTTTCACTGATCCATAAGCAAAAGCTGGAAGTTTCAAGTACCAGCACCTCTGGTAGATGACGTGGCAGATGATAGCTGTTGGCTTTTTAATACCTCTTTATACATCATTAGCTTAATAACACAAATAATGGCACGCTCCCATCTTGTGGTGTTACAACACCAAAAGCATTCTTGGCATGTTGTTAGTCAAAGGGAGATAAACAATGGTACAACCTTACCACCTTCTTCATGCTGAATTTATCAAATTAGTCATGCTGTATCTCCTGTAGATGCCAGGTGCTAATACAGCATCAGGTGCACATTCCAGCTGCCACTGAAGCCTTTTTCCAAGAGTCTCCTTGCCCAAAGTTATGCACCATCCTCAGCTTCATTGCCAATAGTTTGTCAGACATGGGTTTGAAGATCCTACATCTGCATCTGTCATTAAGGCACATGCAGTGGGTGGCAGTGAATGGCAGAAGCACACACAAGTGCATTTCACCAGCTGGTCATCCAGCTGCCTGCTGGGCTCCTCTGCTTTCCCTCAGTGCTCTCAGCTTCTTAAACCCAGCACCAGGGATGCTGCCTCCTGATTTTTGCTTGCTAACCTCGAATGCAGCATAGGCTGGGTGGAAGGACCTCACACCAATTTTCACCAGTATTGATTTTGCAGCGTTTTGGGTACCTTACATGGCAAGTGAATTGGCACAAAGGAGTGGGGGAAACTCTTTGTTCACCCAAACTTGGGAAAGGAGCAGTGAGCTCCCTCTCTACTAGGGCATGAGACAAGCATAACTGGATAAATCTCTCCAGAAAGAAAGGAAGAAAGCACACATAAAAGGTACCGACACAGGTAGCAGTGAGAGCAAGGATATCCAACCCAGCTGAAAACTGCCACATCTTTCAGCTCTCCCCAGAATTATTAGTTTTAATCACTTCAACTCCCAGCACTGACAAAGGAGGACCAGAGAGGTGGATTTGGAGCAACTCTGTTGAAATCAGTTCATACTGTCTGGGAATCACATCCTCTTTTCACTGAAGAAGCTGAGCTGCAATGAAAGATGTACAATTATTCTACTTTATCTTAAATCTTTATTTCAAGGCCTAATTAAGATGACCTAAATACCAGTATTTTATAAGCTCTCCACAGCTGGATATTATACTAGAAATGCCAACTAATGAACCTACCTGCTGTGAACAAAGACACATCCTGTGCCACACACACGGGACAAAAAACAATTCTGGAAAAGGAAAGCTTTTGAAAGGATCTTCCAGGGAATACAAGAAAAATCAGTTTTCCACTGACTTCATTAAGAATTAATCACCTCAACTGGTGTTTAGTATTTAAATTAATCATCTTTCTCTCTTCAGGCAAGCAGCCAGGATTTGTCTACAGAACTCCTAAAAGGGTTATTTTTCAAAAATTGATTAGGATGCTATAGCAGCTGGTATATGTAGACACTTGCACTGAAATAACCCAGACTGTTTCATACCACACATCACCATCATTCTGATGTAAAGCTGTGTTGATACCTATTTTGTGTTTAAAAATGCCCTATTTCAATAATAATTATGGGAAAATCGTTCTACTGCGGAGGACGAATATATGCAGAACAAAACAAAACAGCACTGTGTGACTCACACAGGATTCAGGCTTTGGGGTAAGTCTCTAAGCAGATGCAATCTCAATATAAAATGCTTTAAAACTTTTGTAGACTAAATGTCAAACTAACACAAAAAATATAATTGACCTTAATAACCAAATTAAAGATGTTTCAACAAAAATGTTAATTTCTCCTAGTCCACAGAAAGCCTTAAAAACTTCCTCCTAGTTTATTACTACATTCAAGGTATAGCAAACTCACCTTGCTCCCTACAGAAAAAGGCAGTTCAGTGCAGCTAGAAAGATGATGATCCCCTCATTCTAATCATCAGCCCTTGCAGGACAATGGTCACAGTTTCATGCAACTTACAGACTTGTTTTGTTTAAAAACCAAATAATATCACTTTTCCTTCAACACCTACCCATAATACTTTTCGTCTGTTTCCTTGCTGATGGTTCCCTGTGCAAGTACCCAGAAATAACCAGTACCCTGCAATCAAATTCCAAGTGCAGACCAAAGAAAAAAACATTTGAGAGAAACATTTGATGCCATAGTATTTTAAATGGCTATTTTCTACGATATCCATGACTCTGCTTGCATACTGGATTTATCTTTGAGCAGCTGTCTGAATCTCTGTGGAAGTTTCTTTAAAGCTAAAATGTTGCCTTCATTTCCCCTCTCCAAAGTCAGATTCATGTGTGGCTCAGTTGCAAAAATTAAATAAAATACAAGGGCAAAAAAACCCCCAAACTAAATACAAGGAAAAATTAAATAAGGCAAGTCTGTAGCCAAAACAGCAAATAGCCAAAGCAAGTAGACTGCAAATATATTCACCATAACAACCTCATCAATCAGTGGAATATTATCTTTGCTCTCAGCTGCTGCAAAATACTCAGTTCAGTTATGTTAAACACACAAAATCTTAAGCCACATAGACAGGAGGCGATAAAAAAAAGAAGGAGCTGCAATCAGAACACTGGATAAATTCATCCAGGAAGGCAAGAAGGAAGGAAGGAAGCAAATGATAATCCAAGAGATAAGGAAAAATAAATCCATGTGTAATGACTTTCTAGCACAGCTACAAAACCAGGAAGAAAAAGATGTATTTTAAATACAACTAATTTCTGTGAAAGTTGGGAATGTAATTTCCCCCCTGCTTCTGTTAAAATTACAAACCTGTAACAGCTGAAGCCAGCAGTGTGGGTGCTGCTGGCTCCCAGAACAAAAAACACCCCTTCAGGATAAGCTTCTTCACTTTGTCTGGAACAGCTGCATCCCTTCAGAGATGCAGTGACATGGGACACACAAGTGCCAGCCATCTGAATGCCTGCTGGCTGCATTAACACTGAGGGGAGAGCTTGGGAGGACAGAGACATTTCCAGAGCTGAGGACTGTTGGCAGCTCCCACATCCACTGGGCTACCTCCTCCCTTCAGGTGGCCAGGCAAAATCATGGGGCAGAAACCTCTGGGCTATTCCCTCCTGATCACAGCTGTGTTTACACTAATGTGGCTTGGAAGCATCAGACAAGCACAGGACTGCTTGTCTGATTCTTTATTTCCACAGTGCCTTCATCACAAAAGATGTATCCTACACACAGAAACCCTACCCTGGATAGGTGCAGAAGGGGAGTGGAAAGAAAGTAACCATAAACCCACAGTGATTGGGAATGAGATCAGGATACCTGTAAGGATACCCAGGGCTTGCCTAGAGGTGCAAGTGAAGGGTCTCCCTCTGCATCCATCTCACCTCTGAAAGGTGCCAGCTCCAGACTCAGAGGGGTCTTGCTCAAAAGCCAACGTGTCCTTAGCAAGCACTCCCCCAGGAGCTACCAAAACATCCTCTGGACCTGCAGTTCCCAGAGGTCAGTCCAGGCAGAGCATCACCTTGGTGCTCTGTGGGAACAGCAGCACTAGGGCTGGTATTGTTTGGGCTTCGTATTGTTCCTTCCAGCACAATGGTCTGAACAGTAAAAGGAAAACTAGGAGAATATTCAATGAGATCTAAGATCAGGCCTCCTTGTAGTGGAATGAAAAAAGAAAAAAAAACCTACTAAAAGTCAATAATATATACATATATATGTATGCTATGTATTACAATATTACGGCTACAAACATATCTTGCAGGCTTCTCTGAGTTTTGAGTAAGTCATCATTTGCCATCCTCTTCCCTAACTCCTTTGGAGCTGGGTATGAACAGAAGTGCAGCTGCTGGCCCTCTTGCCCCTCTGTGGCCAGGGGATAAGGTATAAGCAGAGCTGCCAGACACAGGCCATGCCCTGTCCCCTGCAGCTCCAGCCCCTTTGTCACTCCAGGAAACTCAAATGCCACTTCTCTCCAAGCCCTCCTCAGCCAGCCAGCCGAACGCCTCTGCCCAAACTCCCAGGCTAAGCTGCAACAATTAATTCACTCTTCTGAAATATTATACAAGACATCAGCTGTGAACGAATCCCCATTCACTTCCTGACCCCTGACTCCATGCCCCAGCATGAACCCAGATGAAAGACCCGCTAATGAGTCACCTCTCACCCTCCCTCTGAAGTTTTTACTGGGATTCTTATGTCCCAGCTCATTTTCTTCCTATCTTTTGCCAATATTACAGGAAGACAAACACAGGAAAAACAAACCCTGAGACTATAGAAAATTATTAAGGGAAATAGAATTTCCAGGAGCTACCCAAAGCGATATAAAGCCGTTTTTAATTGTGTGCTATCATAATTACACAGCAGAGCCATTATCTGCAAAGAACATCAAACTCCATTTAGGACTTCCACACTGGGCAGTGTATTGTCAAGGCTGCACACAATGGGAGTTAAAAGCATCTGGCACATGCTGAAAATGGGCTATTTTGTTAATTCAGCAGCCCAACCCAAACACACAGAGAACATACCGAGAGCCCTCCATGTAGCTGTCACCTGTGTGCAGGCAGGATGCCAACACATGCCAAGACCACAGCTTTCTGCAGTGGGCTGTGGAGAAAGTCCTGGAAGCAGAGATCCTGAGCTAGCAGGACTCTCAACAACCTGCTTCCCTAGGATATGCACTGCAAGGAGACAGACCTTCAAATCGAGTGATAACTAGGAGAATAATGCCATGCCAAGTGTCTCCATCAACCTTTTGGGCATTAGCAGGAAGATGGATAGAAACAGAGATGACAGGAGAGTATGGCATGAGCATGGCTCCATGCTACACTCTCCTCCTAAACCAAGGGTACCCCCTGCACTCACCTATATTTTAGTATTTCACCTATATTGTTATCCAACTCCTTCTCCAAGCCTCATCCTCCCACAATATCCAAGGCAGAAGCTCTGAAATACAGCAGTACTTGAACTGCTGCCTCCTGACCTGCCTGCACATAATATCTCAACATGAAAAACACTTACACTGCCATCCCAGAGGTAGAATGTAAGTAAGAATTTATTACGTAAGAATGAGGAAAGAGGTTAAGAAACAATGAAGAAAATAAACATGACAATACCAAAGTATGCCACCGACCTTTCACGATGCAACACAATGCTCTGTTCACATATTATTATGCAGTTTTACACACATGATCCTTCAAATAGCACACAAAATTCTAGCACAGCCCTGTCCCAATGCCCCAGAGGGATCATCTGGGTCTAGTTAAATCAAATACAAAATCAAGATTACCAGCACTCCAAAAAGATATGGAACTTTCACTACAAGTGCTGAGTAGCAAGCACTTCACTGACAAAGAATTTGTAAAGTGTGAATGTGTACGTTCAACTGTGCAGAAAAACAGAAGGTATGGGAGAACAGGATTTTTGGACTTTTTGGGCTTTTTTAGCATCATGCACAGTTCAACTTGACACACTGTCAGTCTTTCTAGAAGACATGATTTCAAGAAATCCCTAGTGAAGGGAAAACAACTCTCAGCGTTTAGTCTAGGGAGAACAGAAGAGCAATCACCACATGTTGCTAACTCTGGGGAACACTTAATGTTCACCTCCCCCAGTAGGATTCCCAATCCTTCAAAGATGTACCTTGTTTGAAACGTGCCATCATGGTTTAGTGGTGGATTTGGCAGTGCTTGCTAATGGTTGGACACAATGAACTTAAAGGTCAGTCTAAATGATTCCATGATTCAGTGATGCTATCTTCCCTCTGCAGGCAGCTGCCTCTGCAGCCAATCCTCATACTCTTGGCTCTGCCCAAGCCATAATGAGGAGCTACAGCCACAATTCAGTAAGATTCATTTACACACAGCTCCCACAGATGCTGAAGCAACAAAAATCTGCATCCTGTTACCTTTATCCAGTGATTTACAGATTCACTGTCTTCACTTTACTGACTCTGCAGCAGTGTGATAGCTTTCAGAAGGCTTCTGTGCAGTGATTTATTCTGAGTGTGCCCCAACACTGCCATAGCTGTATTTTTCAGAACAACCATTACCTCATAACCTAACACACATTGTCACAGTAAGACATCAATGGGCATCAGCTTAATTAGAGACACTCAAAACTAGGGAAGAAGCAAACAACAAGATTAATCACCTGACCTTATGAAAACAAGAATGCTTGCCAAAGCAGATACAATAGCAGTGTAAAGAACATACAAACTGTCCACCTTTTGTGGCAGCAAAACCTACACCCTAATAGCCTTCGTTGGATTAACATGAATCTAACAGATTCTTCATGTATCATTTATCCCTGACAAAACTCTGTGCACTGCAAAACAATAAATACTTTGTTCTGTTCAAAAGCAGTGTTTCCCCTTAAACATCACATCCCAGGGAAATGAAGCATCAACTTTCAAACCAAGTATTTGAGAAAATCACACACTGCCAGAGTGTGTGCAAGTCTCTAAACTATCAAATCACAAGATGTTGTACTCCATAACACCCAAAGTCCTGTAATTAACTAAGAAACTCGCTTGCAAGTCAAGGCTAAATGCAGTAGATACCAGAAAACATGGAAACACAGGCATGCACTACTAAGTCATCTGAAAAATAATACTTTAATTCTAGCCTGCATACATAACCTGCATACATGCAATTAAACTTCCAGCCTTTACCTCTTCCATTTGAGGTGTTTTTTAGGTTATCTAGAGCCCAACCTCATATCCCTGTCTTGCTTCCAGACACGTGTGCTAGCTAGGAGAACACATTCTGCAATTCCACATCTTAATAGACTTAGAAGAGATCTGAACATACAATTAATTACACTGCTAAAAAAATATATCCTAGACACTATGAATGCTCTGAATAGAGTTCTTGACAGAGAAAGAAAAAGCCTCTGTGTGAGCAGGGCACAAAGTACAAACAAATAGGAGAAATCGTATTAGCATGAGGCATTTTGGGCATGAGATGTGAATGCTGGCACAGGTGATGGCAATCTGAGTGTTCACTGGTGAGTACTTTGAATTTAGTTCTGGCTACACATGCTACACATACCCCTGGCATCAAGCACTTTTCCCAGCATCTCATTACATGCCCAAGAGTCAATGCCCTGTTTTCCCTGGCCATCCATTGCTGAAGAGCAAGCCTGTGCATATTGTTCAGAGATTAGCTATCACATTGGACAGTTTAGATATCTTAACTTTTTGTTATCTGTGATAAGGTGAGACAGTCCAGTGCCATAATTTTAAATACTATTACATCTACAAGAATAAATGTCTTGTTGCTTGCTAGTTCTTACATGGTCAGTTTCAATGCCAAAGACCTTTGAGTACAAAAATATGTATTTACTTAAAATACTGCAATTGCCTATGCTTTACTGAGAAACATATTTTCCAATACAGGAGACATGTTCCAAAAACAGAACCACCAGATCCATTATTAGGGTAAAGGCAGGTGCTTATTGTCCAGGAGAACTACTTCAATGTACCAATGAGCTTTTGGACCTGAGTCTTGCAGGGAGAGAGCTCAGTTCTCCCCTGCTGCTCTTACTAGGGACAGATCTTGGAGCCACTCAGCATTTTTCACTCTGGGAAAAGCAAACACCCTCCTCTTTCCCCCATCCCTGCCACCACAACTGGGCACAGCATCTTCCTGTCACTTGGCCACTGGGTTTCTGCTGGTAGCAGAGGGTCAGATCATTTCTTCTCTCTCTTTTGAGGTCCTTTGCTCAACATGGCTTACACAATTGGCTCATTCCCAGTCTGAAGTTACACTCTCCTGGTACAGAACTCTAATAAAGTTCTGTAAATGTTTCCAAGAACCAGTTTACTCCTCTGTGAACATTTAGTTCTGCAAGGTGAAAGACCACATACAGACTGAACACCATGGTTCAGCCTATCACAGGTGCACAAAGACTAATCATGGTTTAAAAGGTGACATTTAAAAAATTGGATCTCCACAAGGAACCCTCACTTCCCCCTACTTTCAGTAAGGAAGTATTGCAGGAATTCTCAAAACACTGGCAACATTTGGTTGTGAGCTGTATCACTGCTCTCTTCGAAGGTACGGTGGGTTCAGTCCTCTCCAATATTTAGAGAAGCTGGCCAAGAAGCCTCCCCACCTGTTTCCACAGCACAGAGTACCCAGCAGGCCCCCTAATGAACAATTCATTGACTTGGCAAATGGAGCCTACATCTGCAGGCTGGGACTGCCTTTCCTGGGATCAATACGCCCCCAAGAGCACACATGGCAATGGGCTGAGGCCAGAAAGCACCCCCAGCTCTCTGCTGAAAATAATCTTTGCAGGGCACCATCCCCACTCACTCAGGGAACATATGCTGCTCTGCCACCCCACAAACAGCTGCATGTGCAGACTTGAATGGTTTCCAAATTTATGGCCTTTTATTTTCCTATATTCCCCACATACTGCCACAGTGCTGGGTTATAAAATGTAATCGGAGCAATCTCCTGCTTAGTAAATTATGTAATTACTGGAGAATTGAATTTTTGTGGGTGCCAGCAAGTTGGCTGGCTAGGAAATACTCAGGAACGAGATATCAGTATTCAATCAGTTTTTGGGGGGAGAAAACACAAAAAAACCGTCAAGAAATTTGGACGATGCCCTTACAACATGCTTTAACTTTTGGTCAGGCAGTTGGACTAGATGATCCTTGCAGGCCCCTTCCATCTGCAATATTTTATTCTATTTTATTCTAAAATCAGATTCATTAACACATCAGAAGTGAGGAAAATTGCCAGAGCACTCAGTTAGACTCAGTCTACTGATACTTTATATTATCAGAATGACAAAACAGCATCTCATAGTGACAAAGCTGGCCAACAACAGTTTAGGGGACTGATATTAGAATGCAGCACAAGACACAAATTTCACTTTTTCTATGTTTCCCTGTCTTGGTTTCCTCATGCTGTGCCAGAAGGATCAGAGGCAGCAGCTCTGGCAGATGCAAGAGCAGGCAGCCACTTAAAGCACCACTGATACCAAACAACCTCAGTGATGATTCCTGACTTATTCAGTGTCTTGCCAGCTCACTCAAAAGATCTGTTGCATCCATACTCTGCAAAGAGGAAGGGTAGAGGTTGGCTGACCAACCCCAATGTTTGCAGTGATCCACTTCAAATGTGTCCTGAGCCCCCTGTTTGATCTAGTCTACAGAGCATACAAGCAAATAAATAGATAAAGCAATCATTAAAGCAAAATAAACAACAATTAACTGCAGTTACAAACCCATCTCCTGGTAGAGATGATTAATTGGAATGGAGTCACACCCTGACCTTACAGGAAGTCTGGAGGACCTGAGTTACCGACCTCTCCCTGTCACAAACAAACAACACAACATTTAAGCTATGATGAGTTTATATAACCTGTGCATTACTTCAGACATCTCTATACTCAGGAAGTGGGGGCAAAAAGTCTAAAAATTTCTTAAGGTCCCAGGACAGGCAGTTTGGTAGTGCATATCCCTCCTCCTCTTCTGAGGCTCAGGAGAGGCAGGGATGGCTTCCATAATCCCACATTTGATGAAGGACATCCCCTCGTCAATAGCTTTATAAAAAAGCATTCAGAAGGGCATAAAGCACCACACCACACATCAAATCTTCCCAGCAGTCAAAGCTGGCTGTCCAAGGTCTCTGTCTCCAAGTATCTGGGAAGCACAGGAGCAAATCACAGCACCACACCTGAAAAACACCTGCCATGGGGCCCTGAGCTGATGTGGTGGTTGGTTCCTCCAAAGCTGAGGTGTGGTCCACTGAGTTAGTCTGAAATTACCTAGTCTGAGTGATTTCCAGGGTCTGGAAGAGTAGTGCTGTGGCTGTAACTGTAGCCATGCTAAGTACAACCTTAGGCAGACCTTTGGATGGCAAATGCTATGACTGTAGAGGCAAAAACATATTTAATTTTTCCTTAGCGGAGAACCTTTTCTGTGTGTTTTTTCTTGTTGGTGTTTAATTTCTTTATATATATGCACTTTTTAAATGGCTTTAGGAAGGAAAACCACTAAGCCAATGCAGAAATGGATATATTTGATTTTTAAAGGCTCTGCCTAGCTATGTGGAACAAATCAATCACATTACCATTTCCCTGGGGTGAACAGGCATACAGATAGAACCTATGCAGATGTAAGACTTTCACTTTTTCTGGTCTCCCCCTCCTCTTCTCAAAATCTCTGCACTTCCACCAGCAGCCTTTAGAGACAAAGGGTCTGTGACTTTTTTTCCGAGTTGCATTATGGCCTAGTCCTCCCTCAGTCAGAGGACTTTTCTTGATAACATAAAAAAAGGCACTTTGTCATCTGACTCAGTGGCAATTTTAAAGCTCTGCAATGAATTGCAATGAATTTGCAGCTCATTAGCAATGAATTAAGTTGATGAAAGGTCACAAGGAACCAAGGACAATTTTTACAAAGCATCTCCAGGCAGTTTTTCCAAACCATCAGCTCTCTTTTGCTAACCCAGGAACACATCTCACACTCTTTAGAAAGCCAACCGCCTGTTTTCCCATAAAAAATTCCCAAAGTATTGCCTAATGAAACACACAAAGAGTCCTTCTCATGCTATGGGAACACATTTCAGGATTCTGCTCACATGTTTTTTACTCAGGCATACTTTGATGTAATAGCAGGGGAGAGAAATTTTGAAGGATTTACAGATTAATCAGCCAGAGCATGGATGTAGGTTAGAACTACAAGAACTGTGCTCCTCTGGGATATTATCTGCAGCTCGACTTACCCAAGATGAAATGAAACGTGCTTTGGGAATGCAAATGAAATAGGATGTCACAAAAAGTAATTCAATTTGCAGCAGTGGGGTTTTGAATTTGGTTAGTTACATACAAGACCTTTATTTAACTGTAAACCCGGTACTATACTTACTATGATTTCCAATTTGAAATTCATTTTACTGCTATTTTAAAAATCAGGCCTGATATCTACTAACAGATTTTCAGGTCATGTCTCTATTATATGTATATATATGTCTATGCCACTGCACAATTATGGATGCTCTGTAACAGATCTGCACAACAGATCTGTGGGATCTCTCACATATAAAAAAAAGGGTAAGATTTTCATTCATTTCACCACTGTGGAAGAGGTAAGTGGAACAAGACAGCTAATTAGTCATTCTCCATTTCAATCCTCGATAACCACAAAGAGAGTTTGTTTTTTACTGCAGGCATTGTCTTACATCAAACAATTTGTAGATAAGAAAAACCAGTTCTCTTCCTGAAGGCACATACGCAAGTATTTTGATAGAAAAGATGAAACAGCATTAGAAATTAACTGTAACACTTCTTCCCATCCCTAGCCACCAGAGTATGTCCACCAGGACACATTGCTAATATACAACTATATTATCCAGACTGACAAATTTTGCACAGTCTGCTGTTTTGGTATTACAGAGCACAAGCCATTAATAGCTGACTGTCTCATTCAAATGAAACAAGACAATTATCAGCTGTAACTTACACAATCAATAATACTGCTGCCAGCATTTTCAGCAGAGATTTGATTCTTTTATAGCTCATTTGAAGTCTTTAGGGAACATGTCATTAGTACATCTGTCCTGCTGTAAACATAATTATCATGCTAAATTCCATTTATCATGCTGATCAGGAAACATTTTCTATCAGCGTTTCAGACTGGGAGCGCTGATAAACAGGGAAGGGATGTGACTGCCCCAGTTATGAGGGAGTGTGCTCACTGCCAGGACCACTGCCCTTTCCAGCCCGGCCTGTGGGAGTTTTATGAATAAGCACGAGACTTGTGCTGACCTCGGACTTTGGGGTACATCCTACTGGACACTGCTTGCTTGTAGCATCAGTTGACTTTATGTTCTGTAATTTCTTGCTCCTCTCCAAGACCACACGAGTAGGTGGTTCAGGCTTCTGGAGCTGCTGCACAGGGAGCAGGCAGCAACTGGAGTCACCATGATCATGGCCCTTCATGAGCAGCATAAATCAAGTCCATGTCACAGACAACAGGCAACATCTGCTTCAACAGAGCATCACTTCTAATACACAAAACTGGGTTGGGGCCAGGTGTAAGCAAACATCAGCTAAACACATGTCAACAAACACAGTGCTGAATTTCAGCTAAAATGGGTATATGAGGCTTTAGGAAGTGAATACCATCAAGACTTATCAAACTCTTATCAAACCTTACATGCAGAACAGCCCACAACTGCAGGCTTGATGTGCAGAGAAACTGTCTTCATGGACAACTTAACCCCTGGAGACCTGCAGAATATCCTGACATCAGAGTAAGATTAAGCAAAGTAAAGGTCAGCCCCTGCAACGACCTCCTACAAACTACAGCTTCAGATTGGTTTAAAACAGCCCCATTTATACTAATAAGCTGATGCTGTGACCAAAAGGCACCGTGCTGCTTCAGCCATCTACCACCCCCTGCATCACACCAGCAGAAGGTCTCCTGTAGCCAGCCAGGTAAGGGAAGCACACAAACAATTAGTGATCAGCTTCTCTTGGGTTTTGTGAGGGAAGAAAAGATCTGCTGTGCTCAATGGGGTCAGCACAAAACGGTCCCCACATCACGAGAAGTGCTTAACTGTTCCTGCATCCCAGGAGGTGCTCCCGTAGCTGCTGGCTGTGCTCACACCTTCCTCCACTGCACCTCCTTCAACCCAGCCATGAGCAGCATCTGCAACAGCCACAGGGAATAGGCTGGACTGCTTCAAGATCAACAGACAGACATGCCAAGCAGGCCTGTGGCTAATATGGGTCACATCCAGTCTTTGAACCAATTTTTTCCCATTGGTTGAAACAATCATTTTTTTCCCCAGTGTTTAAAAATTGCCTGACAGGATGTAAGGGACCTGAGGATGCCCTGAGGCTGATGGAATCATACTACTGCAGCAAAGGGCAAAGGAGGAGGAGACCAACTCCTGAGGATATCAGAAAGCAAATGTTGTTTCAAAGAGAAATTATTTGACTGCTGATAAATATGCGATAAAGTTATGGGATTTTTTTAAATGTGGGAGAAATTCACAAATCTAACTCAAGAAAACTGCCATTGCAGGCTGACATTGGTACATGCAGAAGAGCTCATGACCACAGAAACTCCTAAGTTAATCTATTGAGCCATTATGGATTGTATTTTAGGCAACTCATTCTGATGTTTCATTTAATTGTATTAAGACAGAGTGACTGTGAGAAATGAGTAGCACAGTGGTTACATCAATTACTCTCTTTAAATTCAAGAATCATGCATATCCAGATTGCTTAATTTCTCCCATACATCTGCATTTGCATATCTTTCTTCTCTGAAGAGCTTTCAAAAGCTCAAGTTTTAATCAGAGGACTATTTTTGATCCTAATTTTCCAAGCTGAAGTAAAGCTGCTTCATGACCTAATCTGATGGCAAATGTACCATCATTATACAGTGGTTTCTAGCAAGTTGTACAATAACTAGTCATAATGTTTCTTATTTTTAATCACTGTTACACCAGGTGCCTTGTGTCTAATTAGAGCAATCGATCTGCAGACATTGCTTTAACTCAGACTGGCAGATGACTTGTTGGAGCAAGTGCAGCCTGGGGTGAATAAAATACCCTGCAGGGCAGTGTGTGCACAGCAGCCCCCTGAGACACATCCCAGCACACCAAAGCTGTGAGCCAAGGCAGCCCTGCCTCCTCGTGCACCCAGCTCCCACTTTCTGCTTTTATTTTTGACACTATTCACAGCAAAAAATCATCAAAATTCACATCAAAAATTCTCATATTTCATGGGGAACAGAGCATTTTGATTTGCCCAAAGCCAATGTATCACTTAGATTTTATTTTCTTTTTATATACACTTTCATCTATGATACCTATGATACAAAAGATACATACTCAGGAAAACAAAAGAATGTTTCCCACTGTTTGAAAGTGCCCCTTTTCTGAAGAATTTTGCTTCCTGAAAAAAAAGTTCACAGAGTTTCCTCTGGTTTGGCTTAACAGCTTTAAATGCTGTGCTTCCAGACAGACAGAAAATCTGGCTTAGCCACAGCTTCCTCCCCCTCTCCACATTTAACAGGTCGCTGTTGTGGCCACAAGAAAGACGGCGGCCGCTGCTAAAACTTTAATCTCCCCCAAAAGTCGTAATCTTTATATAGCAAATATAATGAGCTTTCTCAGTGACATATTTCAACAATTTTTAACAGGATTGCATAAGCAAAGTTATGTTTAAATCCACTGAAAATGCAACCCAATTCTCCTCAGTCTGCTTTGGTGATAATTAATGACAGATTTCATTAATATTCACTTATCCCATTTTTTTCTTGTAGGATTGTGTCCTGCTAACACAAGAACAGCAGAGAAAAATTGTCTTCTATTAAAAAAGCTCTGTTAGGCATCACAGATAACATATGAAGCGTGGCCATGCTGTTCTCTATCCTCTATTACCCCTCAATTTTATTCCCTAGAAATCATTTCAGCTGCTAGTTCCAAGCTGTAACTAGAGGAGGAGCAGGAGGTATTCTGCTACTGCTGTCCTCCAGTGGAGGACAGAAAAGGAAAAAAAAAGTTTCAAATTATTTTGCAAAGTAATCAAACACTTGGAGGTGGTAAGGTTTCACCAGGGAACACCAAATTATCTATCCTATTCTTAAAGAGGAACAGTCAAGAGACACTTTGTCAATGAAATTTCAGTTTCCCAGGGCAACACAAGGATGACACCACAACTGCCACCTCTCTAGGGCAGGCTTCAGGAACGATGTCCCCAGCTCTGCACTTAATGCAAATGTAGGAAAAATCACATGAAGCCATATCCCCCAACCACTCTCACAATCCACATCTCACCACAGCCCAAATCTCTGCAGCATTCTGAGATCCTCGCAGCTATGGGGGAGGACAGGGAAGTGAAGAGGAAAGTAGAAGGAAGAAGGAAACAGCTGCTTCCCCTTCCCAACCTGGTATCTCTTCTGAAAGCTTTGATCTCCACTTTATACATAGAGTGTAACAGGAGATACTTTCTTTTCCTCTGTCCTGCAAAATGATGGACAAAAAAGCCTTATCCTCCTTTACTCTTTAAAATTATCTACCCTGTCCATGCCAGTTTTGCTGGGGAGCTGAAGCAGCATCTTTTGCTGGGCTGCAGAATCCTGTGCAAAAACAACTGTCACTCCCAGCATTTAGTTTTAATTCCCATTTGAAGTCCAGTGAACTACTCCAGAGCACAACAAAAAGTCCATTAAACTTTCCACAGAATCAAGTCTTAAATTTCAAAAATACTTATCTTCATCTCAAAGATGCTCACTCTAACTTCTGACTCCATGGACAAATAATTTGACAGACCATACACACATAAAAAATCAGAAACTGAAAGGAAATTCAGTAACACCAAGCTCCCAAGCTATGGACTGGGAAGCTGGCCATGGAATTGCCTAATTTCATGAATATTCGGGAGGAGATACAACTTGATTTTGATTCACAGATTACAGCAACAACTAGAGAGAAATTCTTATAAATAAGGCTCACAAGTTCAAGGGGCAGCTGTTTGTCCCAGCCCGACAAAACATGTTGGGACAACCCTGCAGTGCCACTGCTCAGTTTTCAAGGTACTTTCACTATTGTCAGTGAATGTATTATTGTCAAAGACTGTTCAACCACACCCAGGCATTTTAATCAGACACCATGCAGCAGGATTCATACCCCAAAGCCAGGACTGTCAGCCCCACAGCCCCCACAAAGCAGCAGCTGCTGCTGGGACAAGTTCCAGCAAGAGCAGGCGGTGAGCTACTCGCAGGCACTGCTGTCGGTATGACCACAAAACAGGTAACTCTGAAAAAGCTCCAAGCTGGATGTGAACATCTCCATCCAGCAGGAGATGACACCCCATCTCACTACAGGCTAACAACCTGTTGGGGATTTGGCATGCCCCAGAGCAGCTGGCTGGTTTTGTTGTGACAAGCAATGGTGGCCCTGGGTCACATCCAGAAGAAAATGTTTTTGAAAGAGGAGGTAATTGCCTTGCTGAAAAAGAAAAGTAATTAAAAAAAGAAATAAAATCAGAAGCCCCTCCTGATGGACTTCAGTATCACAAGTTTCTGAGAGAAGAGAACAAAAGCTGTCCACACACCCAGGCCATAACCTCAAATACCACTGGGTGGGTGGGTGGGGGGAAGATGCAAGAACAGAGTCAAGCAGCCAGAAGGATGCACTGTTCCCCTTGCATTTCGTTACACCTCCTCCTACGAACTCGGGAACCACACTGCTGACCATTAGGGTGCGGTGGCTTGTTTTCTAGTTTCACATCTACCCTGGCTCCAGATGCCAGTGCAGAGGCAGCTCCCCACACAGCCCTCCCTACTCCTGGGGCACCTTTTGGCACCTGAGCTGCCCCAGCAGATGGATCTTCCCATGACAGCAGGACCAAGGCAGACACTAAAAGCAGCGCTGCAATGGGCACAGTTGTGACTACTTCCATGGACATATCCAGCATTTTCCAGAGAGCCTCATCTCCATGAAACGTATACAAAAAGACTCTGCATGTGCTTATGCTGCATTCAGTATTCATCACTGATTCTCTGAAAGTGGAAGGTATGAGAGATCTGTGACTCTGTTTAAAAAACAAAAACAAAGCTAAAACATATTAAACATTCATGAATTTCTGTGAATCCTTAATGAATCTCATTTTCTGCCTTCTGTTATGTGGCTCTTTAGGAGCACATTTTATTTTTTTTTTTAATCTTGAAAGCTAGAAACTTTGCCAAAATGGCAGAATGCAAGGGGATTAGACTGAGCATCTCCACCTCTTCTCAACAATCCACTGACTTTGAAAAGTCTCTACCATAGATTGGAAGACTCTGGAGCTGGAAATACTGAAATAACTTCCTCTGCCACAAAGATGGAAAGGAGACACAAGACCCTTTATTAGGTCATGTGACTAAGAAATGTTACTAATGCCTCCAACCATCATGAAAAAGCATATTAAAATCTTATGCAGAAAGAAATAAAATTTGAATCCCTGAAAATGGATAATATTGATCTGGCGCTCCCCTACTCCATTCAATCAATTAAGCTGCGTACTTCCAAAAGCTGAAAAAATTAAATGTGGGGTAGGTAATGTGAGACCAGAGGCACACTCTCTGCTGGCTAACCCAGTGGCTATTTGAGCTTAAGGTGATACTTTGGGTTGTGAAATAAAATCTTGGAATTTTGAACATATTTGCTTCAGTGAGCCTCTGCTTTGGGGCCACTAATCCCTTTAATTGCCCCAAATCACCTAGAGGCGCCTCCAGGCAGAAAATCTTTGCTCTATAAGCAGCATTACGCATACAACAAAACTCTTACAGGTAAAACCAGCTGGGGAAAGTCTGATAGGAGCTCATCATGTCTTCTTAGATTAAGTACATTAAAAAGAACTTAAAGCATGAAGTGCCTTGCAAAAAATCTAATTTTGATCCCACTTTGGATAAAAATGATTTTTTGTCACGGACTTCAGATTTAGTGTCCAGTATTCTCGCAGGCCACATTCAGCTTTCAGTATTACAAGAACTAATTGCACACATTCATTTACAAGAACATCTCAAATCTTTCACTCTAAGATTTTAAAATATACCAGCCTAGTAGTGCAAAGAAGCCACTTATAGCAATAAATTGTTCAATCCTGTAAAAACTCAACGCACTTCAGTATTCTTAACAAAGGTGCCAACTGCATGACTAATGATGCATTTCTGCAGAAACCTCAGCTGATGGGGCTCATGCCTAAACTACAAAACTACTAAATTTTACTATTTTAGGTAATGTCTTTATGAGTCAAAGGCAACAAGTTACCTGGAAAAGTAAGACTGAACATATTTGCAAGTGTTTGCAGGATCAGGCTCTATTTTTATACAGTCTTTTATCAATGACAAAAGCTAATTTAAAAAATTGCCTCATTCAAGAGATGGCACTAAATATAATACAAGGAAGATTTTCTTTATAACAGCCTTGAGGGTGTGCTAAAACACACAAAAATCTATCTTTTAAAAAGGATTAAGACATATTTAGATGGCACAGACATGAAACAGACCGAACAACTCCAGTACAGATACTAATCATGTGAAATGGATAACCTCATAATATCACACATCTCAGATCATCTGACTTGTGTGTCTGTCTGCATATTCAACATCACAGCCCCAAGCTGAAAAAACACAGACAGAGAAGAAAGAGATTCTTGTTTCCTGGTAAAGCTTCTTGCATTAAAGAACTGAATGCAGGGCAAAAGGCCCATTCGAAAATGTGTCACAAAACACTTCACCACAGACCTTGGAGCTTTGTTGTGAGAGGAGAAAGGGAAAAAAAAAAAGGATTTTGAACAATATTGACTAATGGGATTATGTATATACAACAGTTTCCCATTCACAACACCCTCCCAGGGAGCTGAACACAAGCTCAATTTTACCTGTGCCAGTAACAGTTACATCATTTTCTGACAGATATTAAGCCAACAGGGTACAGACCACAAAGCTGCTACCAAAAATACTTAATCTTCCAAGGAGGATATCAGACAGGCAATTAAAGTAACAGTAATCCTACCCCAAACATTAAGTTTCATCATCTGTAAATGCACATCTGCAAATGTCTCTGTCTTTGCTTTAAGTATAAGCCCATCAAACCCATGTAGAGTATTTTTGTAATTTAAGGCTTTCAAATTATATGTAATGTAATACCTGGGTAAGTACAACACAGAAAGTAGTATCCTGATGACAATGTAACAACACACCAATACGAGTTGCTCAGCATCCTTTTGAACTTGCTTGCATGCAAAATCTTTTCAGTACTCGTATTAGAGAGGAGTATAGAGAAATTGCCCTAGGAGTGAGTATTCCTTCCCTTCTTTTTAATATATGAACTAATTTTTCACCCAACTATAGCAAGCATACATAGTTTGAAGGTTTTTAAGAAAAACAAAGGGGAAAAAAATGGAGAAGAAATTTGGGAGTAGAACTGCTGCAGTTCTAGACAGGAAAAACTGTTTTAGAAACCAGAAAAACTTATTCGTGCACCTCACAAAGAATAAATACAGCTACAAATACAGAATAAATATCCTTGATTGTACTAATAAGAACAAATATAGTGTAGACACACAGCTATTGTTTGAAGAAAAGCACATCCAAAGCTTTCACAGTGACAGCTCCAGCCATGCTCTGTCAGCACTGCAGACTGCCAGGACAGTGTCAGCAAGGAAAAGGATGGTCAGGTACCCTGATGGTCACCACCATGAGCCTGTGGTGGAGCCTTACGGAGCAAGGAGGTGTCAGGAGGCTGCAGCAGTGGGGAGGGGAGCAGACAAGTTGTGTGCAGCCCCTGCTGAGGGTCCCCCACGGACGTGGCTGTGGGGCAGTGGGTAGCACTGCCGGCAGGGGTAGCTGGGATACTCGATCTGACAGCGGGAAACCACCTCCACAAATTCAACAAGTAAAATGAGGGATGCAAGTGCTAACAGAGCAGCACTCAGCAACCTGTGGCAGAGCAACAATGAGATCTGTGAAGATTTCCTTTCCTGGCAGGATCTGCTAACTGCTATTTGGAAAACAGGCGATTCGTATGCCTTTATTTTTCAGTTTCAAGCAGCAGGACCTCAATAATCTGTCCAGATACGGAACCAAAACCACACTTCTGTTGCTGTCTCTTCAACTGCCCAAGAACCCACAGAATTTTCTGTCCTTCCCAGTAGTCTCTGCAAAGGAAGAAGGTTGAACAAAGTGCCACTATACAAGGGCCATGGCCCCCAGAGCCGCAGGAAAAAAAAAACAGATTATGCAAAACTTGCACTGTTTTGCTTCTGTCACCCTTTGCCTCCTCAGACCTGAACAATAATGAGCTTGTCTAGCACAGAGGAAAGGGTGGAAAGGCTTTGTGCTTGGATGGGTCAGAACAGATAAACGCAGAGATGTGCTCGCCAAAGCCCACTTGCATCTGGCTGGGATAAGGAAGAAACACAAAGGTGCCTCTCACAAGGCTGAGAAGCTGCAGACAGTAGCACCAAGAGAAGACCACAACCCTCCCCCTCTGTGCCTTGGTGTGGTTCCCCCTGGCAAATCTCTAGAGAGATACAACATGAAGGCTCATTTGGTAGCTGCATACATAGAAGTCACAGGTAAAATGTTGCCTTATTGCTTCCACTGAAAGTGAAATCAGCTATACTTTGTATAAAATTTGGCTGTTTATTTTCTTTTGATTAAGAAAATGAGCCCACTCTTGCCAGACCACACAAACAGAAACCACTACTTCCTCAGTCACTGCATGTTCACATCTAAAAAAAGCCCTGGACAAGGGTAAAACCATGCTGGGTATGACATCAGACCACTACACTGCTCACAAACTGCCATCAGTGTGCAATGGCAGTTTTGAAATGTTGAAATTTTGGTTTTCCTGTTTCACCTTTTCCACTAAACAGACAGGAAATATGTCTGTTAATGTGAACAACTTAATAAAAAAATATAATATCAATTTTTTCAGAATCTACCACATTACAAAATTAAAATTTAGAGTCCACAACTGACCAGTAAAAAGAAAACAGTTCCCTCCCCACGTCACCAGGGATGTGAATCAAGTTTTCACTTCCATAACCCCTCATCTTGGAAAGTGGATATGAGGGTCAAGAGCCTCTCAAAAGACAGCTTCTTCTAACATATGAAAATGACACAAAAAAACCCAAAAAAAGCAAATAAAAAACCAGGCAAGACTGTGTTGAAATATTCCTGGGGAATCATACAAAACAAAGAACTGCAAGAACTGCAAGGTTAGTGCCAATTACACAAAAGACCGTGCCACCCTTGAGTGTTGCTATCACATTCATTTATCCAGTAAGATATTCAAGATATGCAATCGCTCCAAGGGTTGGAAATACTACCTCTGCACTCAAAATAGAAAAGACAGGTCTAATCCTGTTCTCATTTGTACCTGAGCAACCCTGTAATTACTGCAGAGGTTGGTCGTTTTCAGATGCCCTGATCCTTGCAAATAGGCAGTGGCTTACAAGCACTTTTTCACGCCAGCCTCTTTGCTCTCAGCCCATCCTCCTCAAGGGAGTGAATCCTAATCACAACCCACAGCCTTCTGCAGTGCCCTCCTGCACTAAACAGGTCTTGGGGCTTAGCACCAAGGAACATGGAGGAGTAATGGCATTTTGTGCAGCACTGAGCACAGCACCGGTACTGCACTGGGAAAAACATCCTCGCTCCTGCTGCAACACTACATCTTCCAGGAGAAGGAAGCCTGCAAGCTCACAAACACACTGCAAGAAAATACACATTTCCATTCACATCATCTATTCAACCTTCCCACAGAGCATGAAGGCAGCAACAGAAAACATCGCCTTGCAAGTGCCTGCTCAAGGGCGCTGGCAAATTCATAAAATTTGCAGTTTTTATTTTCAAACACATCTGCTCAAAGTTGCTCCCTGTTGCACCCTAGCACTGTCTTTGATTTGAATAGCCTAACATCAATAATGAAACTAACGAACAAACAAGAAACTAGTATTTCTAATAATCTCTTTAAAACAAACAGAAGTAAAAAGCCTGGGACAATGAAGTCTATTCCTTAAAACAAATGTGTGCAGTCACTTGCTACTTGTGAGGCTGCTCTCGAGTTCTGCAGTACCTGGAGTGCCTTCTAAAATAGGAGAATATTTTATCTTGAGGCAGCGCATGCACATGGAAAAATACGGATTTTCCAAATAAATCTCAAAGGTCACAATGGAGGTACTTGAGAGTGGCACTTTGTGTTCTGCTGTAAATAATTCTGCCTTTTTAAGCAACCACCTCTGAGCTGCCACTTCTTCTGGATTAGCTTATGCTAAAAGATGGGACTCTACAAAGCAGTGAACACCATCAATTAAAAATCAAACCCAGTTTTGCTTTAGGAAAACAGCCTCATAAAATTAAGGAGGTTCCACAATGCTGAAGACAGAGGCTTACGTGAACTTGTATTTTCAAAAATACAAACACAACCCTTTGTGTTTTAAAGGCCACACTTCCAAGTCTATTAATAGCAGATGGAGAGTTTTCCACACCTTTTTACATAACCTGATGCAGCACCTACATGACACACCTACCTAAGCCATTAAACTGCACTTTGCACTGTAGCACCTGAAAGCTGTTTTGCCTCTCTTCCTATTACCCAAAAAGACACCTCCATGTTTTCTAGTCAGAGATGGTATCATTCACTTAACTAAATTCAGGAAACTGCAGAGCGTGCTTGCAGCTACCAAACCTCCTCAACTGTGCCCACGTCCCAGATATCAAGATGGGTGTCTTCATTTTCAAGTAGCTGTCACCTAATGAGGACTTCACTCCCTGCTGTGCCCATCCACCACACCCCACGGACACGTGGGCAATACTTCTGTCACCCAGCATTTGCCTGGGTGGAGCCGATTGCAATCTTGACTGGAAAAGGAGGAAATTCATCTCCTTTTGTTTTGGTTCTGTAGGTAGTAACAGAGGTGCAGAAGCAACAGGAAAATAAAGTTTGACAAAACACAAGGAATAAAGCTGGTGAGTTAAAACCCCAAAAAGATATCTTCAAGACACAATTCAGACCACAGCTGACATCTAGCTTCTGCTTTATGCTCCACCCTTCACACAGGCTGAGTGCAGTGGGGTGGGGAGGGCAGGGGCCTAGAACATGTCCTTGTGAACAGGGAGCAATGAGAGCTTTATGAACTGCAGGTATAGGCTGCACCTGTGCATATGCAAATGTATGTAAATTATCCAAGCAGGCAAAGGGCGTTATGTGACATTCACCACCTGGCTCCCACTTTCTCCATCCCTACATGTGCCGGAGGTACAGCATGAAGCCAGACAACCCTGCAGCTGCCACAGTGGTCCTTCCTGAGTGCCAAAGGCATCCCATCTCCTTGGGGCACTGAGGCTCTGCTCTCCCCTCCTCCAGCACCATGCACCCAGGAAACTCAAATTCAGCAGCCCTCTTTCTGAAGCAGGCTGGTGAAGCTGGGCTGCTTGCACCCTTCTAAGGGCACAGCATGAGGCTGGGGGTAGAATCCACTTCTCTGCTAGCAGCTGCAGTGGGCAACAGACTGCTCCAGTGCTGTGAGTGATTTCTGTAAAAAGCAATGGTAATAACATCTGAGCCTTCAATCATGATGAAACTAAATCCATGCCACTCTGCCAGCATGTACACCTCCTGTGAAAAAGGGAGAGAACCCAGTTTGGGGTCTCTTGACTTCTTTCCCCTTTCTGGTACATGAACCTCTGCATCATGCAGCCGTGTTGGAGGGCTGGGACATCTCCCTGCACTCCCACCCATGGCAGATCTTCCAGAAACAATGATGCTGGAAATGCTAGAGCCTTCCATTTGATGGACATTTGTCCATTCAATCTCCTTAGTAACTCCTGGGAGTTACTAACCCTGTTAGCCACCTGCAGTGGCTCCTTCTTCATCTTGGAATGGGAAAAGAAATGATGCCCCACAGAAGGGAGAAGATAGAGAGAAAGCTCTCACCAGCCTTCCCACACTACAGAAGACACAAGCAGCAAGGACAGCAACAGTGCCTGTGGTTGGTACCTACTAAGGCTGCACCACCACCACATCCCAGTATCACTTCTCTGTCCCTTGCATACATAAAAAATCTGCAGGTATGACCTGCACAGTCACGGGTGAAGCCACACACAGCAGACAGCACATGGATGGCAGAAAAATACAGCTTAGTGCAAGCAGGCTGCTAACCCAGAGGCACTGATGAATTCTTGGTGCCCAAAATCCTACCCAAAACCCAGAGAAAGGGAAAAGCAAGCTCAAGAGCTTCATCCCTGTTTGTTTCATACAGCTCAGTTCCAGCTACATGGTGCAGAAAGAAGTCATAATGTCACCCTACAGATTTTTCCTGTTACACAATGAGGGGATTTTTTTTCCTTTGCAGGAAAATGTATGCTTCTTTTGAATGCCTTTACCTACAAATCGATGTGCCTATGTCTGATTTGCCTTGACAGCATGTAGATTCGAAAATTTAATCATATTTACCTTGGTAATATGATTATCTCTAGGAGCACCAAAATGCAATCCATTGTTGACTGAAAAATTATGATAAACTTCTCTAGCTTTCCATTTTTTTAATCCCACCAATACTATAGAGTCAAATCCCTGATATTGCAGAGATTTACTTACTAGGAAAACATCATACACTGGTGCTTGATTTAACTGAGCAGTTTTATATATAAGCAAACATACAGCCCAGGCTTTTCAGGTTCTCTTGTCAGAGAGGACATACCCTCCTCTGTCATCCAAGACAATGAGTGGAAAACATTTCAATTGTGGTGAGTGAATCTTTCCCCAAACCTCAATTTCACAAAATTGCTAGCCTGATCTGTAACAGCACAGGGGAAAACATCACTGCTTGCTAAGAACATGCAATTGTGCTTTATATTCACAGATGAGGTGAAAGGTTATTTTTTTTAAAAAACACTTTTTCTAGAAAAGAAGTAGTCTTTGCTTCACTACTCATTCACTTCTCAGTTTTCCACAACAGAAAACCCTCCTTAGATAAACACCCTGAAACACTGCTCCTAAAAGCAGTGCTGGCTTTGAAATACATAATGAGAACAGAAAATACATTTAGCATTGATGACAGGAAAGCAGTTGCCATGAACATAACACAGTAGCTCTTGTGAAGGAACCTCTCAGTTCCTTAAATATGTATCCCCCTAAATCTGCATATTGCACACTGAAAAGCAAATCACAAGAGTCCTGGAAATCTCCCACTGGCACATCACATTTTCTCCAACTACCATTAAATTTTCTTCATCTAAATGCCTGACCAGGCTCTCTACCCTACCTTTGGAGTAAAAAAATATCCCTCCCAAAACACAAAACAATCAACCCCCCCCCACACACACAGACAAAAAAACCTAAAAACAAAACAAAACAGAAAAAAAAAAATAACCACAAAACCCTGAAAACTTCTGAAAGCCCTTCCTATGAAAACAAATACCATTCCTTAAATTTCTCAGCATGCTATTTGCAAACGACAGGCCAGCAAGCAGATACTCTCCATATGCCAAATTATGTCATTTCCATTTTCTAGAAAGAATACTTCTCACAGCAAACTGGCAAGGGTTTTTTCAGTTGGGTTGTGAAAAGAGCCAGCTCTGTGTCCTGCTGCACCTGCTGCGTTGCTAAGTCTGGTATCTGGTGGCAGCCCCACAGCCATCCATAGCAATTCTGGGTACAGAAAAGAGTTTGTCATAAAGGCTGAGCACACCCTCAGAGGTACTGGCAAATGTTCAGGGGTGAATTCTGTGGATATTTGCATATAGATTTCTGTAGACACCAGCTTGTCCCATTTGCAAATAGAATCTGCTTTCCCACGCATCGTAAGGGACAAGCTGGTGCCTACAGAAGCTTCAGGGTATCCAAGTCCCTACATATAAACCAACTTCTGCATTTTTTGGTTAAATTATAAAGAGTAGTCTTCTCATTTGTGTAGTGGGGAACTTACACTACAAGAGTAGTACAGCTGAAATCAGAGGGGAAAAAATAAAAAGAAAAGAAACAAATCAAGATTTGGTTCTTCTCATCTTTACCTTCCATCATACTGCACTACTGAGTCTGCAGACAGCCCAGCTGATATCTACTTCTTCGAAACAAGGAAATCACAGAATTACTAGAGGATTGTTTTAGTTTTTTTCTTTATCAGAGAGCACACTTGGCAATCTCATATTTGTGTTTTAGGTGTTTTGAACTGCTCCAAGCTAAGCGGTATCTTCCACCAGAGAATTCTCAAAGTCATAATAATTGCAGACTAAAGCACACTTCATATTCAAAAGCTATCATCAAACTACGATCTGTCATTATCCTATTTATCTACCATGGAACTATGTTTTTGTCATGGTCTGGAGGGCTAGTGACTCACACAGCTGCTACCAATCTTCACCATTTCAAGGTGCTTTCAACACTACTAATGCGCAGACAACAGCTGCGTAGCAGGCTTCTAAGGCAAAGACCCAGTTTGGCTGCCTGCACAGGAGATTTGCTGGTAAAGAAAAGGGTGAAAAGAAAGATCAAGTAGTGGAAATGCACCCACCACATAAGCAAACCCACTGAAATTTGCTCCTTCTGCTCCCCTGACAGCTAATGAGGGGTCACTGCACACCAGCCAAGCACCAGTGTGGTATAAACACAGTACTTCCCGTGGCAGGGCTGGACCCAGAAAGCTTTGAATTGGCAGCCAGTGAGGGCAAACAGGACTCTTCATGTGTTACCAGCTCAGGTCTCCTCACAGGGGTTATTGTGCACCCACACAGGAATATCCCTCTCACCTGTCCAGCTCCAAGGCTGCCTCACTCTGAAACCTGCAGAGTCCTGAGGCTCTGGCAGACACAGCTGCTCCTCAGCCTCTGTCCCTCTGTGAAGCTCTCTAATTCCCTAGTACTCATGAACACCATGTTCTGTCCCACTGTTCTACTCTTCAGAATTGACAGCAAAGGGGTTCTTTTCCTTGTCTGATGAATATTAACCTTTTTTATCTGACAGAGATGCTCACCAAATAGTATAATAAGAGCCTAAAATATGCCAGAGCAAATTCCTGTGGGATTTGTTTTTAAAAGCTTGTGTACTAAGGGAACAGGGGTGCTGCATCTATGGTGTCCACCCACGTGTGTGCCATCCTATTCCAGTGACTTCTCAACCACGGGTCAGCTTCAGCTAACACCTGGAAGACCCCATTTCCACCAGATTCAAAGGAAGTAGCAGAGGGAGGCACAAACACCTCTGCCCTGAGCAAGGGAAATGGCTGACAGAGACCAGCAGTGGTGAAAGCCAGTCCCTGAAATGTGGGGCTGGCCATGCTCAGCACATGCACAGCCCAGAGAGCCCAGCAGCATCAGAGAGTGCCCCTGCACAGCCCAGAGAGCCCAGCAGCATCAGAGAGTGCCCCTGCCCAGCTCATGGTGAGCATGAGGATCCAGCTTCTCAGCGTGCTCGTGCTGAAGGACGTGCTCCTTCCAGGACTCATGGAGCTTGTACACTGTGTGCTACTACTGAAACAGCCCTTATTGCCTGAGCCTTAACCCTGCTGTTGAACATTCCCCCTTCAGGGAGGCACAGGAATTCAGCCTCCTGAAGTCACAGCTGAGGTCAACAAGCATGCCCTTCTTTAGAGCCAGCAGCTATCCACCGTGTACAAGGTCACACACCTACGAAAAGACTTTGTTTAGCATGTGCACTTCCCACTGACTTCTCAGACCATTAAATCACTGTTTTCATGCTATGCTTGTATACATAATTCTGAAATTCAGGCTGCCCAAAGGGCTTTAGGTTCAGTGAATAGCACAGTGTTCATCACACACTAAAGGGCTGATGTGTTTCCAGTGGCTCACAAGCCACCTCCTGATGCTGGGATGACCCCACAGGGTGGAGGGTGCCCCCAGCTCTTTGTTCTGCTCCCCTTTCAGGACTCTGCCTGTAAGACTCTTGTTTCTGAGAGACTCTTCTTTTGTCTCTTGCATGTCCAGTTTGGAGGCAACTTCTGCTGTGCACTGCCTGCCTGCCCAGGGCCATGCAGAACTGGATTCTGACCTCTCCGCCCTCCATCACAAACACTTAATGGCAGCATTCAGCATCCTGGGGGCTTCCTCCAGCACTAACAACCCACTGAAATTTGCAAACCAAATGCACCTATGTGCTTTCTAATAGGTAAAACTAAATTGAATTTTCACAAGCTTTACTAACTGTAAATTAATTTTAGAATTAATCAGGAAATGAGGTATATTGTAGATCAGTAAATTCTGAAGAAAAATCTATTTGGACCATGATAACCTCAGTGTCCTTCTGAGTGGACCCCTCCTCAGTGATTACTCAGCAGATACTCTCTCCTTGCTTCCCAGCACCTGCTGCTCCCAGAAGGAATTCTTCTGCCCACCTGCCTTCAAACCTGACATGGCGGTGGCACAGACAAATGAAACTGTAAGCAACGTTTGAACTCCAAATCCAATCACCAATTCGCTTCCTTAGCAAAACAGAAAAAAATCCAAAACCAAACAACAAAAAAAAGAGCATGTGCTTGTTTCTTACCACCTGTCCCACTGGAGAAGGAAACTTCACATATGGAAACAGCAATATTTTTCCCAAAGAAAACTATGGCAAGAAGAAATCTAGGCATGAACAAAACCAGGTACCTGGACCATCCTCTAATGCACAGGATGTGCAACTATTTTAAACCTCTGTTGCTGAAACCCGGCTTCGCAAAAGTCCTCACTAAATTCAGATAATTCTATTAAAATGAATTATAATTTCACATGAAAGAAATCCTGGCCCTAGCTTCTAATAAACTCATGTCCTTGTCCACCTATTCACCACAAATTGAAATAAACACCTGCAGGAAGACAGGAGCCTTTGGCACCAACCAGCCAACCTCTGAACAAGCCTATTTTTTGCCATTTACATATAATTACATACTAGCCTCCAAGCAGCTAGAAGCTCCATGTTCCTTTTTTTTTGTATTGTTTGTTTCTTGTGAACACACATAGAGCACAAACCCAAACCACATTAATGATAACCTTGTTAAATATAAACTAGTATGCAATTATACAAACTGCTAACACAAACAAAAAAGTCAGGGAACTCTGATTATACGTTCACAATGGTTTCTGAAAACCAAATAACAACATAAGGCAACCTGTCTTGCCTGATACTGTAACAGAAGAAGGTTTCATGTTATAACTTCTGTGTCTCAGCACACAGGACTTGTCTGTCAAACAACTCCTCAAATTCAATTTCAAGCTCACTCACTGCAAGGAGAGCAGAAGGGTGGGAGGAAAGGCAGCCAGTGCACACATGAACTACCAAAAAAATCTAATTTTCCTCCCTGCATCATCCTTCACATGAGCTAATGCCTGTCCCTAGGCAAGTGCTGTGACTTTCACCCCGTCACCCTGAGAAGGGCTGGCTGTGTGCTGGGGATTTGGCTCCTTCCTCTCCATTAAGAGAGCAGCAGAAGGGCTGCTGCAACCCTCTGTTCTTGGGCTTGTGCCAGCCCGGTGCATGCCTGTGATTTAACTTCTGTGCAGCACGGGTGAACCCAGCAACCAGAGCTCCTGCCACACCTTTTCATTAAGAACATGAGCTGCTAACGCTCTGTGCAAGCTCCGTGGTCTGCAGCTGCCTGTTCCCGGTGTTTAAAAATACACACTCTTCCCAGAACAGAAAGAGATCTATTGAAGGGAAATTATGTCCTGGACCGCACATGTGCAGCATCAGGACAGCCAGCAAAGGCAGGGGACACTACCCAGAGCTCTCCTGCACCAGTGCTACAATGCAGAGCCTCAAAATTGTCAGGGCAGTAATGCAAAGTCTTCACCACAACTGAATCCAGCTCTCAGGAAACCAAACAGTAGAAGACCAGCACCTTCCTTGCAGCCTTCATCACAAGAAATTATACAGCACAAATGACAGCCGCTATAGGACTGGAGGAGCATCCTGGAAAGGTTTCCTTAGGTGACTTCCCTGGCCATGGACTTGGGCTATCCATTCAGTTTGTTTGCATGCTAGCAGCACAGCTGAACTTGCAAGACTCTGGATTTCTAGGTTGTAAACAAGAACAGTAATTACCTTTCCCTCTTAAACTCCACTCTGTTCTCATGTAATAAAAAAAACAAACCAACCAAAAACCCCACATAGGTAGCTGTACAAGACCTTCAGAAAGTGGGGGAAAGAAGCAAAGGGACTAAATGACTGGAAGAGGAATAGCTCAGTGAAGTGATACCAGTGAGATCTAAGCATCCTTCCCAGAACCAAGCAGAGGATCAAAGCGTGCAAGAAACAAAAACCAAGGATGATCCCTGGGAATCAAGAAAATTAATACTGGAGTCCTGCCTCAATAATAAAAGCACTAAGTAAAAGGTCGAGAAGAACCCAGTCTCTTGAATGCTTAGTTCAAGAGTAGAAAAGCACTTCCCAAATCATGGTCTGTGGGTCACTTCTCCCCCACAAGGCTGTGGGCAGAATCACATCACAGAGTGAAATGCACGAGTGTGTGTGTGTGTGTGTGTGTGTGTGTGTGTGTGTGTGTGACACAGCTGTGCAGTTGATCCACGGAGCAATTAGAGGGTTGTCACTGCAGAAATTGTTTTGAGAGACACATGACTGGGAGAAGAAGGGTGGTAACTCACCAGCAGGCACGCTGCTTGGGAAGGTGGGGCTCCCACTAGCACAGCACCTGAAAAGGGGCTCAAAAAAGCCACCAATACAACCCAGATGGAAGGGGGGAGGGGGAAAAACAAACAACCAACAGTGGGGCATGCAGCTAAGATAACTTTCCCCTGGAATACTTCCAGTTTCTCCAAGCTGGTTGGTTCTGAAAGGGACTTTTCTACAGCGATCTATGCTCAATTACCCTTATAAACCCTTGCAATAACATGTGACTCAAAGTCTACCTATTTGTCCAAGGGAGAAACAAGGAGGGAGTGTGGCAAATGGGGAATGTGGGAGTGGCTGCCGATGTGGGCTTGGGGAGCACAGTCATTTCCTCCAGCTTCTTCCCCCCCTCCGTCTTTGATATCTGAGTATGTTGTTGAGGAAGTGAAGGAAGGTGATTCTGTATCCACAGGCATTCACATATTTTTACATGATTGCACCGACTTAGCCAGAAGTCTCAGCTTGAGAGCTGAAGCAGGTGAGGGTGTTCCTTAGGGAATTAAAAGGCAAAAGAGTACCCGGCGGCGAGAAACGACCCAGAGAACCAAAGTGCTTGGAGATAAAGAGCTTATTTAGGGTGGTAGCGAGACGCTGCTTGAACCATGCGCTCGCACCGTAATCCGCGATTTCCATGCAAAGATTTCCTTCCCCTTTGCGGGCTACCAGACCTGGCTACAGCTCACTTGACTCAGAGCCGGTTCCCAGCCTGCTGTCTATAGGACAGGCAGCACGGCGGGCTGAACCCGCCACCAGAGGGGAGCGCGGGGTGACAGCGGCTGTGCGGCGGGGCTGGGCTGGGCTGCGGCGGGCACGGCGCTGTGCGGCCGCTGAGCGGCAGGGAAACTTTCAGCCACTCGCGCCCAGGCAGGACCGACCGACGGACGGAAGGACGAGCTGCTGCCGCCCGGGAGGCTCGGGCACCTCGGCGGACCTGCCCCTGCACGCCCGCACATCCCTGCCCCTGCTGCTCCCCCGGGCGGACGGCAGCGGGGCCGGCCCCGCGGAGGGAGCTCCCGCCCCGCGGCTCTCGGGCCTCCCTCTCCCCACGGCTTCCCCCGGCCGTGCCCGCCCGTACCGAGCCCATCACCATCCTGCGCATCCCTCATCCCCGCATGCCGAGCATCCCTCATCCCCGCGGCGCTGCTTACCGGGAGCGCTGCAGCTCGAAGGCGGCGGCGGGGCCGGGCTGCCCCAGCTCCCCGCTGCCGCCGATGCTGCCCTGGGGGCTGGTGCGGCCGAAGGGCGCCGGCAGCACCCCCGCCGTGAAGGAGTTGAGGCGGCCGCGGCTCCCCGCCGCCGCGGCGCCCAGGAACACGGCGGGCGGCACCTGCACCGCGGCGAAGGCGTCCTCCTCCTCCTCCTCGTCTTCCTCCTCCTCCGGGGGCTCGGCGGGCGCCGCCGGGGGGCTGCCCAGCCGCGGCGGCGGCTGCGCCTGGCGGGGCCGGGCGGCGGGGCCGTCGCTGCCCGGCGGCGGGGGCCGCCCGTCGAGGGAGATGCTGGTGAGGAAGGAGAGCGCGGCCTGCCTGCGGCGGGGGTCGCTGCGCGCCGGCGGCAGCGGCTGCAGCGGCGGCGGCTGCGGCGCTTTCCTGGGGCAGGGCTCCGCCGGCGGCGGCAGGGGCCCGGCGGCGGGACTGCCAGGGCTGGCGGCGGTGGCGGCCGCCGCCATTGTCGGCCGGCTCCCCCTCCCCTTGGCGCTGGCCGGGCGCTGCCTCTCGCTGCCGGCCCGTCAGGCGGGCGGGCGGCGGGGCAGGGGCGCCGCGGGGTGCATGGGGGTGCCCAGGGGTGCGCTCCGCCCGGCCGCGCCGCGCTGCCCCGGGCCCCCGCCGCCCGCCCGCTCCGTATTTATAGGTGCAGCAGCCGCGCCGCCGAGCGCCCTGTGCAATAACACGGCAATCACGTGTGGGAAACGGGGCGCTGGAGGAAAACAAAAGCCCGGCCAGCAGCCCGGAGGAGGAGGGAGAAGGGTGGGTCTCGGCGAGCTCCCTCCTTTCAACCTCTCTCTCTTTTTTTTTTTTTTTTTTTTCTTCCCTTTCACCCCCTTCCCTCCTCCTCCTCCTCCTCCTCTTTTTCCCTTCCTGGATGCGTGGGGGCGGGCGGGAGCTGAGGAAGGTGGAGTCAGTGCCCGTAGTACTCGCCACATGGCCCTCGGAGCCCGGCGCAGACCGCCCCGGACCCGGGGCTGCGGCTCGGCCCGGCCCGGCCCGTCTGCGGCGCCGGGAGCAGCACTGGGAGCAGCACCGGGATGCAGCCATGCCGTGCCAAGCGGCCCTGGCGCTGCCCGCCGGTTTTCCCGGGCGGGGGCTGGTGCCCGGGGCAGGCACTGTAGTGCCCGGTGGGCACGGAGAACAGTCGGAAACGGGGAGCGGCCCCCTGGGATGCGCTTGGATGCCGACAGTGCGTTCTGCGGGGCGGCAAACCTCGGCTGTCCCGGTCCCCGCTGCCCCTGCTGCAGTCTGAGGCGTGCAAGTGCCTCTGTGTGTGCAAGTAACATCTCACGGGTTCTCTAAAACATTAAAGCAACCTCCTCCCCAGCCTTTCCTTCAACTCCGTCCCCAGCCCTTCCCTCTCTCCTGCACCAGAAAAAGTACATTGCTTCACTCTTTCCCAAAAGGGCATGTAGCCCAAACCCCAAATATCTGTATTCGTGTTGTCCCCAAAGTGAAGGCTGTTGAGCAGAGCTGACTGCAGGTCTGCACCGTCTACAGCTGTGGCCTGCCAAGGCAGGTGGCCAGACCACCTCAGCATCGAGCTCCTCCATTCCTTCATTACTTTATTGTGATCAACTCAACCGTGCTATAAGCATGCTTGTCCTGTGATGATAATTTCATCAAGGGCTTATGTAAGGGTTGGATAACAGATATATACAAACAGAGGAACATATGGTTGTCGCAAGATAGCAGCACGTGCTTTCTTCATAAAGCATTACAATGGCTTGTATGGCATTCCAGTTATAGCTGGTGGATGATTCACAAGCCATCCCAAACTGTCACAAAATATTGTGATGTCTCCTACAATTTTATCAAAACCTTGCTAATTTGATGATTGAAAAAAAAAGATTGATCAGAAAGGATAACCCGATCCCATTGTTAGAGGAAGATTTGGACTCAGGTATGTGTTTCTCTCAAAAGTGATATTTTGAACAGTCAAAGATCTTAGAATCACACTCTGACTTGGATTTACTTCTAAACCTTTGGCCTTTACTAACACTGAGTACCATAACCCCCAAATTTAGGCACCAAGTCTCTGGGGTGTGATACTTTTTTGGTAAGGGACACTGCATGGGCAGCATCCTGAGCAGGAGCAATGAGAATGAGAAATGGAAGGGAAATGATGGAAGAAAGAGATGTTTTCCACATCACACCTTCTTAGAGAGGTAGGTGAGTGCTATTTTGAGGCGGACATTCTCATTTCAGCCTGTTCTCTTAAAGTTTACACTGCTTTTTTCTTTCTTACCAGAGGGTACTTCTGTGCCTGTCCCTGTGGCTGGTCAAGGAAGGATCATTTGGATGGAAAGTGGGTAGGCCAGAGTGCTAAACTCTCCTCCCCAGAGAAAAGCCTAACTGACATGTCTCATCTATTGGAAGGATGCTCTGTACCCCTGTGGTTGCAAAGTGGTTCCTTCAAACTTCTGTTTTGGAGAGGTAGGCTGAGGAGTTTCAGGCCTGCCGCCTTCATCTGATGGCAATGCCTTTTTCTGACCTAAGGCATTGTGGCAACCTGTGAGATGTCAGGGCACTAATGCACTTGGCTCCTGTGGAGGAGTTCCAGGCTTCTTTTACCACTTCTGAAAGAGTTCAGGACTTTTTGGAGGAGGACTCCTGGTCACAGAAAAATGTCACAGCTCTGTAACCTGGCACTTGGTATGTTACTGAATGCTGACCCCTGGTCCAGGGACTACTACCAAATAGTAAATAGGTCATGGAACTCAGGCCTTCCACCTTGGAACCAAGTAAGATACACACTGGGATATTTTTTTCCTCTTGCATTTCTGTGGGGCAGCAGCAACAGTGTGTACTTTCCTCTGGAGCTCAAAAACTCTGTATGGCAGCTGAGTGCTGGTGTGTATTCCCCAAATTCAGCTTCTCACAGTACACAGGTCTGGGAAAGAGAGCCACCACCAAAATGCCAGATGGGGTTCCAGAAGTTGATTTAACTTAGGACATTTTTTATGAGTGCAGAAGTGTGCACTCCTTTCACAAGATTACTCTTGTGATGCAGTAAATTTCTGTCTGTTGGAAGCATTATTTTAAATGAAGCCACAACCTATATTTTACAGCTCCTCTACAGCTGACCCAGAGGGAAATGTTAGCCCTTCCCTTGTCCATGTGTGCATCTGAATGATTTTGGCATCTGAATTCTACAAAATCATATTTTACAGTCTCTGCTATCAGGAACACTTATGTGAATGGTTGAGCCTATCAACCATCTTACATCAAAATTAGGGTGGTCAGGATGGATTGTAGGTGTTTCCAGGCCTGGCTCATCCAGCTGAGCTCACTTTGTCACTTTGCAAAGTGCTTGTCTGTGCCCACTAAATCCTAAATCCTCCCATGGACCCAAAGAGATGCTCTGGTCTAATATGCACAAGCTGCCTCTGGGGTATACTTTCTTTTCCAAAAATCGCACTGAAGGTTGGTTAAAACATCTCATCCATTGCAAGTGAAAATAAACCCATTTGAGAAAGCCACATGCAAGAGGAAAATTACTTTTCCAGTCTGAAGCTATTTTTGATAACAAGTTGGGTACCACAGTACAAAGATAATTGGCACGTTAGAAATACCCGGTTCTCTAGACCTATTTATACATTTAGTAGCAAATTTAAATTAATGTGCACAACATAATACAATTTTTTTTTCCAGTTACTTATGTCCTTTTGATCTGTGCTCAGCAAAACTTTATGTGAAAGCATGAGCTATAGAAGTCCTGTGTGCTGGAGGATATGTGAAAATGTTAAACAAATTGATTTTGCTGGTTGAAACTTTTTTGTTTGATGGAGAAGCAGTGGTTGACTGGAGGAAATAGCAAAGTTGAAAGGAAAACCAAAAAGGCACATTCTGGAAGCTTGCTTCTGTGACTGTTTTTTCAATCATTTTCTTCTCCAAGTTCTCTTCCAACCAACCAGCTCTACCCAAGTGCAAGTAAATGTTTTTATTTCAGAGGTCACAGGCTTATGTAAGCGCTTAGATGACAAGTGGTAATGGGAGTGATGGAGCATGGTGGCTTTTTCACCCAGTGCACCAAGACCTGCAGGAGAGACTCATTGGTTGTGGGTGTTCAGTGGCAGCATAGAATTGGGAGGTCCTGTTAACACAGATGATTTAGAGGCTTTCTTTGTAGAGATTGAGGAGAGTGGAGGGAGTTTGGACAAAAACAGAAGCTCAGCAGTTTACCTTTCTGAAGAATGGGATCGGAGAAACAGTGCCTCTATGTACTTGCCCTCAGAGGAAAGTTAACACATGTAGAATCCTCATGTTGTCTTTAGTTTTGTTTAAATGGTGTGGGTGCAGTCCTGCTGCAAGGCAAGTGTGGCCAGCAGTATGTGAAAAGCCAGCCAGAAAGGCCACAGACCTTGAGCTAAAGTTGAGGTCCTGAGTAGTTTGTCAGGCCAAGCTTAAAAATATCTTTGCAGATGAGTTGAAAACTTCACCCAGGATTTGAGTTAGAGGCAAGATTTGTGTTTTACTGAGAGTTAACCCTGCGAGAATAACCAGTCCTGAGTCACCAGTGTGAGTCACCAGGCTGGTTCTTGAGTGGCCTCTGCACAGTGCTTGCCTGCTTTGGGGACAAAAACAAGTTTCTTATTGTCACTGGTACTTGTTAGAGCTGCAGGACCTGGGCAGCTAGGGGGAAGAAAGAGTAAATGCAATTGTTACTTGTAATTTTGACAGTCTTGTTTTCTGACTGTCAGGCTCAGTCAGGTAATGCTGTTATGTGAAGTTCAGCAAAGATGTCTGGTGATAGTGCTCCTGTAGGTGAGAACACAGATAATTATTACCAGTGGTCCTAGATATCACTGTCAGATCCCCATAGCCAGGCAGAGTGCCTTTAGCATGTGAGTACTCTAATCTTGCTGTGCAAGACTTTGGAGAAACGATCCAAATCCAATCTTTATAAACACTTTCTTTTTCCTTTACTTTGCAGAAGAGAATTGCACTTCAAAAGGGGACAGCAGTTGTAGCATTGGAGAAGGTTTGGAATGTGAATTTAATAATCCTTCTGTTTAGAAGGAGTGTCTGGCAGAAAAAAAGTTGGGGCAGTTGGAAGAAATTTCACTGAGAGCCATAGTTAAGAATGGAAATTGGAAAAAGACAGTAGAAATTCTTTACAAAGGACTAATACTGCATCTGGATAGCAAGACCTGTTTTAGTGCCAGGCCCAAACCTTCAGTCTGTTGTAAATTTAGCTTGATTCTCAGAAATGCTAAGTGCTTGTGCTTTTCACTGGTGATTTTTGAGGAGCCTGAATGTTTTGCTTGTTAAGGGTCACCTTTGCTAATTAAAATGTAGAATTTTGAGACTAAGAAGAGTGTCACCTTTTTGGAAAAGCAATGTTCCTTAGGTAGGACTGGTCCATGCTTGCCTCTCTGTGCAGAACTTAATTTTGCTTGCATCATTCCAAGTGGTGCTGTCATCACCAAATTGACATGAAACCAGATTCAAATGCAGTAGTGGGAAAGTGAGAGAAATCTGTGAGCACCAACCATCATGGTTGGAATGTTGCGTATGGCTGTGGGGCAGGACCCATAGACAGAGGCAGGTGCCCTCAGCAAAGATGAAACAGTGTTTCCTCAAATCAGCTGAGATGTGGATGGTCAGGGCACCCAACCTGCCAATTCTTTTGCTTGTCAGAGGTGTGGCATGCACGGTGTTTGTGTTTGTGTTGAGTTCCTGAGATCATCAGTGAGCTGGTAGTGCACACACATGCACTACCAGTCTATTGGTGGTAGAACCAATTTGATAGTTGTTTGTCTCTTAAGGAATTTAGGACATTCTAGTTAAGTCAAAACTGGCCTCTGTATCATTATTCCAATTTACTGCACCTTCACTAAGGATAATTAATATTTTTCATTGGTAGATCCATGCTAGATCTGATTCAGGCCAAGCATTTCTTGGGAAGCTGGTCAAAATGGTTATGTGGGCACCAAGGCCCAGACCATGAAAAACATGCATGCACACGGCAGGGGGACTGAGGGCTTGCACATCCAGCATGGATTCCTCCTCACTTCTTTCCTGCAACCCTGAATTTTTAAAGTTCCTCATTCAACTTAAGCTGGCTTTGAGGATTTTTTTGCTGTTGCTACTGTTGTTTTTTCACTTTATATACCATTGGATCCCTTAGACACACCCCACCAGAAGCTCCATTTTACTGGGTGTTGCTGAAATACTCTCCCAAGTCTCAGTGAGCTTGCAGGATAACTAGACAAAACAAGGAAGGTGGCCATGTAGAAACTGCAACTGGAATGTGGCTGTTGCTGGCTCCTACTGGCTTCTACTAGAGTGATTAAATGGGAACAGGGCCCCATAGCCACTCCCTCCCTTGAAAAACAAAAACTGTGGGCATTTGTACAGAAAACAACCCCTGTTTCTGTTTGTCCTTGTCTTCCTGCAGTTTTCCTCTTTGAAATCAGAGTTTGGGTTTTGGGTTTTTTTCAGTGTCATAAGTTAACATAGGCATGAGGTTCAAAATGGAGTCATCTTTATTGAAACAAGCAAGGGGCAAATGTCCTGTTTGCTTGGAAATCACCTTAGGCAGTGGTGTAAATAAAAATCAACTTCCAACTGCAGTGGAACAGAATGACTTGTTGCTAGGAAGAGCTGTTTTGAGGTTTTCATTAAGTGACAGCAATGATTTTTCCTGTTCTTTACCATTCTGAGGCAATTTGGAATCAAGTACAGAATCACTGGACATTAAGATTTCAGAGGGAAGCCTGGAAGAACATCCGTCTTTGTCACAGTGTCTGTTAATTTTTAATCACCTCGGGATAATTTTAAAACAGGCTGCAGGTCTCTGAAACATTCATGTTGGCAATTCTTTCAGTTTGCTGGTTGCTGAGGCTAAGAAAACCCTCCAATTCACAGGACAGTTAGACCAAGAAGCTGGATGAGAAGGAAAACACTGTTGACACCTTCTCAGACACAGCCTTCAGTGAATAAAACCACTAAATAAATAGAATCTAAAGTTCCCAGAGGGACATGCTGGTGGAGTGTTTCAGAGACTCTCCTACAAGTTCAGCTTGACTGGAAATGTTTAATATCCAAGAAAAAGAAAAAGAAAAAAAAATGTTCAAAGGATTTTTTTTTCCCCTCCTCTTGAAAATATTTAAGGAGTGTGACTCCAAGGGGAACGAAGGAAGCAAATGGAAAACTTCTGGTGGCAGAGGCTGGGTTTTTGTGCTCAGCTTTGTGGTGGTTTCTGGTCTGCAGGCAACACGATATCCCACAAGCACCACACTTGGTTCATTCCAAAATTTCAGGGAAGGTTTCAGAGCCATTTTAACTTTGGAAGATCCTCAGTGGGCAGTGCTCATTGCAGGCTGGTGTGGAAAGCTTGCAGTCAGAGGGGAGAAATAAAACCTGCACCTGCATCTTTGTGGTCTGTCACCCTGGGCCACCTGCATGGGAGTCCCAAAGGTCTGCAGCCACTTCATGTTGCCCCCAGGATAGGGCACAGATCCTGCCTGGATCCCCTGAGCAATATTCCCAACTAAATATTTGCCACTGGCAAATTTCCAACGTGATAAAACCCAGCCAGGTCAGCTCTGCCTCTGTTCCAGAGTGGTCAGAAAAGCAGGCACAAGTGACTGGGCTCCTGAGAAGGAAAGTGAAATGGCAGCGACTTTGGTGGCAGGGGAATTTGGGTGCAGCCTCAGCTGCAGGCTGGGTGGGAGGAGGATGATGGGCAGCTTCTCTGTCCCCAGACCTGTGAGCTGCCAAAGGCTGCAGTTCTCATCACAGCCAGGTCAAGTCACAGGCTTCCCATCACAGCCCTTCAGGGGTCTTTCACTGCTCCCTGCTGCCCTGGACCACGGCTGTGGTGCTCATGTGGGGCTGCTGCGTCCGCTTCCCAAATCCTCCCGCTTGCCTTCATGTTGCTGCTAGAGGAGCAGCAAATTTTCCTCCAGAGGAATGGCCATGGGTGCACAGAGGGGTCTGCCGGACCAGGGAGCTGCCTGTGGGATGGGGATGTCTTACTGCCATTGCAGGGGAAAACAGCCGCTCAGTCCTACCCCCAATAACCACAGCTTGCCACATACATGTTTTACATAGTCTGATAGCAATTAAAGCTGCTAAAATTTGGTCTAAACATGATAGATTTGTGCTCTTGAGTGTTTTGGCAGGGAAGTTTCGTAAGCAACAAATGGAAAATACATAAACGGAAAGGCAATCCCCTGGCAAGACAGATCCAGTCTTGTGCTTTCTCTGCTCAAACTGAATAGCACCTCAGTGTAATAATTTTCATGTTGAGATCAATGAGGTTGTTAAATAAATGAAGCATTCAAGTGTAGAAGAAAGTAAGGGAAGAGAGAGATGGCATTCAACTTGAAAGACTAAAATTCATGCTTCCTTGAGCTCCAAGGAAAGGATAAATCCATTAGGTTGTGAAGAAATAAGACCTGGGAAGAGTAAGACCTGGAAAGAATCTATCTGATCCATCCTAAAACTTATGACAAAATAAAACTTACTTAGGGGCCAGAAAGGAAACAGAAAGAAATGGCAATGTAGCAGGAGGGTACAGCTCTTCTGGTGTGGCATTTGGTACATACTTGGTGCATCTGCAGGTGTCTCTGTTGGGATGTTTGACACACTAGTGATTCCTTCTTCCAAAGTAAAGGTGAATAATTTAGTTCTAATTTACTGCAATGTCTTTGGAGATGGCTGTTTTTTGGGCCAGTCCTCCAGGAAAAAGAGAAGAAAAAGAAAATAGTTCAGGTGCACAGCAAAAAGAATTAACAAGATTTTGGTTCTCTGTGTGTGTGTGTGTGTTTGTGCATATGTATATATATTTCTTTTTTTCACTTTGCCCTCTGGGCATGTAATTCCAACTAGATATAATAGGACATAATACATACACTCAAACCAGAGCAGTAGAAGGAATACATAGCAGAATTATTCTGCTGGATTATGATTTTGGAAATGTTTGAGCTGTCTCCATGTGGCCAGAATGACTGTGTTCCTATGGGAACAAGCTCCTTCAAAGCAAAAGAGTTTTATAGCAAGAGTACAAAAATCCTGGCTAAAAACTTGGTGTTTAGCACAAAATTAAATATTCTGTAAATACGGAGCATTCTGCAATATTCTAATTAAATTCACTCATTTTCAAAACTAATTGAAATAGTTCTTTTCGACTCTGCAAACGAGGCAAGATGCAATCAGTCACATTCAAACCATCATTAGGACTAACGAGGAACATCCTGGGTAGTAAAAGCTTGTTTGCACCCTCCATGCAACCAACAGTGTTACTTCTCAGAGCTGCATCCTAGTGAAAAGCACCTTACTGCAGGTGTAATCCCATAGGGGATTTAATGGGGCTACTGCTTGATTTAAGTACTGTGGGAGGGAGCACGCTGGACTCTGGCTTTAGGTTAAAGTTTGCCCTAAATGCAGATCTATTCTGCAAAACAAGGTCTTGTGTTGTATATATCAAGTGTTTTATGTTGTCTTAATGTTGACTTGTAGTGCGAACAATGTTTTCTAGAAGAAAACTCTGGAACTTCAAAGCTCTCTTGAATATTATAAACATCATAGGATGGGTGAGTAACTGCCCACAGCTTGAGTGCAAAGTGGATGGGGGGACATCAAACTGGGCAATTCCCAAGTGTATGGAGTTTAACAAGTGATGGATTTTGCACCTGGAACAGGGCAACCCTGTATTTGTGTACAGGCTGGAATGAAACTCGGCAGAGTGGCACTGTGGAAAAGGGACACGAAGGCCTTGGTTGATGGCAAGTTGGATATGAGGCAGCTGGGAGGGCCAGTCATGTCCTGGGGTGCCTCAGGCACAGCATTGCCAGCTGGGCAGGGATTGTCCTGCTCTGCTCTGCCCTGGGACAGCCTCACCTCGAGCCCTGTGTGGGCACCATAACATATGGAAGTTACAAAGCTGTGAGAGAGCATCCAAAGGAGGCTCCATGGGGAAGGACCTAGAGGGGAAGCCATATGAGGAGTGGATGAGGTCATTTGGCTTGTTCAGCCTGGAGAAGAAGATGCTGAGGGGAGACCTCCTAGCAGTGCAGAGCTTCCTCTCAGGGGAAAATGGAGGGGCAGGTACTGATCTCTTCTCTCTAGTGACCAGGACCCAAGGCAGTGGCATGAAGCTGTGTCAGGGGAGGTTTAGGTTAGACATTAGAAAAAGGTTCTTCACCCAGAGGTTGGAACAAGCTCCCCAGGGAAGTGGGCACAGCACCCGACCTGACTGAGGAAGCATTTGGACAATGCTCTCAGGCACATGGCACTCCATTCTTGGTTTGTCCTGTGCAGGGCCAGGAACTGTATTCCAGTGATCCTTGTGAGTCCCTTCCAACTTGGGATATTCTGCAGCTCTGTGATATGCCTTGATAAGAAGGGATTCTGGAAAGAAAAACACTCATCTGCCCAGTTGGTCAGAGACCAGAGCAATTGCTACAGTTAGCTGAATACTTATTTGAATCTGTATTCTGAGGGTTCATTCCCTGATGTGAAGCTGATCAAAGATATCTGTGCTTTACTTTTAACTCCGAGCTGCTACAATTGCCAGCAAAGTAGTTTTTATGTCTGTAAGTGATATGAGGGAAACAGAACTTCACCTGCAGTTCTTTGTCAGCAGGCAATGAATGAACAGACTGGAAGTTAGAGGGACACTAGAACTCAGATTTCAAGGCAAGATTTTAAGTTGGGGGAATTACACAGTTAAAAGGAGTCAGAAGTCCTGAGCATCAAGGGTAGATCTGTAAATGAATCGCCAAGTGTGGTCTCATTATGTTCCATCTAGTACTAGGAGTGCAGAAATACAAGTTTTCCAATGCAAAGAAATAAAACAAGGATGTCAGAGCTGTGTCTTCCAGTCAGGGTCTTACCACTCCAAGACCCCTCTTAACCACTGCTCAAATGCCTTCTCTGGCTCTGTTCTTAGTCCTGGTTCATCTGTATCTTGTTCTATATCTGCTGATATAGCCCTGGTTGGCCTCACTGCTGCTCTTAAACCAGTACAGCTTCTCTTGCACCCTGCTTGAGGTTCTGAGGGCCAGGATGAGACATTAACATGCTACAGGTGTGGGGACCATTTGTAGTGCCATTTCCCCTGTCACCCTTAGGGAAGAGTGTGGTGAGGAGGCCCTAAGAAGAAAATCCTAAAGGTGTCTAAGAAACCCTTATATTTAAGGCACCAGTGAAAACATCCAAGGGGGTTTTTGGTCATGTGGTGGTGGGATTGACACTTGGTGCTGAGAAAGTTGAAGCACGTTTCAGGAGTTGTCTTTACTGATTTTTGTGGTACTGGTGTTTTCGACCACCTCAGCAGCTCACAAGATGCCTTGAGGTGCCACCTGCCTGTACAGTTTCACCTGAGTGATTGTGTATTTTGGGAGGTGTAAGCATGTTTGTGAGGAAAAAAAAAATGTCAAGAGGAACAGGCTGCAGAGAAATGTTTGAAAATGGCAGAACTTCAATTAGTGTTGAACTTCCTCTTTCTAACGTCAAGAAATTTCCTAGTTTAAATTTCATGCTGCTCTAAACTGTAATGACATGTTGTCACCTCTCCCTGCTTTTGTTCTTAAGAATTCATAGGAATTTTAAACTGCCTGACACCTAATCAGCATTTCCATGGACCAAATGCAGTTTTTGATACTGTATCATGAAGCATACTCTGCCCTTGGAAAAAACAAATTGTAGTTTCTGTCTTCAGAATGGCCCTTACAGCTCACAGGAGAGCCACACAGTGAAAACATGGGTGTGTCAATCCCTCCTAGGCTCGATAAGACCTGAATTTGTTTGAACAGCCATCTGCTGGTCTTGAGCCTTTAGTATTTGCTTGCCAATAGAATGAGATAGGTGAGGGATATGTTGTTTTTATTGCTCTGTACAATATTCCTGGATTGCAGAGGGAAGGAGGAGTATGGTGGCCCTTAAAGGTAAGAGGAAGACAAATGCATGTAGGGTAATTGGCCCCAAAACTTCAAATGCTCAAATTCAGCTTGCAATTTTTTCTGAAGTGGATATTTCTAAAGGGCATCAAGCCAAGTAATATTAGGCCAAATCTGTGGCCATTTAAGGAAATACATTACAGAGCATTGAGTGACTCCCATGAAACATCATGTTAATTGTGCCTGAATCTGTGCAGTTTTGCCCCAATGCAGAGCTGGAGAAGCAGTGAGACAGGGCGCTGTAGTACTCAATGCCCAACAGAGTGAGAGCCAAGTCTCCAAGGGTAACAAATCACATCCATGGACAATCTTTGTTTTCCCTCTCCGCCTTGAATATTCCCTTACAAGTGTTACAAAATATAAATTCAATAGCCTCGTGTGGGTGAAACCTAGAAAGAGCAAATCCCCGTGTGAAACCTGCCAGCCCATTTGCGGGATAAACCCTGATTTGTGCCAGGGTGTCCCGCTTGGAACAGAGAGTTTCCTCTCCGCAGACAGCACCGGCGTGGGTCATCAGCGCTTCCCGGAGGGTGTTTGTAGAGGGGAGGAGGTGCCCAGGTGAAGAAAAATGGTTTGCAGGAGAAACGGGACGTGGTGCCGGACCTGGGATTGCTCCCTGCCCTCCTGCAGCATCTCCTCTGGCACTGCATGCACAGCAGTGATTTCAGCAGGCTCTTTGAAGTCCATGAAAGCGATCCTTAACGCAGTGTGACCAACTTACGGCTTTATTTCTTTTGCGTTAGCTGCATGAAGAAGAAAGCACAGCCACTGGATGCAGGACGTGGCAACACTTTGTCCTGACCTGGAGCACGGGAGCTTCATCAGGAGCGACTGCCAGAGGAACATAAACCTTGCCCTCTCATTCTTCCTGACCAGCGCCAATGGAGCTGTTTTTCCAGTGAATTTTCAGCTAGGATATTAAAATAAACTTCTCCCCAAAAGCTTCTGCCTTGAAGCAGCCACCCCGTGTTTGCCTTTGTGCTATTACTCTCAGTGATGTTCACTATGGCTCTCCTCTCCAAGGCTATCCCCTGTGCGGCTGAAATGAACCCCTCTGCAACCTTAGAGAGCACTAATATGTCACTTCAGTCACACTGTGACACTGTTTGAAGGACTTAGAGGCATCCTGCCTTTGTGACTGAATGCCACCCATCAGGTATATCATAAGCCAAACTGGATGTTCTGCTGTGCCTCGCAAATAATTTGTAATTAAGTCACTAGGCAAGAGGGTTGGGTTTTGTCTTTGTTTTGCTTTGTTTGTGCTTTAATCATCATTATTTGTACCCAAATTCTAAAGTCCATGGTTAGGGTACCTATGGTCAAATTTCCTTTAACTCTTGCTGAGGGGAGAAAATTGAGCCATGGTCTTATGATCTGAATATAAGCAAACAGTCTGTTGTGACAAACTCACAGGGGGATTAAAAATATGGTGATTCAAGGCAACAGTATCCTCAACCTGAGATCATCATTTTCACAAAGGCAGGGGGTAAGAGCTGCTTGTTCATCAGAGGATTATATCTTCCTGCTGTTACTGCTGTGACCCTAAATAAAACCTCTAATGCCAGCACAGCAGCATGGCTGGAGAACACAGTAGTGGCAGGAATAAGTCCCTCCCTTCTGCTTTGAGTAAGTTTCTGTGGACAGTGTTGTCTTTCTGGAGCATGAGCTGAATTATTTTTCCTCTTAGTCCCAGAACTTGGAGATTCAAATAATCTCCCTCCTATCACAGATCCCTTTCTAAAATAGTGAGGTGTTCCTGTCCTGCTGAAAATGTAATTGAAAGGCATATACTAATGTAGTGTTTAATTCCAAGACTTGCCTGTATTTTGATTAAAAACCTCCTGGATTCTAAAGCTTAGGTTGTACTAGATATAAAAACACAAGTTCATCCAAGAGCACAACATGAATGAATGCGAGCATTAAATTCTGCTGACCATTCACTTGAAATTTTTTCTGCCGCATGTGATTCCAGGACAAATATTGATTGAATAACCTCTGTGTGTATGCGTGTGTGAAGTGTGGTCTAGCACCCAGAGTGACCTTTCTCTTCCATGTCTAATCACCAGCGATAGCTGTAAGCTTCCTTTTGTATCAAAAATCTTGTTTCATAACCCAGCTTCCCTGCTCTTTGGAACCTGAGTTTCTCCGTTTGTTTGTTCAGCCATTTGAGGTCTGCTGGGATATTTCTCTGTTTGATTTGCTTGTTAGCTTTGTTGCTGGCTGAAATGGCCCGGGCATGGTTTGTTCAAGGCTTTTGTTTTCTTTTCTGGAAAGGTTGGTGGAGGGTTTTGTTCTCCACAAGTCAGGCAGCATTGCTGCACGTGAGGTTTGCCTCGCTGCCCGCCCACCCGCGCAGGTGGCACCGTGTCTGTGCACAGGCGTGGTCTCGAGCATCCCCCTGGCCTCGCAGGGGCTCATCCAATGCCTCTGCCTTTTCAGTTATAAAAGCACTGGCTGATGTTTTGACATGCTGATTTTCTTTGCCTCTCTCTTTCCCAGTCTGTCCTCACAGAGGGGCTGAGCCCCTGGGGCAGATGGAGGGAGAAGCGAGGTCAGGGCTGGTGTTTGTTGGGACTGGCTTAATCAAAGCAAGGGAAATACAGGGTGCAGCAGAAAAAAGGAGTTTGAGTGAGATAGCTGCTTGTTCTCTCTCTGTTCCCCCTCTCTCTGTGTATCTCTCTTAGAGATGTTCCTTATTACAGGGAAAGGAGACAAGTATGCTAATTGTCCCTACAGTCACTTTCCACATTCACAGAGTGCTGTGTATAAGGTCTTTATAGAACACATATCTCCTCTGAAGGTTTTGTAGGGGATACCTGGGGAAGAACTGCAGCTCCCCCCTCATGCTTCTCCATACCCAGCCTTCAGGACATGAGTTATGGCAGCAACTGGAACCTGGATTTAGTTGTCTTCCATTTGTGCCATCATCAAAACTACAATAGTTCAGGCTCCAGTTCCCACCAGGGATGCATGCATTTGTGTGCACACATTGCTCCCTTCCAGCCTAAGAAACAATATTATTTATTCTCATGTCAACTAAAAGTACTCATGTTGGTTTCTCCCAACATTGTGATTCTTTCTTCTCTACATAAATATACATAAATAAACATGCACTAAATATATATTGATAAATATATACATCTATATATACACACACACATACACACATATATATATATTCCTTCCCTCCCATTTCTGTCTTTTCTCACAGTCTGAGAAGTCCCAGTGAGAGGACAGTAACTTTCCATCACAAATGCTTTTCCTGTGACTGTTTTTGTTTTCTAAGCCTGTCACATGAAAATAGACATAATATTTTCATTTTGGTTGTCTGTAAATAAAGAGAAATTTGACTTCCAGAATGTGTTCCTAGAGCAAATCAAGTTGTTTTAAGATTAATCCTTTTCTAAATAATACTTACAATTTATGTGCAGATAACTCCCTAATTTAAAAGTACTGTGATGATGAACTGAAATCTCTGTTACACTGTGGTTAATTACAACAGTTTCAGTTTTGGTTGGTATTTGCTCCATTAGTTATTCATACTGCAAACAAATATGCTAACAGCTTTTTGTCATATTCTCTTAGAGATGTGATTAAAACCAAATTTTAGCCTTCACAGATCCAAGCCTGTGTCTGGAGCCATGCGTGTGCCAAAACGAGGAGATGAAGGGCTGTAGGAAACCCTCTTCTTCCCCTGCCTGTCCTAATCCAGCTGGTAAAGTCTGGTGGACAGATTTCAGCTTCCAGCAGGGCTTCTCTGAGGACTGCATCCTCTTCTTCCTCAGCATAATGTCAGGAAATTGCTTTCCCTGAGGGTTTTTAGGAAACAGTCTATACTGTAACATCAGCTCAGCTGGTGTAAAGCAGCAGTGCGCCAAGCTGGCATTCTGGCCGTCAGGGAGAAAAGTCCCTCTCTGCAACTGAACATTGCACCTCCTGAGCTCCTCCTGGGACCTCCAGGTGGGTCACAAGTCACTGTGATACTGTCAGCCTCTGCTGGCTGGCCTGCTCCCTCTCCTTGGCTTCAAGCTGTTGCTGGACTACAGCTCATTCCTCTGCTTGAGGGACCTAAGGTGAGACCTGGAAGGGATTCCACATCACCTGACACTTGGGTTTTTCCTGCTGTGAGTCAGCATTACCAAGTCAGGCCCACAGCACAGAGGCAATCTCAACACAATCTGAAAGGAGAATATGGAAATATCTCCTTTAATGCACAGCACAGGGATCCTGCTATTGACTCGCAGCTTTAGCTCACTCCAAGCTGCACCAGCACTGGGCAGGATGGCAGGATACTGATGAGCCGTGGTGTTGGGGCAAATGAGGTGGCAACGTCCCTTGGAGACATTTTGTTCACTTCCACTGAGGTATCTGCTTATTTCACATGGGAACAAGCCTCCCTCCTCCATGGAGGGTGAGAGCAAGCTGTGTATTCACATGATGGTCCAGTGAATAACTTCTGGTGCAAGAAACCTCTGAACTTCAGGAAGTTGGGATGCTGTGCTGCAGGAAGAATGTCTTGCTACACTTTACCTACGCTTTTGCTACACTTTGTGCTTTTTCTAGACCCTTTCTTCAAGGCACAGCAGTGGTTTAGTGGAGGTGTTCTTCCTACTGCTGCCTTCCATTCTTAAAATTTCCAGCCAGGTGGAAGGGGAGATTTGTTGGGGTCTGTCTCTGAGTGAGGAAGACTGTTCCAGCAGCATGAATGGGTGCTCAGTGTGCTGGTGTGGAACAGATTGTGCCAGACCATTTTGCATTGGGGTCACTCTATTGACTGCTTACTTTGACCTGGGTGATTCACTGTGCATCTCCCCAGCACACATTTTAGAAATCCCTGCCCCAGAAGTATTTACCTGCTGAGGGAGCAGACTGAATATTGGGTGGATGCCAGACAGATCCTTGTTCCTTTGCTCACAGCATGCACAGTCACAGGCTGTGGTGTTTTGACCCTGGTTGGATGCTAGGGGTTCATCAAAGATGCCCCAACACCCTCAACTGGTTGGGGGAGATAAAAAGTAACAAAATATATAGAAAAGCTCATGGGTCAAAATAAGGACAGAGAGATCATGCACCAACTGCTATCACAGACAAAATAGACTTGACTCCAGGAAATTAATTTATTACTAATCAAATCAGAGTAGGGTAATGAGAAATAAAATCCAAATCTTAGAACACCTTCCTCCCATCTCTCCCTTCTTCCTGGGCTTAGCTTCACTCCCAATTTATCTCCCTCTTTCCCCAAGTGGCACAGGAGGATGGAGAAGGGTGTCTCCCCTGTCTCTTGAGACTCCCTGAGCCCATGTTCATATCTGCTCTGCTATCCCAAGTTATTAAACTAAGAGAAAACTGCTTATCTAAGCACGGGAAGAGATGAGGGACCACAGGAATTTCTCCTTCCCAGTCTCAGGGAAGAGAGTTCAGGTACTCTAGAAATGCTCTGGCATTAGAGAGGAGCTTGGCATACAGGAACAAGCCAGGGAGATGGGTCTGTTGTAAAAAAGGGGGACAGCCTGAGGTGTGCAATGTGCTGCAGAGAAAGACAAAAGACCTGCAAGGAAAATTGCATGGTGGTCTTGGGCCCTGGCAATGTTGTTCTGGGCTCCATGTTACCCCATGCAGCTGGTGCATTGTCCACAGTTTCTGTGTTATGACTTTTAAATTACTATGCTCCTCCAAGTTTTAATTTTTTTTCTTATCATGAGGCTGTTGGGTAGAATTAAATCCTAACTCACACCCATCTAGGAGCTGAAAATGTCAGTGGGGGCTGGAAAGTGGTCTCTGCTGAGGGGCTATCATGTAGAGATGTACTCCACACTCCTGCTGGCACAGCTGCTGGAGGCAGAAGATGTTCCTGCTTTGTTGCAGCATGGTCATTCCTGCATGGGACAGAGGGATGCCTGTCCCCATCCTGCAGGCAGGACTCTGAGTGAGCGTTCTGCCTGTCCAAGCACCTGCAGAAGCACAGCTCCAACAGCAGCAAACAGGAGATGACAATATAGAGAAAAAGAGGAGGCCAAATGGTGCTGTATGCCCAACTTGCAAACACCAGCAGGTAAACCCAACCTTGACTCCAGGACACCTCCAAAACAGCCCTATGGAACTGACATGTTTATTGCTTCCTTTTTGTTGTTGGTTTGGTTTGGGTTCTTTTCCTGTGGGTTTTGGGTGAGGGTTTTTTTTTTTTTTTGATTGGTTGGTTAGATTTGGGGTTTTTTTCTGTGTTTGCTATTGCCTCTTTTATGCAAAATATTAGAAATCAGGAATTAATGCTTCTATTATTTTATTTTTTTTAACCTAGGGCTGCAGTGGAAGACTCCAGCACAGGACAATGTCACAGCGCCAGCTGTGTGTGCATCTCCTTTGATGATGCATCTCCTAGGACAGCCTGTATTAATGCATGGCTTAAAAAGGTTATGTTTTTGCAGGAAAGTGAGAGTGTGGACCAACTACTCACACTGAGCAATGTTTGCAGGAGAGAAACTGTCCCACTTGTCCCAAAAGGCAGACAAGGAGATAAGACTGACCTGCTTCCACTGTGCTGTTTGCTGTCCTGGTGGGAGGACATGAGGCATCACCTGTACAATCTCCTGTCCTCTCAGCTGGGTGGTGGCTCAGGTGTTCCAAACAGTGTCACAGCCGACCCAGCCTGTTGTCCTAGCAGGTGCTGAGGTGACATTTCTACTTGATATCACAAGACAGGAGTCTGAAAGGGAATATTAAAGAGTCTCAGGGATTTTAAAGGGTTTGAAAGCTTTCCATCACTCTTAGAAGAAGGATTTTACTGTGCTTATTCATGGCTTTGATGCTTGGAGCAAACAGATGCTTGTTTAGAATTAAGTCACAATCCCCAGACTTGTAGGAAATACTCTCTGCTTTATTTTGCACTGTTTAGTACCCAAAGCTAACCATGCAAATTGTCCCTGTGGAAAGTCTGAGCTGCTTCCCCACCCAGGGCACCTCTTGTTCATGCTGAGAGCTCTCTGACATGAGCACTCAGAGACCAGCTGTGCATGGGCTGGAGAAACTTGTGTAAATATTGCTGCTTTGAGGCTGGGATTTAGGAGGTGCTGGGCTAAATGATTTATTAGTGTGCTCAGTGCTGATGCTGAGAGGGTTCTTCTCAGGTTGGCTTTTATCACTGATACCTCTTTATGGGGTCTCACTTACTGGAAAATTCCTGGTAATTGGATAGTGGGAGGGACCTGCAGTCGCAGGTCATGTATCTCATGGTCCTGAGCTGGAAGCTGTGCAATCCCTTTCCACACGAGAGAATGAGACCCACAGGCACGGCCATCCTGGAGTCATGGCCTTGCATTAGTTAAATTTAATGGGAGAAGCTGCAGCCTCTACACTCATGGCAGCTAAAAGTTTCTCTCTCCATAGTTTGTTTCTCTAATTTTTGCCTGGTGGCTGTGCAGCAGTCAGAAATTGCTTTCCCCTGTGCAGGTCCTTGAGCAGCCACCAGCAGAGAATGAGTGGACCCTATGTGTCTGTAAGCCTTCCCTGTGTAAGAAAAAACCTTCATTTAGAAACCCCAAAACTAAAACTCAGTTAGTATCAGACTTTAGGCCACTTATTTATTCCCATTGCTTTCAGTAAAGCAGAGATCTGGACATGTGGGGTTGGGGGTCCCTGAATTCAGCAGCCCACCAGGTAAAAACAGTCTGTGGGCAGGTTGAGTATGAGCCCCCCTCATGTGCAGAGACAAACACACACACACGCCCACATGAGGCTATGCACCCCTCCTGTGACCAGGCATGGACACCCTGCCCACCTGGCAGCTGGCCCTGGATGCCCTCATCAATCTTTGGACACACACACACACACACACACATATGCAGACAGGTCTCAGTGACCCCAGACCTCACACATTCCCCTGTGCTTGGCCTGGATCAGTAGCCAGCTCCTCCAGCTCTTTTGCAGGTAGGGATGGAGAAATATCTGGCCCAGGATATTTCTGCTTTGCTATCTGTCTCCCAAGCCACCTATTCCATTTGCCTGCCAGCAACAGTGGAGCCTCTAGCCAGGGATGTGTATGGACACAGTTTGATGAGCAGACAGGATAGATGGCAGCAATGAGGTGCAGGGCATGGCCAGACAAGGGCACTGACTGGTCTCTTATATCCCTTAACTCTTGCCTACTCATTTATTCCCCAAACCTCCACAATCCCTCCCTTTTGCCACACTGATTCCTCCCTATAACATCCTCTAAATTTGTTGCATCCCAAGACATTTTCCCCTGCACCCCACAAAGTGCCAAACCCCTCAGGTGAGCCTCTCCTGTTTTGTCACCCCGATGGATGTCACTCTTGGCCCATGGGGCTGGGGTTTCCTGGGGCAGTCCCACAAAGGGCAGGGAGGGATCACATCCCCAGTGAGGCCACCAGGGTCCCCTACCTTTTGTCACATAACAACACTAGGTCTGGCATATGAAAGCCTTTTTGCCCTCTCAGGTCACTTTGAAAGCTTTGCTTAAGGAAAAGCAGAAATTTATACAATCTTTGGATTTTAGAGGCTGCAGCTTTGTTTATACTAAAAAACGTGGGCTTGGTGGTGAGATCAGGATCCTCAAAGTGCAGCAATGAAAATAGGAAAGGGAAATGGTCTGAAAACACAACCAAAATACCTGATGGCACACACATAAGTAGTAAAAGAGGAAGATCTCAGAAGTGCTGGCTGTAGGCCAGGAAAACACTGGAATTTCACATGTTGAAAATTCATCAAACCTCCTTGGTATAAAGTTACAAGCAGGCCACTTCTGAGCAATAAATGAGTCTGTATTATCCCAAAGCCTTAAAAAATTGAATTGACTAGTGAGTGGGAGCTTGGAAATCCTCCCTGAAAAATTCTTCCCTTCAGCTTCAGCCATGGCCAAGGAATAGCAGGTCTTTTATGTTTTTTATTTTTTTTTTAGTTTTCAAAAAAAATAAGAGCTGTGCAGAGCAGCAGATATTCTGCTTGAGTACTGCAAAGACAGCAGCCACACACATAATCACATTATTTTACTTTTCTACACTCTGTCCTTGATATTTTTCCACTTGCATGATTTATTCTTGGCTACTATATAGCATAAATCTATACAAAAGATGTAGAGCCCTTTGTCTGAGTGCTAAAACCACAACAAATAGGCAATAGGATTTAAAATACCATAAGCCAGCTTGAAACATTTGATTCAACAGCCATCAGTTGCATGAAGGCACAAGGAAAGCTACTAGAGTAGGTTTTTTACAGATGAGTGAGTTTTAAAAGTGGCAGTAGAGTAGGCCAGGATCTGGCCAAAATGGTCTTGGAGCACCCTAAAGTTATGATGCTTCTTTGAGAAAATGAAATATTTTCACACAAAACTCCCTCTCCATGAGTTGCCCTCTGCCAGTGCCCCACCTATATCTGAGCTTTCTGCAATGGGATGTGAATTACAGCACCTCACTTTCTGGTTGCCGAACTCCATCACATTCTAGAGCATCTTGAGTCTCTTGTCCTTTGAAATAAGGGCCCCTTTTCAAAACACTTCCAGTTAGTCTGAGCTGAAAGCCTGAATCCAGAATTGTGGGAGAGATGGGGAATTGTGAGGGAAAAGATTTCACCACCAGGAATGCCAGCCCTTGATGGACCTTGGCAGGCAAGCGTCAGTTTTGTTCCTGGAAATGGAGGTACATCTAGAACTTGGAAGAGCAGAAAAAAGCAGGCTGCTGCCTCTAGGTAGCAAATTAGAGTGGCAGAAAGAAGGAATGTTTGGCTTTGGGAGTCTCCTGTGAGTCTCATAACTGCATATTGAAGGCAGTTCCGTCTGGAATGACTCAGTGCGTGCCACAGCTCATGGGTGTCTTTGCTGGGTGTAAAAGAGCTGCCATGGGTTTTGGGGACATGGGTGAGAGCCTCTAGAATAGGTCATGTCGAGTCTACAGACGCATTTGGAATAATAATTTGTAGCCTCTCTGAGTAACAAATGCCTTAAATCTTACTGTTCCTATTCTCATGTCCCTCCCAGGTCAGTCCTGGGATAAGCAGATTCTGCAGAAGTTTTCTTCTGAGAAAGCCCATGACAGCTATTTTTATATATACTGAGTTGGAAATTGTTGACATCTCAAAGGGAAATATATTTTAATAGCAATTGTTTCAGTGCCAGCTCACATTTGCTTTAACATAAATGTCTTTTTATAAATGAACCCAGTTCTGTGAGAAAATCATACATGCAGTAACTTCAAAGAGCTGGCACTGCCTGGAAACCACCAGTCTCCACAGCACATACCTGTCTTTTTAAAGAAATATCGATCAGATTTAATGACTTGTGAAATAAGTCATATGTATTTCCACAATACTGTATCAGAACAACATGGCCATTTAACGTCTTGACAACATTTTCACAAAAGCCTCCTTTGCTTTTCCTTAGGGTGAGGTGCCACCAACCCCAGAGCTCCCTGGCTCAATGCTCTCTGTTTACCACAGCAGAAGATGGAGCAGATGAGACATAAATGCAATTCCTTTCTTGGGAATGCATAATACTTTTCCAGGATTGCTAAGGAAATATTCTCTGTCAATACTCAGAGGCTGAGGAATAAAAAAGGCTTTCTGACACCCCCCCTGAACAGTTAACTCTTCCAACACAAGTTTGAGAAGAAGAGAATCATATTTCCAATGACTTCATGTGCTTCTCTATTACTGACCAAATCAGAAGTAGGGGGAAGTATGGCTAAAAAACATTCTTTACGACATTTTACATTTCTTCTTTTCCTTGCTGAAGTCAAATTATTAGGATTAAACTTCAAAAGTCCCATTGGTTTCTCTGAATGGTTTGCCAAGCATTTACTGATCTATTAGCAATTAATAGAGTGTGCTTGGCAGGCTAGCAAGCTGGAAAGTATTCATTTCACATCCAGCAAGCAAAACACTTTAGAAACTCATATAAAGAGTGCAATGATTTCAGAGAGGGTTGTCATGACGAGTTTGAGTTTCTTGCCTGCTTCTATTAATTTGACAGTAATAATATAAGTTCAATTGCTGGGGCAGAATGAAATACTTCAAGAAGTCTAATATTTCCAACTCAATTATTTTAGATTTCATTTAATGGAAAATTTTGCTATTTTGTTCCAAAGTGTAAGACTACTACAATTTGAAATGCAGGATATTTCCATGGAATAGCAATAGAAAATTAGATTTTCTGACTTGCAGCTATAGCGTCTTGGTTCTAATTATATTCATCCTTACATTTGTGTGAGAGGGTACCTGTATTTTTGCAAACTGGCTTAAGTAAAAGAAAATTTGAATTAAAATAATTGTCTCTTCTAGGACATCTGTTCAACATTAAAAGAGTATCAACTCATTATCTGATACACATTATCCAAGATAATGTTAGCTTTTTTTTCATTTTATGCTTCTTTTCAATTGCAGCCTAAATTCCCAAGCTCTCTGAAATGGTGAGTCATTAGGAATGTAATTTCAAAGACTGTATTTAATCTCTTTATCTTTTCCCACAACTGATTTACCCATGGGCACAAGTAAAGCACACAAAACATATTCCTAAAGGCCCCTAAATTGTTATTTCTTCCTTATCTAGCTTTATTTTATTCTCACTTTATTTAAAACTGTTCTAAAAAGACTCATAGAGTTGGTAATTTTGACTGTGAGGGAACTGAGCGGCTTTATCACCATATGGATTGGAGCTGATGACTAGATCTGAATTTTGTCTCCTCTACTTCTTGTTTCATGTGTGTTTGATCCACAGCACTGTCTCCTGTCTATTCCTACTGGCTCTGGAATACAGGCATAGAAAGGTTTTTTCCTTTGTATCACTACTTTTTTTTCTTAAAGCAGTCTCCACATGAAATTGTTGTCTTAAGTAGGAACCATGCCAAGTAAGGTACTAAGTAACTGAAAATAAATTAATTCAAAACTGTTATTAAAGTTAGTGACTATCAAAAGTGAAAAAAAAACAAACCAAAATCAAAAATCTAACTGATCTCTTCTTTGAAGTTTAAAAGCCTGGGTAGACCACTCAGAAATAAGAAAGGGGGGAAAAGGGAGATGTTCTGTATTTTCAAATTGTTGTTAATATTTTATTTATTCTGGTACAGTACCTGAAATATATTAATGTGCATTATTGCCACATGTGTGTAATATCTTTGTAGAAGACATGGTATAGAATACAGGTAGACATGGAACTCTTCCTGCAATTATTTCTAGGGATATTTTCCTCACTTTTTTGTCTGCGTATGTAATGGATGTCACCAGTTTGTACTGATAACTTTGTTGGTGCATTGGTTGTGTAGTCACTTACCAGTGTAGCAAGCATGTACCAAATGTTACCGTCCTGATTTGGTAACATGTTCTAGTTTGAGGATGCCTTCCCAATAAGTTTAATTTTAGCTTAAATCAGCTTTCCCATCTGTAATGAAAAACCTTTCTCCCATGTTGACCTAAACTCCAACTAATTTTCCTAACAAGATGCTAAACAGGAGCCTTGGCTGTAAGTGAGACTGATAAGCCTGGACATGGCTGCAGCTGGAATGCAGACAAAAGCCACCCAAGGGCAAGCTGTCTTCAAATGTCCTTCTCAAAGTTCCTGCAGGGCAGGGTTATCTCCCACCACTGCCAAGTGTGGGGGACAGACCTCACTGCCCTTGACTGGAGGCTCTCTTCACAAAGAACACGATAGAGTAACTTCTCCCAGGCCCCAGCAAGTCCAAGTGGCTCTGCTGTGATGGTGCTTGCACCTCAGGCACTGTGCCCAGGATGCCGAATATCCAGCCACAGATGTATCCTAAAAAATATTCTAAAGAGGAGAAGTAGCTTTTAAAGGACTGCAGTGAGACAGAAGACAATTGCAATTCAGGAAAAAAAAAATCTCATATTTATCATTGAGGGAGATTGATGTATATTTAGAGGAATCATAATTTTGAACTTGATGATCAAAATTAATTGTGTATTTTTATAGCACATTCTTGTTCTAAGACACAACCCAAACTGTGCTGACACTTTGTAACCTGTAAAATAATTTACACAGGACAGTGCTGTTTTTGTCATTTACAACACAAGATTTTTTGATATGGTGACATACAAATTGCAATGCACAGACTAAAGAAGCAAGCTGAAATCTGAGGAAAACACTACATTTCAGGTTTTACTGAAAAAACATAATCTGAAAGTCAGGTCCATCTTGCAATGACTTAACCTTAGGTTTATTTCTGCAGTGTCTTGCTACCTTTCCTTCATAGTTAGGTGTTCATACTTGTAGACAGAGAACACTCCTGGAAACTTCATGCTCTGTGCAGGAACACAACAAAGACAGATTATGTTGAGACCGAGCAGTCTTTCTACACTAAGAGACACACTGGGCAAGGGAAGTGTCAGCTTCTTCTTCCAAATTCTCCACAGCTGATTTATTTAAACATAGCAAACTCCTTCTCTTGAGGATCAGGGCTGATGCTTATTATTTCTAAAAACAAGAGTCCACTGATACCCCATGATGTGCCACCAACAAGAACCTCATCATTCTCTTCTGCTCTCTCCTGTTTTTCCCTGGCCTATGATTTTTCTGGTCTTGTATTATTTTTCTTTTTTTCTTTTGACAGGAGTTTCTAATTACCAGCACACAGACATAGTTTTCCTTCTGCTTCATTAGAGACAAGGCATTTATCCTTTCTGCATGAGAAAGGCAAAGTTCAAAAGCACATCTAATTAAAAGCAACTAGCAACCAAGTTGGCCTCATGGGCAGTGCAGGAAACAGCTTGCCTGTGGACATTTTACCAGCAATTTGACTTCTGTGCTCCAAGCAGTCTAAAAAACCATTTTTTTTGATCAAAGGCTCCCTTCTCAGACTGAGATTGTTTGCAGAGTGGGCAGATTACACTTTGGAAGTGCTAAAGCCATGACTTTGCCATCTTTATGTTTTTGAGAATTACACTAAGCCACCAACTTGAAGTTGTACAATCCTTGGGTCCACACCAGTGGACTGGAACCCAAGAAGTTTACCTCAATCTGAGTTCAGAAAAACTCGGAAGCCCATTCCAGTTTTCAACCCATTCCAGGGAGGGTTGTTTTTGCTGTTGCTGAATGGATGGGTTCCTAGGTATTACTGTTTCTTTGGGGGTACTTCCTACATGAGTGTCACGTTCTCAAGCTCTTCTAGTCATGACCAATACTATATCAGCATTTATTTACATAACTGCAAGATGCACAAATCCTAGCATGGATTACTAAGTGTTCCCTTATAAAATGAGAAGAGGCAGCATGAATCCTAAGATTTAGTCCCAGCTGAGGACAGGAAACAAGGAGACAGCTGTGGCTCTCCTGGCTGTTCTGCCAGGTGGTGGATGCACGACCCAATAGTCACCAGAGATTCCCACTTGGATGCTCATACTTCAATACATCTGAAGAAATTTCTCCCACTCTCTCAGCTTCTGAATAATGCCTTCAGGTAAGAAGCCATTGAATATTTAGCTCACAAACACTGATTTTCGCCCCAATCTCCTCCAAAAAACAGAAACCTACTTCAGCTCATGGTTTTTATCTGATTTTTTTTCCACTGCCAACTGTGGAAAACCTCACAAATCTCAAAGAACACAGTCCACTCCTCTTGACAGCCCAGCTGACTGCAATTACAATGTGCTGCCATGCCATAAAGAGGACAAACCCAATATGTATAAATATAACAATATTTAAAGTTATTTTTTTAGCAGAATTTCCTTACTGGGTCTGATTGGCTCCCTTTTTTTCTTCCATTCCTTCTGGGCAAAAGATACATATTATTCCAAGAGTGTCCTAAAAACACAAGTAAGTAATAATTATAAATTTCTGCAAATAGAAATATTTAACTAAATTTTTAAAATTCATAAATTTCAATAATCTTTTGGTACACAAAGGTTGCTTAGACTTCTGGTATTTCTTTATCCTTATTTTTGAAGGAGAAATCAGTCTGTTTCTATTCTTGTTTCTTGATTTTTACAATTGATGTCTTGCTTCTCAAGATGAAGCAAACCAGTTTTTCTGGCATTAGAAGAGCTAGACAAGAGATCTACAATTTAAAAGTCAATATAAATCTTATAAAACTGGCCAACTATCAAAGGGTAAGAAAGAGTAATTCTTACACCGCTTTTAGTTCAAAAGCAGCTCCTTACTGTCCTCTAGTGGAGCAGTAATATCTTCGTATACACTGTGCTCTTTTCTTGTAATTAAACCTGCTGCCCTTGGAGAGCAATCCTTGCTCTTTCCTTTCCTCGTGACTTCATCAGCATCCGTAACATCCCTTTTGTGTGTAAAGGGGTTCTGCTCTTCAATTTCCCCCTCTTCTATATCCCAGTTCCACTTGTTCAGTTAATAATTTAACAGACTTCTACCTTCACCCTTTCTCAGAACACAAATAGGCAGAATAAAATTCTGCTAAAACGTAGCAGAATCCCACTGTAATGTCTTATATACCTTTAAACAGGCTGTCAGATAAATCATATTTTGACACCTTCAGAGTATCTAAAAAGCCATCAGAATGGCAGCTGTAAAAAGTGTCATCTTTTCACACTGTATTTATAAAGGTCTGAAAATCTTGTTCATTACACTCCAATTAGCCCAGCTCCCATGACTCCATAAAACTCATCAGGCTGCAGCCCCACTGATGTCCTTGGGGTCTTCTTTAGGGCCTCAAGGCAGAGTTGCTACTTTGTTCTCCTTGACAACCACAGCTGCTTTGAGGCTCATGTTCCATGCTATAGTGAGGGATTTAGCAGATTTTTCTCTCACTTTCCAATCCATGGGAGCAGGCTCCAATCCTGTCCTCTTGCCAAACCCCACATCATTGACCTTTTCTGCCATTTCAGTTCCCAACAGCTCTGCCCACCCACCCTGCAAAGAAAGGCTCCCAGGCACTTCCATAATGAACATTGCTGTAAAAATCCCATCTTTCCTTGTCATCTTACCTTTAAATTTTCCCATTATTGTTTGATCTTTTACTTTACCTTTCACTGATAAAGTTCTCAAAATAGGATTTATAATTATTTCTTTCAGAAACTGTCTCAAACTGATGCCTTGAGAGGCTACCTAGAACAGAGGCTAGACAGTGTTAAAGGAATAAAGTAGGTATTTATTAAAAGGCCCTCAAAGGATACTTCTTGGGCAGTACAAGAGCCTGGCTATGGCTCCAGCCAAGATGGATGGCAGGTCCCAAGTTTTCACACTTTTCTAAGTTTTGGCCCATTTACATATTTGGGTTTATTGTCCAATTAGAATTTCAGGTTATGATGTCCCATCCTCCCAAATTGCTCTCCTGAATTTGCTGTTTATACATTTTGGGCCTGAAGCTGCAATGATGTCCTTGGTTCTCAGGCTGGAAAAGGATTATTTTGTCTAACTAAGCTGTGAAGAGAACTTGCTAACACTTTACATAAAAGTTCAGTTATATGCTAATGAAGTACAGAATCTGGAAAATATGAAAGCTAAAACTTAAGGCATCAAAACATCCTACTTCATAGCAAAATTTACATTTGACAAGTTGCAGAGTGCCTCTACTTTTCTTTTGGTGAATGTAGCTTTTACTGTGTAAAGGCTCTCCCTAGTTAAAATCAGTCTCCTACCCTACTCCTCTTGCTAAAACTTCTTTTTTCTAATGGATAAATATTTATGCAGACCATCTCAGAGTTGTTCTAAAACAATTTTCAAGATACCTGCAAGAATTCCACTTTTTGGCAGCACCTGTTTTTTTTAATTAAAAAAAAATTCCAGGAAACCAGACTTACTTTGGAATGGGTTGACTGCCTGTTACAAGAAATGATTTCACAGTGTTGTAAACATTTATTGTCAGCATGAATTCGTATATATGGGAAGGACTAAAGACTTCCATTGTTATTTGGCTTTATGCCTTTGGCATTCCTTAGGGTACACCCCTGTGAAGTGCTGAAATAAGAAAACCAACTAAGCAGGTAGGATGGGGACAGTGCCTACTGTTATCCCTTCTTCTACTTTTCTGCAAGGCCTGTAACTTCAACCTAAAAGGATTTTGTGTCAATTAGCGTTACAGTTAAATTGATCACATTTGTTTTAGTTTTCTTCTTGGACCTATGCTACAACTTCTCCACCAGCAGAACCTGCCACCATTCCTATATAAAAATAGCTGAATTTAAATGGTCCTATCCACCAAGATTTTAAATACATTTTTATACCCATACATAAAGTATAAAAATAGAAATTACAGATACATTTTTATATATAAATATATATACAGATAACTCCCCAGATGTATGTATACTTTTTTATGTATGTATGTATAAATTTCAATAGTTGCTTGCTTTATGATCTCTTTTTAAAAGAGTTCTCAGTGCTTGAACCCAACTCTGTAGCTTCTTTATTCCTAGAGACCTTATGGTGATCTTTGGCTTGCCTACCTATGTAGGTATTACCCTGCCTCTGTGATACTGTATGATCTTACTTTCCCAATGCAAGTATGGAAATACATCCCCTCCTACAAAAGATTAATTTAAAATATCTCTGGATAATAATTTGTAATCTAGGTGATGACTACTGCTGTCCAGTAGGAAAACTCTGGGCAGAACTGTCACCCAAATTTAGAAATAAACAATGCTTATCTCTACCAATAAATGAGACACATATCTGCAAAGAGATTTCAAGGAAAAAAATCCAAGGAATATTGGACATTCTAATTTAAACACTGAGGAAAACATGGTGGTCTACATTTAACACCAGAATTGAAGAAAGACACTTACACTTCCTGGTTTTCACACTCCCAAAGTATGAACAGTAGACACATTTAATATTTAATGCAGCTTTATTCCAAGTAGATACAACCATTATTGCAACAAGAGAAAAGAAATACAAGAAAATCCAGAGCAAAATAAAAGCACCCTAGAAAATTGTCATTTCTGTTCCCATTAACAGACATTTACTCTTGCAAGAACAACTGATTTCAGTGACTTCAAAGCAGTTATTCACTGACACAAAGTTCAGACAGGAATTGCTGGAATTTCAGCTGCTGGCCTTAAAGAAAAAAAAAGTAGGAGACTTCTCTGACAGGTGCAAAAACGAATACAAAATGTATTAACACAATATGAAACAAACATACATTAAATAGTCGTGTTTCCTGGTACATCAGACTTGCAAACCAATTTTATAAAATGTACATATTCAATTAAACAATTGATCTATCATTGTGGAAAACACAGTTCTTTATTTCAAGTTTATATTAACTATAAATATCTACGGACAGGAGAGATCCACTTCAGGCTGGCATTCCTCACTTCCCCATCCTTTATGTCTTCTGCTCTTTGCCTTTGGGAGAAAACATCACAGCGTAAGGCTGCCGCCTCTTTGGACGTTGACAGGGAGCAAGGTCCTCTTTAATGTAGCCTTAAAAAGAATAAACCTGGGGTAAGAAATACTATATAAAAACAGAAATAACTTCAGCTTTAATGTGTGTTTTGCCTCAAAAAAAAATGACTTTTTTTTTTTTTTTGGGGAACTTTGGGGTTCTGACTTCACATAAAAGTTTTGAGATCCCAGTGTGCAAATATCATTCATTAAAATACACAGCAGCTTTCTAACAGGTGACTGCACAGTAATGCCATACAGACAGTTAACAGTGAAGAACAGAATGGAAACTATGAATTGCTCATCTATTCAAAACAAAAGTGCACTTGTCATTTTCTTTGACCAAGGATTTTACTTAAGAGTAACAAAGTATGCAAGAACTGCTAATTCAGTTCACTAACAAAAATCACTTTTGAAAATGTAAATCCTAGTCATACAGAGGAAACTTCAGGCACATGTATAAACAGTACCTCCCTCTGTTTTAAAAGCATCCAGATTTATAAAGACTGGAAAAAGCTGAACATGAGGCTATGGATCAAACACACCGTGAAAGCTCTCTGATAAGAGAAGTGGATAGAAAATTTCTATAACATACTCAACTTAGCTAACACTGACAGTGAACAGACATTTTATGCAAGTCAGTTTCAGCACCTGGCTTTTGTCAATTCCTTACTGTTGATCAGCAACAGTGCCCACCAAAATGAGAGTAGCAGATTTCTACTTCATAGTTGGAAAATTCTGTCTATGTTACTCAGTTATTTTAAAAAAACCAAAACAACACAAACAGACAGTTCAAGATACCAATAAGGAGTAGAAAATACCTATGTTGTACCCCACTACACTGGAATGGCAAGATCAATTGCTCATCATGGGAACTCCCTCGTGTTTCAATTCTCTTGCTGCACTGCTATAAAATAATTTCCTTTTCCAAGGGAGGGTTGATCTAAAGTCTGATATGCTGTTGAGAACCATCAACAACTGAACAGCTCTTCCTCCAGCCAAGAAGCTAATTTTTAATGAGGCTGCAAGCAGATTCCAAATTGGTAGTAACAAGTTATATGGTCCATAAAAATCAAGGCTCACTGTTGTGAAAGATTAAGGATGATACTGCAACACTATCACACAACACACATACACAACTCTGGCTACATTTTCCTGTGCCTGACCTGACACTGTTACAAGAACAGATAAACGCAAAGATTATTGTTTCACAGCTAATGCACAAGTGAATATATAAATGGAACTCAGAGAGTTCCTGTAGGCCTGCTCACCCCAGCACTTCACCACTTCTGAAGAATTGTACCTAGAGTACGCTACAAACTCACTGTGTTTTAACATAATTTGTAGAACCTCAGTTTTACACCAGGCTCTAAGATTTTGAAAAATTATTTAGAAAGAACAAACTTCTATGTGAAGATCAGTTAAAAAAAACCCCAAAACCAAACACCACATCTTTTCATTGTCACTAGCAAGCAGGGTATATATATGAAAAACTGTTTAACTACACCTTACCTGCAACATTTCCATTATTACCTGGTATTATGAAGCTCTAAAACCACTGACAATGGACATCAATAGTGCTGCCTGTCTCTCCTGAGTAAGTACAATCTCTTGGCCTTTCACTCTGAAAATCCAGTTCTTGCTTATGGTCAAAATATAGAGTTTAAGTTCTATGAAAATCCCAATTATTTCCCAATGCCTTCTCTAAGAAAATCTCCCTATATTCCTTTCTTAGTAGTACAAGAACTGCTAATGCCAGTGGATAATTTCACTGGGAGAAATGGTAGATAATTTCAGGGGAGAGAAAAAAAAAAAGGGAAAAAAAAAAAAAAAGCAGCAGCAGCTTTAAAAAGTACTTTTCAAGATCTTTTTGGTACAAACCTCTTTCCACACAGGTTTGGGTGGAAGGAAATCCAACCTCCCAGAAATTTTCAGGAGTATTTGGAGGAATGTAGCGAAATCTATGTCTTGAACAGGAAGCTAGTTTCTTCTCTCTCTCTTCTTCTGGAATGTCTGCATAATACTGAATGTAAGCAGGGGGAAAAATCCCAGTTAACAAATTCATACATAACAGAAACAGCTTTAGCTTTACACAATTGACATTATCAATCACTGAGTTTATTAACACAGTTATCTAAAAACAATGGTGAGGACAGCTAGAGTAGAGATTTGTTATCCAAGTGACAAACACCTGGCAATTATCCTAAAAGCTCACTGAATTTACAGACTAAGTATAACAAATTTATTGTGGCAAATCTGTTAACCTTCTGTCTTTTAACATACCATAACAAGGTTGAGGTATGTGTACAATTACTTATGTCAACAGTCTACTGACTGATTTTACAAAGCTAAGTATCACAGGTGTTGAAAGAGATTGGAATTTTAAAATTTATTAAGTGTCAGCTTGCATCTAGAAATAAAATTTAAAAAGGAAAAAAACCCCTCTACAAACCCCATGCTGCAGAATTATTTCCAGTATCCAAATTTACAGTAGTAACTGCAAACTTAAGTCAAAATGTTTCCTACTTACTTAGCCTCAAATTAGAAGTAAATAAAGAGTTAGTTTAAATAGCTGACTGACACTGGGACTCCAGAAATTATCTGTCAGCTGAGCATTCTCTACAGTAAATTGGCTACACTCTTTCAACCCTGTCAGCTGTACTGGGGGCTGCAGTGAGAAAAGTATATACTCCCTCCAAGCCTTTTTGCTGGGTGTTTCCCTGAGTAGCATCATAGAAAGGTAGAGTATATTTTTTTCCATGCAGTTTTCTCTGTTTTAATTCTAGTTGTAATTCTAATTTAATTCCTAAAAATACAAATCTGGACCTTAGAGCACATAGAGGGTCAAAATATTTTAAAAGTGAATGCACTGCTTGATTCAACTTGTAAGTCAACAGTCAGAGCCATACAAGAAAGCTGACCTCTGGGAAAACAGTAAAACATTTCTACTGAAATGTCAGTCTTGCAATTCAAAAAGGCAAATTAAAGTTTATAACTCATTCAGTCAGATGGAAAGTGACCTAGACTGGGGAACTCAGGAAGAGAACAGGATACCTCTATCACAAGAGATTATTTCATGCTCTCAGCTACTGGCATGATTTCAGAAAACCTACTTGGAATTGTAAAGTATGCTCATTCAATTTTTACTGACAAAAGTTAAGAACGAGGTGCTAAGTCAACAAAATTAACTACAAGAATTCTAGAGTGTCTGTATAAGACAAATATTGCTGAGTTTTATTTTGGGATAACTAGCAGTGCTCCTTATTTTGTCCTGTAAATAGCCTGAAATTTTAGAAATTAATCTACTAAAAGTTGTTAGTGTGCTGCATTTTTTAAAATTAAACAATCATGATAAGTAAGGAATAATTACAGATCCAACAATGAAAAGTACAGTACAGTTTAGTGGGAACAGAAAATAAGACCAACCAAAAATCAAGATAAGCATGTTTAAAAAATAAATTAGAAAGAAATTCTTTGGTTTCTTTAGGAATCTATTAGGGTTGACAGAGAATGAGAGTTATGTAACTCAGCTAAACAGCAAAAAAACCTCTCAGCTGTTTTCTAGATTGATCTCACTGTCCACAGCATTTTTAATCCACACAAAACATTCAAGCTAGGCTTTTCCATGTGTGAAGATACTGCAATCCAATCCTGTCTTCCCTGTAAAAGAATTGTTTATAGAACTCTACAATTTGCAGTTTCAGAAAGCGAGCAAACCCTAAAAATGTTCCTCCCATTAGTTTAGCAAAAATTTGCAGAATAATTCCTGTAATCTAAACACATATAAAAATGCATCTGAGTGATCCTCCTACTCACCTAAGCGTAGCTACACTTAACCACACTAGCAAGCATTACTTTTACAAGCTACCTGTAACTTCTGCCTACAATCCTTCTCTAATAGCATCACAAGGTCATAAAAAACCAAAACAAGACTTCTTATCAATAGTTCTACACTGTAAAGTGTATGAGATGCTTCCACAAAGCTTTAAGATAAAGCTTATAAAGGACTTTATTATCAGCCTGCTGTGGCATGTGCAGAAGTGAAATCCCAGGTCCTCTCAAAGTGACAGGAACTGACCCCACTGGCACCACTGGCAGTACAGGGCCAGAATCAATTTACTGATCTCTATCCACTCCCTAAATATTCCCTTAGACTGTGGCAGCTTTTCAAACCCATGTGGCTGCTCAGCAAGCCAAGGCTTTGCTAAAGCATCATTTATACTTTATCCAATACTCCCTTCTCTCACAGGCATTCAATTCAAAGCTAGTTTTATTATGGTGCAATGACACAGCCAAGCATTCCACACATTCCAAGACATTAATCTTCAATGGTGTAGACTTAAAAAAAAGCCCCCAAAAGCCAAAGCCAATAACAAACCCAAACTTTCCTAGCATTTAATGTAAAAACCTACAAACTGGAGCTGTGAATGTTTCCAGACACTCTAGTTATCACTCCAATTTGACAGAAAGTAACACAAATTGGATTTACAGAAGGAAGATCTCTAGCTTACAAAAACAGGAAATTAAAATGCTTAACACATGGCTCTGGAACCATGAATCAGACTGAAAGTTGGGGCTGTTTTGTTTTCTTTCAAACTCTTTAAATCAAACATATTTTTTAAATGGTATTTATAGTTGACTGTAAAAATTAGGTATCTGTATTTAGGGAGCTTTACCAATATTTTTCAGAAAATAATTCCATTAAAAACATACTCTAATAAATTTCAGCTAAGTAAATGGGACTTGACTATAAAGTGAATAGCAAGAGAATCTCTGAAGATGTTGGTTCTAAATACATGTGGAAATTAAGTGCAAAGATTCCAGAAAATCCATCATTGTTCAGTCATTAATCCACACTTCTACTGAGTCATCATTTATGAGCTCATAACTCTACTAATGGCTAAATATGTTCTTATTACACATATAATTACGTCAATATTTTATCTCTACACCAAGTATCTGAAAGCAGCTTAGACAATAGAAAAGGAGAAAAAGTTTGTGAATTGTGAAATCAAAAATTTCATACTTTTTAACAAGTATTTTAAACAAGTAACTTTAAACATTTTTGCAGGCATTTGCATAAATATACACATTGTCTCCTATGATGGTGCAATTATCTGAAAAAAATAACCCAGAAAAGAAAGAAAAAATCAACCAAAATGAGATCTGTCTATAGATAGACAAATAAAGGTACAATAGGATACAGAACTTATTCCAGCACCCATAAAGTTCAGTAGAGCTTTTGATCTAAAGTTTGGAATACTGTAATAGCTCTTTGACCAGCTAATTTATTTTTTATTAACAATAATTGTACTGGAACCATGATGTAAGAAGCTCTTCTGTCATGCAGATACACACAGAAAAATCAAACCCAAGTCTTTCCATGTTATATGTGGTTACTGCAATAAAAACAAACAAACCACCTGCAAATTTGGTTATCCAGCTTTGGTAAACACTTACTTCCCAGCTACTGTAGGTAATGATGATGATGCAACCAGATTAACAATTAAAAACAGCACTTCAGCACTTAAGATACTGTCTGGAGTTAGAAGCATGGAAGACTGACAAATTTTAAAGCACTACTTACTATTTCACATTCCTTACAAGTGTGGCCAAGTAATTTTCTTCTTTCGTCTTTTTTCCGAATAACCTCAATATGAGGAAAATCTAACACAGTATTCTTTCTGAAAGACAAAAATGTTTTCACATAATAGTACTTTTATTTCTTCCACATGACTGGAATTTTCAATTTTTTTACAACACAATGATGGACAACAAGTTAAAAAAATAATTCAGAAAACGTCTACAAAACTCAAATCATACTGCCTTTCATAGATGAATAGGGCAATTTCTATAAATAAAACAGTTTTCAAACATAATATGAACTTTTACATAACCAGAGATGTGTGTCTCATTATTATGGCTTTTCATAGTGTAAAAGTAATTCCTATACAGAAATTACTCAAATAGAGATCTTCTATAGAATATTTTTGTCCAAGACAGAGTTGTGCTTGCAATGATTTCCATGAGAGGAACATATGTTGGGGTTCAAGATCAGTAGTTTCTTTTCAACTTAACTGCTTTCAAAACAGTAAACAAGTTTTCCTCCACAAAGAAAACACGCACTGAGATAAAATATAAGCTAACTGAAGGGCTTGGTGTCATTACAAAAGGAAGACTCAGACTTCTGATTATACTGGAAGGCAACAGAGGAGGCACTAAGAGGTGCAGTTGTTGAGCAATATTCATTTATTGCCTAGAGAGCAAGGGGTAAAAAAAACAGAGAAGGAAAAGTTTTCATTTGTACAAGCAGCCCACAGGTGCTTGGCTCATAAATTCAGGCATGACCACACGCCTGCAAGAAGCCACACAGATTACAAAACACTGCATTCACTAAAATTATAAAAAGCAGAAGAGGCAATCCCTTCTCTTCAGCAAATGTAATAGGCATTTCAACATTTTTTTCCACTACCCCAGTTTTTATCTAAAGTCTTTTATCTAATGTAGTAGATCTACTTCTGCATCTTCTGCAACTGCTAGGCTGTTACACACAAACACATTTATTTTATGGAGGATCAAGTTTCCTATAGGGAAGATACAAAGAGCCTTAAAATGCCCATAGAGTACAAACTAAATTACCTCTCATCGCTTTTGAAATAAGGCTCCACAAAAGCTTTCTGCTTGGCTTTATCTTGTTTATCCTCATGTTCTGTAAACAGACATGCAAAACAAAGTATAAGGTTAACAGACTGCCTACAGAAACTTCTGTAAAATTATTAATTAACTTTTAAGAAATATAAAAATTCCATGTACAGGTCAGTCTGAGACAACAGATTCAAATAGATACAAAAAAAATACAGAATTGATAGAACCATCAATCAAAAAGCAGTACTGGAGCGGAAGGAAAGCAGCAGTGACACAAGCAAAAAAGAGAAGAACATAAAGGAAAGGCTGCTTAAAATACAACATACTGTAAGATTTTCCACAGAACCTAGAACAGTGAGAAGAAAGGAAGTAAATAACTGTAGCCAAAACCTGGTGTTTCTTTTAAGAGTCAATTTAATGTTCTGCTGCTGTGCCAACTTCCACTATACATTCCACATTTGTGTGGTGATAAATGAACTACCAAAAAAACCAAAAAAGAAATTCATATTGCCTTATGTTTTGTCCTTAAAAGTAATCAACTTTACCACAAACTGATGCAAAAAGAACTGGTGGTTAATTTGGCATATTTGTTCCTAAAGAACAGACTCTGATTTCAAATCAACTCTTGTAGTTTAAGTAAGCTAATAAAGACAAAACCAAATTATATCCCACTCTTTAGTTTCTTGCTTGCTGCTGCTATTCCCTTATCCTGCTCTTCATCATGAAGAGTTTCTCTTTCATCACATGCAGGAGCACTATCTTCTGGTAGGCAGGATTCATATTCTTCATGGCTTGTCTGATCAAACATATCTGTTATTTCTCCTCCTGTTATCAAAAGCACAAAGAACATCCAAATCAGTGTCTCAATGATTTTAGTCAAGAAATTGCATTTTGACTAAATGTGTATCAAAATAATTAACATTTACTTATTGCTCCAGTACCAGTTAACTCAAAAACAGCTACACCTTAATTCTTGCTGCAACTTCTCTGTCAATCTTTCAAATGTGGCCAATGCTCATTTCTTTTTCAGATACCTTGGATCCCATTTCTAAAATCTGATTAACTGCTAAAATCATTGTGAGGTACCTTTAACCTTAATACTGGTTATGTGAAATTTTTGTTCTTGTAATTATGGACTTATCCAAGCAAAAGGAAATACTTTTTGTGGATAGGAAATAGCCAGTGCCCTGCAGCCATGATTCACCACATACCATATGGTAAAAGTGATATAAACACATTTGGATTTATTTTAAACATACTAGTTCTACTTATATGTCATTAAAAACAAAATTAGTCTTCTCATACAAAGAATGATGTGATTACATAGAAAACTGTTGAAGCTGTTTACTGCAGGTGAGATCAGAACTGTTATATGGTTAAGTATTTCACCCTTTAAGCACTGTAAAGGAATAGCTAGCTACTGGCTCTCTCAGCACAAATCCTGTCTTTTTTCTTAACCTATGTTAAAAAAAAAACAATCTCAAAACCCACCACCAACTCTCTAGGAAACAGACTGACCCTGTGTAGTCTATAAATTTCATCACCAGTTTTTTACTGCAAACCATTTTCTATTATCTAGTCACACAGGAAAAAAACCTGCCCTTTTACTCTTTCCTTCTCCTCCTTCTCAAAAAACCAACCAAACAAAAAAACTCCAACAAATCCCCAAACTCCCACCATACCACAAAAAAGCAAAGTAAACTGAAGAGAAAAAAAAGAGTCTTACGTGGACTGCCTTCCTGATTTTGCTGTTGACTTTTTATTTCTAATAGCACACTGTCACTAACATAAGTGTAATCCATATCGACAACTTCCCCTCCAACTCTGGTCTGAGAACCACCCTAGGGGAAAAAGAAGCAAACATGACAATTCCACCCAGAAGCAATTGGTCAGTCAGTGTCAATGCTGTGTATCTGAAATACTTTCAAAGCAGTTACTGGCTTCTTTTTGGACACTGATTTTTTTTCCTGCAGCTTACAGCCTTATTAGAATTGTCACAGCCATTTGTCCACTTTCATACTGAGATTATTCCTGCTGAGTACAACTAAACAGTGGACATGTTTTAGGATATCTGTGGCATGAACAATATCAAATGAGCCAAATTCTGAATTTTTTTACAAAGTGGGTTTGGTCTGTCCAGAACAATGTTCACAATACTGCTTTGCAGGCTTTTTCAATATCATAGAACGTGCAGACTTATTATAAAAGTTCACCTTTGTATCAATCACAGTAATGTCCATTTTGTACTGTGAAAGATCAGCTCCTGGGTCTATGCTCCACTGGAAGTTTTCTAAAGGTGGTTTATCTTTCAGGTCTGTATGCACAGAATACGAGAAAAAAAGGACAAATAATTAGAATGCAACTCTGCCAGAAGCATCTGATCTGCTGGCTGTCCTGTGTATGTGCTTTATGATGGCACTCAAGGTGATCTGGGGTCAGCCTGGGTCAGGCTGACAGGCTTGTAGCTCCCTGGATCCTCACTCCAGCCCTTCTTGTGCATGGGTGTCACATTTGCTCACCTCCAGTCAAGTAGGACCTCCCTGGTTATCCAGGACTGCTGATAAATTATGGAAAGTGGCTCGCTGAGCACTTCTGCCCACTGCCTCAGTACCCTCATGTGGATCCCATCTGGCCCCACAGACCTGTGTGTGTTCAAGTGGTGCAGGAGGTCACTGACAATTTCCCCTTGGACTATGGGGGTTTCAATCTGCTCCCTATTCCAGTCTTCCAGCTCAGGGGCTGGGTACCCTGAGAATTACTATTAAAGATTTAGGCAAAAATGCACTAAGTACCTCATTCTTTTCCTCATCCTTTGTTTCCCCCAAATCCAATAAAGCTCATTCTCCTTAGCCCTACTTTTGTTGTTGATGGATTTTCAGAAATACTTTTTATGGCAGTAGCCAGGTTAAGCTCTAACTAGACTTTGGCCATTCTTATTTTCATACTTTATATTTTATACTTTATATTCTTATTTTTTGTGTAACTTCACAACATCCTTGTAGTTCTCCTGAAGCTGCCTGCTCCCTCTTCCAAAAGTCATAAACTCTTTATATCTGAGTTCTAGCCAATGCTCTCTGTTCACAGGCTGGCCTTCTTTCCCATCAGCTCACCTTGCAGCACACGCACGGCCTGCTCCTACACCTTTAAGATTTCCTTCTTCAAGAATTCCCACACTTCTTGGACTCCTCTGCCCTTCAGGACCACCTCCTAAGAGAGGACTACCAAGTGATCTCCTAAACAGGCCAAAATCTGCCCTCCAAAAGTTCAAGGTAGCAGTTCTGCTATCTCCCACTAACTTCTCTGAGAATGGAAAACTATCATTTTGTGACTGTCATGCTCAAGATGGCCCCCAACCATCACTTTACCTACCAGTCCTTCTCTGCTTACAAACAACAGGTCCAGGAGGTGCCTTCCCTAGCTGGGTCACTATTGAAGTTGCATCAATGACAATGCAAGGGTCAGGTCTAAGCAAAGAGTACAAGTGTCTGGTCATTGCTCCAAAGATGCCTCTTGATTTAGCTTTGAGGGGAATATTTAGATTTCAAGCTACATGGCCACGCCAACTATTGGCAAGTATCTTTTAAATTCATAATGCAGTATTTCTAAATAAAGTATGCAGTGTAACAGCTTGGCTGAGGAGTACAGAAGCTTTGATTCTGCAATGCTAGTTCAAGAAGTTTTCCACCTGGGAGAACTTAAGAGGAAAGATACATGCTCTGGAAAGAATATATGACAGCCTGTGTTGATTATCAATGAAGATACAAATTTCCTTACCAGACCACTAGGAATAAAAAAAAAAATGACTTATGCTTACACTTGAGTAATTTTCAAGTATTTGATATAGGCAGTTTAAACTCAAACTTCATGAGATTTTATTATTACACTGCAATAAATAACAGTGCTAAACAAACAGCAAAGAAGAAGATTCCTAGCCTGTCGAATGTACACCTGAATACCAATGATATATTTATTATACAGTGGCAAAAGTATGCCAGGAAGACAGAGACTTGTACATGTTGGGGGTGATCCTGAGAAATCCCAAATAGAATGTGACTGAGTTAGAAGCAGAGCAAAGGATTAAAGTGGAAGAAGGGAAGACAGGAAAAATTCTATTCAATCTGAGCACAGGCTGAAGGGGTAGGCAGGCAATAAAAGGAATATTTTCATCAAGTTACCTTGCTCATTTTGCTGTGCTTTACTTTTTGATAGTCTACAAGGGTTTGGCTGAAGTACAGATGCTGGTTCAGACTCTCCATGTCCTGTCCTTGTTTTCTTTCTACTGGGTACATGGCCACTGGCAACCTAACAACATATTGCAACTTTACTATTACCCAAAAGTCAAATAAATTACTTCAAAGGAGAAGAAAAAAGAGTCAGTAAAACATACCTTTACATCATCAAAAAGTTCCTCTGTCTCTGCAGAACTCGGCAGTGGTGCAAATTTGAAGGGGGGAACTTCTTCTTTCGTTGGGATCTGGTTTTTCCTGTCAGGGAATGCTCTTCCCATCACTGCCTCTTGTACACAGGATTCCTCTTGTACATCTCTGCCAAACAAACAGCTCTCATTGTTGGCATTTGGAACGGATGATGAACGTTCAGGAATGGTCTTCCCTATGTGTGAAAAAATGTCATGCAGAGTCACTTGCTTCAGTCTGTTTTTATATGTCTCCTCACTTCCTTGTTTTTTCTCTTGCCCACGAACTCCAGAGAAGCGATCAGACAGATCCAAGGGCTTATCCCCTGTATGTTCCCCATTAACCTGCTGAACATCAGACCTAAAGGGCACAGAGCTCTCTTTGCTGAATGATGCTTTCTCACAGCTAACTCCATTATCATCTTCAGCTTTCTTTCTCTTAGCACACCTGCCTTCTAGCTGCTCCTGGTATACAAGCAGGACATCGCTCTTGATCACCTCATTTTTAGCTGTGCAGCTGTTTCCAACACAGGTCACAGCCTCATTAGAATTCTTTCTCACAACCATTTGCCTATGGACAGAGGCCTGGCTGATAACAGAGTTGATTTCCGTCCCAAGATTCAGAGGTGCAACAAAAGCAACATCTTCAGACTTTGATCTACTTTTATGAGATCTGGAACTGGATGGATTGTTGAAGAGGATGGTTTTGAGATGAGGCTTCAATCCTGAATCTAAAATACAAGGAGCATGAACTGTACTTGAGTTGTTCTTCACGGTGCTAGAAGCTCCAAAAACAGGGGAAGCTACCCGAGAATCCCAGTCATCACGTGGTGGAGTGTTATGAGATGGATCTGAAATACTGAATACAACGAAACATGAGAGATTTTTCTGGTGTACAGATGGAAGGAGAGAAAGTGATATAAAAAAAATATGTTTCCTATTGCTAATCTGCTTTAAAGCTGTGTGAGCTGCTAGTATTAACTGAAAACAGAAGGAAGAAGAAAAATTAACCTATGCTAGGGATAGGTACTGGTGCACTTAGAGCTATAGAAGGCAAACAAAATACAGATCTCATCCTTCACTTTGGTGTATGGTGTGAAATTCTGTTCCACATTCAACTGAGAACCAAGGACAGAGTTAAGTCTGCCTAAGTATCTCTTCTATCCAAGGACTCCTTATTTCTCAGTGCAATGAAAAGGAAGGAAGTGAGAATGGTGGCAACAGAAGTCTATTTCGGTTCTTGTATATATCTTAAAACCACAGCAGATTCTCAAAGCTTCTGCAAGTGAAGGAAAAAACTGCAAGCTCCTTTCAGGTACTGTTTTTGCCTGTCATTAACAAACATACATTCAAGACAACAAATAGGGAAAAAAAAAATCAGTTTAGACTACAATATCCTGAGAAGAGTGGGAAGGGCAGCAGTCAATTGGTTTGACACCTAATCAGAGCAATAGGATCCTTCTTGCATTACAGCTCTAGGCCCGCTATCCACAGGGTTATGGGCTTTAGAAGATACCTTGCAATAATGAGAAGTTAGGAAAGAAGGGACTGTGTATACAAGAAGCCCAAACAAGAAGTTTGTGGATTAAGTAAAAGCCTACAGTTTTGCATTCTATCAGTTTCACTGCTTCTCATGTTATTTACTTGAAAGAAAGCCCTCTGATACAAAATATTTGTTTCCATTTCTATAACTTTAAAGCAAAATGCTGCATGGTTTGAAATTCTACGAAGACCCAACTTCTATAAGCCTACTTAAAACAATTGTAACTATTATAACTGAGTGGAAACACACCCTAGATTGTTGTCATCATTTCTTGATTCAGAAGCTGGCTGTTTTCTTGAGTCTTCAGACTGCATGCTCTCTGAGGCCTGGCTCACAACTGTATTAGTGAGGGGAAGATTCAGTACACTCTGGGACTCCTTGCAAGTGGTGAAGGAAAACAAAGAAAAGAAGTGTGAGAAGATATTTGATTTAAAATTAGAAATATGCTCAGCTGGCACGTAAATACTCTGAAGACCCATTAAAATCAAAACATTCAAAACTCCAAAAAATCATAAAAGCTAAGAGATGAAATTTGGACCAGAAGCTTTAAAGAAATTTTATGGAAACTGAAAAAATTCATTCACATGCATGGACACAAAAATATTCTTCATACTATAATTTTCAAGGTAGTTACCAACCAAAACCATCAAATAATCTCACCTGAGTCACCAACCAGTCTCATGGCCAAGAAACATTTTTCAATGTCTTAGATTTGATTACTGCACAAAGGGAATTTATCAGACCCAAGGATTTAGATCACTGTACTAACAAAACCTGAAAGGAAGAACCATGTCTCTACCCTCCGCAACCCCCCCAGACAGGTCAGCACAGTAATATCTCTTCATGCTCAAGTCAGCAAAGACTAAGCAAAAGCAAACCAAAGTGAGCTTACTGGAACTCAGAATACTCTTGCAGAATTTTAATGCAAAAGAGAAAAACACTGGTTTTGTAAACAACAGGCCCAAAAAGTTGGTTATGTAAGAAATTTGGTAATACTTACAGATTCCTCTTCAACGCTAAGTCCAATTGTTTCTGCAACAACTGCAGCCAAGTTAAAAGATGGCTTTGGAACAGGGTATCCTCCCACCCTTGCTTTATCTTTGTGAGTAGAAAAAAGATCACAATAAGCTACATATGCATTATAGTATCTTGCTTGATTCACAGAGATGATACAAACACAGAAGAAAAAAGATCACAAATTGAAACTGGCATTTATGGAAATAGTTAGATCTCTGTCAGATAAAGTCGTATCTGGAAGCTGTAAGTGGCAAAAGAATTTCTGATGAGAGCAAACTGCTGTATCAGTTTGATACAGAGAAAAATGTGTCAAATTTGAATAATACAGCTCCCCAGAATTAAAAATCATTGTATAAGTTGCTTTTCACACTCCTGGTACAGGACACAAATAATCTGATAAAAGCATGTAGAACAGAGATAATGTGTATTTATAATACAATGCTTGTCTTGCATATTTCCATTATTTTTAATTTGTTTTTACTAGGAAAACAAGAGTTTCCCCTCTTTGAGGGGTTTAACATTACTCTGTTCATTAAACTGGGGCAAGACAATAATATTGGAAAGCACAAGAAGAGCAACCCTGACATGCATGAGAAATTCCATGCTGATTCTCAGTCATTATTTTAAAAGGTTTGCACTTTATCAGGTTTCTGTGTTAAAAAAGGTTAAAGAGATGAAACCTCAGTTTTACAATATTTTTGCCTTATTTTGAATGGAATTAGAACTAAATCTATTAATACACTTACTTGGCACAGGGGACAGTTGTGGATCACAGGTGTCTGTCACTAGTATCTCTCCTCCATGGTGAGTGCTCACTTGTGTGGAAAAGAATGGAATTTTTCCAAACTCTAGGAAATGTGGAAACATTTTCACATGGTGAAATTATCCTTTTGTGATAATTTTGTACAGATACAAACAATGACCTAGATCTTAGAAGCACTTAAATGCGAGATTTAATATTTCAGTAGATCCAGCAATGTAAGCACATCTGATAATTTGTGACAGTGATGTGTCAGAATAAAAAGAAATATGATAAATATTATATATTAATCCTTTTTCTCACAAATATGATTTCAGCCAGTCAGGCCTAAAACACTACTAACACAAAATGACACCACCATCTAGTCTGACCACATAAAAATAGTTATTCAAGCTGTATTTGGCCTGTTAATAGGGAAATACAATTATTGAACGATGAAACATCCAAGGCAACAAAGTTCTGCATCAGCTAAGGTAATAAGGTGAAAAACCTGAGATCTGAATCATGACAAACATACACCATGCAGTCCTTTCTGCCTTGATAACCAATAGCTTTTCAAAGCCATTAACTGTGATAGTTAAGTGTGACACCACTTCTTACATATTAAACTTTGGATTCATTTAGAACCTCCATTTTTTATACAGAATATGGAGAGAGATAGGTATGCCTAGAAAGGAGAAACTACTCACAGCACTTAAAATTTCGAATGAAAAATAAAGAGCATGAATAGCCAGCCCACCCTTTTCATCCCACAGTTATTCTATTTTTATTCTTGGGAAGAGGCTTTTAGTCAAGACTAATACTTAGATGTATCCATACTTAAACTACCTTTTTTATGCCACAAGATAAATTTACCTGGATTATAAGGTAAATTGCTATTTCCTGTGTATCAATAAAATACAAGAACAAAGTGCTTTATTTCACAAAAATACTTTTTGTAGACAAAATATTTAAGAGTTATTTCTATGACACATTTCTATTTCTTGACAGAACAAAGTCTGGAAATTAAAGGCACACTGTACTTTTGAATTTAAGTCACAAAACAAATGCAAACAGTGTGGAATACAGAGAGATAATGTAGATATCTACCAGTTCCAGTTACATCACTTCAGTTGCAGAATACTTTCAGAATGTGGCATAATATCTATTTCACTCTCCACTAGGTGGTGACATTGCTGCGTGCACAAGTCAAACCCGAATAGATACTTTATCAGCCAATTTGCAGGTAGAGAAGAAACATAGGCTGGAAAACTGTTACATTTGCATGTGCACATGGGTGAATAAAAGTAGAAGGTTGAGATAAGTTCTGAGCATACGTAACAGTTAAACTGATGTAACAGTTATTGCTATAGATTTTTTCCCCTGGACTCATGCATTATCACACAAAAAGAGTAAAGGCAGAGCAAAAAAAGCACAAGGGTTGTTTGGTTGTTTTTTTAGTTTTTGCCCTTTGCAATCAAGTTTATACACCATCTTTCTCTTTAGCCCTTAATTAATTACAAAAAAAAAATTCTTACCACTGTTGTTTTCCCTAAGTTCCAAATCTGGGGGTGCATGTTCTGCATATCGGACATGTCTATTCTCTTTTTTCCTTCTCATACGATTAACCACAGAAAATGAAGATGTTAGAACTGGAGAATCTGGAATAACTTCTTCTGCCTCCACTGCTTGCTGCTTTTGCACCCTGGAGACCAAATCAAGTGGCCAAATAAAAGCCCAAGTCAGCAAGATGAAGAGTTTTCACTTCAGCAAGCAGGACAATCACACAGTACGAGAACCCAACAATTCTGGAAATACAGCCACCTCAATAACATTACACTGCAAAAAAGTTATACTCAACCCAGTTTTTAGATACATCTAACAAAAGACTGACAATTGCTCCATCAAGCCCAAGAACAGAATGCAACCTTGGCTCCTCACATTTGAAGTCAACGTATAACTGCACTATGAAGCCCCTTTGCCCAGAAGAAGGTAGGTACTGTGGAGGTTATGGCTTGTCCTCTGAAGCAGGTGCTTCTTTAGTAAAAGAATGCTGAAATAGATGGATCAGTGTCTCCTCCCCTGTATGGAAATCCCTGTACATCTTCACAGGTTATGACCCTGAGATTGGCTGAGCTGGTTAGAGCATGGTGCTGGATAACACCAAGATCCTGGGTTCAATCCCTGGATGGGCCATTTGCTTAAGAGCTGGACTTGATGATCCTTGTTGGGTCCTTTCCAATTTAGAATGTATTCAGTGATCAGAAATACTGCCTTAAATACAAAATAAAAGCTTTTGGACAATTTCAAATAGTACTGAAGAGCACTGTATTCAAAGCAATCCCTCTCCAAAGCACTGATGGTACCTCTAGCTCAACTCAAAAAGGTCTTCAGGGAATAATGTAAAAAGCATGGAAAACGAGTAATGTAAAATACAAGATGAGTTATGAAGTTTACCTTCTCTCACACTGTCAGCTCTAGCAGCCTGCTAGAGCATCAGTATATAAAAACTGGTGTAACAAACAACAATGTCTTTTCTTTCCAAAAATTCTCTCTATACATAGCAAGGAAATAACAACAAACAAGGACTGATTTTGGATCTTTGAATTTAAAATCGTTTGTTTAGTACTTCACAAGGGGCTACCTGCCCTATGGTGGTAGCAGTGAGATGTCGAAGAGACAGTAAAAGAAAAGCACACAGAAATCTAACTCAGCCTGCTTGGTCATCTTCCTGCAGTTGCATTTTTCCCTAAGATTCTCAAGAGAAAACACAGGCCAAAAGATAACTTCCTAACTATAAAGAAAAGGATATAAGGCTTTGATTTAAAGGAAGAAGAGGAAATACAGATAAATTTTTGCTTGCATTGAAGCTGAACCACAACATCTTGTATAAAATAAGGTAATGGAAAACTTAAAAAAGATGTCTGGCTTGAGACAAAAAGCATTTTTGCAGTTAGGCTTTTTACCACTACTAACTTTGAACCCTTAATGACAAATACTGATGCACCAATGTTCTCAAGTCTTGATGAATCCCTTGTGTGATTTTGTAATTTCTCATTTCTAGCACATTTACAAAGAAAGCACTGGAAAACTGTATTATCTACAAGCAATTTCTTAAGACACAAATCAAAATAAACAACAGAGAATTATACTAATCAATTTACTTTGCAAATTTAAGTTAGCTGTTAGAGTTCTCTTTAAATTTACTGGTCTTATTTGACAAATGAGCCTACTAAAAATATATTTCTCTGCACCTTACTTCTATATAAACCAAGAGGTAGTTTCTACATCCCATCACAGAAAAAAAAATCAAATGAAGCGGCTGCCATACATACTGTACATCATAACTATGTAATAAATAACTTCTGAATCATAGATTTATCTGAGATCCCAGCAGAGGTTTTTGCAGAAATTTCCTTGCTGCTCCCATCCATGCACAATGAAATCTCAATGTCATAAAGGATCAGATAATGCAATTCTTCTACACTTCCACTGATTTCACTTATATGGAGAATTCTCAGGTTTTTGTTCCTAATATTATAACTTGGTTACAAAATACAGAAGACTGCAAAAATCTGATTTCATATCATGCAGTAGAAACAATCTGCTACTTTGCACCTACAATGTGATATTATATCAATCTAAGTTGCTAATTCTAAATAAAGTACCATGACTATAGCTCAACCAAACCAACCAAATGCAGTAGTATTAAAACTGCAGTTCCATCCTTGTAAATTACTGTTCATCCACTCAACTCTGCACTTATTTAAATGATCATCTAACATGCAAAGCAAATAATGTATTGTGACATTGGTCATTGTCAGCTTTCCTGCATTGGCCAGAGATTTTTAGTGGAAGCTGGGGTCATGAAGAATCCAAGAAAATTAAATGCATATATAAAAAAGAAAGGACAATGAAGGTGCAAAGATGGCCAAGAAATACAAAGGAATAGGGCTGTAGTCATTCTGAACTGAACTCTAGTTGTTTCACTGCCTACTGAAGTTGAATTCTGACAGAGACAAGAAATAAGCCACATGCATAAAAACCCTTTTGTATCAAGTCCACACATCCTGTCCCATTTCTCCCAGGCATGTACACAACTTAGTCACAGATAGGGAAAAGTGAGATAAGTTTCAGATGATGTCAGACCACAACAAGAAAGGAACACTACCGCTGCCTTGCACAGTACACCACATTCACATATTAACAACAACATTAGATGGCACATTCTTACTATAGCAGATTAAAATTTCAGTCAATTTGTAGCTCAATATTTCTATGTCTTTTTTTTCAAAATTTACTATAGTATTTTTCTTTTAAAATTGCAAAATTATAGTAAGTTTATTTTAAAAATGTATTGCAAGATCCTGGGACTTTTTGACTATTTGACTATACTTTTCTGAAGTCTTAGTCTAGGAGGAAAGAAAAGGTAAAGAGGCAACGAAGGAATAAAAGCATGAGATGTAAGGCTTTGCTATACACTGTGATCAGAAGTCCAGAAAAACTTCTATGATAAATTCACTTCTTCCAGTTCTACTCTCAGTTTAAAACAAGATGCACACAGATAAAAGAAAATAAAAATCTGCACAACAGAAGGCAGCTGGGCTTATGTTGTTATGTTGTGGCAGCAGGCTACCTTATCACAGTCTATCTATCAGAAAGAGGAAACAAGATTTTAAGACTTAAAAGCTGATACTTATATTCCCAGACATTTCTACTGAGGAATGGGGGAATATCCCAAACAACCCAAAACTTACTCTAGCTCCTTCTGCAATTGCTGGAACTGTTCAGTTAACTTTTTATTCTCATCTTGTAAGTTGTTTTTTTCATTCACTGAAATTTATAGAAAAAAGTATTTAAAAAACCAATATACACATGTAACAAAACAATCTTGTCCTTGAAGGAAACAGAACCAATTGTAAAATGTAATACCATACAGCTTCTCTGTGGTTTACAAAAATTAAGTTTCAGGCTAGTTATTGAAAAAGTAGTAAAATGACATGTTAGAAAAGGCAGAGGTGACACAATTACTGCATCACAACATTAGTTCTACACAATCATTAATTACTTTTGTCCACATACACACAAGTGAGACTGTGTTGTAAAGATGAGTGAATTGCTCACTTGCCTCCATGGACAAAACTGCTACCTTAGACTAAGGATAACCTATGAAATACAAAGCAATTTGAATTTGCTTTTAGCCACTAGTACAACCATTAAGCCTTTCTTCCACGCTGTCTCAAACTAATGCAGTGATAGCTCCAACTCTTCTGTCCACTTTAATTTTTATGTTTTTGTTTTTATTTTGCTGTTGTCTATTTTGCCTCTAGATTCCTCAAATTATCTTTTTCATTGTTCTACAGATCTCAAGCCAAACCCATGGGAGCCTACTGTTGTGTCACAGCTCAAGATTTGTACCTAATAGGTGCCACCTTGATTTTTAAGGTTCAGAGCTATATTTAGAGATTGGCTGTACCCTGTTTGCTGTTCATCATTAAACTCACAACTCAGAACAATTTTATGTAAGCACTCAATATTAGAAGTGCTTAAAACTCTGTGTTCTGTATTAGCATAGTGTTTCCATAATTTAATTAAGCACCCAAAAGCTATTTTTTGTCTAACATTTCCTGTATTTTAAATCTCGTTTAACGTTGCTTGTTCTTGACAAATAAAGACAACTAAATGATACAAAATAATTAATGGTAAAGATACCATTAACATTTAAAAATTCTGTCCTTTATTATTGTATGCTTTATACAACCAATCTTTCCAAACACTCTTCATGAACATATTCCTGTCCTGCTTGTGTATCACCCGAAACAAACAGAGTAATTTGTGTCACATGTTCTATTTCTTGATTTCAAAATGAGCTGGCTACAAGCTGCCAGGTATAAAGCTATTTTTTGTGGCCTCAGTTGGTTATGTGACAGTTATGGGTTTACTGCAGTTAAAGTCCAAGATCAACTACAGGACACAAGCTGGATCCACTTCTGTCTGAACTTGATACTTTGCAATCACCAGTTCCTTTTGAAGTCAGGGTTTTCTTAGGAAAGCTGGCAATCATTCTAGCTGTAGGAATAAACAGAAGCAGTCACATTTTATCTAAAGTAGCCACTTTACAGTGTAAGATTTTCCACATCAGTTCACTTTCAGTATCAGCACTTCAATCTCAGAAGGTGGGTCAAATGACTAGTCACTGGTATGTTACATATTTTCAGACTGTACAGTTAAGTATCCCCTGACTGAACTTTTTGGGCTTACTGAACACACCACATATAAATTATATCAAGTTACAGGAATTACTGGAGAACTAGTTTACAAAATAGCATGTTTTGTCTTCAGGCTTGGGGATAAAACTCACTAAGCTCAGTTATAAGTTTGAGGTTCTGCTGCCGGATATTTTCAAACTCTTGCTGCTTCTTTCTCATATGTTCTTCAGTTACAGCACAGCGATCACATAACCCCGCTCTCAATCTACAATAAAATGAACAGAAAAAGGTCCCTCTGTTAAAAAAATATTGCTATGCATGAAGCAGATACCAATGTTTAATAGACCTTTTGAACAATGAAAACCAGAGAAATTCTGAGAGCTATGCAGAACACCACTAAGTACTGTGGTTTTATACATTCACATAGCAATGTTTTGAGATTTCCAAATGATCTAATACTATATCCTCTAATGTTTGCATAAATGATTGTAGGTACTGGATACTTCCAAAGCAACATGCATTACTTTATATAATAAAGTGGTGCATGCTACACCTTGCCACTGAAATCCTTTGTAAGGCATCCTACCAAAAATACTGTTGGATGTAAATCACCATTTTATGTAAAGTTCATTCAAGAAAATACAAATAAGCAAATCACTTGACTAAATAGCATTACAATCTCATTTAAGAAGGATACGTACTGTCATTAAGCAGAATACTAAAATAAAAGCAACAAAAAGCAATTTCACTCTTAACAACTGCCAAGTAAATGTGAAACCCTTTATCTAAGCACAAATAATTTGAAGTGGACACAAAAGTTCATGAGAGGCATTGACTCCACTGTCTCTAATAGTGCAGATTAGCTGTTTAAAACACATCCATGATCAGAAAAGGACTGGTTAGAATCACTCCATCTTACCTGACACATTCATTCATGCAATGAAATATGTGCTCATTTTATAGTTGATAAATGGAAAGTATTTATTTCTGGTACACAGCAAATAGCTAACAGTATTACCAGAGTGAAAACCATACTCTCCTTTGCCTGCTAAATAAGAAACCAGTTAGTCAAAAGTTCTCCATTGCTGATGCTACTACATCAAGTATTAAATCCCAACTAAACAAACTGTATGACTTTCCAATTTCACAGCTGAATATTGGAAGCAAAAACCACACTTATTTATTGGTGTTTTAGTATTGTGGAATTATGGCAAGAATAAAATACTGAAATGCCTTTTCATACTAGCTTATCTGGATGTGTTACAAACACAGCATTACAATTTCCTTGTATTAAGTCAGTTGAAACACTTCTTTTGTTTTTCACAATGTGAGTAATTAATCTGCCAAGGTATTAGAAAGGTCCATCCAGACCATGAATGCCTCTCTACTTACATGGTATGAAAGTTTATTACCTGCATGGCTACAAGCTTATCCCTAATGCCTTTCATGAGAATGGAGTTGAAAGTAAAAGTAGAGTATCACAGCCCAAAATTTGAGGTAGCACAGGGACAGTGGTAAACCATCTCCTGTTCCTAGAAAGCTTCTGAGAGCCTATTAACAGCAAATTTCACATATACTTTCCAAAACAGGTATAGTTTTCAAAGAAGGAAAAATGCACTGTAATTTCATGTCTGTTACTTTTGCTTTGCTGCACCAGATTAAACAGAAACAAATTAGGAAAAGGCAGAATGGATCAAAATGTGAGGAGAACACCTAAGTCCGAAAAAAGGTAAAAGATGGAACCTGTGATCAAATTTAGGTAAAACAGGCAATTGGTAAAAAAGACCCCCTCAAATTGAAACATTTCCTAGTGAGTTATTTCATTAGTTTCACAACATAGTATAGAGCCTTTGGGTTTTGTACTTGTATTACATCTTGATCAATATAAAATTTAACTGTACAAAGATGGATACAAAAGAACAAACCTGAAAGTGTCTGTTTGCTTCCAAGCTGCTCTATTCTAAGTTCTATTGAAACAGAACTAAACAAGTTAAGCGCTTTGAAAATAACAATACAACAGAAATTATTTATTTTTATCCATTACTGATTTTATGTTTAATTACATAGATGAGATAAATAAATATATATGTTATAGATTTATTGATTGCTCTTCAGAAAAATGTAAATTTTACACCTTTCTCTATAACACACCATTTGCATTGCATTAGAAAAGAACTGGCTCACTAAAAAAAAATAAAAAACAATAATCCCACACTAAACCACAACAAACTCAACTTGCAAAGTATCCAGAGCTACTCTGCAAGAGTAAAATTCAGCCAAGTCAAAAGCCAGAAGACAGTACTTCACCTGTCCTCTAAAACCTTGATAGTGTCATGAAGTGCTTTTTGCTGTTCTCTGAGCTGTTGGTTTTTGCTATAGAACTCTTCAAGCCTCTCTGCATCCCTGAAAAGAAAAGGAAGAAAAATTAGTTCTAGCTTTAAATTGCAGTAATTACTTTTTCACTAGAGAATTTTCTCTGGCATGTTTCTTTCATACCATCGGGAAATGTGATTATCATGAGCACAAACATTATGTTGAACATACAAGAAGTTAGTGTGTCTGATTAATAATTTGCAAATTAGAGGAAAGATGCAGCTAGTTTCTAATTCATAATAGAGGTGACCTTCTGTTACATACCTTTTGCTCAGGTAAAAAGTAGAATTAACGACAGTCAAGACATAAAAACTAACAAAGTTCAACAATTTCAGAGAATAAGCTCAAACACTTCTCTTACACCTTACTGTGTTGTGGAGCTGTGGGGAATCTAATGGGAGCTTTCACAATAAGGTCATTTTGTTCTTGTCATATCAGTGAGTAAATTCTGCAGTGTGGCAAACCACATTAGGTTTGGAAATCTCTGAAAAGTCTTTAGATCCATTAGAGATTTACTTCCTCAAGAAGAAATTCTCTACAGAGCATGTATTCCCATAATATGTATAAAGACAAAAGAAGTCTCTTTACAAAACGCTCAGAAGCAGTTCATCTTGTAGAAAACTCCTTCTCTAAAAATCAAAACTTACTAATTGACAAAGAATATTTTCTCCTTAAAAGAGCTAAGGAAAAATAGTAATGTTGACTCCCCAATTTCAGCTCCCTTTCAATGTTATTATTAAATCACAACAACTCTTCAAGATGCAAACATGGTATGAGTGACAAGACATGATTATTTTCTACAGGGATATTAATGTTCAATAAAAGCTAAGTGCCTGAATCTGTGCAACATGACAGTGACTAACTTCTGAGAAATTCCCAGTTCTTCTTTCTATCATGAAATCCTTTGCATATATCCATGAAAGCAGTTGTTTGTTTTCAGTGTGCCTGAGATGGATTATTTGTGGAAGTCATGAAATTGGCTCATGAAAAGCTGTTAAGCACACACACACACCAGGAAATGAAAGCATATTTACTAACTTGATACAGTTCTTTTACACAAACAAACTTTTAAACTGGCACTATCCCTTTAACACGTTTAGCCAACCACATTTTCATACTGCTGGCATTACAGTAGTTCAAGAAACTAGCAATCATAGGTCATAAAGTGAATGGGACAGCTGGAAGCTTCTACAGTGTTCAGTCACATTTTATTAATCTTTAAATTTAACAACAGATGCCTTATTTTTCTGTACTGTCACACAGACCCACATAGGCCATTCCAACTACATATTCAACCTATAAAACAGTTACATGTAAACAGCATGAGGGACTACTTAAGGCTTGTACTTCTACTTGAGAAACACAACATGTTAAAGTTCTCTTAGTTCACTAACTAAGTACAGCCAGGCCATGGCAAAATTCAAAGTCTGACAAAAGCAGGCTGTATTTTCCTGATGTTTAGGACATTAAAAAATCCCTCCAACAAAAAACTAAAACCACCAAAAACTCCCTCATTTTTTTCTGTTTATGCCACTCACAGGTGGCTTAAAATAGCAAATTTAAAAACTATGTCTTGTCAATTAGATGTCATCCTATGGCTTTAAGTCATTTGCACTAAATAAGTAAGATATTAATGTACACTAATACTACATGCCTTTCACCTAAACCCTGTAAAATCCCCCATGAAGACAGTAAAACAACAGAAGGAACTAGGCTTTTGGTTGGGTTTTCTTTCCTTATAATAATTCCAGTGCAGCTGATAAACAAGACAGACTCTGTGGCTATGAAGGCGCTGCATAATGGCCGGTCTCTGACCCAGGGTTTACAAGTCATTAGCTCCAATGCTGGAGTGGGATACAAAATAAGGTGCTCATTGTCAGCTGATTACCAAGTTTGAAATACTAAACCCCAGGTATTCAGATGCAGCAAGGAGAACAAGACCTCCTATGTAACAGTGCTGTATCCACAATGTGGCAGCTGTAGAAAGATTCCAACAAACAATGACTAACCTATTTGGTACTTGTTCAGTCACATCACTGTTAATATTTCTCATCTAGAAAACTGACTGATCAATTTAAGATTCCAGAACAGGGAAGCAACTTATGATACAGCAGGCTAATATCAAAAGTAAGGGATAATTTCATTATTTCAGATTAAAAATGAGCAACTATTTAATTTTAAAATTATACTTAAGAAATAAGATACCTTGTAAAGAGCTCTGTACATCTTCAGACAACTTTAGCTGAATTATTAAAGTAAGCAGTGTTTTTACACTTCTAAAGGAAGAATCCATGAAACCTTAATTGATCTTACAAGAATTGCATCTCATTAATGGGACTCTGACTCTCCTTTAATAAATTATATCATTAAGATGAGTACTTACAAGCATCTTTCCTTTTTCAACTTAGATATTTTCAGCTGTAAGCCTGAAAAGTGGAAAGAAGAATTACATGTTATAGAATTTTGATTTTAAAAAATGATTGAGACAATAAATTAACTCCCTGTTTGCCACTGTTATCTGCAAAGAGAGACAAAAAATGTCACTAATCTGGAGAGAAAAAGGTTCCCTCTGGACTTTTTGAAGGTGTTCTACAGGATCTTGAAAACAAATACAGTCATTGTGATCTCCAGGAAATAAGGGCTTAAGCAAACACACAGATTTCAACTTACACAAGTAAACAAACACCTTTGTGAAATAACCACATATGAATAGCGAGCACTGTCAATATTTCATTGACTATGCCCACAGAAGTAGCATAAAATATGTTCTGTGTGCACATAAATTCATAATACAACACTGGAAATGAAGCATCCAATCACTGAATTGAGAAATGCTTTACAGTGTATACACAAAAAGGAAACAATAAAAATATGTGATTCAAGGCTTTAAAGCACAGAAGGACATCATCCTTCTTCAGAGATGTGCTACCAGACTCCCTCAGTCAAAGCTTCCTTGAAATATCTGAAAGCAAATTGATGATTGATATTTCATCTGTGGCCTGTCTTCCCCTAGGAGTTCTATGCTCCTAACTCTATATTCTGAGCAGAAGGAAAAAGGTTTTCAAATACAACTGATGCTCTCAGCAGGAGTGGCCAGCTGACAGCCCAGGGGACAGAACACTGTTCAGCCAATCTGCTTGCAAGGCCTTGGGTGCATTTGTATGTGCACAGAGACAAGAAGATATTCGTGCACAAAACAATTTAACAAGCGGGACTCGGTGTTATGGAAATTTATATGATATTACCCACACACAAGCTGGCCATTCCTATTCTAAACAAACAGAAATAATCAGATCCCAATGACAGAACAGTTTCTTAAACAGAAAACCAAGAGAAATTTCCATATCACATCAGAAAATAACATCTCCTAGCATGGTTATTTTCTTCTAACTATGAAAGGTTGCTATCAACTTCAGGTTGAACACGAGGTGCTTTGTAAGCTCTCATGGAAAAGCATTATGCATTTAGGATAGCAGGATAAACTTATAAAACCAGAACACTTGTAAGAAAACCTCAGACTATTTTGAATTTTAGCCTAAATACAGAGCTGATACTACATCTTACTATAGAAAATGTAGGTTAAGGCAGCTAACAGACTATTTTTTTCTCCACTAGCACACTCAACTAGGAATAGCTCTAGGGAGGGAAAAATTAATTGCTTGAGAAGGTTCACTCCTCAGGCCACTTAAAATGTCAAGCCAGCCACAGACTCAGTGAACCCATACTTGCTGCAAGATGCCAGTGAGACAATGAGTTAAAAATGCAGACACACTACTTTAAAAAAATTCTTAGGAACTATAGCAAGAGTTCTTTTATCTCCAAGTGTTCAGCACCTGTAAGAAGTTATGTTCTATCATGCAGATCAGCAGAGAAAGAGGGTTTATTTTCTTAAGCAGTTGCTATTCATCAAGTCAATTAGGCATCTGCAATTAGAAGCCCTATAAAGCTTGCTTTAAAGCTGCTCCACGCCCATCGGAAGGAATGAAGCTGCACAACAATGCATCTCCTGTACGAACAGGTACTCTGTTCAGTATTTAGGATTGTAACTTTGGCAACCTGAGCGACCAATTGAAGAGGCAGGGCTCAAAAGGCCCAGCACTGTGCTACAGGTAACACTATCTCCCCTCTCACCTGAATTCAGGAGGAACTAAACTAGGAACTTCAAGGTTGCATTTTTTCTTAGTTCAAATGACTGCAATGAGAAGGCAGGAAACCAGCCTGCTACATTCATCCAAGAGCCTTGAATTACTCCATCTGCTGTAGTCTCTCCCTTTTGCTTTTCCAGAGCATTGAGAGTTTTTAAGCATGCTCATTTAAGGAGCTTTGCTTTTTCAGGTTTCCTTATTTAACATAAGGAGCACATAAAACTCTGTGGAACTACACTGTGTCCCTTCCCAATTCAATTTTATCTTTTGCACAATATTTTTATGGAATAGACAAGTTGTAGACTATATAAATCTACATTAGCTAAAGCTTGTAAGTGCATTAGTAAATGACACTCTACACCTATTAAAGCAACAGAGACCTTATTTAAACTATCATTAGGCAGGTTAATTAAACTATTTTATGAAACTTGTTATTTGATTAGACTATATAGCTGTAATATTTCAATTAATGGCTATGGTGATTTCTGTTCCGATGAATTTTCAAAAGCATTAAATGCACTTCCTTAAAGCTGACAGTGCCTGGGAAGACCACAGAATCTTTATCAGTGAGGATTTCTTGAAACAAGTTGGACAAGCTACTGTCAGCAATGACACAGACATAATCCTACCTCAAGGGTACAGAGATGGACTAGATGACCTCCTAAAATCCCTTCCAGCTCTGTTTTCTATAATTATTTACTTTTGAGGAACTTCCAGCCATTTCCTTTCCTACAGCAATCTATCAATGAGATTGCTTTCCTCCTAAGTTTCTCTCCTTCTATGATTACAGTTTTTTGTCCATTGATATCTTCTGCTTTTCAGAGGTAAGCAATAACTAAAAAAGAACTAGACCATTCTTCTACATAAAACACTGCTCACATCTCTACACTGATAGATATTTTTAGAGTTTCAGATTTAAATTAATCCTCAGAAACCATCTTGATCCATATGCAGCAAGCATCTAGATAATTATTTCAAGCAAGAGGTAAAAATTACCACCTATAGAAATAAATCAGTTCACAAAAAGCATTATTAAATTCCTCTGAATCTTCTGGGCATTGTGGAAATATCTCACACATAGGAAATAAAAGCAAAGAGTTTTAATGACCATTATTCTGTGTTGTTGAGAACTTCTGAGCTCCATGAAAAGTCAACTGACACTGACCATATACCCAACATTTTGGAAACTGGGATGTAGGTGTCCTATCCATTGCTTCATAATGAATTTAAGTCTAATAATAGCTATTTTTTGGCTGAGAAAGGCCAAAATTTGGATCCTTTTGGAAGTGATCAGTTTAAAAGCACAAGAAGCTGGATTTCTTTACATAACGGTGAAAAAACACACCCTTTACAATATAGTAATATAAAAATTAAATAAAATCCCTTTCAAACTGCAGGAGTTTAGAGTATTCCTCAGTCTACATTCTATAGATACAACTCATATAGCATGTCAAGTTCATGCGTAATAAATTCTACTTTTCATGGATTTTAAATTAAAGAACTCCACCATTTCAGTGTTCAGTACATTGTACATGAAAGAAGCTTTTTCAACAACTACTAACTTTCCCTTAATCCACCTTCTACCACCTTTAAAATAATTTTTGCTGACATTCAGATTGGAAACTCATGAGTCAATTTTAATTCTTATTTATAGACTTCAGAAACAAGCAAAGTCTAGGCAAGTCTGTGTTTGATGTTTCTAAAATATCTTCCAGTACCATTTTCTATAAGAGGATCCCCACCTTCTGAAAAAATTAACTATCCTTCAGGCATGTCTTTGATGTTATCATGGAAGACCTAATTTTACCTAACACAGTGTGGGACATACTGACAAAGGGCTAGGCATGAAAAAGACTGCCTGGTGGCAAAATTACCTGGCCACACCCTGCATGCATTCTAAAGAGTATCTTGCTGGCATAAAGAAAACCCAAACTTGCAAATCACGTGCTGCACACCCCAAGAAACTAGAGAAAGGGTCACTTAACATAAGTCTCTACATCAGAGCTTTTTGTTTGTTAAGTTTTTGTTGTTCAGACATGCCATAGATTGCCAGATCCCATTCTGTCAGTACTTCCGCGTTTATCTGTGGTTGACATCACACCCACTCCAAAAAGAACCATCAACAATTTCAAAAATAATTATTTAAAAAAGGGTTTTTTTGTAAAACTGTAGGCCATATGTTAATGTAAAGAAATGCTACTGTCTACTATAGTTCTTTTCCAGTTGCCATATTGGTATATGCTTTTGGGTTGCTTGTTTGTTCTGTTTTTTTAATAATCAACAAAAAAATGTCACAACCTAGCACTGCAAATAATTGAATCAAGACTTTCAGTAGGAGGCATATAACATTTATGAATTATAAAGCAATCTCCAAGAGTTTTTGAAACCAAGAAGTGATGGTCCAACTGGGCCAAAATGGAAAGACCTGAAACTGTTTTGAAGTTAGTAGAAACAACCAAGGCCACTGAAATGCTCTAGGTAAAGATCCACTTGCATAACTACACCTCTTAAATCACAAAAACTCAACTACTTTTATTCCAGCCTAATATAAATACTATTTCATACATAAGGATAAACTTCTTAGAAGACACAGTTTAATACTGTTTCAAGTCCATCCAAAAAGAATGGATTGTGTGACTTTAGGTAAGCAGAACAAAATGTTAACTTATTTAATGTTTTTAGCAAAAATCCCTTGTGAATAGTCCTTGTAAAACAATATTACAATAGCAATACACATAGTGCAATAATTCATCTTTTCTGAATTACTGAAGAATGAACAGACAGTAACAGCCAATCTGTAGTAAAATTGTTATTACAAGTCACATAATGTATGAATAATCACATTATAAAAACATTACAAATTTTGTTGAGAAAATGCAGAACACTAAAATCTGAAGTAATAATTTTCCCTTCAGTAAGACTATTCTGCAGTGTGATTTTGCACAATCAATAGGGGAAATAAACAATACAAATAATTTTAATGTATCTGAAGCCAAAAGAAAAAGAAAATAATCCATTGAATAACATGGTTTGGAAATTTGAATCACAATCCATTAAAGGTGAAGTAACACATAGATATTTTGTAGGCAAGCAGAGACTCCATGTAACATTGTGTTACTTTTTATTCACTGACCTAGTAAATCATTTATAAGTGTTGATAGTTTAATCCTGTTAAACCAGGCTTAGGTGGTCAGTCTCTAAGGATCATTTGTAATCATCAGGTCCAACTTTCTGCATAACTGAAAACATTAAAAATCTATTTAGTTCACTGCAGAGTATTTTGGTTCAAAGTTTTCCTGTGGTAACTGACAAACACCAACTTTAACCTGAAACACAACCTTCAATGATTTACCTTGTACTTCTTTATCATGACATTCCTTCAGTTTGGACCACAATTCTTTGAAGAAATCTCCTGCAGGTTCTGCAGAACTCGGGCTGCCACAGCTTCCTCCAGATGCATTCATCTTGATTTTTCCTGCTCCCAGCTTCTTTGACTTGCAGAACTGGCTCACTCTCAAACTTGATATTTTAAATTACATAGTTATGAAACTGTTTCTGAAGAGGGGTGTACATCTGTAACAACAGAATGAAAACACTTACATTTGAATTTATCAGAGCATAACTTGTAGTCATGGATCAAATGCAAAATTTACTGTCTATCCTTGCTGAGGATATGTATTTATACACTTTCATACTGGCAGTCACCCTGAAAGCTTAGATGCTGCTAAGTATTTTGCTGCAGGTAATTACAAACTAACAGAATTTTCCTCCCCTTAAAAAGCTATCAACTTAAAATTAGGTTAAAACACTTAAGAGTCTTTATTTTTTTTATCTAAAGATAGATTTATACCGAATTCCTGTTTTCTAAAAGTAAGCCATAGTGCCAAAATCTGGCTGTCAGCAAAAGCATTTGTCACAAGTTTTATCAGAGATGGATTTGTCTATATACATCCTTTACATAAACTTGGATTCAAATTACATCCTTTTACAAAGAAAAACTCACATCCCCTTAAAGTGTTCACAATTTTTAAATAAAATTATTCCCATTCCCTGATGAAAAAAAAAAGGAGAGTAATCACAAAAATCTATAAATCTCCAAAATATTAATATTTGAGAATATTTGAGAAGAACAATCAAAGTCAGCTAGCTCTGTCTTAGAAGCCTGACTGCCTACAAAATTTAGGATAATCTTACCCATAATTTACACTTGTTTTGAAGGATTTTTTACAGAGATGATGCCCTCAGGCAAACTGTAGAGGAAGCATGGTCCTCAGATCTGGCTCTGAGCCAAGGCAAGACTCAATTCTACTGGCACTGGGTGTCCAGTACTGAAATACTCCTGTAATCTCTGTCCTTCAGTTCCCTCTGTGTGAAACTGGACAGTCTAAGTTTTCCCCATTTTTAAGCAGTCAGTTTAAAACAAACACTTCTGAAAAGGGACTGTCAGTGCCAGGTGGACATAGCTATCTCTATGACCTTGTAATACAAAATGCAGTAAGGAAAAAAAAGCTAGATGTTTTGTATTATTCCTAAATTAGCAACTTGAGCAAGCAAACCACCATGCCTATTCTGCCAAATGGAACCAACAATTTGCTCTCAAATTTTTGAGGTATAACTCATAGTTCAGATGATACAAGGCCTATGATTAGTCAAGAAGCTGCATTTCCTATCTTGAAAGCCTTCAAACAACTCAGCAGTATCTGAATGCAGCTGCTGGTTTAGCTGGTCCCCCAGATTCACCACAATAAAATGTTCAGTCCAGTGGTCAGTAACCAAGTGTAGGGCCTGGAGGCTTCAGTTCCACTCTCCTGTCTCATCTCTCTGTGCACCGTTTTAAGTCTCTTTTTTGCAGTCTGGCTGTCTTTACAATGGAAAAAAAATAATGGAACAAAACATTATTCTCAACAAAAACATTTGATTTATATGCTTTCTATAGTATAAGGATATTTAAATGTTACACTATTGAAGCCGGCAGCTCCACATTTGCTTTAACCTGCTCTGTCCATAGCAAATTCAGTGCCTATTTCAGGATATGGGCTTCATGTTAGCAAATGTTATCTTCAGAGAAATCCTTAATAGAAAATAAAATTACCCTTTGAAATCAGCAATGCCTACAAGTCTTCAACAGAAGTTGAACAGTGATTTGCTGGCATCTTTGCAGCTGAAATGCTCCACTTTGTGTGCACCCACATTAAGCCGTCTTACAACGCTTCTTTGTGGAACCAATTGCCTAGTCAAATTAGGAATGGCTTTTAAACTCTTGCTTTGCACCTTCAACAGATGTTTCAGGATCAAGCTTTTTCTGAATCAAGCACTAGGGCAGTGAAAACCACATGCTTGCTTTCACTTACTGTTTCAGATTTAAGTCTTGTCAGATGACTCATCCCCATGGAAAAGTCACCTGACTCTAGACAATAAATGGTGTCCGTAGGGTTTGTTTTGGGGTTTTTTTCCCCCAAGACGACTGCAAGAAAAAAAATACACAAAACCCACTCAAAGTTTTTTGCAAATTATTAGTGCATCAACCGACTACAAATAGGGAAAAAAGAGCAAGGCATTTTCCCAAGCTTCATCTGCTTCAAGATCCCAAAATGATACATTGCTTCCTGCAGATGGTTCAACCTCTCCCTAAAACTCAGGGAATGCAAGAAGCGTTCAAGCAGAGCCTTTGACAGGCCTGGGCAGCTGCACAGGTGTAAAGGTGATGGCTTAGTCTCCAGCCCTAAGAAAGCGCTTTCCATTCCTTAGGGGGAAAAGCGCCAGAGCTGGATGTAGGGACACTGGCAGGCAGGAACAGCACTGGGAGCTGTTTGGGGATGGAAGCACAGAGCCAGCCCCTCTCCCGGATGTCCTGCCCTGCTGCTATCCTGCCGACCGCCGCTTTCATAGAACCACCTGAAAGCCTCCATTTATTTCCCTCTTCTTCCACAACCCAACTCCCTCCAGCACCGTCAGGCTTTCCATAGCCTCACCAGTGACTGCCTCCAGGAATCCATCAGCACCGATAACGCGCCGAGGCCGCTTATCGGTGCTGATACCTTTCCGCCGGGGCCACACCGCCCCTCCGGGATTGCGGGGAGCACACGGCCCCGATCCCCGCGGCTGCTCCTACAAACTCAACTCCGCTGCACTTCCCGGCGGTGAACTTCGCTCTCCTTTCCCTCCTGCACCAACACCGCACAGAAAACTCACTCGACAGACACGCCGGGATGCTCTGGGAAATCCTGCCATGATCAATACTTGGGAGCTTCCCGCCAGGCTCGGGTCACACCCCGCAGCCGGGACGCCGGAGGAGGGGTATGGCATGTCCCACACGCCGCTTGTCCCGAGCGGCGGGAGCGTCCCAGCCGGAGAGAACGGGGCTCCCTCGGGCAGGCGGGGCAGCGCCTGAGGAGCGCCCGGCGGGGTCCCGGGGCCGGAGGGGCCGTATTGGGCCCGTCCCCGGGGCGGAGCGGGGGCGGCGCGCTCGCGGTCGCTCCCCGGCGGAGGATGAGGAGAGCGCGCGCCGTTACCTGGTTGGCTCCCGGCGGCTCCGCGCGCCAGCGGCGGGAAAATAGGAAAAACCGCAGCGAGCGCCTTCCCCGCCCGGGGAGGCGGGGCCGCGGGCAGCTCTCGCGAGGCTTCCGCGCTGCTCTCGCGAGAGAGGGGAGCGTGAGGGTGTGAGGCCCCGGTCCGGGCGGTCGCCGGGGATTCGAGTGGCGGGGGTGTCACAGTAGCATGGTCACAGGATGAGCTCGGTTGGAAAAGACCACTGAGATCATCGAGTCAAGCCTTTGATCGAACACCACCGGGTCAACGAGACCATGGCACTGAGTGCAACGTCCAGTCTTTCCTTACCACCTCCAGCGAGGGTGGCTACCACCTCCCTGGGCAGTCCGTTCCAATGTCTAATCACCCTTTCTGTGAAGAAACTCTTCCTAAAGTCCAGCCTAAGCCTCTTCTGGAACAATCTGAGGCCACTTCTTTTTGTCCTGTCACTTGTTGCCTGGGAGGAAAGGTTAGCCTCCACCTGGCTGCCCCCTCCGTCCTGGTGGTTGTAGACACCCGTAAGGTCTCATCTGAGCCTCCTCCAGGCCAAACAGCCCCAGCTCCCTCAGCAGCTCCTCATGGACATGTGCTCCAGACTCTACACCAGCTTTGCTGCCCTTCTCTGGACACGCTCCAGCACCTCAATGTCCTTTCTGAACTGAGCCTGACGGCCTCACCAGTGCTAAGTACAGGATCCTGCTGGCCACACTATTTCTGACACAGGCCAGGATGCCATTGTCCTTCTTGGCCACCTGGGCACACTGCTGGCTCATGTTCGTTCATTGACATCACCAGGTGTTGTCTCAGCTCTTTCCTCCTCTGGCCCAGAACTTGGGGTTTCCACAGAGAGCTACCAGAGGAAAGCCAAGGGGACAAGCCAAGCCCTGGCTGGTGCCACAGTTCAGTGCCACAACAGGCACAGAACACTCTGGAAAATCAAGGGTGTGAGCAGGAGCCTGCATTGAAACAAATGCTGCCCCTGCCTTCCTGAAAGAAGTTCTTGCTGGTTCAGATGTAAAAAGGATCATCGGGGTGTACAACTGTGCCAGAAGTGGCCTTGCCTTTAAGGCTGTGCTGTTAAATCTGTCTGTGCCCCAGGGTTCATATTCTGGTTACTGGGGCTTACACACAGAAGTTTGTGGGTGGGCTTCCCCCCACCCTCTTGGTCCTAACAGTTTCCATGGCACATCATTTTACTGTACAACAGAGCAGCTTAGGCATATTTTTGTGGTTTATGTGAGTATGGAAACCAGTAGGCACATATAATTAGTACAGTATAAGGCTGATAAATTTTTTTGTCACTTCTCAGTGTTTTTTTTTTTTTTTGCCCAAATTGCAGATCAACGTTCCTTCATTCATTGGGACCAGCCCTGCTGTCTGCAATGATATAAACATCTTGATTTTAGGTAGTTCTTAGTGATGAAATAGAAACAAAACAGAGTTTTTCACTATTACTATTCTGCCTTCACATGATTCCACTGGACCATTTTGATACATGTAGGAACTCGTGCAGAGACAGCTTGGTGGCATGACTAGAAGACATAATGGTGATCAGTTTGGAAGGAACAGTGCTGCAAACTTATACTTTCTAGATTGTTAATAGCAATATTTTAAAAGTTAAGTGTTTGGATATTTCATAATTTTTAGTAGCTGTTCCATCTAATTCTTTTTACATTACTCAGATCACTCAGGTCTCAAGAAAACATAAATAAGGAGCTACAGCATAAAAGTGTATCTGAAATACTATTTCAACATTTTTGGGGTATTTTGAAATACTGTCCGACAGAAGATGGCTCATGATTCAAGCTTCAAATCTGTTGTTCCCCATTGTTGAAAATATTCTTGGTTTCCCATCAAGTGCGTACCATGAATTCTGAAGTATTTTGAAAAAATCATGTACTTAACTTTTCTACTCATTCCTTATCATTGTTGAACCACTTATTTTTTGACTTAAATAAAATGAACATGTTGTTCAGGACCTCAGCAGCAGATTAATTATTGTAAGATCAAATTGTAAGTCTGATGCATTATCAGATCACTAGACATATGGTAGAACTAAAATTAGCTAGGTGTTTTGGAGGAAGCTGTCATGTCATAATAGGTTGTGATAGAAACTCCAGTCTTTCTAAATAATGCTTGTGGGCAGCTTTTCATTCTACTTTTGAAACTTCTGTAATCAAAAAATTTGTGATGTAGGCAAGCAATCATTTCCTCATATTAAGAGAAGCAGATGTCTTAAAGCTACGCACAGATCTGATAAGTAGCAATAAAATAGCCCTCTTGCTGTTCGATCAGATATTTTACCATAAACTGTACCTTTCTTACTATTTATAGGAAGCACTCTGGCAAATAATTATGTCATCCCTTTTATTTCCCAATAAACTCTGAGCTGTTTGTTTTCATATTCTCTCATGTTGATCTTTACAGCAGTATAAATCCACTGACTTCTACAGCGTTATCCTTATCTACACCACAGTAAGTGGAAACGGATTAACGTTAACGGTTGAACTTTACTTTTATCTCCCTTCCAGATTTATTTGATTTTATGTACTCCATAATCACATGGCTGGCCACTGAATAGATTCCTGGCTCATTGAATGTGCCAGAAAACTACTGGAGAGTCTGATATTCCACATTCACACACTGGGTGTCTTGAGATGACTAGTCTAACTGGAACTACATCTCATTCACCTCATAAGAGTAAACACACACACCTAGACAATAAAACTGTGGGAAAAATGCTTCACCGTTGCTGCGCTTGAACAGATATGAAACTTCCTGTGGTGTCGTGGCTTGTGTCCAGATTTCAAAATAACCCTTACTGTGGCACATTGAACTAGGTGACAGAACCCTTATCAGTGAGCAATTCTGCAAAGAGGGAATCTTATTATTTTGTCCTAGCCCATTTTAGACCTGGATGGTCTGAACTGTTTAATCCTATAAGAGTAGATAGAGCTGTCAATTTTCAGTTACAGTTTAGTGGCAATGCCTTTCTTCTTGATGGCTGGACTATTTACCAGCAAATCAGCTAATAACTGAAGTTCTATTGTGAGAGTACTGTAATGTTGCGGCACAGATAAAATTAAAAATAGCCTTTAATTCACACACTCCCCTCTCCCTTTTTGAGGGGTAGTACAGACGCTTCATCAGTGTTTCTAACCACTCAGGTAGCAGCAGATGACGTAGTTCACTGCATATGCATACAGAGTAGGGCTAAAAGATATTAGCAGAAAGCTTTTTTTTTGTTTGTTTCTATTACTTTAAATTTAGATGTAAAGATTAAAACCAGATTTTAATTACAATGGGAAGTCCTGTTTAAATATTTTATTTGCTTTATGCACAAAGCTAACTATTTCATTCTTTCCATATATATGTATGTGTGTATAAAATAAATATATATATGTGTGTGTATAAAATAAAATAGTGAGGTCTTTATGTATTTGCATCACATTTAATAGATCACACATACACATATATGGCCAGTGTGTTCACAACCTCCTCGACTTGCAGATCTGCAACTGAAGGATAAATATATTGCTTAATTCTCTGGTCATGTTCATTTAATGCACTTTATGTTGCAATTGCCAATAAGGTCATCAAAAAAGCCCAACTTCAGATGCAGTAAGTGAGAGTATGTGGCACAATTCAGCTGCTACCTAAATGGGATTTGAACTGGAAGTGTTGGAACTGGAAGCGCTCTGAGTAGCATGATTTCTTACAGCTGGGAAGGCACACAGGCAACAGAGCCCACCACTGCTGTCTGGCACAGGTGGTTGCTTTCTCTGGAAAAATAGGGAGGAGCCACTCCATCACCCCACTAGTTGAATTTGATTCTTCTCAAGCTGCTTGCGTAGCCACATTTGAAACTGAGCCAAGATCAAATTTCCCGATGCCAGTAGCACTGTTCATTTTAAGGAGCCCTCTTCTTTGAAGTGCTTTCACTGCTCCTCATCTGTAGTCAGCAACTGCCAGGGCTTACTCAACCCAAACTCTCAGGTCTCTTAGGAAGACCTGATGGAGGGGGGAAAAACCAAAAAGGAAACCTGAGGGATGCTGTTGCAGGACCCCAGTGTGGTGTTCCTGGTCTTCAGGCTCTAAGCAGCAGCACCTATTTGTGTTAGCTGCATGTGGAAATGTTTTTGTTCATACTGATGTTACTCAGGGTAACATGACCAGTTTGAGTATTTATGCGTATTTATCTCAGCTTTGGAAGGCTGAAGTAAAAGTTAACAGATCTGTGCAAAAAATCATGCCACTTACCTTTTACTGTAGTAAACAACATGAATTCAGGGACAGGAAAGAAACAACATATAGGAAGTAATATTTGTAATATTTTACTTACCATTTGGGAAAAAGAAATCCCCAAACAATAGCCCCTGTACTTCCAGCACCCTGAAAAAAAAAAAAAAGGCAGCTGAGGAAAACCCAAATAAAACAGAACACGTAAAACTGGAGAGGGGATGGCAAGCAGCATTTTGAAAAAGTGGTTTATTTAGTTTGAATTTTAAATATATTCAACATGTTCTGTGTTAAAATCCTATAGCTTTAGAAATCAATGCTCTCTTGTAGCATTTTAGAGGCTCTACACAGAGTTCCTATGTAAACCATATAGCTCAGCCAGCTGTAATTTTTCTTTGGAGAATGGTTTATCCCGTAGCAAGTTTTCATTATGTATTTGATAGCAGAATCAACTGAGAATATAAGAAAATGGAGCTTTTTTTCCTGGTAAGTATTATCAGCCTCTGTGAGACTATAAAATTTTCCTATGTTCTTTTCTGTTTATCTACACTTTGAAGAAAAAATTTTACACACACTTACAGTACAGCTAATGAGAAAGTGATTTCAATTCATTGATTTTTTTAAGAGGCTCAAGGGGCCTTTTTCTTGGCACTCTACAAAAGAATAATATTAATTTTAGCATCAGCCTGGAAATAGCTGGCAGTAAACATAATTGAAGCTTCCTGTTGTGTGACTACCATAAAATCTTACATAATCCAATATAGACATTTTGTATCTAGTGGTTTGTATCCACTGATTCTGATATGGGTTTTTCTCACATCGCAAAAGAGAATGGTAATTGTTTTGCTTAAAGTTAGGCAAAATTGAGAATTCCCGGGAGACGGAAGTAGCTATGTGAGGGTTTTTAAAAATGTAGCTACACAGATGTTGAGACGATTCACATTTACTTAAGTTAAAGAGTTATTTTGTCCTAACAGGCATGACAAAACCTGTCTTCATTCCTTTCTGTTCAGCTCAGCAAGTAGTTCTGTGCCCCAGTAGTTAATCAGTTACCAGATTCCACAGCTTTTGTTTTCACACTGTTTAATTTTTCTTATTTGACATAGAACCTGTGAATGGATTCAGCTGCAGATACAGGTACAACTTTCAGGTCAGCCTACCCTTTATGACTAGCACTGCTTTTTATTGCCATTACCACCACCGTTACTCATTCTAAACAGGTAAATTTCTAATAAGTATGTAGAAGGAAAGCAGTAAGAATGACAAGTAGTTTCCCTATCTTACCATGAAATAGGTAAATCTAGGCTTAAGTAGCTCACTCTATAAAATTGAACTATTAAAAAAATTAGTCTGAAAGAATTAGTAACCACACAGCTTACTGTAATGGCATTATGCCTTATCACAACACTGCTGTTATGTGACAGGGATTATAAAAATGCTGTATAAAAGAAAAGCAATATAAGCAATACTTAAGTGAACTGCTCAAAATACCAAGTCATTGGCTGTGGAGTTTCTATCTCTCACTGCTGTGCTAGGTCCATTGAACTGTCTCTGCAGTAAATACCCTGCAGACAGCAGATGATGTTGAGCTGCACACAGAAAGCTCAAACAGTTGCAATTACCAAAATTCTGTCAACCAGTGCTGTAGAGACTGGCAGTACTCAGACACATTAAGGAAATAGACACTATTCCACTTCAAGCATCAGAGAAATTTTTTGCTTAAGGTTATCTTAAATTAATTTTAAAGAAAGATTTTCAAAACTCACCCTTCTGTTTGAATTGTGAAAAGTTCTGTTCTTGGTCGGGGTGATAAATATTTACTATTGACTTCCCCTCCAGCTATAAACCTCGAGTGTAAGTGAGATGAGGAAGCCACTGTGGACCACACTAGAGAGTGCCGAGAGGAGATCTGCTGCACCTAAGATATATACAATGTGCAATGGATAACCTAATATGCCTTTCATTTAACTGGCTGGGCAGGTTTCTGCATTCTGGAGAGCATGGAATCATACCAGAATTTGTTGGCATAACAGGCCCGTCAGACCGGTTCCCGGGGCACCCAGGAACCTGCCCAACCAGTCTGCATCAAAGGCCAGCCCAACATGCTGCAGCTCAGCTCGGCTGGGGAGGCTGCTCCGCCGCGAATTATTCACGCCTCTGTCAACTCCCAACATACTACTCGGTGAGAATGATGTAGCCTCCAGCAAAATAATTTACCGAGGGGTGGGGGAGTGATACATCCTTGTTAAGTGCAGCAAGATCTTATTGTTATAAATTTTGTTTCATTTTATATGCAGATGAACTGGGCTAGAGGTCTGCCCAGCATAAGTGCAAAGAGAAACAGAGAAGAAAATGCCCTTTTTTTATAACACTAACAGTACAGACTTATAGTAATGTAACACCAAATCTTTAGTGTGACCAGCGAAAACACCCAAAATTATGCACTAATTCAGATTTTTTTCCAATAAAAAGTGTATTTATGGTGTTCATAGAGTTCAGTGTATCTTTGTTACCACATGAGAAACAGCATACTGGGAGCTTGCATGTGGAATATCCACCTTGTGACTTTGGTGGACCCCAAGTCTGTGCAAGCTGACCCTGAGTTACTGCACAGCCTATTTCAAGGTGAAACAGGTCAGAGAACATGGCATGTTTGGGCCATAACTGCGAGGAACTACAGCAGTTGCCCAGCTACAATAGCACATGGGCTGCAATAGCAGCTGTGCTGCTTCTTGTTCATGGCTGTGGGGCAAGAATACTTGCACGGCAGTCCTGCAGATTGCTTAGTTATTCAGGCTGTAGGCAGAGATCAGCATATGCCCTGACAGAAGCTGAAGCCTGCATCTGTGTAAACTTAGTACTCTTTTTTTTTTTTTTCAAATACAAATATAGACCCTAATTTTTAGATCTCCTGCTGTGATTGTCATAGGTGTTGAGTTAAATCAGTAAGAACTGTAATTAACATTTCTGGAAGTGTAGTCTTGGGTACATATACAATCAGTTGGCTAAACATGTGCTTCTTTTTTGTTTAGGCACCCAGAATTGAAACACTCAGGCTTGAAAAGGTTTGCTGTATTGAATGTTGTCAAATGCTATGTGTAACTCTAGAAAGCTGTGTTTGTTCATAAAATGATTCCACAGTGATATTTATCATTTTTTAGATCATCTTTTCTTACTTACTGATTTTAGTAATAGTTACTAGAGAACCTGTGATTAGAACAGGAAGTTACCACCAAATTCAAACGGTGCTGTGTAGGATAGGCAATGGTGTTTTCACCATTGACCTGAATATGAAGGACAAGCTGATATTTGAATATACTAAGATGATTTTACTACAGGAGAGTAACCTTTCCTATAAAACTGCCTTGAAAGGAAGGCTCTTTTCTGAAGAAGGCAGCTAACTGAGCTGAAATGCCAGATGTATGCTGTTTGTGCTTGCACTCACACCACCTTAGGCTATGATTGCATACAGCTAAGCAGGGTTGGGCTGGGTCAGTACTTGGATAAGGGATTTACAGAGAGTCCGCTGCAGGAAGTGGTTTTGGTGATTCAGGAGGCTGTACTGAATAATCGAGCTTCACTGCCAAATGTGACGGGGACATTGGGTTCTGGGTATGTCCCAGTCTTGGTGCCATATTAAATGGAAGTTTTAAAACCTCCAAAGCTCTTTCCACAAGCTCTTAATCTTGAACTGTAAATCCCTATCCAATGTGAATGTTGTCTACCTACGATTTGGTTTTATGAGTGTCACATAATTGGACAAACTGTGTAACTGATTAACACAAGTAAATTACCACCCAAAATAGCTGTAAGAATGTACTATGTGGCCAACGTTCTGCTTATATACTAGACTCAAGGAGGGATGGTGTGCTTGCTTAAAAGCTGGTCTGCTTCCAACTGTGTCAGCTGATCTCATAGAAGATAGGGTCTGAAATGTTCCTTTCTGCATCCTGAGCTCACCATTAAACTTGGAGTCTTATAGTGAACCTGATGGTGGGTCTTTAAAGGCATTGTACTTGCCATTGAACTCTTTACAGGACTCTGAAAAGCCTAGGGAAAAGGGGATGTTTACTACCTCTTCCTTTGACTTGAGAGCTTTTAAGGACCTTGTTGCTTCCAGACTCTTGTTCCCCACAAACAAAACCCACCATGTACACACCTTAGAGATTCAGCAGGGGCTTTTCCTTAGTTAGGGCTTCTCATACAGTGTCACTGTTAGGACTGAAATTTTAAGTTATGCTTTTATAATAATTTCCACATGTTACAGAAATTTAATTTTTCATAAGTGAAAGGCAAAAGTATAAGACAAGGAAGTTATTGTATGTATCAACACATATTTTGACATCAGTTGACTGTTGTTCTCAGCCTCATAACTCATAGCAGTTCTAAATGTAAACTCACCACAGACATAAATATTGTAGTATCATGCTTCCTCGGAGTTCTCTGTGAGAGAGATCATTTTTTCTCCTGAAGAAGGCAATATAATTATCTGAAGGACCTATTTCTCTCTTATTTCAAATATAATTTGCATTAAATGGACTTCAGAGATTCATTCTCTTCAAAATCAAACCTACTATTACATGCTTTTCCAGTTGAGAATAAAGTATAAGTTGTTTGTCATCTCCACCTTCCATCAAGAAAAGTCTTGTAATGCTTATCTGTGAACTCTACCAGTTTATACAGTGATCACATAAAATCTTCCTCAGAAGAGGAGTCTCAGAGAGGTGCAATTCTGAAAAGTAAGACAATATAAATGGTGCAGGCTTCAACTTGTTCTTATAGTGAAGGTATGCACAAACATTCATGTCTACAAGTATTCATTACAGAGAGTTTACAACATACCTCCCTGTAGCTATCAAGAACTGTTCAGTACATTCACAAGCAAATTCAGATAACACACATGCCCCCACCCCTTATCACAGTTAGATAATATTTCTTTCCTCTTGACTAGTTGTGTAGCAGTGTAAGGGCAGGAGACTGTTGGTTCATAAAGGGCATAATGAAAAGTAGGCCAAGTCCAACCTTGGAAAAGGAAGAGAGGGAGCAGCAGTTAATTTCTGACCTAGAGGCTAACTAGAGAAAAATGCCTTCAAGTGAGCCAAGGGACGCAACCTAAAGCATTTTTGATGCTTTCCTGAGCAAAAACAGGTTTAGAACTTGTTGTAACTAATTTGTTGATAACAATAGTTTCTCCTTTACCTTGTCTGAGACAGCAGGATATAAAAATTAATTTCAAGAGAACTATCACTATTCTCGCTATAAAAGTAAGCCTGATACAAAATCTTGCAATTTTTCTCTGAGAGGAAAAAGTCTTGAAATGTTATTATTTTTTGATGTCTTACAGACATTTAGGACTGCTTTGCCTTTTTTTTCATGGAGATTAATCATTACAGAAGTGTGAGTATTTGCTGTAAAGAGAGAGTTATAAAGCAGGAACCAGAAGAGGATTGCTGTCATTGTTTGAGTGTCTGAATAATAAACATTTTTTTGTTATTAGCCTTCTTTTTCAAATGATACTGTATTAGGGAAAAGGCTTTCTATATGAAGACATGGAAGCATGGGATATCATGGACCTCACAGCTATCTTTTCACAAAGTGAAATCAGATATTGAATTTTTCTGTTTTTCATCTAGGCCTTCAGTAATTTTAAATATGAGAACTACTTTCTCATCCCTTAATCTGTATTTATGGTATCCTCTGCAGGTCTTGGTCAAAGACCTTAGAAAATCTGAGTAGATTGTCTACTACTCATTTGTCTGCTGTTTTACTAATACACCAGATAGTTTTCTTAAGGAGTTACAATTCTCTATTGTAGGAGTCCTCCTTAAATTTTCGTAGCACATTAGATCTCTCTTTGTGTCTCATATGCAACACAAAAAGGTAGTTTAAATAAAGCTATTACTGAAGAAAGACTCACTAAACTTTCAATAGGTCTGTATTTAAAAAAAGAATATGTTATTTGTTGCTTTCTGGTTCATTGAGCAAGAAAATAAGTTTTTTGTTCTGAAACCTAATGTTACTGAGACAATATATTTTGTTAGAAACTTTAGATGCCACGTTGGTATTAAGTGTCTTCAGAATTCAGAACATTGAGGAAACCCAACCACTCTTACATTCTGCTACTTTGTTCAGTCCTGCTGTAGAATTTTTTCTTCCAATACCTAAGGCTTTGTTGGTCTGTCCTGGTTCTTGTACTTAAAAACAGCAGGAGGAAGAGAGTATTAGGAAAACATTAGTTGAATGTAAATATATGTTCCAACTTTTCAAAAGCAAAGCTTTTGACTTTTGCGGTTAATGTCTTTCACAGAAAATTCCAAGCTTCTAAAGTTAGAAGGAGCTTTGCTAATGATCTTACTGAAGCCAGATTTTTAATCCTCTTTTGTTGTCTTATATGATAAGACAATTTTGAAAAACTTACTGTTCCAGTATATGTTTTCTGGCTTGAGCAGTTAAGGGAGCCACTCACTGTTTGAAGCAAGGGGGAAGTGCAAACTTAGGCAGCCATTTCTCTGTGCTGCTAGTCCATACACAGTATACAGAACCACTCTTTATTGTGACTCAAGATTCCCTTCCTGACCATGGATGATAAAAACACAAAAATCAAGACAGACCCTTCAAGCCTCCACCTTTGCCCTTCAGCCTGTGACTTAAACCATAAATGTTCTTGTATCAGTTCAGCACATCACCCAGCAGATCACTAGCTCTACATCTTGTCCCTCTCTCACTTCTTCAACTTCTGTCATGTTGTTCAATTTCTGATCGGTTGTTTATGCTCAGCAGCTACAACAGTCACACTGTTTAACCTGTTCCCAGCTCTCTTAGGGCTTTAAATGGGAAGAGCTCACAGCAGTCTTTCAGCATTATTGAAACTGCATGAACAGAGTGTCTTGTTTTTATGCCTCATTCAGTACCTCTTCTTTATCCTGTTTCAGATTAGCTACCTCTGGGAAATTCCAGGAGGAGATATCTTGTGGCAGAAGGAGGGGAAGAGCAGTGGGAAAGGTGTGGCAGAGCCTTTCCCCAGTGCAGGTCTCTGCAGAGCTTCTGTCCACCTTCCTCTGAAACACACATCTGAAGCCCTGACATTCACGAATGGCAGAGAGGCTGTCACTCACCTTTTTGATTTATCCAGAAGCCAACTTTGCCATTGTCTCCAAAATATTCCAATGAAAGTGTTGATGGGCTTTCTTGGTGGAGGGTATCAGTGGAATAGTCTGGTTTAAAAATTTTATACTTAAACAAAAGGAATTTTAAAATCACAATTATTAAATAAATATAATAGCACAACCACACAAAATCTGTATCAGGATAGCTGAAGTGCCAGCAAACCTTGTCAGGGCAGACAAAAGCAGTGGGATCACAGGATTATTTTGTAAAGCAAAGTGTTTCATTTTGAAATAAAGGAGTGGTAGCATGTCTGAGGAGCACATGCTCCAAACTTTTCAATATATGAAAGAGACCAAACTTTTGGGAAAGTGGCACATGCACAGTGACCAAAAACTTTACTTAGTATGATATGAATGCTGTTAAAGGCCTTAAAATTTCATGAAGAAACTGTAAAATGAGCGGACAGCTATGGTATGAGCACATTACTGGACTAAGTCAAGAAATGAAACTTTACATTTTCCTCATTTCCAACTGCTTTGTCACTAAAGAGGTGGGATCAACTGAAAAAAACCCACAAAAGACAAACACAGAAAAGTTAATGGTGATTTAACAGTATCTTCCGTATTAGAGTTATTTTCCTCCCTCAGGAAAACTGCATGGCTAAAACACAAACTCTTCACTGCACAGGAAAGATATGAACTTTGAAGTGATTCTTCATTACATGATGCCAGTCAAATTTTGTTTTGCACTGTGTTTACTGTGCTGAGCATAACACCATGGCTTTTTCAATGCTCTAGTGATCAAAAAAAAAAAAAAGCAGTACAATGCAGGCACAATGTAAGTATTGTTGTTTTCTAAAGTAGTAATGAGCTTCTGAAAATTCCAAGGGAAGTGGTAATTTGCCTTAAGGAAAGTGTATTTTTTTCTGGTGCTTCCATAAGCTCCTGAAAGAAGGCAGGATTGTCAGGACTGATGGCTCAGGTTGCCTTTGTCCAAGCCTCCACCTGAGGCAAGGTCAGAATCCAGCTGATAGCTAAGGATTGAGTCATGTTTTCTGAGAAAACAGATACTACAGGATTTCAGTGTAGAAGAGCTTTTGGGATGATTCACTTAAGCTAGACCAAATTCATCCACAGCCACTTAGTTTGACTTCCATTCTGAATCAGCGAAGCTAAGACAGGAAGTCTGGTTTTGAAGGTGAACTTCAGTGATCAGACTTTGGATTTGCTCTGTGTAATCAGTTTAAAATCTCTTATTACTGTTTCTAACATAGGCAGATTAGAGAGAAGTAAGATAAGGTGAAAATTTACAGCACTCTGGATACCTTGCCTTAGTCCCTTCTGAACAAACTCTTGTAGGAAGTGTCACAGTATTCTACTGTCAAAGTGGACTAACCAGTGAATTCTGATGGTGGTCCCTAGTCCTTTACGCAGGGGTTACATTTTATAGATGGGACTTAATCCACTGAATCTTGCTCATATCCCACTCGTGAGATTAATTTGTATTCCTCCATGATAAGCAAAAAGTGGGCAACAAAGTCAGTAAGGCTGACCTGGAGCATGTCCTCTAAATTGGCGCTTTTACAGGTAAAGTGTGTCATTTAATTTGGTGCTATGTAATACAATTATCTAAAAGGAAATGTCCTAATCATCCTTTGTGAAGGTTCTTGCAGTATGGTCTTCTGTAGGAAATAAATGTTTTGACAGATGCTTTTTTGAAAGTAAAATAATTGAAATTTGTTCTAGAGTTTAAAAAAGGGACTTACTCATACAGTGTGGAGGCCTTGTGTGTTTCTATTTGCAAATCAGCAAGGTGTTTTTCTTATGTAAGCATCTAGAAATGCAAAATCAGAACACAGTGGTGAAACCATTCCTTCCTGGGCACAACACCTAGAAAAATCACTCTGATGCACCCTCTAGAATTGACACAACTGCATTTCTGCAGGCACCCACCCCATGCTCCCCAATAAACTACTTCTAGTCAAAACTAACTGGGAAACAAATATCACTCTCCTCACTTGGCCCATCCTTTGTGAAGGTTCTTGCAGTATGGTCTTCTGTAGGAAATAAATGTTTTGACAGATGCTTTTTTGAAAGTAAAATAATTGAAATTTGTTCTAGAGTTTAAAAAAGGGACTTACTCATACAGTGTGGAGGCCTTGTGTGTTTCTATTTGCAAATCAGCAAGGTGTTTTTCTTATGTAAGCATCTAGAAATGCAAAATCAGAACACAGTGGTGAAACCATTCCTTCCTGGGCACAACACCTAGAAAAATCACTCTGATGCACCCTCTAGAATTGACACAACTGCATTTCTGCAGGCACCCACCCCATGCTCCCCAATAAACTACTTCTAGTCAAAACTAACTGGGAAACAAATATCACTCTCCTCACTTGGCCCAAACACTAATTCTCCACCTACCTTCTTAAAACTGGGCTGACTCATATGCAGTCAGGACCAGACAATATGCTCTGTAAAATGGCAGCAACTAGGAACCTAAAAGAAAGCAAAGAATACTGACCAACAAATGTTTTTTTAATTCAAGAAATGAAAATGTGTGAGCTAAATGGGAGAACATTTTTACCCACCCCAGCAATTTAAAGAATGTATGGAATAGTGAATAGTGTATTTGTAACTTTGATCATATATTTTTTCTAACACTCACGTCTGTAGTTCATTACTTTCTGGCTTGTATTCAAGCAAATACAGGAATATAATTAATTCTAAGAACAAATATCAGGGACTCATACTTGAGTTATGCTTTAAAAGGCAGTGAAACAAAAGCATAAAGTGTTAAACCACATCCAGGTTATTGATCTAGGCTCTGCTACTGTTAAAGCAAGCTTCCGTGATACAAATTAAGGGATTGTTATTTCATTAAGGAAGTGCATAAAATAATTTTTCATCCTGAAATGGGTGATCTCAGTGTAGGTGTGTGAGGAAATTGTCCAGTTGTTCTTTCTCCTTTCACTAATTTGCTGCTCTGTAGGTTTTGTGATTTAGGACTCTTCAAAGACTTGTCCCTGTTTAGTCTGTGGGGGCACATAGAACCAAGGAATGAAATGGATCCCCCTGTTTTATAAACTGGGCTGGCAAGGATTCTGTGGGCCTGAATGCCTGTGCTGGAAGGGACACCTGCATCCCCTGTGCAGCCAGCTATCCAGCTGCTCCTCAGTAAAAGGCCAGCAAAATAGATGAGTGGGGACTCTTTTGGGGTGAGAGCAGAGGAGTGATTGCTTTTTGCAGGAGCAATCTGTTGCTTCTTTCTTCACTGCAGCAGCAGGGGTTAGACCCTCAGTTCCTGAGTTTTGTCAGCACATATGAATTATGTTAACCTGTTTTTAGGGTGTCAAGTCTCATCTTCCCTACATGTTGAGAAGCCCAGGGACAGTCAGGTGTCAGCAGTACTGTTTTCTAAGAATTCTGCACCCTTATATACTTAATTCACAGATGATATCTTTATTGTTTTTCCAATCATGCTACTTATACTTTAAACACAGAGCAGTACAAGGATTAATGGAACTGGAATGTGCAGACTGGAACATGGCCTGTTTGTCACAGGAAGCCTGTGTCACGCGTTGCTGACAACCTGACATAGGCTCGATTGTCTGCAAGGCAGCGTACAACGAGAAAGTTCCCTTTGGGGAAGTAGAAACCATTTATCAATGGCTAATCTCCACGTTGTTTTCTTAATGTCAGAGAGAAACAATAATTCAGTGACAGAGAGAATTTGTTTTTTTGTCATAGGCACTCTACCTGGGTCAGCAGCAACATCAGTTTATTTAGAAATTTTGTTTTACTGTTTTAAATTTTTGCAGTGCTAAACCAGAAGAATAGCACATACACACACACACACACACACACACACACACACATATGTTCTGGTCTCAGCAAATTTCAAGGCACATGGGGCTGATTTCAACCAGTACTGGAAGTGGTTTAAAAATGCTCAAAATTGCTTTGGTTTCCTCCTCTCACCTTATTTAAAGTTTCTAGATCATGTTTGGCCCATTTCTGGGCTGTGTAAAAACCTGAAAGCTGAAGTGTGCCCTGGCCCTCTACCACTTTGTTGGCTTGAAAACAAAGCAGGGTTCAGCCCAGCCTCTGTCATTCAGATCACAATACCCTTTTTAACATAAAAAGGATTTTATTGGTAGGACAAAGGTCAAGTAATTGAAATGCCTTGCTCAGTTTTTTTTAAGAGACACCTGAAAGACTGAAAATTCAAATAATATTCAGCTTCAGGAAAACGATAGGAGTTTCTGTCTGCCACAGGCATGACATAAAGGTTAGACTGAGCCTCTGTGGGTGAGTAATATCAGGAGTGATCAAGGGCAGGAAGGCTGGACAGGGTGCTGAGATTTGTTTTGCTTCAGGCTTATGACAGCCCTATTGCACTGGAGATTTGGCATCCTTTTTTTCTTTTTTTTTTTTTTTCCTAGCTGGCATAATGAAAGTCTACCTCTTCTTCTGGGTGCACATGTGTGGGTTGTAGGAACAGGGGAAACATACTGAAAATGCATGTGGGATCACAGAGCATACTCCAAAGCACATGGCTGGTGACCTGCAGCCCTGTGTGCTGTAGTTGTTAAGTCTTGTTGGAGAAGGCAGCAGCTGACAGCAGTTGTTGAGAATCAGAGAAGGAGGGCATGGGAACAGCAAGGATGATAGCTGACACAGCAATGGAAGTATGGACCAGAATACAGGTGAGGGGAAGGAATTTGGACAAGAACACAAGGTGTATTTGAGTTTGAAAGGTTTCTTGTTGTGAAAGTGAATGTCTGCTGCTACTTCCTCTAAATATACTCTCAGGGGGTTTTACTGTTACCCAACTGCTTATGAAGCACTTCACCAGTCCTGGTCAGAGGCTACCTGCATATTAATTTTCAAGAGAGAAATTAATCTTATTTATGTGGAGGAAGCGATTAGCACCTTTGATAAGCATATTGCTATCCAGAAACCAGACAATTCCAACATCTGAGAAACAACATCATGAATGTTTCCAATCATCTGGTGTTTTCAGTGGTATCAATCAAGCAAAAGAAATCAAGAAAACATCTTTGTGCAAGCAACTTTTTCCCATTCCTGTTCTGGTTCAGATTTTCCTCTGATTCAACTCCAGAATAAGCACATTATGGCAATTGTTAGCAAGGCTGGAAGAGTTAAACCAGGGTGAATATGGCCCTTTTGTTTGTGCTATCTGTACTTTTTGTACTCTAAAGCCCAGGGTGACACTTGATATTGTACTTAGTCAAAGCCTTTCAAATGGTGCTCTCTGTATCAGATTAATGATGCTCTGAGTTACACAGGCAGCAAATCAACCAAATCAATACACATACAATAGTTCAGGTGGCTTTTCTTTTTTCTTTTTTTTTTTCCCCAAAAGAATGAAGGACTTGCTGTGACAACAACACCGGAAAGATAGAAATATGTGGGCAGATGGCAGGAGGGCCTCATTTGGGCAAGTGAACAGCCTGAATTAGTGTCATCTCACCTGGTATGTGACCTGAGAGAATTTGGCTTGGAGTTCTTTCCTCCCTTTTGCATGCCCTTTGTTCATTGTCTTTCAGCAGTGGCTGATGTTTGAAATCATATGCTACTGCTGCTTACAGAGCTCTGGCACCTGAGGAAAGCCCTGGTGCCTAAACCTGAGCTTTAGGGACACTTTCAAAGCAAAAGAACATAACATCTCTCTTGGCACAGCTGTTTAGTCTGGTCTCTTTATAAAGTTTTGCCACTGAGAACATGGAAATTGCCTAATTTTGAACTGCCATTACCCTGCTTTTACTTTGAGGGGACACTCAGCTCAGCTGGGATCTCTGCACTTCCATCAGAGCTGTCTCAATACCTAAGTGAAAGCTGTTGTGTGAAATATTCTTCTTAAAAATCTAGATCCTATGAGGAAAAAAAGAGATAAAACTGCCCATTTTATGCAAATTTTTTGGGTCAGAACAAGAAAAAGGACTTAATCTGAGGTGTTTGTCTCTACAAGATCAGACTACAAGCCTTCCAGAGAAATTCCAAAGAGATTGTTGTTACACATACTAAAATAGCTTTTCTGTTCCTTTCCTTTTTTTTTTTTTTTTTTTTTTTGTTAGGTTACCTTGTTTTATCATTCAGATAGATCAAAAGACACACAAACATCATGAAAGAAAATCAGGAGAAGCTACAAGTGCAAAGAACCAGGCAAAAGACTGCCAAGTGAGTGGTGTTGAGGAGACTGAGCTGGCTTCTGGCTGGGCCTGAGATTCTGGAATTAAATTGAGCAAGGTATATGCACTCGCCGCTTAGGAGAGGCAGATGTAATACAAGTGGAATTTTATTTCTGTACTTCATATTTCTTTGTAATTGGAAGACAGCTAATAGCAGGAATGCTGTTGCCTCAGATCTGTACTGGAATAGGTGATTTCTTAAGGCAGAGTGTATGTGAGGAAATGTGTTGGCTTCTTATGCAGTAGTATTTTCATGCTGTGTTTGTTACACAGCATGACACATAGAACAACACTTCCATTATGTTTATATGTTTTATAATACGTCCTAGCAGTAGAATCAAGACCAAGTGCCAAGATAGTTAATTAATTCCACTTTCCCTGAATTACCCATAAGGTTTAAGTTACGTATGGCAATTAACTCCTTTAAATGATTAAGTGTGCAGGGGGTGGTTATTGCCTGCTGTCTTTCTGTCTCTGCTGTGGCAGGGACAGTGAACCTTGCCGTGGGTGCTTTTGTGGTGACACAGGAGTGCCACACGCCCTGCTGCTGCTGCTGGAGCCGTGAGAATCTGCACCAGTGGTCCTGCTGTGCCAGGCTGTGCTCCTGCAAGCAGCTGCCAGCACTGTGCTTCCCGTGGAGCTCCTGTTCCAGGAGGTGAGGCAGGAAAGGGTAAGGCAGCAATGCATCATCAATGTGGCTGTAATGTGAAGGAGGAGAAAAGACACAGAGAGTTAAGTGACAAGTCCAAGGTTGCCCTGAGGAGCTGGGGTTACTGTAAGGAACTGAATTCCCTTTGTAACCTGTGTCTCCAGCCCAGGACCTAGCCACAGAACTCTGTGTTAAATCACACAAGCCTTAGAGATTTCTTTACAGTTTAGTTTCATCATGCTGCTAAAACAATGCCAGTACCTGGCCATGCTTGCTCCATGTAACTTCAAGGACTCAGGTAACTTGAGCAAACAAGGAAAACCACAACCAATGGGCAAAAACATGCTGCTCCTTGCTTGGACTTCTAGTCTTGTTTTTTCAGCTGAAGGTGCCTGGTTGCTTTTTAATTATCTTAATCTGATTAGCTTTCACTGGACCTGTTTTAGAATAATGAACCTAAACTTGAACCTAACAGCAGTCTGAGACTGCTGTGTGTTTCTGCAGTGATATAGTACCTCCCCATCTCCTTGCAGGACATATTACAGGGCTTTTGCACAGAAGCTGCTGAAGTTAAGTGGTTCTGGTGCATTTGGTGTTTTATACCAGCATATTACCAGATGTCTGCAGTGGGTCCCATGGCCTTGACAGACCTCCCTAAGCCATATGTGAGGCTTCACTGCATAGAACCAATGTACTTGAGAGTGCACTCTTTCCTTCAGTGGTTCTTTCCTGGGCTTTCTGGCATGCTTTGGGGTACAGCCCTGTGTCAGTTGAAAGATCAAGATGATGTAGTTGATCCATGTTTAAAAGCTAGACCACCATCCATCCCAGCAATCCTGAATGAGAAGGCAAAACCAGAGGACAGTGTACTAGCAGATGATGAATTTCAGCTCCTTCCCAGAGAGCTGTGCAGAGAAAGGGGTGTTTCCCTGCATGTCTAGGGACCCACAGCAAACGATAATACTGCTCAAAGCTTGTAAAGCTGGGGTCCCTGGAGAGGGACAGTGCTATAAAAATGCCTGCTGTTAGCTTACTAAGAAAAAAAGAGTTAATGGTGAAAAATTAGAGCGTTTTTATGGTTGTATTTAAAACCCGAGGGGAGCCTGTAATAGGCTAAATAGACTACTTAGAGAGAAGCCCTCATGTTTTCCTCTTTTTTGTGTGTGCTTTAATTTACTGTGTGTAGCTGCCATTATCCATAAACCAAAACTTACGACTCTGTTACAACAGGAGAAAAGAACACTTTATTGTCTCCTGCTGGCAGATCACCCAAAGTCCCCTCCCAACTTAACAAGCGTTAAGCTTCAGTAAGACACAAGACACTTCAGAAAAAAACATCGCCACAAGGCTAATGATGACAACAGCTGCCAGCAAACTTTCCATTGCAAGCAAGTAAAGACTTGAAACAAATTTTAGCTCAAGTTTTGTTTTAGTAGCATCAGTGACATGTCTGTACCGGCAGCGGCTCAAATCGCATTCCTTAACACTAGGACTGAAGACCTATCTCCTGGAGTCATTACATTGCAATAGCCTGGTAGTCATGAGTAGAGTGAAGCCTTTAACGAATCTGACCTTTTTCTTCTTTTTAGAAGAGGTATTTATGCCCTAAAAGGCCCGTGAGACAAGTCACTAGAGTCTCACACAACTGAGAATTTTTGCATGACAAAGAATGTTAAGGTGCCTTTTATGTTTGGAGGAAGGCATGAGAAGGAGGTTGTGGGTCTCAGCAAAGCTGAAGAGTCAAGAAATTTGTAATTTTGTTTACTTTTCAGATACTCATTTTCTTCTTAACAAGTTATTTAAAGCCCACTCTACATCAGTGACCATACCTACATGAATAAGAGCTTTGTACAGCATGGGCAGATGAAGTGTGACCGCCCTTCATTCTTCCAGTCTACAGTGCAGTGAAAATTTTATTTGTATACCTCTCTCTCTCAGCTGGGTGAAGTTGCTCTGTGTGAAACTGTTCTATGCAGAAAGATAATTAGATGAAAACAACACAAATCCCCTGGTAGGAGTAAAATGTCTAAACAATGTAAGTACAAGATGGTAGAACACAAGTTGTGAGAACTGCCTGGTAGGAGGAGAAGATCACAAGGTCTGTTTTTGATGCACTTTCTCTTCTCACAACAGCTGTTGCCACTTTGCTTAGCACCTTCAAGAGCTGAAAAGATATAATGAACAAAGGCAGGCTGAAAGGCCCTTCTGACAGCCTGACTGTCTTTTCTGTCCTGTGAAAAGAATCTCCACGTGGGGACTGTCTTGCAGAGGTGGAAGTGGCCATTAGGTTAAAGTAGAACTTACTTAACAAATTGTGTTTTTTCTAAGAAGAATCAGGAAATTTTGGGCCACATGGGCTGCATCTCCCCTACCCTTGTGGATAAAGCACAAGACAGAAAGCTGTGTGAAACAGAATGCACTTTCTCATCTGTGTGTCTGCAGTTCTGGCCCTGGAGGGCAGCTCAGCAGCCTACCTATCCTTGCTGCAGGTACTAGCATTTTTAGAAGGCACCTACACTGCCTTGTCTGCCTTGTGTGATTTTGCTGCACACATGTTTGAATCTGGACTAAAGAGCAGTATGACTCCAAATCTCTGTTTGAAGCTCTGTTTTGGGTGTTAATATGGAAATTATTTGGACATGAAACCAGTTTGAGCTTAAACACGTGCTGGGACACAAGCTTGAAATGCAGTCTAAAAGTGACCATTGTGCTGCCCGCAGCTGTGCAGACTGTAGCCCAAAGTCCTGGAGCCACACAGGGGCACAATGATGTGACCTGCTACTTCTGTTTACTTGTGGTGCAGATACACCAAGTAAAGCACATACTTAACAAAAGTACAGACCTCCTAAGCTTCTTCTAAGAAATTGTTTTATTTTTGTGGTCTAGTATGAGCAGAATAGTACAAAATAGGCAAAAGGAGTGTGTTGTTAAGGAGTTACACTGATTAAAATAAAAAAAAACCCAACTAATTATAAAAAGTGAAGAGGAATTTGGATTTGAGAGTTTATGCTGAGTATTTTGTATGGAAAACCTTATATTAAAGCTGCAAAGAATCCTGATTTGTATTTCAGGGATGTAATCCTGGTGACTTATATACAAAATGCTTGCCTGTCTTGATTATTTAGGATATGTTTCTCAGATTAATTTCTTTTAGAACAGAACAAGACCAAATTTCTATGTTGTTACTTCAAAGCAAAACTCCCACATTTAGCCTAAATGAAACTAACATGGCTTGATTTATCTTTTAGTCATTTTCCACTGGACATGTTGTGTTATTAATTTAGGCAGAAGGCAGAACACTCATTGTTTTCACTGGAGAGTCCTGCTTAAACCATGGATCCACATTACACTATCCTAATGATGAACTTGGAGTAAGTAATCAGATCTGAAGAAGGAGACAATCTGATTTTGGTAATGTATTACTTTTTATGCAACTTGACTTTAAAAAAAGAACAGAGACAACATTCAGTTTGAATCATGCCACACAGAATTAATTTTTCCAAATGAAACTCTCTTCTCTGAGAAGGAAGCTTCATTTGAGGAGAGGGGGAAAAAAACAAGAAAGAAAAAAACCCCTGAATTGCATCCTCCCACGAGGACATTTAATTTAATAAAGCAGCCTCCTCAGGATTGCTCCACTGTTGCTTAGGTGCCTCGGGGGCAGGATTCTTCCTCATGAGGGGGAGGACCTTGGCCAGGCATGAGGGAGACGCCAAGGCTGGGTGTTAGGGAGTGGATTTGTCCCTGAGGGCAACATTCCCCTTTCCAAACAGCTGTATGAATTTCTAATGCAAATTCTGTCTTCATTATGTCTGTGAGAGGATTCAATTTTAGGTAGGTCAACTCCTTTCTGAATTCCCCTGGCTAACCTGCTTTGTCTGGCAGTTTGCAGAAGTGCCCACCCTGTGCCCTGGTGCTTGCCTGCCACCTCCCTCCATCCTTGCCCCCAGGTGATGGGATGTTGGATAACAACAGGGAAAATGAATTGTTGGCAAGTTGTACAAAGGAAATCTGAGTTTTGGCTTTAGTGTGCCAGTGTTGGTAATGCCAGGAAGAAGAAGTTGGCCCTTCTGCCTTTCAAGGTGGAGTCAGTGGAGCCCCCTGCCCTGTCTGTAGCTGTGGTCTGGGTGGTTCAGTCAGCTGCTGCCCCAGCATCAGTCACCCACCAGCTCCTAGAGCCAGAGCTGTGTCTCCTTGTCACACTGTGTCAGCAATTCCTTCTTACAGCATCAGTTTACAAGGCAGTAGGAAAGACAAAATCCACTGTATGCTCCCAAAGAAATGGAAAGGAACTTTCTCTGTTAGCCTCAACATGAGCAAGACTGAGTAGAAGCCTCCCCTTGCCCTCCCACCTTTTACAATAGTGCAAGAGTCTTTCAAAATGTGGAACAGATGCCTGCTTTTGGGAAGCTTGGTGTGTACCTGTTGCACGCTGCCTTCAACACAGGTTGTATGTTGTCCAGGAAATGGCAAAACAACATCTACAGTTTTGCATACACAAATAATACACTCTTCTATCCAGAAGGAATATTCTAAGGGAATAAAATAAGTTGTCATTTGTTACTAAAGCATTTCAGGCCAAACAAGCAAAGAATGGAGACAGGAATGAGAAGATTTGCAATAAACTTGCATAGAAAAAATCTCTACTAGGTGGTTGGCATTTGCGTGCAGCATCTTGACGGATGAGATCCATTCCAGGCTTTGGGGGGTTTGTGAAGGACTAGATCTTTGTTATTGTTTTGGTTTGGTGTTTCTTTTTGTAAGGGTGGGCAGGGTGGACGGGAGCTGGAAGAATGGATGTGTGATTTTGTTTGTTTGATCTTTGTGCTCTTGCCTCCCATGGCAGTCTCTCTGATTTGTCTAACCTGTTTGAGTTTTCAAGAGGAAGCCTAAAGGAGGGGAAGCCAAGGAACTGTGAAGGAAAGGGCATTGAAACGCTCTTGCATCCAGAAGCAGGAGTGCATCTGGCAGCACATTCATGCCTTTAAGCCAAAACTTCTCTGATTAAATGTTTTTGGCTAAAAATCAGAATTGATAAGTGCATTGCATATTGAGCTCCTTTCCGAAAGCACTATAAGAAAGGAGGGGAAATACTAATCTGTTCAGCAAAACTCGATGGTGCTGTATTTTAATATGCTATGCACATTTACTGTAAAACATGAAAAGTGGAGGTGGCCGGTGTCAGGGTCTCATAACCAGACTTTTTAAGAAAAAGCCGACAGTAACGCCAGATGGCGCTTAAAGCCCAAAATAGCGCTAAAATTGCCTTAACCGCAGGGCTTCCAGTGCCACCTAGTGCCGCCACCCACCCTCCTGCTCCGGGCAGGTGACATCTCCGGCGAGGGGAGCTCCCAGCACGGCTGGCTTCTGAAGGAGCAGGTTATGCTCGCCGTGTTCATAATGTGCAACACAGGCGATGGTTTGCGATGGGGAGTCTGTCTGGAGGAGATATTACCACCTTCCAAAATTCTAACTCTCTTCTTGCACTCCTCCCAAAGCAGCATGGACAGTGCACTGCTTTGGGTACACTTTTCACTGTTCTTGTGGTATTTTTTATGGCATTGAAGTTTGCTATCAAAAATCAGTGATGCTATCAAAACCCAAAATGTATTAGTAATAAGAGGCAGCCTGTGAGGAAATAAATGTGCTTTCTTCAGTATCCTTTTCAGAGTGATACTTTGCACACTTACATGCCTCCAACAGAGATTTTACCAACAGTAATGAGTTGTTATTGTTATTGCAGCTATTACCACGATACTTTCTTTGTTTCCCTTTATCCTATAACTCACTAAGTGAGGCAAACAGAAGAGAATGATTGTAGAGTCATTTTCAAGGATTCGTTTGGAGCAGCAAGTCTTCAACTCCTGCTTTGCTGCTGAGCTTGCAAATACTTGCTGGCAATCTCTGTTGTTCATCATGGGGAAAAATTTTAAAGCAAATGAACATCAAAGAAGTAGTGAGAGGAAAGGATTGGCAGTCTCCACACTAGACTAGCCTATGTAAAAAAAAAAAAAAAAAAAAAAAAAAAAAGAAAAAGAAAGAAAAAAAATGTTGTTTTATCTCTGAATGGATGGGACTTACTCATCTCTCACAGCTGCCTGTTTTACACAGTCCTCCAGCCTGCCTGAGCATGCATGTTTTCTGAGTGGAAAATGTCCTGTCCTGTTGGATCAGCTGCTTTTTTCCTTGGGGGGAAAAAAAAATAAAAAACTGCTGGCAACAATGTTCTTTTCTTGCAGAGTTATGATTTTCTGAGCAATGATTTTCTACATTTAGTGGCTTCATTCCATGCTGAACATTAGTATTTCTAACTGAATGAAAATCTTCCTAGTAGTTGAAACAGGTTAATTGCAATTATTTAATAACAAATGCTTACAGGCATTGCCTATTAAGTCATAATTTTGCATAGCAACCTGTTTGCCTTATGGTATTGTTTCCCCATCCATGCCAGTTCTCTATTCCTCCCATGGATCACAATCATTTACCCACAAGCAATAGGCAAATAAGGGTGTTGTTGTGGTTTTGGGCATCTTTCCCCCCTTCATCCAAGTGTTCATGGTCTGCTTTGTCTTTAAAGGACACCTGAGCCACCTAGAGGGCTGAGGGGAAGGAGACTTCCCTGGGAGAAAGTCAGTGAAGGAGTGAGAAGGAGACCCCCAAGGGCTCACTGGTTCTTCCTGGGAAACACACAAGGGACACGAAAGAATTCACAGCAGTGTCACAAGCCAGACAAGTAAAGTCTTGCTCCTAGTTTTTGAGTGTGTAACAAAATAAAGGAGAAAATTATTAACTCATCTGGAGAAAGTGTGGGGGAAATAGCAGCCAACTTTCTTGCCAGCTTACATATTTTTAAAAACAAAAACGTTACATTTGTGATATAATTAATATGCATTTTGGCTGTCAGTGTCACAAAGTGCAATATGCAAGCCTCAAGCCTCAGTTTAGGAGAAGACAGTGACAAACACTGCACTTCTGCCAGCTTCAGTGGAAGGAATTCTCAAAATGAAATGTGTGCTGGACATTTGGGGGGTGAAGCACATCTGTACAGTGAGATTCCTGCATAAGTATTTTGCTGAGTCGAAGCCTGGGACACATGTGGACCCAGACTTGCACGTAAAGTAAGGACACCCAGTAGAGCAGAGGCATGACTAAGAATGTATTCCCTCGAAGACACTTGGAATGGATATTTGCGCCTGCAGTAAAGATTGTCTGAGGCTTCCCAGTGAGAAAATGGGCGCAGGGTAAGTGGGAACAGATGTGGGGATGGAGAGACAAGCCAGGGAGAATAAGAACAGCAGTTTTCCAAAAAGAAAATACATTTTTCTTCTGTGATTGAACTGTGCTTTCCCAACTTTCATCTTTCATTTGCTGTCTAACAAATAGCTTTGAAATATACTCATTAAAGTTCTGTCTCATCTGCCTCCCGTGGCTGAGCATAGACAATAGTCTTCTACTGTGTCACCAAATGCTCAAGCAGATTAGGACAATCGTAGGCTGTGCTGTGGATCTAAGCTTTTGGGACCTGATGACTACTCATGAAGTTTTCCAGTTCTCTGTCCCTCATTCTTTTTTCCTTTAATGGAATTGCATGTAAAACCTACATTATTCAGCTCGCAAGTCAAGCACTACAAAGTAACAAAATATCAGAAATAAGTTGTTTCTGTTACATTGTCTCCTCCATGTCCATGACATTTACATGCTTTTCCCCATAGAGCCCTTAATTGCATAGTCTGGGCTATATTCTCAGAAAAAAATACCCAGATTCTATTAGTCTTATCTCTGGTAAAATGCAGAGGATGTACCCGAAGTTACAGTCTGGACCACTGGAAATTTTCAGTTTCCTATAGTAGTTCTGTTAAAATCGAACTGCAAGAGAAATTTTCTGGAAAAAGAGATTTTCTGGAAGAAGAGCAATCAAATGCTTACTATTTTTCATCCTCCTTCTCTTTTTGAAGCCTATATAAAACAATGTGGTTTTGTTTGTGCTTTTTGAACCAGGCAGGTGGTGAATTCCCAAGTGGATTATGTGTTTCCTGAACCCTCTGCTGTTTGGTTTGGCTGGTAATTAAAATCTAAGGTAAATTACATGGAAAATCTGTGCTGGCTGACTCCTCTCATGGTTTAGGTAGTCCAGGTGGATTAAGAGGTGGCTTCCACAGACACATATGAAAATCACAGTCCTTCAGGTGCTCATTTCCAACAACTGGTTTCAAAACCTCAGCAAAAAGTATTTCAAGGGTTTAAATTTTATCCATGACCTTTCTGGGCCACTGAGGCCAGGTAGTTTTAAGTAGATGGTATTTAGAATATCCCATTTGGTCTTCCCTACTGAAGGTACCAGATGTAGTTGCCTCAGGAAGGATCAAATAACAGATGTGTTTTAGAGGTTCCTAATTGGAGACTCAAGTGCCACCAGAGATTCATCAGAGAGGAGACTTGTATGCCTAATGTATATTCCTGTGTATGCTTCTCATACTCACAAAAAGAGTACAAATTTGGGACCCTGGGTCTCAAACTTGTGGCAGACTCATCCCAAACATGTGCCTTAACTCATCAGATTCCTTCTTCTCAAAGAAAGCTAGATGGAAAAATGTCAACAGAGTTGAGCTGATGACTAAAGCTTTTTGTATCTGGTGGGTTACTTCTGCATCCCTGTGTAAGCTAATTCTGACCTAAGGATTCATATAAAGGACATTCAAATATATCCCTAGATCCCACCCAGATGTCATGAGTCAACAGTCCCAGAAGGAATTATCTCCCTATGAAAAAGTGAAGAGAAAGATGCAAAGAACAATTTGCTTTACTGGCTGAGGTAAACCATAGCTGCAATATGCATGACCTCTGGTTCTTTTTCTGGGGGAACATAGCTGAAATCTGTTAGACTTAGACAAGAGTGGAAATTCTTGTGACAAAGAGATATTCTTACAAGTTTGCTAATCCTTCCCTGTTGTAAAATTTGTCTCACCAGATGAAATACATCTTTAAATTCATCAGAAGACTTTTATTTTAAAAGCATACACTAAATTATTTTTTGAGTAGCCAAATAAGACCCTGGTGCTGCTTTGACTTGTCATGGAAGGTCTTTGAGGCCTCATCCACACTTAGCAGTAAATTGATATTCACCCCCTGGGAGATCTGGCAGAGAGGAGAGCAGGAGGGACAGTGCCACTGCTGCCCTGCAGTAGCAGAGGGGCTGCTGGCAAGGTTTGCCTGTACAGCCTCTACCCCTGCTGTAGAGATGTTTTATGGAAGCACTTTCAGAATTGAATATAGCCATTCATCCTTCTGCGTGCTCTTCTCAATAAAGGATGTAACTGTATTTTAGGCAAAAGCTGAGCAAGGAGAAGGGGTTTTTTTGAAGTCAAAATGCCAAAGTGAATATTTGAATACAGACATAAGGAAAGGCTGAAGCAGAATATATGTCCTTCTTTATCCTTTTTGGCCTTGCCCTAGAAACTTTGTTCTCCACTTGAAGAGAGTTTACTTTAAGCACAAAAGAGCTCCTGCAGAGTACAGAATTAAGATTTATTTATTTGAGCCCTGATTTTTGATGGTATTAAAGCACATCAGAATATGTTCTAAGAAATGTTTTCTTAGCCTCATTACCAGAATTAGCTGTACTGAGTAGCAGCTTCTCAGATCTTTTACTTTCCTCTCCTGATGTACCTCTGCTGGATTCCTTTCCCCCATTATTACTACAGTTTTTCTTACTTTCAAAAAGAACACACACCTTGTTTATATAAAACTGGCATATGAGGAAAAGCTTGGTACTCAGAGAGAGAAAACTCGATGTGCAACAAAAGCAAGGGCACCCAGATTACTTTCACTTTCAATCTGCTTCATAAAGAAATGTCTATTTTTGTCACACTGCTCAGGTGCCTATCTTTTAGGCCTCTGTAACTTTTGAATCTCACAGAATCACAGAATTGTCAAGGTTGGAAGAGATCCTCAAGTTCATCTAGTCCAAGTTGGTACCACTATAACCACCCCTAAACCCTAATCCCCAGGGGCCACATCCAGGTGCCTCTTGAACACTTCTAGAGCTGGTGACTCTGCCACTTCCCTGGGCAGTGTGTTCCAGTGCCTAGCTGCTCTTGTAGAGAAAAATTTATTCTAATATCTAATCTGACCCTCTCCTGGTACAATCCTTGAATTTGCTGATGAATTTCTGTTTATTTGATGTAGGAAAGTTGACAATAATTTCTTCTGTGTTTAGTGAAAATTAGTAGCTGAGCAGAGTTGAGGGGTCTGACTTATGTTTCTGCTGAGGGGAAGACTTCATTATGAGCCAAACATTATCACTGGACATCAAAAAATCTCCATGGGAGACAAAAAGATCCGATAGATGCCTCAACCTCAGGAAAAGTTTCAATCAGAGTTTGCATCTTATTAGGCACAAGATAATTCAACCACAAGACAAAAAGTCACAGGAAAATGGACTTCATTTTCTGTAGCTAGTTGTTTTCTTAAATCAGAATATTTGGGGTTTTCCCCTTTCTTCACTTCCAAAGAATTATTACTGTGCTATGATCCTGGGCTTTGAACTTACAGCATTTTTATTTTTTAACTGCAGCTCTTTTTCTATTAGTTTGTAATGCTTCATGAATGTAAAAGTTAATTGGGAAAGTGTGGGTAGTAAGTCTGAGTATTCAAAATGTACTTGTGATGTCTGTCTGCTGATTAATTGTAGAGTTTTACTGCTTGTAAACATAGTAAGTAAAAGTACCTTTCCAAGGGCTGATTTAATTTTCCAAACAATAATGTGTGTGCAACTTATTTATAGTAGATGCTGTGGTTATGGTTACATCGAGATTTCACTATAGCTCTTGGCTTACAATTCCTTGAGGAGAAAAATGTACTTTTGAGTTAACTTGTCTGTATTTATTTAAATCCCTGAGGATTAATTTGCTTGGGGGAATTTTTACTGTTTATTAAATTATTTATTTGGTTTTATAGCATTTATTTAGTGAGATCTGTTTTTACTCTTGGCTTACATATGGGAGGAAAAGCAGTAACAAGCAAGATTAAATATTGTTTATATGCATTTCTTCATTTCTTTCCTAGAATCCTCTCCCAAGAAGGGAGAGGGTAAAACTTTTTTCTTTAAGCTATTAACTGTATGAATTACTTAATTTATTTATTCTTTCTTCTGTTCTGAATTCCATGTAGCCAGTTTGTTGGTGCATGGCATGCTTCTTTGTGTGGTAAATCCAATTCAGTCCAGTTCACATCACCATCCAGTTCAAGACTGCCATTTAACACTTAAATAGCAAGTCCTTACTTGTCCCCAAAGGAAGCAATGTAGTTAAATTAAGCTGTCCCCAGCCTGAAGAGTTATTGTAAAATAATGAATATTCCATAGTAAGGAAATGGCGGAGGGGAGAAGACGAATCGTTGAAGCCTCATGAAATGTTGGAATTAGCATCTGTATCAAGACCTAATTAATGTTTCCTTTCTGAATTAATTTTCCACCTAATTGGCCAAGCTCTGATTGGGAACTGGAAATGTCATCTAAAAATATTTCCTCTTACACGACTACTCTAAACAGAGTGATTGTACCCTGTCATTATATTCCCAGTTTATTCCCAGAACATTGCATTAAGTTATGTGTTCTTATCCTACAAGGATTTTCAGCCATGGTCACTTTATTTGTGGCTACTGTAACTGCCTCACCTGCGCAAATTTTCAGTCCCAATTAAACTACAAACTGAACTTTATTTTGGATCAACATAACTCAGAAGAAATAAATGGTGCCCTGTGCCATGTGAAGGACTTGGACGGGTGGAGTTAAGCTCCTTACCCACCGTGCAGACAAAGCTGTGGTTCAACTCCCAGCTTTGGTGAGCCATAAACCAGGGACAACCTTGTTTAACATATCACTGAATCTGATTGATATGTTAATATCATCCAAGTTCAAAGAAACACGTCCTGGCAAGATAAATGCTATTTTTTTCTTGTAATTTACCATTTCCTCCTTCCGTAAATCCAGCAGACAAAATAACAATGGAGAGGGGGAAGGGGGCTGGGTCGGACCAATCCTTTTAAAAACTAAGAATGCTTTGGCAAAGCCTCTCTAACCTGTTACTGTAAACATCAGCAGTCCTGTCACTGTCTCAGCCCGTATAAATATGTTCATGGCGCCCCACCTAAATCAGTGAAATATGTACATAGTTCAGACATACAAGTTAAATCCCAGGCAGCAACAATAAGGAGTAGGAACCCGAGGTCTTTTCCCAGGTTTTATCTTTTACAGGCATCAGTGCTGAGAGCATAGTAATGCAGTTACTAAATCCTTCTCAGCCCGAATCCTGCTTCCTCTGTTTGTGTGGCACTTCCTCCAAGTGTTGTGGCTGGGGCAGCAGAGCTGGGCCCAACACAATAGTCCTGGGCTGAGATTGTTGTCACCTGTCCTTTTTTGTCTCTTGGTTTTCAACCTACAATACCTAAGTATGAAAAGGAAAGTCCATGGACAACTGATGCTTTTTTTGTTTGTTTGTTTTTTCAAAGAAAGAGATGAATTGTATTTACTTGATCTTAAAAAACAAAGTCCTGCTCAGTGCAGCCAGGGCAGTGCTCTTGCTAGTGCTCTTTCTCCCAAAGTTCTCCAAAGTTTGTGTTGCCTGAGACATGACCCCCATTCTCAGTGCTGCTTGAGAAACTCTGTGGTCATTCATTGCTTATTGTATCAGTGGCTATTTTAGAACTGTGGGAGAAAAGTGTTTAAAATTAAGTCCTCTGTGACTTCAAAGGCTCTGCTGGCATGATTAAGGGTTAGCATGCATTTAAAGTCTCCTCCTGAACTGCAATGGCAGCATGAGTGATGAGAACTGGGATGAGAAACCAGGCTGAAGTCCAGTCCTCATGGACTGCTTGAAAGGACTGAAAAACAGCTCTTACTCAGACAGAAGATATTTTGTACTGGGAGATTTCCAGTTGATTAGGTGACAGGAAAAGTTTAGTCAACACTTTGTCAGAGTATCCACTTATGTTTGGTTGTAAGGTGTTACAAATAATTTGGGGGCTCCAGAGTCTCTTGCTCTCCAGATTTCACCTGGATTTTTTTAATTAGGAAAAGAGCATTAGGTGATTGAGATGATGGATTGACAAGTCTGAATAAGTTGTAAAGTGGTGTGAGGTGCCAAAGTGGTACTTTGTACAGTACTATGGCCTGGACTTAACTACATTACAGTATGTTCTCTGGTATCACTTGCGAGCATTCTGCAGGTACGTGAGGTGGCACAGCCACTGCCAGGTGGGGCTGCTCTGTTCTGCTCCAGATGAGGCTCTCCTGACCCCATCCAGGACCAAACCCATGACAATAAACTGTACTAATTGGTGGGAGAGGTCCCAAGGGTGCAGGACCACTCTGCTGACATCTGCGCTTGGGAAGGAGCATGGGTGTCCCCCAGTATCGGCACCAAGAGCCCAGTCTTGCCTCAGCTCTCTGAGGCACCCTGGCTCAGGCCAGGCCCCTGCCTGGGGGACCTTTGTGACAAGAAAAGCAGCGAAAGAGGCTCTACATCACTTTGGGCATCTTCCCTTACCCTGAGCTGGCACTGGGGAAACAATGAAGGCTATTCTTTGTGCTTGGTATGGCAGTGCTGTGAAAGCGCTGCTGACAGCTGAGCTGGTGGCATCTCTGAGCTTTTATGGGGCCCTATTCCAACAGCAGAGACTGGCAGGGATTTGGATTGACCAGCTTGTGTCCCAGGCTGACCCCAGGGGAGCACCCAGAGCACTGACCAGTGCCTCAAACCCTTGCTCAGCAGAAGGGGGTTCATTGCAGGGCCTGCCTGGCAGTGCTGGTGAGGGGTCACTCTTGTGAATGCTGAGATGGTTGGTTGTGCTCCTTACAGAGGGAGGGGGCACAGCTCCTTCTGGGGCAGAAACGCTGGTGATTTATACTGCTTGGGGAAAATGTAAATAATTACAAATTTCCATCCTACTGTCCAAGAAAGACAGCATCATTTTCTACATTTGTTTTGGTGCACTATAATTATAATCAGTATTCTGGAACATTATTGGAAAAGTTATTGTTCTTTCTGAAACGTTAGGTCACTTTAATGACTAAAAAGTTAGTAAGGGTCTGGTTGTTCTTATTTTTCATTTATTATCCAATTACTTCACAAAATTGGCTCTGAAAATGTAAAATGTATTTTTATGGCATAACAAATGCTACAGTTAAGTTTTAAAGAGAAGATTGTTTTTAAATTCCTGTGGAGAATATTAAAACTGAATTTAAAATATTAAAAATGGAATCTGAAAATGAACAAAAACATTAGAATGGAATGAAAACAAGTTAATAAAATTATTGATAGTATATAAGCAGGGAAACATTAACTCTTTCACCATTGCAGTTGACAACATTTATTATCACCACTTTCATAGGGAGCTGATTGGCCTCCTTTGTCTACCTTGCCTCTTGCTCACAGTCACCCTCTTTAGGACTGAATAGCACCCTGAAGAATTAAATCAGCCCGGATCTGATTCTGATCTTCATTTAAAGCTGAAACAATTATTGTCATCAGTGGAGCTCTGCTGGTCAAGGTCTGGGTTTAGTGCATGTAATCACTACTTTGAAATTTAATGTACTTTACAGTTACTTGCCTTTCTTTGGGGCACTCAGTGGATTTCTGGTTAATTGCCTGCAATTCTGTGTACAGATGGAATTTTATTGAATTACCAGTTTGTAAGAAATGAAGCAAAATAAACATATTGATGTTTCCATGAAGATGTGGAGTGAGTTCTTCTTCCATGAAGTGTCTGGGAACTGAAGTCAAGATCCTTTTGTGGGAAGGTTGGTGTCTTTTACATCTTGTACCACAGGACTGTGCCCTGCTGGGCTCTATCAGCGTCTGTATCTTTTGCAGTTGAGAGTTCTGTTTTCTTGATAATCAAAGCAAAAAAAGGCAATAAGGAATGTGACAGGGGAAGCACAGTGCTCAGTTGTCATTGTCTGAAATCCCCATATGTATCTGTGCAAGCAATTTGAGAAAACCTGTTTGTTAAGTTTGACATCTCCCTTCTAGGAAATTTGAAATTATTTATTGAACTTTTTCATGAATCTGCCTCCTTAACAGGTAGTTTTCCAACAATATGGTCCACGTTCTGTAGTGAAACTCAGCAAGCAATCAATGTCTGCTAATTATGTAAGTTAGGCTGGTAGAAGGGGTGTAAAGAATACAAAAGAAAACATGACTTTTGAACGATGAATTTTATTTGATAGTTAATATCCCTTGTTTGCCAGTGGCATGTTCAAATTCAATACTCATTTATTGTAGTATTCAGAAAAGGAGAAGAAAAGAAAACAGTGTTATTAGAAATGAATGGCAACTCATAGCTGTGAAAATACTTGAATTTAAATTTGCCTTTGATTCAAATATGAGCATTTTCCTAAGCCCGTTCTTTTCATATGATTTCTAAGACTTCACAAAATAGTTCAAATTAAGAGTTAAACTCACCGATGATCCTGTTGCGTTCTTTAAATATTTGCATTGAGGGGCAAGGTGATTTCTTTCTCCATGTTATTATGTTTATTAAATCTTTCAAGATTAATAAAAATTCATAGTGACAAAAGGGAGTAGCCAGATTCACTTGTGTATAAATTTGCAAGTTTTTTTATTTACAATTACAATGCTTTTTAGTAACATTTTATTTTGTGTCAAATATTACTGGCAAAAGAATGAATGCAAAACTGCTTCTAAGCTAAATTTTCATGTGAATAAGTCCGTGTTTGGCTAAGAACTGTTTTGCCATACATAATATATAATAATTCGTTATTGTTTCATGCTCTGGTGGCAGCTGAGCAATTGTATGTCAAAAAAATATGACCCCATCTTCTGCAGAGGCCACCAGCACTGAAACATTGTCCATATGAACAAAAACTTTCCACTGGCATGCTGGTATTTCATTCTCTCAGCATATGGGCATATAAACTTAGACATTTCCTAAAAGGACAGGAGATAAACAGTCCCAAGGAAAAAAATATCAAGGAACTCAATCAAAAATCCTTCTCATTATAGCATCCTTATTATGAGGATGGCTTGCACACTGATTTATTAGAAAACATTGCCAGCTAATAAATTTGCAATAGCATATAATATTGTGACAGAACTGGCTATAAATAGCCTAGGTAGATATTTTTTTGTTCAAAATTCTGAGTTCAATCCAAAGTTAAAACATAATTTATCCATTCTCTCTACAGCTGTTTTCATGTACTTCTGGTAAACTACACAAAAAAATGTGCCATTCCATGACCTTTAGCTGCTTTTCCCTGGTATTTCCTCTTGTCTCTTGGTGAAAATGGTGGCTGATGTTTTGCAGTCTGTGTCCAGGATGACTTGCTCCTAGTTCCCCTTATCCAACCCTCCTCTCTCCTTGATGAAAAAGATGTTGTGAAATAATGATCTGAACAAGCCTGTACGTAAGAGATCACTGAAAGATTACAAAATGCCGCAGAAAGGACGGAGAGAACGTGGAAGTGAAGGGTTTGCAACTCTTTTTCTAACTGTGTGAGAATCTAGCAATGTGACACTCATAGTGTACTACTCGTCAAATAACCTCTGTTTCCAGTAGTGCTAAATACAAATTGGTCTCCTTTAGTTATGGGATTTAAACTATGCCAGGACCAGGGAGAGTGGGCTGCCCACCCTCACCTTACTGAGTTTTCCATATGTTCTTGCTGAGCAGATGCCAAATACTCTTCCAGCTAATTAATTCTGTGGGTTTCTCTCAAAAATTGTACAACATATCAAACTATAACATTTATCCTGCAATCCCATGGCATCCCCTGGCAGGAAAAAGCTTCAAATTATTCAACTCTGATTTCATTAGCACTTCATCAGCTGACTTTGCTAGTTGCTGTAATGCTGCAAAACAATTGCTAACATGCTAATAAATACCTGTACTTTTAAACACATCTTTCCTCACCTCTTTGTCCATCCCACTAGAAGAGCAGAAATCTCTCAGCAGTACACGTTGCGCTGCCTTGCCCACCAGTAACAGATGTGTAGAGTATACAAACCTCATTGCCTGAAAATAGTCTGGCCTGGGGAACAAAAATAAACTTTCCATTGCTCTGAGGTCCCCAAGTGCCATCTCAAGGACACAGAGCTGTTTTCCAGATTTCCACTAGCCCTTGCTTGTGCAGTTTTCCACCTGCTGACAACATTTTCTCAGGACAGATGAAGTATTTCAGTAGTGTACCTATTGTTATCATAAACTCTACCAACCAACTGCAACAGTTAATAAACCTCATCTAAAACCAAATTAAAGAAATATTCAAATGGATTATTGCCTTTCACGAAGAGTTACAAGCTTCTAAATCCTGGAGGAAAGAAATGGCTATCATATAGTCTTTCCTGTGGATGACTTAACTTCAGACTGCTATCAGAAAAAATCCATTTAAAATAGTAACAGATTCTCAGTTGGAAATAACATTTTGAGTCACTTTTCCACATCTCCTGCCTGCAAACTTAATTCTGCCATTCTTTCAGATTGTACTGCAATTATTTTCACCTTGATAATTTGCTGGGAAACCTGTAGCTGGAAACAATCACCGCAAGGTAATACCATGGTGTTTCAGGTGGTCACCACCTTAGGGCTTTCCACTCCCACAACAGAACTTTCAGATCACAACAGGACAACACAAAAACTCCCTGCAATCATGTGTACACCAGAGACTAATACACAGCTGCTTGGGAATGGGGATTAAATAAGCATAGTTTCTTCTAGTTTCTTCCAGAAATGATTGCACTTGTTGGTTGAAGGCTGGAATTTGAGCCTAAATGGTAGGACAAGTGTGAGATGTTTTTGCTAGGAAGAGCCTCTGGCTGCAAACAAGGTTGAAATCATGGTCTCATCTCAATGTGGAGCCTGACTTAGCTGTTTGCATTGCCCCTCTTCGCTCTCCTCCTTGTCATGAAGCTTCTGGGAACTGAAAAACTCTGTAAGTCATCTCTAACCTACTGATCAACAGATTTGAGATGAATGTGAAAGGGACAGTGTACAGAGCATAAAAACTTCTCTTTCAAATTAGGCTAAACTACTTATTTTGGACCCCTTTTCTCATGCCTACTGTACATCAGTCATTTTGCATGGCATCTGTTATGTTGCACCTATGCTAGCAAAAAGAACAGGGTCTGAGCAGAAATTCAGCACTGGCACATCCCTGCCTGTGGTGTTCAGCTGGTACCACAGTCCCTGTGAGGTTTTGGCCTCTTTCAGGGACATGGGACAAGACCATTCCCATCAGAGATATGTGGACAAGGTCAGGTTTTCCTGTCATGGGGTGTGTCAGGAGCAAAGACAGTCTGACTGAAAGCCCAGGCCAGATGAGAGCTCTGGATCTTCTTTACTGGCTAGTGTGAGTCCATACAATGACAGAACGTCAATAAAAATTCACTCCCCACTTACAACCCACAAACTCCCAGATAAACTTCCTTTTGGCTTTGTATTTGTCTTGCACCTTCTCTGGGTAAAATGGTACTTCTGCCCCTCCATGAGAGAGTGAAGTTCAGTGTGATGAAGGATATACCTGCAAAACACTCCTCAGACTGAGAATCTCAGTTCCACAGTATCCATACTGCAGAATGCTTCATGAGGCCGCAGTTTTAACCACTGGACAGCATTGAACTGCTGTGGTGTGTTCTTAAGTTTGTTAGTTTGCTCCCCCCATTTTCTGTATTACTTCCTGCTGCTACCCTGCCAGTTATGTTGCTATGGAAATGAAACTGCTCCTCCCTTGGTTTCTTTGTCTGCCGGACCACCTCACTGCCCTCATATATGGGGGCATAACTATATTCAAACTGAAAACAAATTGAGGAGTTGGCGGAACCGAGTAGATGCAGTTCTGTGGGCTCGGAGGGCGCAGGACTGAGCCTAGCTACTCCACTTCTCCAGGCATTACTGGGTTCAAAACCGGGGAGGAAAGTCAGGCTCTGGGCCAAAACAGGGGAAAGGGCAGACTGGAAGGCAGGGGGGAACTCGCCTGGGGAGAAAGGGATCCTCACAAGGCAAGACGACATCGGGTCCTCTGCTGCGCCGGTGTCGAGGCATATACTGTCCTGTCCTAATGATTGGGCCAAGGCACGCCAGACGTTGATTTTTGGCTGGGGGATGACCCACGGCTCCACAGATGGCAGAAGGAATCCGCAGGTCATCAGTACGGTCAACAACAAACAAGGATTGAGAGCCAGCGTAGTCAATTCGAAGACCATTCGGGGAGATAAAACTGAAATGAAAGGAGAGCCGTAAAAGTATGCAGGATTCACAGATATGGTTCCTCCCCAAACAACCAATTTAAGTAAAACTCACGAGGGGTAATGGTTGGAGCCGGGGGGAAAAAGGAGGAAAGGTGGTATAAAAGATCAAGGGGTGGAGGAGAAGCTGGGGGAGAGGGTTCTTCAGTAACTGGAGTGAGATCTGGAGAGAATGAGGAGGATTGATGGGATAGTTTCTTCCGCCGACGCCAACATGCTTGCCGGACCTGTGGTACTGCCTCCTTCTTGATCCCCTGCTTCGGGACGAAGGGCCTGACCCACTTAGATGGTACCCACTTGGGACCCGAGGGAGTGGACACGCAGGCATATCCCCTCCCCCAAGTTACCAGGTCAAAGGGGCCCTCTGTCTGCCAGGTCTCCGGATCTTTTACAAGGACCGGTGGCCTGGTTTTAGGCTGCAGCTGCTGGTGACTGCCGAAATGTCGGACTATCGGAGGGTTTTGGCTGTCAAAAGAGCAATTCAGGAAGTTGAGTGTATACAATGCCCTTGATAGCCGGACTTGGGGGGTCTCTGCCTTCATCGTCGGTAGTTGCCGGGATAGGACCTTCTTAAGGCTCTGGTGAGCTCTTTCCACCATGGCTTGGCCTGTCGGAGAATAGGGGATGCCGGTTTTATGCACTATTCCCCATTGCTGCAGAAAGCTTTGCAGCTCCTTGGAAACATACGCAGGGCCGTTGTCTGTTTTTAAGGTCTTAGGGATGCCCAAGACAGCGAATGCCTGGAGCAGATGCCTCTGAACATCCGCTGCCCTTTCACCTGTGTGGGCAGAAGCATAGATCGCCCCGGAGAAAGTATCCACTGAGACGTGGACGTAACACAATCGGCCAAAAAATGGAATGTGCGTTACATCCATCTGCCACAACTCGCAGCTTGCCAAACCCCGGGGATTAGCCCCTGAGGCTATGGTAGGCATTTGATCTTGCTGGCATTGGGGACATGTGGCCACTATTGCCTTGGCCTGCTCCTGCGTCAGATTGAACTGACGAACCAGGCCAGGGGCATTTTGATGGAACAGTTGGTGGCTGATTTTAGCCTGACTGAACACATCTGGGAGGGGGGCCTGCGAAACAGCAGCTGCCGCTAAAGAATCGGCGCGACGGTTTCCCTCCGCAATGAACCCAGGTAGATCTGTGTGTGATCTCACATGCATGACATAGAATGGATGCTCGCGGTTAGAGACTAACTCGACGAGCCTATTCAGCAATTCAAATAATCTCTTATTAGTGATCTCTTGAAGAACAGCTGACTCAGCTCGAGACACTACACCAAGGAGTCTAGCACGTGCGCGAGTCAGGGGCCCGAGTTGAAAGCCCGCGGCGCAATGAAGGTGAGGGCCGGCGCGCTCCGGCTGAGGTGGGATCCCGGGGCACGTGTCGCACCTGGCAGCCCCGGGCGCACCACCGGCCCGTCTCGCCCGCCGCCCCCTCGCGGGGCCGGGGAGGTGGAGCGTGAGCGTCCGTGCTAGGACCCGAAAGATGGTGAACTATGCCTGGGCAGGGCGAAGCCAGAGGAAATTCTGGTGGAGGTCCGTAGCGGTCCTGACGTGCAAATTGGTCGTCCGACCCGGGTCTAGGGGCGAAAGACTAATCGAACCATCTAGTAGCTGGTTCCCTCCGAAGTTTCCCTCAGGATAGCTGGCACTCGGCAATGGGCAGTGCCTACGGAGGGCGGGGGGGCAGTGCCTGGCCACAAGCCACAGCAAATGCCTTTACTAGAAGCGGCCCCGGTTACCTATAACCTGGGGGGAGAGGGAACAATTCAGGCTCGGTGGGTGCCCTTAGCAGAGGCACGAATTAAAGAGCTGTGCAAGGCACAGAAAGACTACTCCCGAAGGTCAGAATACTTCCGGGGTTTGCTACATAATACCCTTTCCCAGGGAGATTTAGTTCCGGCAGATCTGAGGGCACTCTTCTCCAGCCTTATAAGGCCTATGGAATTCAGAGTCTGGGTGAGGGAATGGGGGAGGGAAATATCGGAGGTACTCCCGAGTCTTTGGGGTAATCCGGCCCTGTCCCATGATGCAGATGGTTTGATAATTTCCCTTGATCATCTTTTGGGTGAAAGGCAGTGGGCAGAAGGGGCAAAACAAGCCAGAGCTTTATTCCCCTCCCAGCTGATGGAGACGGCCCGAGCAGCTGAACGAGCTTTCTTCAAGCTGGAAGTAGTTACTTCCCAATGGGAGGATGATGAGGTTTTGCAAGGAGAGCATGAACCATACATGGAATTTATGGAGTGCCTCTACAGATATGTGAAAGCACAGGCGCTCGGGGATGATGACAGGGAAATGATGCTCCAGAGAATGGCATATAGCAATGCAAACGCTGAGTGCCGCAAAGCTATAAAAACTCTCCCTCGTAGTCCTAGACCCACAGTAGAGGCCATGATAGATGTCGTGGTGCGTCAGGTCTCCCTGTCATCACGGTCTAAGAGGGCTTCCGTGGCTTTTACTGAATGCCCCACGTTGGGCGCCACACTGCGCGGGGGCGAGAATGGCCCTGGAATCCGGCTATCTGGTGAGGGGCGAAGGCCAGGGCCCCTGCGCATCAGAAAACAGCCCCCCTCGGCGGCTTTGGCCTCAGGCTGAGCTGGCTGATAGCTCGGAGCAGCGCGGTGGGAGACGAATTAGGAGGCGACCACTTGCTGGGGGTAAACTGTCGGTTTATTACAGAAGAACCAACAAAGAGGGGAAAACACCCAGCAAATGGCCCCGAACAAGGGGCAGGAGAGGGTTTTAAGGGAAAAGGGGGGAAGAAGGCAGGGAAACCCGGCTATCCAATAGAAATACATATTTGGAGGTACGAAACATAACTGATATACTAAAGTAACCAACTGTTATAAATCATAGGAGGGGCTCCGGGGCTACAGCCAACCATACCTCCCAGAGAAAAGAAAATTCTCGAAACCTGGGAGGAGAAAAAGAGTGATTGACTGACCCCAAGGAGGAAACAACTTTCACTTTATAAGAGAAACCAAGGGAGGAGCAGTTTCATTTCCATAGCAACATAACTGGCAGGGTAGCAGCAGGAAGTAATACAGAAAATGGGGGGAGCAAACTAACAAACTTAAGAACACACCACAGCATTGAACTTCATGTCAACTGCAGCTCTCCTTATCCCAAATCCTTCCCCAAGTTCTAACATTGCCTCAAGCTCAGATTCTTCCTTCAAGCTACCTTTTGGTCCAGGGGTTCAAACCAAGAGCAAATTTGTTACCACAGTCAATAAAACAGCTGAATGATGCCAGAGGTCCCTCTGTCTTTTCAAAATATCTTTTGTATCACAGTTTAAATAAACTCTCCAGAGGAATTGGGTCTTCTCCAGTCTCACCATCATCTTGACAGGAAATAAAGGGAGGTGGTTTTTCCCACTCACATGCTCTCTCTCATACACACATTTTATTTTCTATAGGATTAGTCCCTGATGGAAATATTTCCCCATGTTGTTCAGCAGATCTCTTTCCATCCACAAACAAGAGGGAAGGGGTGTAAACACACTCTATTAATCAAAGAGATGAAATTCAAGCAAAACATCAGTTAACTCCAAAGAGCACACTATGATTCAAGAAAACTCCAGCTCAGACTTGATCAGGACTGTGCTTTTAAAGCAAGCTGAAGGCAGCATGCATTCTATTTTGCTATAAAACATATCAGAAGGCACTGACTAAGCAAGATTTACTCTGTCTTGCCCTGGCTTTGTTTCTCTTTAGTGCACTGAAGACAGTTCTTGTTCAGGCAAACAGGTGAACTTGGATAGCAGTCATTTCCTTCATCTAGCATCCAAATTGTTTAACTTTTTCCAGCAAGAAAATTTTAAAAATCCAGAGCAGAGTATTTTTTGATCCAGGTAGTATCTCTAAGAACTATCAGCAAGAGTAACAGAGGCAAACAACATGGAGTTCGTTGTTTGAATATATCTCATACATATAAATGATTTTGCAGTAGAGAGTGATGTTTATTCTCCCCCAGGTATGGATTCAAAAGAATTTTCAGTAGCAAAGAAGTCACATGAGACAGTAAATAAAAACCTACCAAAATAGACTAATATATAGAAAAGGTACCCAAGGAGCAAAACAAATCTTTGCCTCTGTCATTGTTTAATCCCAGCCAACAACCAAATCCTATGCAGCTGCTTGCTCACTCCCCACACAGTGGGATGGAGGACAAAATGGGAAGGGTAAAAGTGAAAAATCATTGTGGCTTGAGATAAAGACAGTCTAAGTAAAGCAAAAGCCATGCACAAGCTAAGAAAAACAAGGAATCCATTCATTACTTCTCATGAGCAGGTGTTGGGCTATCCTTGGGAAAGCTGGGCTCCATCATGTTTAATGGTGACTTGGGAACACAAACACTGTCACTCCAGAATGTCCCCCTTCCTTCTTCTCCTCCCAGCTCTATATGCTGACCATGATGACATATGGTATGGAATGTCGCTTTGGTTAGTTGGACTCAGCTGTCCCACCTGTGTCCCCTCTAAACACCTTTTGCACCCCCAACCTGCTCACTGGTTGGGTGGTGTAAGGAGCAAAAAAGGCCTTGATGCTGTGCAAGTGCTGCTCAGCAGTAACTAGAACATCCCTGTGTTACCAGCACCGTTTTCAGCACAGATCCAAACCATTGCCCCATACCAACTACCATGAAAAAAATTGACTTTATCCCAGCCTAAACCAGCACAGCCTCTTTTTATTCTTCTAGAAATACTGTCACTAAAATAACATTTGACTTCTGTCAGTTGTTTCACTAATGATTCTCAGGAACTGAGTCAGAGTCAAAGCATTTAGTTTTAAATAAACAAATACAAAGTCGCAGTCCCAGTTCTGCAAAATTTACAGAAAAATATATACTAATACCCCTGCTTTTCTAGCAGAACCCTTTTGAAACATGATAGATTACTGGCCACATAGACTTAAAATGAGTCTAGAGGTACAGCAGTTGAGCAAATACCCAGCATTACTTCTGTCATCCTCTGAGAGCACTTCTTCACCTTATCAGAGGGGCCTACATCACACAGGTTGTCTTGTTCATGCTTACAGATTTTGTGGTGATGCCATGATGATGGCAAATGGTAAGAGGAAGACAGCACATTCCCACTACCTACTGAAAAACTGCATGGCTGGAAATACAGAAATAGAAGCATATTGTGGTACCAAATTATTTTTCATTTTTTACTGACTACTAGTAATTTCCATCATTTTACTGTAGGTTTTTTATGCTATTCTAAAGCAGAAATGTGTTTGCCTCAATGCTGGTTGCTAACAGCAACTGCACATGAAGGTGGTCCTAATAACACAGATTAGTGAATCTCATTCTACAGGAGGGTCTTGTAGAAGTACAGACTGAAAGGCAGAAATGTGAAGAATATGAAGAACAGCCTGAGAGCTTTCCAAAATGCTCAGATATCAGTCAATATATTGCATTCTTTCTCCTGGAGGTTCTAGTTCTTCATAGCTACCAGAGCAAAGAGAAGTCTGTTCTCTACAGATACAGGCCAAATGACTTTTAAGTGCTATTATTTTTTTGCTTTAATTTACTAATTAATTAAATTAAATTACATAATTGACAGGTGTTTTGGAAATCCAGCTAGCAGACTCTGTTTCAGTGACACAACATCCCTGATGACTAAAAAGCAGCTGCTGTGTACTGAAGTAGAGAAGAATTGGGATGAACCACCTTTTCTTCCCTTAACACAGCTAATAGATTTGAAATAGTAATAGTGCTTGTTCTCCCTGTGGAATATGCTATTACCCATCCTAATACTTTTCTGCTTATTCAGCATTTCCATGGTAAAAGAGGTTGGAGACATCACTAGTGTGTTTCATATAACAATCATCCCAGGTGGAAACCAGTTATTTGATACTTTAAATTACTGATGCTCCTTGACTACATACATTTCTGTTTACACTAGCACAAAAATGCACCTTGGCTTCTTCAGCAGATACGAGAAGTACAAGAAGGCTTCTTAGTTTTGGGTTTTTAGGTGAATGCCCTGCTACAGAGTACACAGATATCACTGGAAAACTCCCATTGGCCTCAGCAGTTTCTTGGAACCTCTGGGGTGGTTGAAATACAGAGACCACACATTAAATTGGTGTGTGTACTGATCAGCTTAGAGACTGTATCTTTGGTCTCTACACATATGTATCCAAAATGGACCAACACTCATTTCCATTGACCCTTCTCTTTGGAAAGAGAATTTGGAAAATTTTGGAGCCTGAAGTCCTGATCCTGTGGGGGAGTTATTACTAATGCTATCTTGTCCATCTGCAGAAATTCCTGTTTTGGAAATCGTATTGAAAGACAGACCTTGAGCAATCTCTTTTGTACAACCTCTGTCCTGTCAAAGGAGAAGGGATGAGACATCTCCAGAGCCTCTGAGGACAACAAGAATTCTTTCTCCAAGTATTCTTCTCTTGAGTGTTTTTCAGTTTAGGTGAGACTTATAAACATCAACAAAGAACGTTTAGATGCAAATTCTAAGGCCAAGATTTGCAAAATCAGACTGAAGCCAACAAGATACCCCATGACTACTATAATCAGTGGGAACCTATCTAGCTGCAAGGAGATCCTTCCCACATGGTGTTGCAGGGACAAAAAGTATGTGTTAATTACACAGGCACTTTTCAATTTATCCAATGGTCAGAATACTTTCCTGTCTTCCCTTCTCCCTTACATACCTTCTTTTACATTAATAACTGTAACCCCTTCCAACAACCATAACTTACACGGCTCACAAGTGACATTTCAGGAAATGTTACGTGAAGTGGAGCCAAGCAGCAGGATTGTGCAATGCACTTGATTGAATGCACCGGGGTAGGAAGCCAAGCCAGCCCCCACCCTGCCTGAAACCCGTGGAGCAGACAGCGCTCCCTCTGCATGCAGTGCCTCCAGATTCCCAGGCCTGGTTGAAAGCCTTCTCCTGATTTATGAGTAATGAGCCTGATGGTGATTTCTAAGCAGCAAACTTCCAAACAGAAGTGCTGATGGGCACTGCGCTGTATCATATCAGCTAGACAACACCTAGGCAGACTCTCAAAGGATGCTTTCATTAGGATGAGAAACTATAGGGTGATTGAGTGCTCTCCTGTCACTGTCTTCTCTTGCTTTGCACAGTATTTACCCTTCAGATGCTGTTAAACTTGGATTTTTAAAAGATTTTGTTTTAAAGAACTTATCTGCAATCACAGCACAGAAATATATGAAGCCTAGTGGTGAAGGTGCCAGTGAGACTGACTGATGCAAAAGTCCGGTTTTGAGGAGGGGGGGAGGGAGAGCAAATTCCTTTAGTTGTGCTTAAAAGTAACAAACTTAAAAACAAGACAAGAAAGTTGAGTGGAAGCTGAGAGGTTGAATGCAAGCTCTGCCAAGATTTGAAAAGTTACAAGCTAATGCTGGTACTGCATGTTTTCTTAATGACTGAGGAATCAATCATTTTTGTGCATGGAGCTCCTAGCATATAGACAGTGTAAGCTAACTGTGTATTACAAAGCCAGGGAAGTGATTAAAAATTATTTGCTATTGGTATTTTGACTGAAGAAGTAGAGAAAAAAAAGTCCTAAGACATGTTTTTACTGAAGCATTCTTTGTCAAAGTCTTCCTTACTTGAACTCCAAGGAAGATGTCTCGCCAAGTTCTGCCTATTACTCTATGACTTTTATTTCTGAATAAGACTGAGATGTAGATTTTGACTGTACCTACCTGCATCCTGCACATGTATAGGTTACATCTGAACATCTGAAAAAACCTACCCAGACACACATTTGCCTCTGTAAAATCTCTTAGTCACTATGGACTTCCACGCTTGTACCCATGTGGTTGTTAAAGCAGCACTCACAAAATTCTGCTCATAAAGGAAGCAAGACATTTAATGATAAATAATCACCAGTCTGACTTTTAATGTGAAGTAAGTTTAGGCCAAAACTTTGTTTTTTAAAGCAGTTGAAACTCCGTCCAGATCTTGAGTAAGACTTGAAGACAGTTTTTCTGTATCTTTTAGAAGTAACAAACATAAAATGTAACAGGAAACTGCAAATGAGACTGTTTGTTATCCTTGAGGAAAAGGGGGGAAAAAGGAAAATAAAATCCCTCAGGATTTTGGAAGAAAGGAACATCTGTGAGGAAAATAAAAAACTACTTCCAGAAAACACATCCAGAAACCGAAATCTTCTTGAAGGCCTTTAGGGCTGTGCCTAGCCTCTCATGACCACTTTGGGAATCTCACTGTTGCTTTAGCACAAATGGCTGTGGCCAGTTTGGAGGGAGAGATGTTGGACTTTCTTTTCCCCCCACTTTAATCTGGTGAATCTTTAGCTCTGTTGCTTGCACATTTTCTGAAGCTGTGACTCCCATTTTCATCAGGTCACCAGAGGGATCCTGCTAGGCTGACTTAAACGTGATGGCTTTGGCCTTGGGGATGGAACGATGGATGAAATGAAGACAATCAAAACTAATTCCCTCTTCCCATGGGCCACGTGGCCAGATGACACGAGGTGCACCCCACAGGGTGTCACCACTCAGAGACAGCCAGGTGGCTCTGACCAATGTCTCACTTTGGAGGTGCTACCTCGTGGTCAGGATGGCTCAGCTCAGGCAGCAGAAGTGTGGTGTGGGCTGATGGCCTTTGCCAGTCCCACAGGGCTCAGAGCAGAGCCTGGCCTGAGCTCCATTCAAACAGCTTCACATGCCTGTGAAGGGCACTGTATTTTTTGGCGCTGAGTATTGTCCAAGCAGCACTAGAGCAGTTAGCTTGAGATGTCAAAACAACTATATTTCTAACAAAAAGTAATTAAATTTTATGCCAGACTTAGAGGGCAGTTCCATTTTTGTGCTGCTAATGGAGCATCAGAGCTGCCTTTTGGTGTGCTTTATTCACAAGCTGGTCTGGAGACAATTTTTTTCTTCAAAGTATTTTTTTAAAAATGAATTGTTTGTAGTTTCGATGAAGTTGTTCCTCCTCCAGGCTATACATCAGTGCCTCACTATGCACCAGTTACTCCCTTAATTTACAAGCTGTGGTAGTCATTGTGTTTTACTATGCTTTTAATTTATTTATCTGGGAAAGATCCACTCAGAGTCAGTGTTTTTCCTTCCTCAATTCTCACTAAGATCCTGCTTTTTGTACAGATTATGACCAGAACATAAAATAGCCAAAGTAAGATGCCAAATTTTTCAAAGCACTTGTCTTCCAACAAAAATTCACCTAGAAAAGGGACTGAAGGAGTGACATGACACTCCCTGTGCTGCTGAACACCCTTTTGCAGATAGCACAATTGCAGGAGCATTCCATATTGAACTTCACATTGTCTGGTCTGTGTTTACCCTGTGATTTTTACAGAGCTTGATAGTCTCCATCTAACAGGTTTTGAATGTCTTACCTCCTTTCACACTGATCACATAGAAGCATTTTAACTTCACATTAAACTTCTCACACCTCTGTTATAAAATGGACATTATTTCTATCTACTGCCTGTTCTAAGACCAAAACCAGGTTTCAAACAACTTTGTGAGATCTACTGTTTAGTTTTTAGTGCTAGCCCAAGCCCTGGCTCCTTCTGAACTTTCCACTGGCTGAATAATTCTGGCAGACTTTTAAAAAAGGTTTTAGGGGCTTTCTTTGTGCCCAAGGAAAGCAGCATTTCTCCGTGGAGTTGGAGACCCATGTCAGGACTCCTCATTCTCATTCCAGGAGCACAATATGCCCTTTGATGTGCACTTACTCAGCAGCGCACGAGGTAAAGCTGACCGACCTCTTGTTTTGTGCACAGGTAATTTATGCACTGCCTCTGGGAACACACAAATGACAGGACTTACATGTGTGAACCCTATTTGTGCATGAAATCAAGTGTAAATTTAGAGCAGATGGGGTTTTGACTCATTCATGATAGAATTTATGGCCAAGATTAATAAAAAAGGGAGGGAAAAAAAACAGAGAAAAAAGGAAAAAAAAAAGCCTGAAGTCAAGTCAGTTTCCCAAATATGGGAGATATATATATATATATACATATATATATATATATATATATATATATATATGTATGCTGGAACTATGCAGGGCATATACCTGCTGCTTAATGGTTCTTGGAAAACAGGCTGCTGGTTTGGATGCTACTTTTGTGCCTAACTGAATGGCTTTCTTTGAAAGATGGACTAAGCTGCCATCTAATACAAATCATTTGGTTTTATTATCTTATCAGTGAGCTGTTGCTGTTTATGTGAGCTGTAGTCAGAGGTGGGCACACCTCTAATGCAAGGGGTGGGGTAAGTGTCTGAATGGTGGGGAGAGAGTTGCCACTGCCAGACTCCTGTTCTGACACAAAATGACTCTGGAGTATTCAGCAAACTGGTCAGTTTTAAAGCTAGCTCCAGCCTAGTTCAGTTCTTTTGTTGACCTCCTCATCAAGGCCTTGGACAAACTTTGGCATGAACCACTGCTGGTGTTGTGGTGCAATATCTACAGTATCTGTCCAGCAGTACCTGTGGTACCTGTGCAGATACAGAACCTGTATCTGAACAGCAGTATCTGTAAAATACATTAACCACCCTTAACTGGTGCAGCTCCTCAGCAAAGGCTCCTCAGGGCTGCAAGTTTCGTCATTTTCTTAAAATCTCCTTCAATTTATTTGGTGACTGCCTCTGTAAGCTTTGGACACAAGTATTGTTATATAGTAAGCAATATATGCACATAGTGTACATTCCCAAAGCCAATGTTTAGAGAGCATGAGGAGATTTCAACTTCCCCACTCTTCTCTTTTGTCTTCTGATTCATCCTCTGTCTTTCCCATCTGTTCACAACTGGGCAAGGTTCTTGACTGTTGACTTTCCTTGATGGGCTCCAGTGTCTTTAGCTGTCCTCCAGGACCTGCTCACAAGCAGTGATGCAGCTGGCTGGGAGGGCTTTGTGAATCTCACTCCTCCTAAATAGTTTATGATTTCCCTCAAGCCTGTGCAAATTCTTCTCGGGAGAGACAACTTCATGGCATGCTGGGATGTCCATCCTCTGAGGGAATCCTGTCATGGTTATTGATGATCCTTTATTTTAAAAAATCCATCGTAAGGGTGGAAAAAAGATCTTCTGGAATGAGGCAGTCCCTCTTGTTTTGCTGACTCAAGAACATTTGGTATGTATAAACTTAAATTGTACATAATGAAGTCTTCATAACTGAGTGCTGTGTGAACATTGTTTGGTATCCCTAAAGGCCGCTTTTCCCTTTGAGTTCCAATCCATCAGTCTTTTTGTTTAACTGTGGCCTCTCTATATCAGCAACTAAAAAGATTTTATGCTATTTTGAAACACAACCAAATGTCTTAAAAACAAGCAGGCTTCTTTTTGCAGCACATAACATGACTCCTTGTTGGAGTAAGTAGTCATGAATGTGAGTAGAGGGTTCAAAAGGTTATGGATATTGTAAAATACTAAGGGAAAAAATGGGTTATGCCTTTTTTTTTCAGTCCATCCTTTTGTAAATCCTACTACCTAAGGCTGTTTGAAAATCTCAGCCTGAAGGATTCACAGCCATGAAGCTCAAGATCTATGTATCCCAAATGCCACCCTGTTATCTCTGCTGCTTCCTCCCTTTCTATGTAACACCGGTTTATTACATCTTGTATTAAATTACAGAAAGAGCTTTGAGCCAAGACTGTGGGCTACTATGCACTACTCGAGAAGATTTTTTTTTTCCTTTAACGAGAGCACTGCTGGCCCTGATATCGCTGCTATGGGTATTTTGGAAAGAGACCAGTCACCTGAAAGGATGGTGTTCCCAGAACTGTGGTTTGTACCTTTCTCCTGAGCACTAGGTTGACTCGGTGGTTTAAGTGGTGTAGTTCCCTGCCATGGATGCTAAGGCTGCATCGTGTTCTCCTCTCTGGCTGTGTGCAGTGCTGAACTAAACCCCACTGCACAGGGAAGACACCCATGGGAGATGGGATGCTGCACTCACCATGCTGGTGCAGGGCAAGCACAGCCTGCCCACTCTCTGTGTGGCCTTGGCAGGAACAGCCCGGGATGTGCCAGCTCCCAGTGGGAGTGAGGGAGGGAAAGATGTGATGGGATCCCCTTCTCCTTGGCTGGCTAAATGCAAGGATATCTTCAGAGTGGATCTGGGCCTTCAGCAGGGGCGAGCGTGAGCCCTCCTGCTGTGCCTTGTCTCTGCAGCATGGCCAGGGCTCACAGCTCCCCACATCTGTCCCTGGGTGTCAGCAGCCAGCAGGCCTTCGGCGCCGCTGTGACTGACACCCAGCAGCGCTGTCGGGGAGAGATAAGGGCAAAGGCACACATGGCAGAGCTCCCCAGGACTCTGTGCCTTGGGTGCAGCCATCTGCATAAGCCAGGCTCCTCTTTTCCAAACTATGAAAAAAATTTCTACCTTAATCCCAAGCCTTGTTGCCGCTTGGCTACGGCTGCTCTGGCAGCCATCAGGGGAGGGAAGTCCAGTGTGACACATTGCTGAGAGGGCAGAGCAGCTGCCTCTGCAGATACCTGCCTCTCTAGGTTGGAGGATAGAGCCGGAAAGGGAAAAAAATAAGCCAAACTTGCTGACCACTCTCTGATTTCAGCTGGTGTGCTAAGGTGGCTTGAGGCTGCTGGAAACAGAGGGATAAAGAACTGTAAGTGAATTCTTTTCCTTCTCCCTTTTCTTTCAGTTAACATCCCCAACAGCACTCAGAGATTCAGAAATCACAGGCCAAAATCCGTGGTGTAAAAAAGTCCTGAAACTTAAACATGAGATCTAGCTTTCCTTTGCCATCTGGCCTGGGAGTAGTTTTAGTTAATGTTTTATTGCTGCTCTTCGCTGTTGGAAGGCATGGAGTTTTCATTTCTTCATGAAACCCAGGTTCTCAGGTAGAAAAATCAAGTGACTCCAATAGCTGGAGCATTGCAGAAAGCACCAAATAATAGTGAAACTTATGATAAAATTGCAGGATCAGGAAGTCTCACAGAGCTTCAGCCCATGACAGAGTTTGACTAAAAAACCAAAACAAAGACAAAGGCCACATTATCTAATGCAGATGAGAAAGAGCAATAAAATTGTGGGCCATTCCTGTTCCTTTGTTACTGACAGAGTCCCATAGCAATTTCCGGGACTGTAAAGACATCCTAATAAATTTCCAGTGTTTCCTCAAGTTGAATGAATCACAGAAATGCTGCTAGGCTTGAATAGGTTCAGCATTCACATCGACTGCTCAATGGAAAACTCAGCTGAATCACGGTGGAGACAGAAACAGGCTGTAAATCATGGCTCCAGGCCATGAGGTATGGAGGGCTGTTTAACAACATAACCAACAATAAGATTCCTTCAAGATGGAAGCAAAGACTTCTTCCACAATGGAAAATGAATGAGTAGACACAAGGAAAGACATCACCCTCTGACTGCACTTCTAGCTCAAGTGAGAGAAGTTTAGGAAATCCTTGGTGGGACAAGAAATAACCCTAGGGAATCAGCAGGTGTTTCTGTTGCTCCTCACTGAATTTAGAAGTAAAACAGTGCCATGCTTGGGAAGCACATTTGTCTGGTGGTCAGCTGTCCTGTAGGACTGCAATTCACCTATCCCTCCTGTTGTCCAGTTCCTTGCTGGAAGAAGCTGAGCTTGAAAATGCTCTTGCTGCTTTAAATGCTTGCAAATATTTGCCTTAACTGCTGTGGTATAAACCAGAGGGACTATAGAGCAAATACAATTATGTTGGTATCACTGGGATACTCAGGAGGTCTAATTTGGGTTGGTGTATCTGAGACCAACTTTGGAGATTCCTCAGGAGAGTTGTCCTTTTTGTAAAGATGGTAAGAAGAAGAAGATAAATGTATTTTGGCAGAACGTCCTGTCTTTGCAGTGTTTCCTTTCAGATGCTCTAACGACACAGGGTGGACCTTGGGAGAAGTGGTAGGTTGGGACTTCTGCTGTTTCAGCTAAAATGGGACAATTGTGGGACACAAGATTCCTGAGGGCGATGGGAACTGGTGGAGGAAGTCCTTTGCTGGGTAAGAGGCAGCCCTTTCCTCTGAGGCCAGAGAGGGAGCGCAGGCTCCAAGGCAGGAAGCAGCACCAGTGGTCACCAGCCTTCCTGAGAGACCTGTAAGGCCCAGGTCAAGGCAGGGGGACCTGGAGGAGGAAAAGTGCATTGGCTACTGGGAGGGGATCCAGCAAAAACCACGGGAGGAGAGGATCACAGGTGGGAATGCCAGCTTGTAGGAAGGAGGGTACAGTCCCAGAGAATTGGCTGGGAGCAATGGCTTGGCATGCTGAGGACTCTCAGGAGAGAATCTGGCATAGCTGCTGGACAGAAGAGTAAGGCTGCAAAATGAGCAGCGAGAAGTAAACCTGCTAAAAATGTGCTAATCCAGCAGCGCTTCTGAAGAACCAGGATAAAAAAAAGTGTCCCAGGTGTTTGGCAGGGTGAGCGTGTTTGTCAGCGCAGCCTGCTCTCCCCATCTGCCCATCTCCCCAGCACTCCCCACTAGGTGCCACTATAGGAGCACACCACTGCACATCCGCCTCCAGGAGGGAGAGAAAGGCATGGTTAAGACTTTTCAAACGTTCATGTGCTTGAAAATGTGTTTTCAAATATACATGTGTTTGTAGTGTCCTCAGATTTAATTAATTCTGAATATTGCACGGGGTGGCCAGTAGTGTCTAAACCAATCCCCACAGGCACTATTGCTATTAAAATGTTAGGTGGATCAGGAGAGAGGGCAACCAGCTACTGCAGCCTTTGAGCGATCCCCACTCTCCCTGGGCAATGCCAGCCCCAAATGGGTTGCCATGGACAGAACCTGTCCACTTCCATCTAGCTGGGAAGCAGCCACATCACCTGATGCTACTTGCTGCTGGAAGAATAGGTAATTGTCAAATCAAGGGTTTTATCAGAAAACAACAAACAGGTTTGGGATCCTTTTTTATTTTCATTAAACCACCTGACAACACTTATTGCTAAACTCCTACTGAGTATAAATAATTTTATAAACTGCTTTTGCTCTTCACTGCAGATGCTTTTGCAGTAGAAAGCAGGATGACACTTGAGATGGAGGATGCCAGGTGGGTACCTCACTGAGCCTCAGAACTCAGCCACAAGATCACAAAACACATTGCTAGTACATTTCAAGTTTTTCTGGAAGTTGCTCCATAACCTGCAGACCACCTCTGCCTGCACTCTGCACTGCAGATTTAGTTATAAAATGAAGTGAATAAACAGTGAATAAAGTAATTAGCAGAACAATTCTTTGTTACAGACCACTATGGGAACAAACAGTTTGTTGAAACTCTAAAGCCTGTCAAGTCTTAAATCTTCTCTCTGAAAAGAGGTTAAGTTGCTTTGGTTTCTCTGTTAGCCATGCCAAAATAAATAGAATGTGCTCAAGTGAAGAAAACAAATACTTGAATATAATGAAAAATCAATAGTACCCTTGTTATTGGGTAGCAGGTATACAGATCTAATCTGACAGACTGTATTGAAAGTGTAAACTGAATGCTCACACACATGTGTTAGTAATGTCAAGATGAAATGTTAGCTTAAATCTTATCAATTCAGTTTATAGGACAGGGAGGAATTACTGAAGTAATTTTATCTGAACACCCCCCCCATGCCACCTCATTTTGGAAAGGGTAGCCCTCAATGGAGTGTGTATTTGTGTGTGTTTAAAAATGTTCAGATTTCAGGTACCCTTCTTCATTGCCATGAAGCTTTTAGTATTGCCTCAACCTGTCAGCTTCTCCAGTCAGGAAGAAATACTAACAACAAATCTATTTTCACGGAGAAATTTAAAGGGGTCTTTCATTCTTGGCCTGATAGCATTATTCCCATGGGCAGAGGACAAAGAAATATACAGCTAAGGAACAGTTTCACATAAAAATTACATCCCTTCGTCCAAAAGCCCTGCTATGTGTCACATACAGGAACTGCCTCTGCCCTTTTGTACACAGCTGGCCCTTAGGCTCCATGCAGTCTGCATCCACCGGCCCCACTCATCTGAGAGAACTAGGAACTTAAAGAGATTCCAAGCTTTCATTCTCCAAATGTCTGTATTTCTAGTCCTTCTCCACAGCAAATGGAAATATCTTAGGAATGGCGCTTTTTTTTCCCTGGAATTAAAAATAAACAAACAAATGAACAAACAAACAGAGTAAAATACAGTCCTCCACAACTACAACATGGGCAAGGAAGGATGTAGTGACAGAAGAAAGGAGACAAGGCTTGCCTTGGTAGGTCTGACCTCCCATCCAGCAGCCCAGGAATTCCCCAGCAGTGGTGACTTCAACATGGTTTGGGGCAAAGTACAAGATGAACACAGTTTCACTGCTACACTGCTTAAACCAAGGAAATAGACTGCAAGACTGCAAATATTCAAAGAAGAATCTGTCCTATTAGTTTTGGAGCAGCATCCTCTGTGACATGTGTAAGTCATCACAACAGAAGGAATCCAGCAACAATGAAAAAAAGTCACCAGGAGATTTGTTTTGGGAGGAGTCACAAGGAGGGACAGGACCTTATTTTTGAGAATGTAGGCTGTGTCATCATGCACTCTCCTCTGGCAGTCATGGCAGAGGCTGGGTGGTCACCTGGGAGGAGGCTGTGCAGTATGGTGTGCCAAGGCAAAGAGAGACAGAGAGATTTGAATTTGTCATGTCCACTCAGAAAATGCTCCTCCGAGTTGTCCAGCGTGAGCCAGCGGACCTTCTGTTTCCTCTGTGGGACACAGAGCTGATGAGGGTCTGAATGCTGCTGAGGGTGTTGTTGGTGAGGAGCTGAGCTCTCCCAAGGCCTCTCTGTTATGTGGGGAGTGTGGAAATGGCTGCCCCATCCCCGGCTTTGGGCAGGACAGCTCTTTTCCTGTGCCTCTTGGAAAAGGGTGACTCAGGCCCATCTGTGCTTTGATCAGCTCGGAGCCAGCACTGGCAAAACCTCAGAGAACCCTGGATTACCTGGGAAGGTGCAGATAACACGTATGGACATTGCTTAACTGCAGACACTTGTTTGGTGACTAATTTAGGAGAACTATTGCCCCTGACAAGGAGGGCTTCTAAGAATCCCTATCTCATCATGACAGAGATTTAAGTTATATGGATGCTTTCTCTCTTGATTACTCAAGGAGCATAAGAACTGTCACAATTACAATGATCCCCTCTTCTAGATCTCCACCATAGTGAGGGCTTACAGGGCATACTTCCCATTTTGTAAACAGGACAGGAAATTTTCTGAACATTTTGTATCCAGGCTTACCTGATCTGGAGCCCTTTCTCTTTGTTTCAGTGAAGCTTAGCAAACTATTATTCTTACTTGTAGCAATTATTTCCCAATAGAGGACTGCTTTGAGTGCCAGGGAGTCATCCTGTTTGCAAAGGCGATGACTAGGTAATTGGAGGCTATTGAACTCTCCAGCCTTATTTTGTGGAAACAAAAAGTGCTCTGGGGTGCAGCTTACCTCTAACTGCTGCTGATGCATGGAAGCACCTAAGTGAGATGTGAATATTAACACTGCCACATCCATTGCTGTTTGGTATGAATGGAACTGCCTTTGCCACCTTTTTCATCTCCTTTGGTGTTTCCTGCCTTTCTTGGGAACATGCTTGGCTCTTTGTGGCTGACTAGATTCTGCACTCCTGGAGTGGGCCAGGCACAGGCTGTCCCTCTAATCCACTCTTGGGAAATGGCATTACCCTTTGTGTGTGTGTGTGTGAGCACTCGACCCTGGAATTTTCATAGACTAGAAAATGGGTTAAATCAATTAGAGAAACACAAACTGCAATTGGTTTTGCATGAATCTATTTGCAAGATAAGAGTTATCTTCACTCCTCCCCCGTGAACAATAACTGACAACATTACACTCCTTCTCAAATGCTTTTGATAGGTTAATGGGCCTATATTGAGAGCATACAATTGCAGCAGTTTTGGTTCAAGAGCTGATGTGATGGATTACACCCCTCTTGATGCTTGAGGTTGGGATACAATACAGAGAGGCTGCCTGGACCCTCTGGTGCCAGAGGGCTTAACACGGTATTGACAGGGCTGCGCATATTAAATCCAGATCAACCTTCTGAATGAACACAGGCACATCTGAACTTACATGGCTGGAAATCTCCTTCCATAGTCTTAAAAGAGTTATTTTTAGTAAAAGTTGTTGAAAAAAAAAGAAAGAAAAAAAGCCCATACCCTTACTTACTGCTGAGATATGAGCTGAAGGAAACTCTCCTGTCAGATCTGTTTCATATATGTTACAAGAACAGCAAAACAGAAAAGTTCAGCAGGGTATTTCTTTTTTTTTTTTTTTGTTTTGTATTTTTTTCTTAAATTTCTTTTAAATTTATGGGGTCTGACAAACCAGTCTGGAGGGTGCCAAGTCCAGAGGAGTCTAAAGGTATCCTTCAACATCAGGTGATAGCTGCTGATTAGTTTTGGCAGGAATGGTTTCCTGATGCTCTGCAAATGAAAATTAACAAACTCTGGGGCTTCTTGGAAAAAAATAATGCAGCAGTATTTCTTGCTTTAGAGGTCCATGCCGGGAAGTGCTGCTCTCCTAGACTCAGCTTGGGTAGCTCCAGCGGGTAGTACCACACTCACTGACTCTTTCCTTTGGAATGAGCCAGGATCTTCCGAGCCAGGCACGGAGCAAGGTGGGCGCGTAATACTTCCTCCTACTTCCACAGCTGCCAATTTCAAAAGAAATAATCTTTTTTTGGTTTTTTTCAGTGTTTGTAAACTCTGATTTTTAAATGCACTGTAAAGTTAAAAGCTCATAAATAAGAGTACCTAAGACTGTCTTTCATCTTGTGACCTCACATGGAGCACTTCTGTCCTTAAAGAGGCCTGATACCACATCCTACTTCTGGTACAAAGTTCCCCAAATCTGTCAGCAAATCTTTCATTCCTGCCTGACTTCTTCCTATGTGGCCCTTCAAGAACACACTGGAGAGCTTGCTGCAAGTCCAGCTTACATAAAGGGAATTGTTTTGGGGTTTTGCAATAGGTGTTCAGTGATATTCTCTCATTTCACAAGTTCACCATGAAACTTGGTATGCTTGTCTTTTTGTGTCAAAAAGATTCCTATTGGAACCAGGTAAATTTTCTAATTACACCCTTCTCCACCTTTTCCTATCAAAATAAAGTCTTGTTTCAGATAGCCTGATCCATTTTGTAAACTTGTGTCTATTACAGTGACTTTTCTTTCTTCTTCATGTCAAGAGAAAGTACAGCTCACATCTTCCTTAGGGCCCCTTCTTGGAGCTGACAGAAACAGGGTAAAGACTTCAAGAAATCTGGTGCATTTAAGGTTTTTGAAATATAGTTCTGTCCTTCATCCCAGCCCAGTTTCCCTGACTCTTGGTGGTTTTGGGACAGGCAGTTTTCTCTTGACACATCTTTAAGGCCTTCATTCCATGCCAGAAGACCAAAATTCAGAAATATTCATAAAATTAAATTGGTGTTTTTCAGTTATGTCTAATGTGGAAAATTAGGAAAATGTTGAGATGGAAAATGTGCTGGGGCCTTGCAGTGTGCTAGCCCAAGACATGATACTGTTCACAGTTCGAGACTTTAGGAATTAAATACACAGGAGCCTTTTAGGACAAAAGGAAGACAAATTTCAGAAATGGAAGACACTGAAACCAGTTGTTTCCAGGTTCAAAACCCCTAATTGTCAACAATACCCCTGAAAATTTATTTTCAGAAGCTGTGAATCAGTTTTCCAGTTGAAACATAAAATAATGCAAGATGATCTCTCCTCCCCCCCCCCGAATTTCCTTTAATGAGGGTAGTTTAAATCTCTGTTCACCTAGTGAGATTTCCCAGCTTACAAAATCCTGGAGAATTCATACTGGAGAGACCCATGCCACTTGTTGCTTTCTAGCATTTCTGTGAGTAGTCAAAATCAGTAGTCAAAATCTGAAAGCGTTTATGTCAATTTTGTTTCAGTTCTGCATGATCCCTCTCCATGCAGACCTTCTGACACTAACAAGTTTCTCTGCTCTCTAACCTGTTCTGCTGCTGCTTGCTACCTCCAAAGTGATACTTGATGAAATTTGACGTGCTGCAGCTATGTCAGTTTTATGAAGCAGGACAGTGTAAGGGTTTGTTTTGGCCATTTGCAAGTCCTCTTTGAAGGACATGGAAAATGGTCCTCTGCAATGGAGAGCCATTGATCTTGCTCAGATGCAATAAGATAGTCTTTCTTTCTGTTTTGTTTGAAGAAATTGAATACTCCTTTTTTCTCATAACCAGAAATAGCTAATAAAGGTTCTTACTGTTCAGGCTTTGTGGTTCAGATGTGCACACTGCAGGTGCTTGAGTCTGATGCATTAGCAGCACTCTCCTTAACATGATGTTTTATGTCTCCTTACCTTGTGGAGTAGGACATGTGAAGCTATTTTAATAGATAAAGTACTTTATTTTATATAATAAAATTTTTATATAATTAAAATTTATTTCTACAATATACAATATATTATATAAATATATAATATATAAATACACATATAGGATATAATTATTTATATAATTAAAAATTAACTTTTTGGGACAATGCTGCCTTGCTTTCCATGTTAAGGCCAGAGCCCCCCTCCAGAATCTTGCATTTTCTACTGTGTTTTACTCTATTTTGATTAAAAACTCGGTCACAAAAGAGCTTGCTTCTCTTCCAGTTCTGATAACCATAACCTGGCAGGACCTTCTTGCTAGGTCTTTGATTCTGTATCTAAAGAAAGCATGGGTGATAAAGGGCCATTGCTCTGGAGATTTTAGTATTTGTTGAGTTAAACATTGCTGAGCAGTCTAGCATCCCCACCCTTGTCATGAATGAATCTGGAAGGAATGAGTTTGAAGTCTTGCTCTGGTTGACTATAAACCTTTATTATACGTGGGATGTTCCTTGTGGAGGGAGGGAGGGAGGCAGTTGCCTCCCAGACGAAATAAGAATTCATCAGCTTACTCACTGGGAGTAATTCAGGGTGCCTGGCACCTGCTGGAGCAGGGAGGCTGGCTGGCAACCATGAACCTGCAATCAACCTTGATGCCTGCCCTCAGTGCAGACTGTAAACAACAAAGGCATTTATTTTATTTTTCAGTGGGGATAGGAACAGTGGTGAGAGTAAAGAGAAGGAATTAACACCACCATGTTGCTGAAAACAGGTGGTGGCATGCCCTCGGCTGTCACTGCGGCCGGTCTCTTTCAGAGCTTTTTGTAACAATTTCTACTCAAGGAAAATTGGTTTATGTCTTCTCCCCTTACCTCATCTTCAGTGTAAGAAGCAATGGGCACATGAGCAAATTTTTACATGAAGAAAAAATGAAGCAGAAAACTGCAAAGACAGAGGATAGCCACTTAAATGATGTTAACTGACAAAGACCACCTCTTGCCCCTCCCTTTCCATTCTTGGCCCCGTATCACATATATATCAAGGAATACAACCATGGATGTTTTCATGACTTCATGGAAATTTTTCTTTAACTCAAACTTTGTTTTTATGATATGCTCCTGTAACTGATGTTTTGTTCCCAGTTAAATCCACTAACCAGCCTTTTTTCCTCTGTAAAGGGTGTGTATTTGAGCTATTGGCAAATAATCTTCAGTCAGGTTGTTAATGACTACAAAGACTGTCATAAAATGCTCACCAGAGCCACCCATCCAATGTCAGCACCTTAGCTGGAAATTCCTGGTCCTTATGGATATTAGGGAAATTTCACAGCTTTGAGACAGAGGGCAAGAGGGGCTGTGACAGTGTTGCACTCCCTGGTGCCTAGAGAGATTATGTCACCTGGTCATTCTGGGCTGAATCCTCCTCATCTTTTCAGGAAAAGTGAGTTTGAAGTCTTGCTTGAAGTCTTGAAGTTTTGGAAAATAACTTGGAAAGTAACTTGGATAATTTTTTTAACTTTGCATGGCCAGTGATTAGAAATCCCAAGTGCTAGGGATGCAGCTAAGGACTCAAAGTCGCTGGCTCTGGAATTGCTGGACCACAGAAACATGGGCTGCAGGCTCAGACTCCACTGACTGTACCGACTATTTCAAACTGCTTTTGAGCTTTATTTTCTAGAGCACTGTAATGTTTCCAACAATGAATTTAGTTCAAATCTATTAGATGGACAAAGGAGGAAAGCCTTACCTCTGAGGCTGTTAAATTCATATTTTTATATGCAGTAGATTGTTTCTCAGTAGACAGACACAGAACTGTAAAACCTATACAACTGTCCAGGTGCCAACAGAATATCTGACAGTTAAATGACACGTGAGAGCTGGAGGACAGTGCCCAAAGGCAGAAAATTAAGCCTTCAATTACCAGGAGTCACTTTCCTGTGATTAGATTTTGTAAAGTTGTGATTTGAATCCTGCTGCTTACTTGCCTGGGTGTGCCCTGCAAGTTAAGCTCTTCAGGTGAAATGCTTCTGCTCCTACAGTGTTTGAAGTTTGTACCTTCAACTGCAGTAAAAGGCATGATTCATGTTACAATTTTAAAAAAAACCCAAACATCAAGGAAATATATATAAAATGTGAGTGTTCATAATGGTAGAATTCACTTTTACAAGTACTTTTATGGAGAAGTGTTTATCCTGCCATAAAAGAGAGGTGCTAGGTGGGTGTACAATGAATTCTCAATTATTCACAAGCAGTTTATCCAGGTTGTGGATTAACTGTGCTGCAAAGGCCCTGACACTTAGCTGGCACAGTGTAAGGGGGTCCATCTGTACTCATGTGCTCAAGCACACTGTTCCAGGATCCAGTCCAAAGCTTTAGTGAACTCTGTGTGGCAACACCTAAGTACGCCCTGGCTCCAGCAAAATTTATCCTTGTGGCTGCAGTGCTGCAAACATACTTTGAGTTGCACATTAGCTAATACACCCTCTTGGATCAGAGTGCAGAAATACCTAAGAGATTGTGCAAACAGCAGGTTGGATCTGGCAAAGCCAGGGCTGAATTGGAGCTAATAAGTCTGGCTAAACTTACACTGACTCTTTCTGGAGTCAATCACAAAGCTGACCAGTCTTCACTTTCAATATGTGCAACGTGCTAAAAGACATACAGGCTGTGTCAGAACTGTTCTCGGGAGTGACTCTGCTCTTCCAGCTCTGGATGCCTCCCAGAGTTTGTCCTAAGCACCTATTGAGTTGAAACGTGTAAATGTAGCAGTCTCTTTCTCCTTCTCATCTCTTCCTCTGGCCCTGTTTCCCAGGTGGGTTCCAGCAACAACTCAAAATGCTCCAGCTGACACCACAGCAATTAGAACTGTGCTGGATACATGGTGGATGACATGGTGCAGTGGAAATGTGCTTATCACAGAAACACAGTTCTTGGGAAGTGACCATCTAGAGCCTGCGTCATCCATTCTGCCAACACAATCCAGCATATACCACCATGAAATGAAGCCATGAATTTGGGAAAGTCCATGAATGTGGGAGGATTTGACCCAGCAGTTTGCTAAAGCTAAAAACATTTGTTTTTCTAACTGCCTTAACTTAGCACTTTTCCACCTTTCATGCTGAAATTCCCCCTCTTTATATGGTAATGAAGGAAGTGAATACATCATAAAAATCTCAGAAGGAAAAAAGTCACAGATGAGTCACTGAAAATATTGATAAGATCACTGAATGAAGCTGACCTATAGCTTCCAACCTTCCTGTTTTTCTATGCCCACTCCTCTTGCAGCCTCTCCTTGGTGTTCAGAGGGGGACCAGAGGGATTTCTTCACCTCCCTGTAGCAAGGACATATGCCAGAGTCACAGAATCCCTTCCTTGCCATGCCAGGATGTCACAAAGTCTTTGGCACCTACAACAGCCCCTGAAAATTCTCAGAGCTACTTATAGCAGCAACAAAAATGTCTTATCACACCTCTGCCTTGGTGACAAATTAAAACTGCAATTTGATTATTAACATCTTTCCAAATAAAGGCCTGGATCTCACTGCCCCTGCTGCTGATTGCAAAACTGGACTTGACTTCAGTGGAAGCAGATCTGGCCTCAAGGGTATATTTAGAAAAAGCAAGTAGCAGCTATTTTCCTAGTGTTTATTTTACATTTCAGGTTGAGGCATTTGCAAGAGTGGTTTCTGCTGGACTTTGTATAGCTGGGGCTGTGACTAACAATAATAACAGGCGAAGCTGTGACTTTGCCCCAGCCCCGGAACAAGAGGCCGCCTTGTCCCCAGAGTCATGCAGAAGGCACACGGTGACTCACACCCTCGTAATCCCTTTGCTGGGTTTCCCCTCGCTCCACAGGAAAGGAACTTTTTTGTCCTTCTACACTTGGTGCAGCCCATGGTCCCAGCCATGCTTGTCCCATAGCTGTGAAGTGTGCTGGGAGTGTGACTGCAATGGAGCCCACAGGTCAGGGGAGTTAGCAGCCAAGGGAAGGTAAGCTAGGGGATCTAGTGGGAAACTAGGCTCTGTTTTATTCTGCCTTGAGCACAAACCAAACATGCATCACGGTGTAAGGTATGGGATAAGGGCCCCATAATGCCACAGTCTTTGTCACAGCTCTCCACAAAACCAGTGGCTTCAAGGTGCTCTGTGATTTCCATCCAATCCCTTCGTTTCCAGGTTCTATACTTTAGTCAGCTCAATACAAAAGGTGTCTCTGGGCCTTTTTTCTGTGGCAGTCTCATGCATCAGCTTTATTCATTCATTCATTAAGAGATCTCCTTCCTTGCAGAGGTACCATCCTCAGGTGATGCTGTCCACTGGATCTCAGTACATACAGATGTTGGCTTCCTGTGAGATTATGGCTCTGGAGAACTCACACAGGGGCTATCTGGACAGTATTCCTGTGAGACTAGTGATGGTTGTGAGAGGCTTGGAAAATGATATCTGTCAAGGCAGCCTGGCTGTGTCACTCATCTCTGTCATCTTCAGAGCATCTGAACTTACAGTTGTTTGGACAACAGATAAAATGGACTTTCTTGGACACTGTTTTTTTTTTTCCAGGCAAGTGCTTTCTCTTTTTTCATACCTTCCACTGTTTATCAGTCCACTTTTGTTTCTGATAGATTTGATTCATATTTAGGGAGTTCCCTTTGCAATTGAATTGGATTCCTTATAAAGCTCCATGACAAATGTGTTAATGGACATCTAGATTTGGGGGACACCTGTATTTTGCTCACAATAAAGTTCCATGTTTTCTCACTGAAATGTTCATGGGCTTGTTGACTTCCACAACATTGAAGGACCAGCCACATGCAAGTCCTTTGCCAGACAAACCCACGCTTCAAGATGGCATAGCATTTTGAGGAGATCAGCTTCTCTCATGACTCATGACCAATCAAGATTAGAGCAAAATCTAATCAAAGAAGACACAGCTTCTTTGGAAAATGTTCAGCTTTTGCCCCTTGGGATAAAATTTTTGACTGTTTACACCACTTAGGTTTAGATTCTCGGAATTCTTCTTCATATAAAGCTCTTAACATCACATTATTCAGAAATTATGCCTCTGCTGCTGCTAACTAGGAAACCTAACTGTGGGACAGAGGATATCTGTACCCTGCAGTGACAGCAGTGACTGCTGTGGCATCTGTATACCTGAGACAGCTGCATAGCCCTGAAACTGCCTTTTGACACCTGCATGCAAGAGGCAAAAACAGTCCTCGTGTGTCTTGCAAATCCCTCACTGCCTGCTAACCCGATTCCTCTGTTTCAAGTAAGCAAAACTACCCAGGGCAGCCCTTCTGTTTACCTCACTGACTAGGTGTGTGCATGGTTGCTGTGTTGGTGGTCTGTGCCACGACTCAGGTGCCAGCAGGTACCTGGTGATTGTGGTTTCAGTACAAAAGGTTCACCTGCTAGCACGGGACGTGGCCATTTGTTCTCAGCCATGCCACAAGGGCACACTTCTTTAATTTTCTCTCCAGAAGAGGTAATAATGTGCCTATTTGAGAAAATACCCATAATCTAAATCTCTAGGACTAATTCAGTGTAGTAGATCATACAGACACCCTTTGAAAGTTTTTAAACACCACTTTTGTGGGAATTGACTGGGGGATTCTTCTTGTGCCAGCATCCTGAGTAAGTATAGGCTTTTTCCATCCAGAAAATTTGACTGTGTGTCTTGTCAAAACTGGGATTAGATTGCAAGTATGAAAATTCCCAAGGTTTGTGATTAAACCTCATGGGAAGCCAACCCTGCTACAAATTCAAATAATTTCTGAGGAAAAACATAAGTTTTATATAAATGTCCTCGAAGTCCAGAAATTCAAAGCGACTTTGTGTGAAACCATTTCACCCTTCAGGCATTCTTGGCTGCCTGTTTTGCCCAGTCTGCCTCTTCCCTGATGCAAAAGCAGTCCCCGTGTGCCCAGCAGGAGCTGGGGGTGGCTGTGGAGGGGCTGCAGCAGCTCTGTGAGCTCTGTGAGCAGCCCCTGCACTGTGGGAGCCACCCCAGCTCCGCTGCTGAGGGCAGTGTTGGCTCACGGCGCATGTTATCTCCTCGCGGAGCTCCTTCTCCCAGCACATAAACAATTTTGTTTTTGTTTAAAGACTTTCCCACACGACTGTCTGCCAAGTTCAGAGGACTGCTCTTTGCGACTGCTCTTGGATTTTTTGGAAATGGAGATGAGATTATATAATAAATTCAGTTAGTCTCAGTGAGGCAGTTGGGAGATGCTGTTTGAGACTATAACGTAACAGCCAACAGAATTGAGAAAAACAAAAGAATCCATAGTGTAAGCGGGGAAGGAACTCAATTTTCAATTTAGTAAGTTTAATTTGGAAGCAGATTCACAGGCAAATAATTTACACAGTAAACCTGAATGGATTAATTTCTCTTACAATAAACAGCATGTCTTTTTTCAATATTCAGCTTGCTGTACACCTTGATGTGTACCTAGGGACTCAATGATCTCAGAGATCTTTTCAGCCTAAAGACTTCTATGATACAGTGGTTTTAAAGTAACAATCAACTGGGGATTTAAAGAATTATTACTAGTCTTACTGTTGTGAAAATATTGAAATTCATGTTGCTTGCCAAGTGTCTGTGGGTACTGATACTTTTTGTTCAGCTCAGGTCTTGCTCTTCTAAATAATTAAGTGCCCCAAATGCAACAGTTAGAAATAATAATGCAGGAGAAAGATTCCTTTTTAAATTTTAACTCAGTAACCCAGCATTTCCAGAGAAACTGAAATTTAAAAGCACTGTGGAGTCAAGGAACTGGTCTGGCAGGGAGGCAGGCAGGCTGCATGCTGGAGGGGCTGGACACCCACCGTGGCTTCTCTCGGTGTTTCTGGTGGAATTGATGCAGTTGGCCAAACTAGCATTTTCTCATGAAAATGCTGCTGGCAGTGAGGCTGAAATGGGAGGGAGAGCTGTCAGAGAAGCATCCCTGAGAGAGGAGGAGCTGCTCATGTACTCATCATCTCTAATCTTCCTGAGGAATGTGTCTTGTGGTCAGTGAGGGCAGGTATTGCTCTGCAGAGGCAGAAACTATGACAAAATGTACAGACAGCATGAAACCTGTGACATTGCTTGAGTATCCTCCTGTCTCCTTTTCCTTGGATATCTTTCTTATCTTTTTGTGCTGCCTTAGTGTTTCTTACATCGCCAGTCCAAACTCTCCTCTGAAAAGAACACAGAGAATTAGTAAAACAGCAGTAGTGGGGATGGGAGGGTTTCAGTTTTATGACTTTTTAGATGGTACCATAATAATGTCATTCTTTAATTGTATTTTTATACAATTAAAAAATATAATGATCATTATGCTACCATCTAAAATGTGCACAGGAAGACAAATTCATCTTATGTTTTGAGAATTTAATAACTCTATTTGTGTACTGAACAGGGAAATACATCAGATTAACAGTTGTCTCATAGTTAATTATTTCTTAAAATAGAACTTGATTCTGACTGCAGAAACTGTAGGGACTCTTGGGAGCTAAAAAACCTTGAAAATTCCCAATTAATAGACCATAAAACAAATGTATGGTTCAAGACTTTAGGAAGATTATTTCAACTTTTCTATTCTTTCTATGAAACCAAGGTTGTTTTCCTTTATGTAAGGTCTTTAATTAGTACTGCTGGACCAGGCTACAGACGGTTTATGGCATATTTCTTCAATTATTTAGGGTTTTTTCCATTACATTATAGTTTTTCCATATAAAACTAAAAAAAAAAAAAAAGAAAGCTGCTGTATTTTGAAAGATAAAAATGAAGAACTTGTTTATTATTATTATGGAATCATAGAATATGCTGACCTGGAAGGGATCCATCAGGATTATAGAGTCCAACTGCTGTCCCTGCACAGAACACCCCAAAAATCTCACTGTGTGCCTGAGAGTGCTGTCCAAATGCTTCTTGAACTCTGTCAGTTTTGGTGCTGTGACTGCTTCTCTGGGGAGCCTGTTCAGTGCTCAACCACCCTCTGGGTGCAGAACCTTTTCCTGATACCCAGCCTAAACCTGCCCTGAGTCAGCTGCATGCCATTTCCTCGAGCTCCCTCACTGGTCACAAGGGTGAAAAGTCAGTACCTGTCCCTCTGCTTCCCCTCGTGAGGAGAAAACCACAGTGAGGTCTCTCCTTGGTACATCAAATGCCCTTTTACTGTTGTTTCCTTACCCAAAGAAGTGGTTTGGCCTGAATATGATGGTGACACCTGCTCTTTTTATCTACCAAAAAAACCCAAACCCCAAAACAAAACAAAAATAACCCCAAAAAATAACCATCCCCCCAAATATCCAGGAAGGGCAAGGAAGGTAATCCAGCTAAGAGGAAGGGGCCAATAGCCATACCGTCCCTGTAGCAGATTGTGCCTCCTCAGACCTCCTTGCCCCCAGGGTCATGCTGGGTCTCACCTCTTTCGCAGCTAAATATCCCAACTCCAGAGCATGCCAGCTCTGATACCCCATCACTTACTAAAGCATAAAGAAACTTTTCGTTCTCTTTCAAGCATCTGTAATCCCATCTGTACGAGATTTCAGCCACTCCAACTGCCTCTTCTGACTCACCTGGGCTCCCATTGAGGAAATGGGATTTGCTGGGGGCAAGGCAGAAGCTGTCATAGCCTGTGGATGCTGGTGCAGGGTGTGTCCAAGTCCTTGTGCTCTTGCCAATCTTCATCCCCTTGCCTGCAGACACCCTGCCACCAGGCCCAGATACACCATTCCTCAGGTAGGCATACCTCACATATGAAAAGTGAGGAAAAAAAGCTCCTGGGAAATCTCAAAGGACTTATACAATTACATCCCTCAGGATGTGGGGTTGATTACTCAGGAGATGACTTTACTTTTCTTCTGAGTCAGTACTGAACAAGTAACTGGTCTGGCACATCACTCAGAGGGACTGTGGTGCTCTGGTGCTGCCTTTTGCAAGAGCCTTAAGCCACACCTGCATTTTCTCAGCCAAAGCCAGTCTGGTCCTGAGAAATGGACTGAGCAGCAAATGCAGCCAGTTGTGATTATCTTATCCCCCACAGTTTTTCCTGGTTGTGCTTGGTGGTGTCACCAAGCATTTGAACCTGAGTTACAGAATTAATTTGGGAGGTCAGTGTCCCTGTGCTTTATAGAGCTACCTCTAATGGATGTTTTGACCTGCCTTAAATCAGTCATCTTCTGCAAGACTCTTAGGTAGAGACTCGTACCAGATGTAAAAAAAAGTGAAAACAAGGTTTAGTCTTATGGGAAATATCTGCCATTCTATTAAAAACTGAGGAACAACTTCTGCTCTGTCACTACATGGAGGAGGAGGAAAATACTTTTTCTAGTTATTAGAAATCTGTAGGATTAGTATGATTTATACCCAGTGGCCAAGGCAGGTAGCGCTGTGATTATTCCCTTTTGTAATGATGCACTTCTGTACCCTTTAGATGCATTTATTTAACTGGTGACTGCTAAAAATGCAGAGAAAATCTGAAAAGCAAGATAGGCAATGAACACTTTTCTCTTTTTCCCCTTTTTTGTGTGGTTAGAGAAAGTATTTTAGACCACCTGTTTCCCAAATTGCAAACCAGTCTGGTCCTGTTGTAAAAATTTACAGTTATGCATCGCCCCCTGGAATCAGAACTAATGAAGGTTCACACAATAATATGATAAAATACAGCCCCAGCTAATAACACTGTTGTTTTCTCAGAATGGTTGATCCAAGAAAACAAAACCTTTATGTTTATGGCCCAGTTTCTTCTGGACCCTATACAACAGTAACGTTCAGAAGAGGCTTTTAAAGACCAGTCCTCCTTCCTGAACAGCACTCATGTTGCAGACACCCACAGATAGGATCAGATGATCCTGCAGTGTTATGAAAAGGCACTTCCAGAGGAATTTACATCCTCATGCTTTTAGCTGCCCCCAGAATTTATTAGTTAACAGATCACTGCTTCCTGTTTCTGGAAGTCTTGGTCTTTTGATCAAGCCACCGAGTTCCTGAAATGCACAAGAAAATGGAGGCTTTGCATGCCTGTTTCATTTGATGAGCACAACAGTCCTGAAGCAATCCAAACTATGCATCATTTTTGGCCTGCTCACAGTGAAACAGGCTCATTGTTTAATCATTACTTGTGCCAGATATCAGAACACCAGGTTTACCTCTGAGAGCCCAGCAATTTACCTCAGAAGTGCTAGGTTGGAAGTCAAAGGAGCTGGTGCTGATCCTCGTGTTCTGCTGACATTGTGGTCCCCTGGGTCCACTGAATGACAGAGCGACTTGTGATCAGATGAACAAAAAATGAGGGGTGCACCCTTGCTCTGACTAGAAGCTGTTAATTAAGCAAAATTGGAACTACACTTAGGCTAGTATTAGTGCCACCTCAGCTGGATGTCTTACATGGGAACTTCATTCCGGGAAAAAAAGGATTTAGGTAGTAGAAAGTATTAATTGATTAAAAGGTTGATTAATTGATTGGTTGATTGACTGATTCATTAATTAATTCATTAGAAAATGTATTTGGGGCCAGCCTTGGGGATGCTGGTGGATGAAACACTGGACATGAGCCAGCAATATGCACTCCAAACCCAGCAGGGCAACCACATCCTGGGCTGCACTGAAGCAGTGTGGCCAAGAGGCCAAAGGGAGGGGATTCTGCCCCTCTGCTCTGCTCTGCTGAGACACCAGCTGGAGTGTTGCATCCAGCTCTGGGGTCCATGGTACAGGAAAGACATGGATCTTTTGGGTCCAGAGGAGGACAATGAAGATGATCAGATGGGAAGGAGCAGCTCTCCTGTGAAGAGAGGCTGAGACAGATGGGTTGCTCACCTGGAGAGAAGCCTTTGGTGAGACCTTAGAGCAACCCTTCAGTACTTAAAGGGGGTTTGTAAGAAAGATGGGGACAAAGTTATCAGGGCCCTTAGTAACAGGACAAGGGACAACAGTTTTAAACTGAAAGATGGTAGGTTTAGATTGGATACAAGGAAGAGATTCTTTTATTATTAGGGTGGTGAGACACTGGAATGCATCTCCTAGAGAAGCTGTTGATATCCCATGGCCATTCAAAGTCAGGTTGAATGGGGCTTTGGGCAACTGGATCCAGTGAAAGATGGTCCTGGCCCATGGCAGGTGAGTTAGATAATATCTGAAAGTCCCTCCCACCCCAAGGTGTTTTATGGTTTCATGATTTGAAGTATCCTTCTCCCTCAGATCTGGCTTGCTCATTCGTTGAACATGCAGTTCATGGCCCCATGAGACAGAGAAGTGGGTGTTAGAGATATGGTTGCTGAAGAGCTCCCCAGATGATTCTGAATTCTTGAAATATTAAAAAGAATCAAGATTGAAAAAAACCTCGTTTCTCTTGAGGCGTTCTATAGCTCTTGTGAATTGCCAAAAAAAGAGGGAAAACTCGCCAACGCAATAAATGTCTTTCTAATGGGTTGTGACCCAGACTGTGCTCTTGCATCACAGTCCTTGTAAAAGCATAAAAATCTGCAATTCCTTCTAAAACCTGGCACTGCCACAGTGTTGTCAACTAGATTTCTCCTCAGCACTGGGCTTAATATAAAAAAATTGCTAGAGGAACCTGAAGATGGACTGAAAATAGGAATCAGCATTATTGTAGTTTGATAGCTGGAGCTTTTTGGAAAAAGTACAATTTTTTTGTGTCAAGACATATTCCTGGTTTTTACAGCGATACCTGGGTATTTTCAGAATTGTTTCCAAGATTTTTCATGTAAAGTGTAACTTTATATTTGCTTTTCTATCCAATTCCCACTGAATGGAAGTTTTTCACATACTGCTGCCCCTCCTCCATTCCACCCCTCCAGTTCATGAGCAAATTTACTGAGCTCCCCAGCAGCTCATGTTTATTTTCTTATCTTATGTTAGAGTGCGAAATTAAAACACTTGATTTGTCCTTGGCAAGTTAAAGTGCATATTATTTCTATGGCACTGTAGGGGTCTGCATCTCTTTGTGAACAAAAAGAAACTGAAATACTGTGACACAGGGCAGTGCATTACCAGACCTGCAGACGTTCAGACTGGGCACGATGGAGCGCACGGAGCCGTTCCTCGCTTGGCTAACTCCACTGGATGCATTGTGGATGCATACTCTGCTCCTCACACCTGGTGTGTCCAGCCAGGATGTTTCACTGGAAGGACATTGGAGCCATTGTGCTGTGTGGGCTCGGCCCCTGGGAACACTTTCACAGGGCACCTTGGTGCCAGGTGTATGTCTGGCACCAGGTCACGCAAACATTCCCAGCCAGGTTTTACTACACCTCAATTGGGTATTGCTAGCAGTCAGCTCGCAGTGCCATTGACCTCCAGGAAAAACTGCCTTTATTCACCTTTGCAGGATGTTTTTTGCAGTCTCCATGGAACTCCAGGTAGCTCTACCTGTATTTACAGCTGAGGCAAATAGCACTGGGGTAGTGCACCCCACAATGACTCATCATGGTCATCATAAAGCTGTAATAAGTTATTTAAAATGCTGCTAAATATTTTTAAATGTTCCATATTAGTTAAAGTTAAAATCCAAATCAGTTACATTAAAATCTAATTAATTATTAATTAAAAGGTTAGTTAATTAGATAAAAGTTAGTTAAAAGTTAGTTAAAAGATTAGTTAATTAGATAAAATCTAATTAGTTATTAGTTATTTGTTAAAATCTAAATAAATCAGAAAAAAATTATCTATGCAACTGCAATTAATTTTAACCTTAAATTTCAACTAAAAGCACATATTCAATAGGCTCTCTCCATGACTGTTGACAGAAAAAAAATTTCTTGTCACTGTTGAATTTGAGGTGGGAATAGTATAATAAACTGTAAGTTTTAAGAAACTGAGTAGTAGTAAGTAAAACTTGAACATTTCGCCATTTCTTTATGCAAAACTCTCTAGAGTATGCACACACACACTTGTGAATGTCTCAGTACAAAGTACTTCTCATAAAAATAGTCACTACCCAGCCTCTTGTCCAATTTTATCCTTTTATCAATGCCTGCCGTTTCCTGAAAAATAAGCACCATTTCCAAAGAATCAAGTCTAGATCAAGATAGAGCAATTTCTTGGAGGTGGAGGGTAAAGTCAAGCATTTTAAAGCTGAAGTACCACTGTGAATGAAATTCTTTTCCATTTTTCCTCCTTTGCTATATCAGATGAGGGTTACATTTATGAACAAGTAATGTGCCATCAGTAGTTGCAGTTTGCCCTGTAGTTCCATGCCACAAACTTTAGCACATCCAACACCATATTGTTCCAGTTTTAAGCCTATCATAAAAGCATCAAGACTTTTGCCTGAGACATGGAAGAAGTATTCAGTCACTTAAATATCTCTCCATTCCCTCCAAATATTTAAAAGTGCAAGTGGGAAATGCTCACCTAATATACAAAAGCAGTGTCCAATAGCTAGAAAAGAAGATCCTTTCAACTGCAGGTTATAAAGATGGTTATCTCTGGGAGAACATTCCTCATCTTTTCCATATGTTTGAAATAAACTGTCTTCTGTGATTCTGAAGTTCTTTTGGCAGGAGAGGAAAAGTGTTGAAATACTATGTTTCACAATTTTCCAGACCAAATAGTAACTTATCTAAACGATACATTACTGTATTTTCCAGCACATAAGCTCACCAGCTCTCTGCAAGTTGATAATCCTTTTCATTTTTCATTACTTGATAGCTAGAGAGGTATCTCACAGAGTTATCATAGGCATTATCAGTGCAAACAGTGATGTGAAGCCAAGACCTTTGTGATCATAGCATGTTTTCTGCTTGTATGGGATATTTTAATGCAGTCTCAGTGCCTCATTGAAAGCAGTCCAGCAGACGACAGATTATTTCCCCTAACTGTTTAGTGAGCAACAGCTATTTGAAACATTTGACATTACAATGGCGGGGAGTCATTGGCCACAAACTAAAATCTGTTCTCTTTATCAAAGATTTAGTTTTTATATTATTTGAAAAAAAGCAATACGATTGGCAGCATTTGGTGTTGGCAACACACAGAAGCTTTTGTCCTACAAAGTTATGTGATTTTAGCTCTGAGTGAATCTTGGGAAATCACATCATCTCATTTTCACCATTTCTTTGTGCACAAATCTTACAGCATGTACAAAAAAGCTCATGAACCACTCAGTACAAAATATTCCTCAAAAGAATAAATGTGATGTTCGCAATCGAATTCGCCTACTGAAGTGTGAGCATGGTAGAATTTTGGTATAAATTTATTTCTTCCTTAGCAGGCATCCTCTTGTTTTCTGTGACATCATGTGTTTTAACAATGAAAAACATTTCAAGAGTTTTGTGCTTGGAAGCTTTGTTAGATCTTTTTTATGATTCACAGTCTTTGCACTCTGTCTTGCCGTGAGGGATTCAGAAACTTCTGTATAAGTGACCATGAGTTGTCTGACACTTACTGCCTTCTTTCCTTCTTTCTGCTCCAAACAAGATCATTTCTACACTTATTTGGTAAAGCTGACAATCCTATTTTTAAATTTTTTTTTCTTTTGAGGGAGGGGTTTTCTTGACATTTTAATGGAAGAGCACCAGTTTAGTTATTGTGACACTCTGGATCCATGGAGGGGTGTAATTTGAGCAAATAAAAGTATATGAGTAAACTTATACTAGCCTTTAAATCACAATGATTTTGTCAGTTTCAAAACCTTGTGTACTAGGTTGACTGATCCCACAGGCTGCATACAGAACAGGCAGTATTTGGTCCATGACATGTACTTAAGATAAAATCACTATACATACCAAAATTTTTTCCTATCCTGGTTTACTGTAGCAGCAGCTCTTTTGGTAGGTAGATGACTTTGGAAATTATTTTTATGGCCCTTCTTTCTTTTCAGCCACAATAGAAATTATGATTTTGCAAATTTCCAAACAAAATTTAGGACCCTTTGTCATTAAAAGTGTTGTGCAAGTGTATTATATTATTTAAGATCAAGAATGCAAGACTTCATCTGAAAAAAGAGCGTGTGGAAAGATCTGGGGAGGTTCCCACAATGGGATCTTAATTTATGAGGGACTCGTCAGAGGACCTGTCTCTAAGTGAAGTGCCGGTGGAAGAGGTTATGGGCTCCATATGCACAGCGAACAATGCCAAGTCGTCAGGACCAGATGGTATTTACCCAATGGCTGTGCAGGAATCCAAGCATCAAACAACTGAACTGCAGTGTTTAAATGCACACTGAAAGCTAGCCTGGTAGCTGAGGACTGGCAGCTGGCAAAATAACACCAAATTTTTAATTGTGCTACCTAAAAAAGAGTTTTGTTCAAGGGAATTTCAGGGGAACTGCGGATGTCCTGACGTCTGTGCTGTACAAAAGACAAAATTATGCTTGTAAAGGGAAGTCTATAATTGAAATTCTATTAGAATATTATTTATGAAATGTTATTTCTCTGGAGGACTCAGCAAACATGTAGGGATATCCCATTGGTGCAGTCTATTGAATTCTTATAAGTCATTCATGAGACCACAGAAGTCACTCCTAGAGAAACTGCAAAAACATGACATAGAAAGTCTTTGTATGCATAAATAGTTGCTTAGAAGATAGGAAAGAAAGAGTGGAAAACACGGTCTATTTTCATGGTAGGTTGTTATCGTGGAGTTCCAGAAGACCTGTGATAAAACCCTTGATCAAAATATTTATATTTTGGGATCTGTAAAAGAGCTTAGTAGTGAAATAACACTGGGGACATTTTTAGATTGTTCAGGATAGTAAGATGATGGCTGGCTGTGAACAGTTGCAGAGAGTTTTACAAGATTATGTGGCCAAATGGTAAAATGGTAGATGAATCTCCATGTAAATAAACATCAGGTGATGCATATGGGAGAAAATGATCTGGAAATTAAATGTAAAATGCCAAGGACCAGGTTGTTATCACTTGTGAAAAACATCTTGGCACTATAATAGCTGCATGTAAAAGTCAGCCCTGTGCTCACTAGCACTTAAAAAGCAAATCAGATGTTAGGGAGCATTAGGAAAAATATACAGAACAAAACAGTGACAGTCAGGGTGCCACCACTGTATCATGTATCATGTACATGCCACCATGTAATCATCGTTTCCATGATTATTGACTAGCATGTAGGTCTGAATCCTCTCTCCACCTCTGCAGCAAAAGAGAAGTAGGTCCCATCAAGGTGGTGAAGGCAGCTGAAGGTTTCCACACATGCCATGAGTGTGTGAGCAAGGCTGTTCAGCTCGGAAAAGAAACCTCCACAGGAGACCTGGAGCCAGAGCCTAAACAGGCCTTGGCAACAGGGAAGTGGAATCAGAGACAGACTAATCACTGCCTCTCCCGGCTTGAGATCTCACATCCAACCAATCTATCAAGCACCAGCTTTGAACAAAAAAGGGTGTTTTAAAGTTCAATGCCTTCTGATAATTTTCTTTCTTAGTCCTAGTCATTGGTCTGAAACCCTGTCATTCTGAAATCTAGTTACTCTGGAACCCAGCACAGCATCTCAGGGGAGAGCTGTGGCCAGTACAGGAATGACACTCAGGTGTCAGCTCCTCCTCTAACAACAGGCTGTTGAGCCTGGATAAAAATTCCCAGTGTGATATTACCACTTAAAAGCTTTTAAGCCCTGCCAGAAAGATATGGCTTGAAACAATGCTTCAAAGCAATATCACCTAAGGCCTATATGTAGGAAGCCTTTTCTGTTTACAGAACCACTGGTTAACATTTTCTGATCAAGTCACATTTATTTACCTGGGTTGCAAATGCAAGAAACTGACGTAATTTCACATTTAATAGATGAAGTCTCAAGAAAAAAGACATTGTCATAAGCTTTTTTTTTTATATTTCAGAGATGTGAAACCTTTTCTTCCTGACATAGAGTTTAGTATTTACTTAAGATAAGGAGGACTCCTACAAGGAAAAAAGGTGATTACCTGATTAACAGACTTATTCCCTCATTCATTGAATCTTCCACTTCCTCCTGTGACCAGTGAATGAAACAAGGTGTAGCTGAGACACCCCAAGCCAACAAGCAAAGGAAAGGTAGATGAGGGTGCAAAAAGGACAAAGAGGAGATCTCTTGGAGAAAAAGACAAGAAATAGCTCAAGGAAAGAAAAAAAACCTCCAAGAGAACTAGAACAGGAGAGCATGACAATAGTTTTATTTCTACAGTATTTTGAACAGTATGGTTAATCTATGTCTCAGGTATGATTTATAGCAGCACACTGGACTTTAATGTTGCAGTAGTTCTAGTTTCTCTCATTCTTTTTCCTTTTTTTCTTATTTTCCTTTTTATTCCTCTAGCAGAAGCTGACATTGTGAATTTTATGTGAAAAAGGTTTATTCTGTGCTGTTTAAACAGTTCCTAGCACAGTGTCCCTGACCCCATCATGAGGATGTGCTTTGGCAACTAAAAACCAAGAAGAGAGTGTAGCTGGAGATAAAATGCTGAAAGTGGGCCTTGATGCTCAGAAAAGATGTTCCTTTGGTCTTTGTTTCTGTGTGTTACTATTATTATTCCTTTAAGCAAACAAACACATTAGTTCACCTCATTAAAATCAAAGAGAAAAATCTGAGAAATGTAGCTCAGCAGCCAAAGTCTCAAAATCCACCTTGAAATCTTATTGGCTATCTTCTCGGGGGAGGTGTAAATCTTCCTTTTGTTGGCTTTTATTTCTGAATTTGGCTCTGCTCCTGGAAATCTTTTCTGAGAGGCCTCCACTTGCTATAAATGTTGCAAAAGAAGCCTCACTATTTGCAATGCCGTTCTAATTATTTTCCTGATGGGCCAAGAATCGCCTTGAGGCCATCTGGAGAGAGCCTTGGTCCTGTATTTCTAACTCATCCCTTGGAATCATTCTGAACATTGAGCTCTCACTGCCAGTCAAAACCACTCATGGCTGGGCCTTCAGTCTGCCCAGATCCCTGCAAGCTCAACTGGAGATTTCCATCTGATGGTTGTGATGAAATGCAGCGGATTCCTTGCTGGGAAAGCAACAGAAAAAAAGATATTAAAAAAATAAATAGTAAGGGACATGAAGGGAGGCTTGACCATAGGAAACCAGGAAGAGTGACTGCATCTTATCTTCTACTTGTGCTCTTCTTCTGGGATCCTGCTCTCAGAGGGGTGTGTACCCTAATTTTGGAAAAACACCCAATTGTCCACTGCACTCTTTTCCAAACAACAACAGAAGGATTCTGGAGGGAATGCAGTGACCTTTTTAATATATAACTTTGCTTGGATTAGTGGATGGCCTGGGGTGTTTTTGAGAAAGAAATCCTGTCAGGAAAACACACCAAGGGCTCGGTGTCTCACAGCAGATCAGGTCATTTTGCAGTAACAAGGCAGGAAGTTCAAGCTAGGCAGCTACAAGAAGTTACCCAGAAAAAAATAAAAAGGAAAAAAACAAAAGGAAAGAAAAGAAAAGAAAAAAAGGCAGCACAGTGGAGCTCAAATACAACTGTTTGTTTTGTTCTGAGGTTTGTGCTGAGCACAGTCCAGCTTGCAGGCTTCACAGAGGTGCTCATAGAAAGTAGGTTGATAAATGAATGAATTTCAGGGGGCAGGAAATGCTGATGCTAACTTTACTGGGAGCAGCTCTAAGACTGCACTGCAACCTTTGAGCTCTGACTGCAAAGAAATGCTGTGCAGCTCCATGTGACACTATCACAAAGCTTATGATATGGGGGCAAAGAGGAGGGAAGGGGAGAGAAAGGGGGCAAATAACATCATTACTTACTTTGGTTTTAGTTCAACATTTATCTTTAAATATTTTTTTCCCCTCTGAATTAGTTTCAATAAAATGTGCATCGCTCGTGGAGCTCCTTCAATAAAAAAGTCACTGTTTGTTATACGATAACACTGAACAGACTCCAGGCACTCCATTTTCTTATCTTAGATATACAGTGGAGCATAACTCAAGCAAAGGGGAGAAGTTAATGCATCTGTAACACTAGGTAACAGAAGCAACAGTAGCATGTTAGTGTAGTAATAACTCTCACATGTGGAATATCTGAAGATGGGTTTTATTGAATTCAGTTTATTTAACCAGGATAAACCCTTGAGATATGGATCTCATTTACAAGATGGTGTTGGCAAGAAGGCAGATTATTACAAGCACATGTGGAAGATAAATATAAAACAAAAAGTGAAAGACCTGTTTATATTTTTAATTAGGACCCTTTTATCACCAAAAAAGTTAAGTGAAAAGGAATATAGATAGAGCTATAAATATTGCTGTTGATACTAACAGCAATGATCCTTCTTACTTACATAGCACTTTTTTTTCTCTAATATCTTAACACTGAAAAAAAAAAAGGTGAAATGTCCTCCCCTGTTGCACATCAAGTCTGGCTAAGCCTGTTTTGTTCGTGTCCCAGTGAAATGGCCCACGAGCATGCAACAATTGTGTCAGAAGAGGGAAAGGGAGCAGGGCAGACCTGTGCAGGGAGGAGAGCCCCATGCCTGAGCGTGCTACTGAAATGCAGTCATAGCTAGGTAGTGCTGACACATTAGAGAAAAAGCCAGGGAGAACACAATGTACAGTTGAAACTTCAGGAGAATTAAAGTAGGCCAAGTGTAAGTATTCAAAGTGGAATTTGACCAGGATTACCCTTTTTTAATCTTGCTAAAAATACTACATGGTCTTTCGTCTTTCGTGAGCACAGGCATTTGACTCAACTTCAGCATTTCATACAATAGACATTAAAACGAACATTTATATGAATGCATTTTTTGAAACAGTTACCTTTTAAGTGACCTCTAAACAGGTACAGACCACATTAAAGTTATATGTGGTATGCTGGCACTTGAGGCTGCAAGGTGATGGAGTGCTTTTCTTTTCATAAGGCAATTTTGCTTGATAATCAAATGTCTCTGGTAGGTAAATAAAAAACCTCTCTCCTCTGTTAGAGGAGTTATTATGTTGTGTTTACAATGTATTCTTTTGGTTTGTAGTTAACATACTTTAAATACTCTTAAAAGTAAATGGCTGCCTTCCAGCCAATGACATTTTTGGGCTATCAAGTTGCATATTTTGCTCAGAAGTGTGATGCTGAGTCTGCTGCTCTGCCTTCCCTCTGCACTTCAGGTTTCCCCTTCCTTGTGCAGAGAGCCTCAAGCAGCACAGTCCAGCATCTTTTTCATCTCTGGGAGTGATAGAAGACCAGGCTTGTCCAACCATTCTAGGGTATGGCAACTTCTGGGATAAATATAACAGGACATGACAAAATCATGAAGGAATGTAGGCCAATGAAAAACAAAACAAAAAGTTTTTTCGGAATGGGAGCCTCCAAGATTTTCTGATGAATATTCACCTGAGCAGTAGGATGTTTTGCTGGAGCCTTCACAGCAAAACTGAGCCTTTTAGTTTTGTATGATGACCACAATGGAAACTACCTGTTGGGTCACCACTACAAAAGCCTTTACAGGCTACAAGGATTTCATGGGCCATACCTTGATAATTAATTCTATGCAGCAGCAGAGAAACAGAAGCTCAGCCTCCCAACTTGCCTGTTGGAATTTCCCCTTGTTTTCTCCCATTTGCAGGAGAGATTTAATTGTGGGTGGTAAACCTAAAGAGTTTGCTGGTTGCCTCCACCGCTGCCTCCTGTGTTCTTCATTTTATTTGAGCTTTTCTGTGTGATTGAACCCTGGAAAAGTCAAGTCTCATGTCTTGCCAGTGGTGGAGTGGCTGTGAAGAGCTTCCCAGTGTTCCTGGCCCCTCAGCATTTAGAAATTTCTTGCCATTAACTTGCAGTGTTCCCTCCCAGTCACTGCCTGCAGCCATCTGGTGGCAGACCAAAACGTTGCCTGGGGGTATCTGCTTAAATTAATTTGCTTTGGCTGTATTTGCACTTTTGTTTACCATTTGAGCAGTGACATTTATGGGCACAAATGTGCTAAGGAAAGCCAGTTCGGGGAGAAATGTCAATATTTGCTCTGAAGAACAACCAGGCCCCAATTCAAAAACATACTTACTAACTCTAAGTACATGGATGTGTCTCATTGATTTTGTTGAATGAAACCTGATGCTGGGAACAGAAGCAATGCCATAAGCTTTCACTCACCAATTAAGACAAATTGGTCATTGCCCAGCCTGAGCTAAGATTGTTCAGGATCTATCTTCACTGCACTGAATCCAAAGAGATAAAACACAGGCCAGGGATTTGCACACATTTGCAAAAACATAGCCCAATCACATCTGCACAGAGAAAGAGGCAATGTGGTTGGTATGAGGAATTGTTGCAGTGTTGAGTCTCTACAAAGACTGCAGTGAAAAGAGAGTCCAAAAGGAACACGACTGCTAAGAATATGGTAAAAATAATGCTGGAAAGTCTTGCCTGGGGAGCCATATCCTGCACTAGGTCTCCACAGGTGTATGGGCAAAACAGACCAGAACTGTCAGGACAAACAGTCCTGACATAATGTCCTGGCTTGACCAGGAAGAAGTGGGACTTCTGGGACACATATATATCCTTTTATATAACTGTAGTTGTCTAAACACATCCACATCAGTGAATTTTGGCTGCAGAAGTGATGGGGGATTTGCAATTCTTGCTATAAGTAGATTGTGGGGTTTTTTCTGATATTTATTATGTGAATTATAACATCCATGGGGAAACATGCTTGATTGAAGCTCCTGTCCTGTCAGAACAACTCCAGGGAAATAATATGAGGCTTGAGGCTGAGACCATCATGTCATATTAAGCCATGAAGATGAACAACAATGAACAACAATGAAGACTTAGTACAGGAGCACCAAAAGTTCCTATATTAATGTTGCCTAAGTTTTCCCATTATAAAAGATTCAAATTATTTTCCCAGAGATTTGGAAATGGTCAGACTTGCAATTAGGATGGATCTGCTTGATGTCTTTGAAAAAACCAACAAATTAATTCACAGTTGCCTGTGCCCTGTAATGAAAAAAATCCAAACCCATTTCTTTTATTTTATTATGACCTGTAGAACTTCCCTGATGTTTCTGAGCATGATCTGCCAGCTGAGCACTCCCCAGCCCCTTCAAGGACTGTGACAAAGGGAGTGGGTTGTCCAGGTCTCTTTACCACCAACAAACCCTGAAGAAGCTGGGTAGGGAGGCTGATATGCCTGCCCCCAGAAACCCATGTGATTTCCTAAGTGTCATCAATCAGGACTCAGGTGGTACCTTGAGTTATTCATGGAGACTGAGAAGTTTTTGGTCTAACCCACTGACATCTCATGCTGAATTCAGCCTCAGCTACAGACTATCCCTACATTCTGCCTGTGGTGAGGTTTTACAGCCATGTAAATCATGGAGTCAGGCACTGCATCTCAAAAGTGGCTCCAGTGAATTCACACCATGGTTTGGTTACACAGAGCTGTGCTCCTGCAGAGGCTGCTCCAAGGAGGACAACCTGCCCAAATGCAGTTCACCTCTTGCTTTGGACATGGCCAAATCATATCCTACATCTTGATTTTCAGCTGAGAAGTGACTTGCTTGCAGTTTCTTGAAATACGACATCCCCTTTCTCTTCTCCCCCTATTCCTGAGCATGTAGCATTGAATATACCCCTATGGCCAAGTTCAACAAATTATCAGCCAGAAATTTTAATCAGATATTTAATCTTTCAACCATGTAAGTAAGATTTTGTGTTTACAGTGGCAGCAGGCCAGCTCAACCTCATAGAAAAAGATTGTTAGTAGTGTCCTTGAAGCTGGGGAGCCAGAGAGCAGTGACTCCACTGAGCAGGTCTGGCTGACCTGCAGCTGAAAGGCAGCTGTAATCACCACATCAGTACCTACAGCACTGTGTGCTTACTGAGCAGTGGAGAGCCAAGGAAGTTATTATCGTCTTTGGAATACTGCTGCTCTGAGCATTCAAAATTATTTAGTATAGCAAAGAAAAGAACTAAGCTTTGGTGACAGGAGGCCACAGCAGATGAAATTCTAACATACTCTGCTCCTGAATTTGCCAAATCCTGGAGTAATGAGAAGCATCTTCCTAGATCAAATGCCAGTAGTGAAGTTAATGAATCTTCTGTTTCGAAAGTTTCTTTCCTCATACAGATGCCTTGGACAGATGCATGCCTAAGTGTAGCCATATGCACATTATTCATTCTTGTTTGTAAGGATCTCATCTGATGCTGCAAAGCAGTACATGAACTAGTTGGTTTTCATAATGTTAACCCTGAAAAGCATGTTGTAAAGTGAATATGTGAAGCACTTTTCAGTCATACTTGGTGATCACCTTTATGACTGGAAGCTGGAGGTCCAGTATTCTGACATTGATTTTGCTGTGTATAGATATGGAAGGTTTATATCCAGAATATTCTTATGTTATGCCCAAGGCCTGAATGCTTTAAAAGTCTGGGAGGATTTGGTTGTCACCAGGGTCTGGGTGGGGTGGCATAGGATCAATTTCTCATTTGCCCTAAGTACAAACCTGAGCTCTCTGGGGCAAATAAGCAACCCCAGATTAGAACAGGAATCTTGACTTCACCATTCAGATTTCTCACATAGAAATGTGAAACCCTGTGGGGAAAAAAAAAATCTTATTTCTTCAGTGCAGATGTGTCTGCAATCAGTGATTCGTGTCAGCCCATCAGTATTCCCTGTGGTGAAGTAGCAGTTTGGGAGGCATTATAGTTCTGTACAAGGAGCCTAAAATTTATTTACCTTGACTATTTGCTCAGCATTTTTCTGGTAGCCATGTGAGAAGTGGAGGCTAGGAGATAAGTCAGGATTGTTAATACTTCATTAGAGTCGAAGAGGTTATACCACTATGTACCAGGGTCAAGTTTTAGTTCCTTGTTGAACTCTCTGACTCTTCACTGGAGGTGCAGACAAATTCTGCCCAAGATAGGGATAGTTTTCAGGAAGGGTATGTATATAGCTCCTGTCTTACAGATTGACACAACCTTTGCTATTTCTAAGTAAAACATACCACTATGGTCTTCCAAAACGTAAATGCTTCCTATGACTTTGATTGCTGCAGTTTAATTGCGGTTGTTGTTCACATAACTTGCTTAATATGATTAATGTCATAACAAGTCTGAGGACATTCCTCAGTTCTTTACCTTGACAGTGGAACAACACTGGTGACAAAGTGCAGGTTAGGGCATAATGGATCTCTCTTTTTTTAAGGAATTATCTAGGAGTGCTTACAAAGATTCCAGTGTTGGAATCCACTTATTGGATAATTTAGTTCATCTTTATTTCCAACAGGATAATTCGATTTCCCTGTAGAGCTGTGAGACATGTTGCTTCTGAAATAAGCTGGTTAGCAATCTGCTCTCTACAAAAAACTAACCATCCAATGGGGGGAAAGAAGCACAGAGCATATATTGACTATAGGCATGCTGTGTACCAGAATAGATGTCCTTTTGTTCAGGCCAGTATTTGATGGGGAAATGAAATATGGCCTGAACATTTATATCTAGTAGGGATAATAAGTGTGAGAGATGACTCAATTTGGATTGAGGCTGAGACACTGAAGTGAAACCACTTTAGTGGCATTGACAGATGATCTGTCCTTGTCAATAGATAGAAAAACATCCATCCATTTTCATCCTCCTGGATCTTTCTTCAACATTTTACACTCTTGACCTGAATATACTCCTGTTTCATTTCAGAGTGTTAACAGCAGGACAGGGCAATGTAACAAATGGCCAGGTCCCTCATGAAGGGATGGCAGTGTCTGCTAGATGCAGAAAGCTGTTTCTGCTGTTGGAAGACAGCAGCACTTGTCAAGTCCCTCAAGGATCAATTCTCTCTCTTCTGCTATTCAGTATGTTCTTGCCAGCTGGATGATGTCCCAACTCTTGGAACACCCAGATAGTTCTCATCCACCTTCTTGTGGTACATTCCTGCTGTTTGGCTAATGTGACCAAGGTGACTTTATCTAGATGAGAGCAATACACAGATTAGAGCTATTGGCTGAAAGCTGAAGCCTGTCATGACCCAGAAAATACTGACAGAATAAAGTTTATTTGGAAGGGCTGGTATGAGATGTGCTTCTCTTGGTGGGAGGCATGAACCAGAGCTGGTCAGTCACTCCCATGCACCAAGGGCACTCTTGTGTTCCTCATTGTCCTCAGAACCTCAGAGGCACCACTGGACTGGAAGCAGCCTTGTGATTGGACTGCAAGAGAGGAACACACAACATTCTTGATCATCACTAGCCCACGGTAGTTTTAGCTGTCCATGCCAGTGTTTAACTGCCCTTGTGAATTGAAAATTTTCATTTTATCATTGAAAAACATTCCACACTGCAATTTCACCTAACATTTTCTCATTTTATCTATCTAATGGACAGAAGGAACTTTCATTTTTACTCTTTCTTTCCAGCTGCATTTTATGTATTTCAAATGTATTATCACATCTTCCCTCTGGACTAAACAAGCCCATATTTTTGTCATTCTTTCTCTATAAGTCATGTTGTCTAAACCTCTGATTATTCATGACTTTTCCCAGTTTGTCCAAGTCTTTTATGAAATGTCCTTTCAATATGGGCACAGTTCTTCACAGATGCCTTCTAGATGCTGAGCAGAGTGGAAGGATTTCTTTTAGTCTTAAATAAAATATTCCCTTCTAAAAATCCCCATAATTTAGATGAGTTTTTACATTGATGTCATAAAATTGACTCATCCTTTATGTGTGGTCCCCACATTCTCTAGCTCAGTTTTAGAAGAACTGTTACTTATTCAGTTCTTCCCTGAACTTGCATTTTGGCTGAAAATGTCTTTCTAACTGTAGTACTTCACTCTAGTCCCTCCTGATAATGTTATTTTAAACACTGTTTCTTCAACGTGTAAAGATCTTTTGAATTCTAATCTAACCTCCCAAATGTTTCCACCGTCTTCCAAGAAGTGAGAAATCCTTTCTGATATTTTCCAAGTTTTTAATAAAAATGTTGACCCAAGATGGAACCTCTGTGGAACTACAAAGAAATTTTGCAGTCTGGCAATGACTTGTTCCCAGCTACTTGCTAAGTAAAGTTTTCCAAGTGGCTGAGCACCTGCTTTACAATAGTTTTGAGCTCATGTTTTCTTATAATTTCCTTAGGAAACTGTAACATGAGACAGCGTCAAAAGCCTTGCTAGCATCCAGATGTGTGACATCAGCTCACAAAGACCCATATCCTGCTAGACAGGAAAACTGAGTTAGGCTTAAGAGAGCTAGTGTTTGTTTGACAAAATCATGCTCCTGTGCAGCTATTATCTCCTAAGTAGTTTGATTGTCATCTGATCTTCTGGCTATATATATGGCTGTACTTTACTATGCATGTAGAGCATTATGCTCTATTATTTTTCTGGAATTTAAAATAAAGAAGGCAGGCCATGGTTTGTGGAGTTCTCCTCATTAAAAAAAAAAAAAGTGCTACGTTTGCTCTCTTCTGGCACTCTACGACTTCTTCCATCTATCTGGAGTTTTTGGATCACTGATACAGAGTCCAAATTTGTTGTAGTGAATTTAGTCAATATTGAGTCAATTTTTGACAATATCTAACTCCATAAGAGGTAACAATCTGGAATTTTCTACTTTACCCCTGACTAAGGGTGCACTAAAAACTTTTAACAAATTAGTTTTATGCCAGTGGAGCTGGCATAAAGCATTTGTTCACCGTTCATTCTATTTAGTGAAGACCAAAATAAAAAGAACCAACTTGGATCAATACTCTTGCAAAATAATGCCTCATTTTTACTTTGCATCCCTTGGGACTTGTGCTTTGCTTTAACATTTCCGATTTTCTCTCTATGGCCAGTGATGTTCCTTACATCTCTCCTCAGTAATGTGATGTGTATTTTACTTTCTTTTTTATTCTTATAGAGAGGGTTATTGAAGAGGTTTAGCAAGAGTAATGATCAGTTCTATCTGGAGCTGTTCAAAATATTTTCTCCCACTCTGATAGTCATTGGTCTGGCGTCAGTTATTCATGCCTGTGCCACTTCCTGGCCAGGCTACAGCAAGGCAGAAAGCCTTCAGTGAATCAACGTGTGCAGAAACTGGTCCTGCATTTTCTCAACAGCTGAGGCTATTCCAGATTTGCCATATTTGTCCTCTACTCCTTTGAATGGTGTCCAATCAGAATTTGAATCAAGTTTATGGTTTTATGAACTATCTCTGTGTCCTCTTGCCCTGAGTGGGGAGCCTAAAAAGGCATGCAGTTAAGCTCTGCGACAAAAGTTGCGGTCAAAGATCCTTTAACAGGACCCTTGATAAGAAGGGAAAACTGTACAGAAATCAGGGACTTTTCAGGTCTTGACCAGTGGCAAGGAATTAAATGGCCTCTTCAAAAGCTTATCTTACAGCTCCCCACTGTTGGTACCAGTGACACTTATTGTATTGCATCTGGTTTTGTGTCTATTTCTATATTACCTTTCCCTGCACATTTTCTGCTGTAGGAAGAGGGAGACATTCCTGAATGCATCACTGCAAGAGGCTCAGATACTCCCATGACAAATGGGATATCAGAGTGTGTACAGAATCAAACAGGATAAATAAACATTAACACCAGCATTTTAGCATGAGTATGACTTTGTTTTGTTATGTATGGCTATTGTCACATTGTGGACAATTTTGGGAAAGTGGAAAAATTCTCAGATTATTAGTTTGATCTTGGTACTCTGCCACAAGACTGATGGGAATTTGGGGGCTTTGTTCTGGGAACGGGAATGGCGGGCAGGCGTAGGAGGATAATATGAGGAAGGAAGGCTTATTGGTTGAAAAGACAGAGATTAAGATTAGAGGTTTATGACACATGACGAATCTCAGAAACGTTTCCATTTCTCTATCTTTCTTTTTGTCATTATCAAAAGAACAAGAGCACCAAGAAGCTCACTAAGAGACTGTCCAAATCTTCAGCCCATTGCAATGGGCTGGTGCACAGGGTGACTGCAGACCCTCACTGACTTCTGTGCCCATGTGCTGCCTGAGATGCTGAGGGAAAGCATCACTGTCATTCCCAAATGTGCCCTAGCAGCTACACAGCCCAGCCAGAGGCCTGGCCAGCCAGCCCCATGTGGGTGACAGGCCTGAGGACCACCAGCACCCGGGGGAGAGCCCTGAACTCACAGTGCCAGATCAAGACAAACTGTACATGATGTGGTTGAGATCTGGCAGAGCATCCCCCAAGCTGGCACTTCTATATGGAGACCTCCATAGGCCTTCCATAGCAAAAATGGAAGACTAACTGTACTGAGGACAAGCAAACATCATAGGGAACTTTTTCCTATCACAATGCCTGTCATTTGACTCAGTTGCTCTGTGACCAGTAACATCTCCCTCGTTTTCCTTGCTGACTGACAAAAGAGCAGCAGCTCCAAAGATTTCTCAAGGCAGTTTTTTTCAGACAAAGACAGACACAGGACCCAAGTAATCATCCTTAGAGCTTTACGTCATTGTCTGGTGTCTTGCCCATCAAAATAGAGCCTGCTTCAAAGAAATGACATAGCCCCCTCGATGGCAAAGAGCATGCACTGGGAGAGAGCTCTTGGATTTCTGACTGCTTCACAGCACACGTCCTTGACTCAGAAAGATCAAGCTTACCAGAAGCCCTTCAACTATTTTTTGTTTCATTTTCCCAGTGCCCACCAGATTAGAACACAGCTTGGCAATGTCACTAGGAGAAAGAGAGAGAGAAAAGGACAAAAAAAACAGCTGCCAGTGTTTCAAGTACAAACACTGTTGGAAGGGTTTGTGAAACTTGCCATAAAAGTACTACAGACAGAAATGTTCTTTTCTTTGTATGATTTTTGGAAAGTTTCAAACTTCAAATGGTACTGTGTGCAAAATCAACAGGTCTGTGCAAATACATCTGGGTCAAGATTGACAGGTGGGAAAAGCTTGCAAGGCCCTGTCAGAGCCACAGAGATCTCTGCTCTGTGTGTGACAATGGAAGAACTCCCCCTCTTGCTTCACAAAGATAAGGGTCTTTTATAGTAAAACGAAAACAAGGAATCAAAGGGTAAGAATCAGTCCTCTAGTATCTCATCCTGTGTGTCACTTGATCAAGGGATATTCATGACTCCTAGCATCACAGAGAGGATGAGAAGGGAAAGTGTGGGATGCTCAGTTTATTCCCTTGCTGCTGCCTGTAGGCAGGAGAGGAACTTTAATGCACACTCGTGATTTAACAGAAAACGGTGCTAAGCATCATTTTTCTAACCTCAATTTGTGACATTCTCTTAAACATCAGGATATTTTTAAGCATTGTTAGAATGGGCCTGTTCCCCTGCATCCTGATGCAGCAGCCCACAGGAACATAGATTCAGGATTTCCACTGCAAACATGAAGATGGAAAAGCTGAGATTATCATAAAATCACATGATTCTGGGAGGCACAGCTGTAAGAACTAAAACCAGAATCTAACAGGAGTTTTGATTTAACTGGAAGAATAGACAGTGCTGGCACTGCATACTTGCAGTAATGTTTGTACTTACTCCATCTTGGACAGAGAGATTTCTAGATCTATACATTTCTATATGTTTCTAACTTACCCTAGTCGTTCTTCTTCTAAGTTCATTGTAAAATTAAATACATGGAAACATTTATGTCAAGCAGGCAAAGTTGTTAGCTCTTTTCTGTTCCTCTTCCTTAACATAAATTATTTGTATCAAGTGGCTGTAAAGTTATGTCCTATGCATGACGTTGTACCTATGGCTTGGCAGGGACTTTTGTCTGAAGAGAGACTGGCAGAAGGACTGTGTGATGCTATCAGGAAAAAAAAAAGGCTGTTTTGAAATTTTTTCTGGAGTTTCAAGAAAGGAGCACTCAAGAGACACTTGCTCACACTCAGTTGTACGTGATTAAACCTGTTCTACGTGATAAAATCTGTTATTTGATGTGTTCTAGTGGTTTCCAGAGAAAAACACGTATCCATGTCTGCTTAGGCTCCAAGCTGGTCATTTCCTTCTATTTCTGTTCTGGCCCTGGATCTCCACCATCCTCCACTCCTTGTTCCTGTCCATCTGTAAAACTCATAAGGCCAGGTTTAACACAGTAGTGTACACAGGCAAAGGATGACTTGGAAGTGCTTGAAGGAAGGGATGTGCTTCATGATTCAAGTGTTTGTGTCGTTTCGGCAGAAAACTCTGACCAAGAGAGTACACATGGAAAAAAATCTGTCAGCTTTTCCACAGAAAACCTTATTCTCTTGTGCCATGACCTCTAGAACAAAATGTAGAAAATCCTATGGAGGCTTCATCTCTGTGTTTTGACTGAGCCATGTTTTAAAACTTCTGTATGCAAAACCTAATTTTTTAAAATATTAGTGAGCTTTCAGTCAAAATGGGGCAAACAGCACAGTCTTTATGACAGTAAACTCCACAAATATCACATCAAGTCTTAGGAATATTTGATATTTATATAATCAGTGATGGAACTAAATTAGAAGGAAAATTTAGGTACTTTCACAGAGGTGAGGAGAAAAAAGGGGTACCTGCCCAGTGGTTATGGAGCTGGCCTAAGGAGCAGAACCAGGGTCTACAGCTTGCTACAATAAATCCTCAACACAAAAATGCCTAAATATCCAGAGTGATAACTTTAAACATGGTTCTACTGCTGCTGTCACTGCCCTAACGCTATCTAAAAAAGGACTGCCTTTAGAAAATGGTCCTCTTTTAGATGAACTCAGGGTATTCCCTTTTAAACCATGGCTTAAGCTCTAAATGTGAAAAGCTTAAATCAAAGTCCTCTCCTGGGTATTTTTCCTGACTGGGGGAGGCAGCCAGAACTGAGATGCTTAACAGTCTACATGCCTCCTATAGATGCTGTAGGTGCCTGACTGGGCTATAGATATACCTAAAAACTCAGTGGATTCTTAGCCACCAGCTAAGCCACCAGCCACCTTTTCAATGTCTCCAACAATGGTCTTAGAATGATGGCATTTGACCATTTAGCAGTAAATACAGGTCTTGTATTTCAGTTACTGTTGTGGGGCCTGTCCTTTGATTTGAGGTTGTTCATCTCCTCACAGCTTCACCCTTGGTAAAGGATGACCTGCAGCTTCTGAGGAGAACTAGAAAAGGGATATATAGCTGTAGCCAAAATCCTGATAAGTTTTTTTTATTATTATTATTCTATTATTGTGAGTAGCTTAATCCTCACCAAGAGCTTTGAGAATGTATCCTTGTTACCCATCATCTTCCTCACACTCATTATTGTACCTACCAGCTACACCCAGGTATCACTAGGCTGAGATGTACATGTAAAGCACATGGTGGGAGGACCAAGCCAATAGCTCCTAATTCAACACAATTTTCACTCCTTGTGAAGAAGAAAGGTGATTTGTGGTTGTTCACATTACTGTGGCACTTCGAAAGAGTATAGGTGGCTTTCTGATACAGCCTGATACAACAGTGGCCCTTTGCATCTAGTAAAGCAAGCCACCTGATGGGAGTCATTCAGGGGATTCTGAAAGACTGTGCAAGGGACACATTTTCTGATATGTTCAAAATATCAACTCCTTTTCCCCCCCTCCTTTTTCCTACTAGCAATTAGGTTGTCAGATCAACTGGTTTTGGGTGAACTGGTGTGGGTTCAGGCTGCTGGACAACGTGGTCTTTGCCACTGCTGTTTTCTGATCTCAATATTTTTGTGAGTTCCATAATGATAGTGGACAGCCTTGCCTAACCTAGTCAAAGGCAGGCAGAGTTAGCTTCATCCTTTATGGTTTCCAATAAGACCTCAGTGATCCACAAGGGAATAATCACACAAAATGTGAGTCTGAATGCAATGGCCCCCAAAACTTCCAAATCAGAGAGACCTCCTTGGAGCTGCTAGATTATTAAATGTGCTCAGTTGTGCTCATTGGGATGATAGAGAAACTAATTACATGGATGTGAGGGAATGCCTTGCTGTATGGGAAAAAGCAACGCCAGGAGGAAAACTGAGATAGTGCACTCCTCTCCTCAGGCGAGGTTCAGAGATCTGCAAGATCAGAGAATGATCTTGCAGCTGATAGCAGCGTACCTGTGTGTTAACATCCCTCCCTGATAAAGCACAAGGATACAGTCACCCCAGCCAGGCCACCAAAATCTGCAGCCCAGTGGGAAGTATCTGTCTCCTGCCTGAGAAGGCTGCTTGCTTGCTTGCTTGCTTGCTTGCTTGCTTGCTTCCTTGCTTCCACGGGGGCAGCGGAGGAGGGGTGGGAAAGGAGCCCCGGGGGAGCCGCAAATAATAAATAACCATTTCAGCTGCTGCAGCCACAGCAGAATAGACCCGGCGAGGAAAGTCGGCGCGGAGGAGGGGGCTTACAAGCGAGTGCCGCCGGGCTGCCCTGTGGCCGGGCTCCCGGGGCTCGGGACACGGGTGTCCCCCGCGGCCCGGGGCTCGGGCCTGCCGCCGGCCCCGCGGCGCTGCCGCTGTTGTTGGTGCGGGGCAGGAACTTGGCAGGGGCGCCCAGCCGGTCCCCGCTTCGGGTCCCACAGGCAGGAAAAGTCTCCCAGCCTGCGCAGGAGACAGCCTGGCTGAAAGAGCCCCGCCAGCTCTGCTGCAGATAAGTTAATGTACACAGAAGGGACGTAAATTACCGCGACCCTCAGCAGCAGGACATTGGCCAGGCCTGTCGGGAGGAGGACAAGCGCCGGCCAGCTCTGCGCCTCGCTGACATTCACCTCCAGATAGAGCCGCCGCTGCCCGGCGAGGAAGGACCTGGTGGAGCCAGGGCTTCCTTGAAAACAGCTGCCTGTCCCTGACACCTACAAACTAATGCGGTTTTAATCAGGGGAATTAACGGAGGGCGGTGCACTGTTTTCCCAAACGATTTACATGGGGACGGCAGCCTTTTCCCCCCTCCGCCGCCTCCTCCGTGGCTCCACTGCCATTTCCCTTATGTTTCTTTATCTGAGCTGATTTTTTTTCCTGCCGCCCCGGTCCCCCCCCTCTCCGGGGAGCCAGACGTGCCTTCATCTCCACCCCCCGAGCCCTGACGACACTCACCTCCCTGTTTACACACTGACATCACAGTGCAGCCTCCCTCCAGCCCAGAAATAACCCCTGGGAATAAGGCAAACAGGAAAACGCCACTGCTGTTGCCTCCTTCGCAGCTACAGCCACATCAGCCCTTTCAGGGGCTGCAGCCACACGTACGGAGCGGTGCACGGGGTCCTGAGAGATCCTGTCCAGCCCTATGGCACCACTGTGATAGTAAATCACACAAGATGCCCGACTGACAGGCTCTGCTTGCCAGAGGGATGGCAGAGCTGAGATGGGATAACTGCATCCAGATAATAGAAGGAGTCAATGGGAGGGCCAAGGCTGGACACCAGGTCTTCTGCTTCAGCCATTACACCATGCTTCTCCCCAAAAATATGTTTCCCTCTCTCTCCTTCCCTGTGTTTCATTTCCTTCATGAAGGGACACAGTTAAACTGAAAGACAGGTATCCTGAATGGACGATGGGAACAACAATGGGGAAAATGTCTGCGGGGTCACCCTCAGTTTTTCCAAATAGCGTCTTGTAATCCACACACAGCCCATTAATTTCAGCAGGACTGCTTGTGTGGTAAGCTCCAACCCGAGATGTGTGTGGGAGGCTCATTTGGGCCCATGGAGACTTCATTATTATTGTAAGCTTCAGCTTTAGAAGGCTCCAGGGGACAGCGCTTTGCTCTCGCTCTTAGGGAAGAGCCAGGCTTAGTGGGGCTGATTTCTGTGTCTAACATTGTGCCTGCCCTTGCTTCCATGAGCTCTGCTCTCTTGTGTTTGTTAATTACCCTGTCTGGACACCTGGCAGCAGTCACTACCAAGGCTATGCTCACTGGAATTTTGCTGTATTGTTTAGGTTGCATAAGTGTCCCTAAATGCATAACTTATTTTCTCTGGCTTTGCAAAGGCAATTGCGTAGCAGCAAGGAATGGGTAACCTTAGGGAGGCCAGAGAGCAGGTGCTGTGGCCAGAAAGACATTTTTGCTTTTCAGTTTTGCCCCAGAGATGCTGGGTACAGCGTGATGCTCTTGGACCAGCCTGTCTGAATCCATTATGGTTTTACACAGTTGGTTTCACAGGCATATGGGGATGGGGAGTTGGAGACAGCAAGCACAGGAGGCTCTTTCCCAAAGCCTTTATAACCTGTGTTAGAGACAACAAGTATGTACGAAGATCACACAAAAACACTGCTTTTCTGATAACTAATTTTTTAAAAAATATATTTACTGAGGACAGGATTTCCAGTGGTTTCTCATAAGCACCACCATTCCCATCCATATTTTGAAAGGCAGAATCTGTGCATAGTCATGGCTGTGTCCTAAGGGATGGCCTGGGAGCATTGCTGGAACATCTATTTCCCCAAAGCAGTGTCTCCCACTCTGCCACCACAGCCTGCTAACACCAGACAACCTCTCAGTGACACAGTGTGGGACACAGACTCTCCAAGGTAAAGCAATGCCCTTTGTTGGGATCCTCTGCCATTGCCTTTTCTCTTCTGGCAAGGAGTGACAGGAGAGCTGCAGCCCTCCAAGTGCCTTCTGCTTCCCTCCCAAAAGAACTATGAAGAGCAACAAAAGTTGTCTGAGGAAGGCTAATGGCAGACAAAACATGGACTGTAGAACTCAGGTTGCAAGCACTTTACAATATGACTAGTTTTGGGATACTCCAGGATGAAAGAAGCTGTGTAAGTAGCATTGATGGTAAAAGATAGAGGTGATGTGCCTACCATTCTGAGTGAAAATATCCTCTAAACTGGTTACTTACTGCCCTGCATGCCATTATGTCTTGAAAAAAGTAATGACTTTTAATCAAGGAACCAGTCAGAAGATTGATTCTCTTTCCTGTAAGTGCAGTATCTCATGATATCTCCTGGAAAAAAAGACTGCTCTGGGTTTTTTAAATATTATTATTATTATTCTTTTGGTCTTGTGTGGTATTTTTCTTTTTTTCTGGTGTGTGTTTTAAAAGTTTTTCTGCACTGTAAATAAAAGAAAAACTAGCAGTAAGATGTAGAAGTAGGTTGATAACCAGGTATACATTTAACAGAGAGCAATGACCTCTCTTCCCTTCCAACTTACACACGCTGGGCAAGGGATAGAAATTTTCTTGACCTTGATGGAATTATTCCATCATCAACTGTTGCAATGGCTTTTCTAGGGTTGTTACAGGGTCAAAGTGTGACCAGCGTGTAAGAGTTTGGTTGTGGCAACACCCTTTCTGCTCAGGAGAGAGTGAGGGTAGATCCTCATGGGAGTGCAACATGTCCAGATGGCCAAATCCTCTCCCACCTCCAGGAACTGTTCAACATGGAAAAGAGAAGGGGCTGGGCTTTGTTCTCTGATGTGTTCCTTCAGCTCTTAGAGGAATACAGGCTGCTCTGCTGCAAGACAAAGAAGTGAATGAGGCAGCAGCCATTCCCTCTGTGTGTGTGCCAAGGACAGGAGCCTCCAGTGCCTCCATCTGAAGATTGGCTTCCCTGGAGAGCTGGAGTGTGTGAGCTGTGGCACTGGCAGGCTCCACAGCCTGCCACATGTTTTCATCTCTTCCTGCACAGAATGCCCCCTGTGTTTTCTTCCAAAATACATCCACGTTCTTGGCACTGGAAATCTTTTATCTTTATGTGTTGTTTTGAGCACACCCACTGCTTCCTGACTTAAAGCAGTTATGGCATAGACAGAGATTTACTGACATCAGATAGTGGTTTTCTTAAAGCTGCTTTAAGCCAGATTGTTCTTTTGGTGGACATGACACAACTGGGCTTCATTTAGATGGAAAATAAAGATCAGTTTTCCCAAAGCAGTCATGTTTGGAGCAGGAAACTAAGCTATGAATGGATGTGTCTTGAATGCTGAGGGGCTAATGGGAAGGACTGGTGTAATTGTGGTTGGAGCAAATGCTGATTTGGATTCCACAGGGGCTAAAATCTGATTGTAGTTTGGGGGAACATGCCTAGCTTCATGGCAGGTGCCAGTGACTTCAAAGCAAGGCCATAGCCATGCAAAACACATTCAGAAATAGCTCCAAATGACCCTTTTTCAGTCCATCCACAGCATCAGAAGCGAGGAGGAGGACAGATAGTAGAGAAGAGGTTTCCTTTTGGGCCCAGCTCCTACAACTGCTTCATCCTTTCTCCTGTGCTCAGTCAGGACCATACCCCCCATACTGCAGCCCAGCAGGACTCCTGCAGGCTGGAAAATCCAGCCTCACATTTTTTGGTGATCTGTTGCTGTGTTCATACCCTTTCAGTGCATTTTATTTCAAAACCCTGTTCTTTCTTGTTTTCAAATGGGACTTCTGTAGTGAGTCACCCCTAAAATACCCAGTGGTATGTAAACACACCCAAGCTCCCCTGAAAGAAGGAATCCCAGCTTTTAATACTGCAACAGACACCCTGATGAGATGCTGGCCCATGTGTGTGCCTAAATGCCCAGGCATTTTCCTTTGGGATGCAGAGGCCAGGGCATAGTTTTCCACTAGTGTAAATGCAGATTTTGACACACAGGTGCTGAGGGATTTGGGGAAGTATCTCTGATTCAGAAAAAAAAAAAAAGTTGTTTGACTGTACATAGATGGTCTCTGGCTTCCTTCAGGGATGCTCCCCCTTTCCCCCAGCCTTGCACTTTGAATAAGCATCCAGAGGCTTGCAAGCTTATCCAGACTTATCCAAATCTCTTTGAAGCGATGGATTAAGGCAGGAACCCTGGGACCCGGGCCAAGAAACTTCAACAGCACAAGTCAGTGAGAAACCAAGAGTCTGTCCAGGGGAGCTGGCTAAGGAAAGATGAAGAAGTCCATCCCAGGGAGGCAACAGGAAGGGATCATCTGTCTGGGGAAGAAGGGTTCCATGGGGAGCTGAGTGAGGGGAATGAGAGAGGGGGAAGGGTATGAGCCAGACTGGGAGGGCTGGGAGAAGGCTGACTGTGGTAGGCTCAGGCCCCAGTTGCCTTAAGCCAAGCCTGCCTTATGGCTCTGTGACCCTGGCTGCAAATCTTGCACAAAGGAATTATGATGGGAGGCTTCTGGGGCTCTCTGGCAGTGGCTGCATCAGCAACACTGGTGGAGCAGCCTGTTATCCCAGGACAGATTACCTTGTGGGAGACATAAATAAGGGGAGACAGGGCAAAATCTTATGAAATAATAAATGGTCCCAAAGAAGAAGACCAGAAGGTTTCTGTTCACCTTGTTCCATGGCAAAGGATAAGAGGACATTTAATGAAGTGCTGATATATGGCAAAATAAGAACTGATGAAAGGAAATCCTTATAGCATAGTCTAACCTGTGTCATTCTTTGGAACAAGACACCACTTTGTCAACAGGTCTTGAGGGACTGAACAGGCAGTGAGATATATGGACAAGTAGCAGGGTTTTACCAATCCATTGTATAAAGACCAATAAAGGGAGTGGGATTGCCTGACAGTTTGTTATAGTTTTTGCCTTTTTTTTTGTTTGTTTGTTCTGGGTGGATCAAAATATTGTCAGCAGACCAATGCTTGAACCAAGAAAGCCAGATTGGACAAACCCAAGACATGGTGGGGGGCATAAGTTGAGCAAGAAGGGCAGAGGGGAGGCAGCAGGAAAGGGGCTGGTGTCTGCCTCTGCTGTCCTGCAGTCCAGCAGCCCCCTGCCCTGGGACCCACATCTTGCTGTGGGCTGAGACAGAGCCTCGACCACCCAGAATGTCTCCCAGAGCAGGAGTTACCCTTTTCCAGACACCTAGTTTGTTGTTGCTAATGTTTGTTTGGCCTTGGTTTTATCTTAGCTGTTTCATTCATCTTTACTTTTGATGGTTTATTTGTGCTACCCAAATTAAGCAAACAACAGGCAATTAGGCTATTTTTACTGAATAAAATATATGCGTGTCCCTTGTCCTGGGCTTCCAAAAAATGGGTGGAAGCAAAAGTAATATTATTGATTTACAGATTTTTTTCTAACAGTTGACTGAGGCTGGCAACAACCTTAAAGCAGAAAAGCTGAAGTAATTTCAGAGCAGAGTTGCAGCTCACAAGTGTGTCTCCACATAAGAAAGATAAATTGATACACAGGTAAAATAGGCACTCAGCTTTGAAAGCAGACACTGTTTTTCAGTTTTTACTCATTTCTTAACTGATATAAAGACTTTTGAACTACCAAAGCTTCACAACACCCTCCCCTTTCACGCTGTAGCATGAATTTCAACTTGTTAATTGTTCCTGAGTTAAGTTTGTGGGTCATGGAGGAAAAAAGACATCTGCTGAAATCAGCACTTCAAACTCCTTTGGTTATTTTTGAAACTTGGGCAACCACTCAGCCCGTTCCCCTCTTCATCTGTTATTTTTTTCTTTTTCTCCACATCCCATGTACAACAAGGAGTAGAAGAGGGAGCACAGAGCTGATGGGCTTCTCTGTAGTGCATTTCTTCTGAGATGAACAGGCCTAGAAATTGCTAATGAAAAGCTGGTCAAGAAGACCTTGCAGCCTGCTCAAAGACCCATGTGATTTTTTTAAGCAAAGAAGAGGCTATCACCTGGTGGTACAGTGCTTACTGCATCTACCAAGTATCAGGAACAGCAGCACAACACTACTATGAGGGGGAGGGAGGGTGCTAAGAGGGGAAGTGACAAGTTACTTCCAAATATGAAGGAAAAAACATTCAAAATGTTTGTCTTAGAACTATTTTTCTGGTTAATGTTTAACCTTTCACTTTTCCAAAGTAATGTTCTTGTTATCAGTTCCATTGCTGAAGGTCACATATAGAATAAAAGTCATATCTTAAACGTGAATAAATAACACAAGCAGAAATTAATTGAGTGCAAGTGACTCATGCGACATTTAGGGTTTTCTTTACCTACCAATGTAAGCAAATGGTGTAAGCATGTCCCTTTTTGTCCCATGAGCTGAAAAGAAGGCAAGTGAGCCAGAAATGACCTATTGTGCCACAAATGCACTCGAGCTCCATTAGGAAGGCTCTCCTCCTCAAATCTAGCTATTCTGGGAAGCAAACAACTGTAGGACGAAGGTTATATCAGTGCCCTGGCAGGGGACATTCTTGGAGGGCAGGGGACATGCTTGGAGGGCAGAGGACATGCTTGGAGGGCAGGGGACATGCTTGGAGGGCAGAGGAAGGCTCCCCACTAACAGGGAGCACTGGGAGGACCTCTGAGTTGCATTTCACTGTAGCGAATGACAGCTGTGATTTTGACTGATGTTGGGAGCTCTCTGATAGGAATCCAGGGGATAAAACCAAATGTTTTTGAGGAATTTGGGACCAATAAATCAATCATTTCATTAAAGCAAACAAACACGATGTATATGGTTTGTCTCCGTGTTTGGGAGTCTCAGGAGCTTTATGTGCACATAGGGGTCATCCACTAAGGGGATTTGTTCATATAAAAGGGAAGTTAACTGGAAATACCAAAGAGTGTCCTTCAGATTTCTTTTATGGTAAATCCCTAACAGTGTCTATTTATGGACTAAAGTAACCCTACTGTTTCATAAAAGAGAAGCAGGGATAGAAAAGAAGCAAATGCTGTCACATAAGGATTTGCAACGCAGTCACCTGGCTCACTGATGTGGTTCATAAATACACATTTGAATTGCATAGTCTGTAGAAATAAATATTGAGAAACTTCTCTTTCATTGCAAAGATATTAATTTCTCATCCAAGATTCAGAAATTAGGAAGGAAAACCCCTGCTTTACAATGCCCAGAGTGTAATTCTCTTGATTTTATCAATTATCTGTACATTCCAGAGCAAATCCTCTGTTGCTGAGCAGTTGTTTCCTGTAGAAGGCACAGAAGCAGCAACCACTTGTCTTGTAGATTTCAGTGAATCCAAATCTTTTCTAAGATTACTGCTGAGACAATTCCTGAGATGGTTGTAAATAATTAGACAGGATTTATTTATCCAGGTTCTTTGGTACTCTTTATTGTGCTCGTCTCTGTTGATAAAACCAGACAGTTTCAAGGAAAAAGCAAATGCAGAAAGCAGTACTATCAAGCAGTCTGCTTTCTAGATAATTTATGAACTACTGTCCTCACAGTACAATAGAATCATAGGATTGTTTAGGTTGGAGAACACCTCTGAAATTATCAAGTCCAGCTGTTAACCCAGCACTCCCAAGCCCACCATTAAACCATGCCCCCAAGCACCACTTCTGTGTGACCTATAAATGGTTCTAGGGATGGTGACTCCACCAGCTCCCTGGGCAGCCTGCTCCAATGCTACATTTTGATGGTCTCACTCTCATTTGGATTGGCTTACAGGGGATCTGTGGCTGATGAAGCATTTGCCTGAATCAGATGAAAACCCATATGTGTTGTGTGTTGTGTGTTGGGGATCCCAGCTCATGGAGAGCTGGAAGAGGAAAATGTCAGTGGATAGAAGAGAGGTCTTTCTGGGTACATCTCTCATTTTAGGGACCACTGTTTTCCCCACACCTGGGAAACAGCATAACCTTCTTTGCTGCTGGGATGAAGACTGTTTCCACAGGTACATTGCAGTTATGGCCCAGTCTTCACATCTCCCAAGGGGTAGGATTGGCTGAGCCTCAGGAGTTTTGGAGGGCCCATTCTAAGGGGCTTGGAAATGGACTGTCAGAGCCTTCAAATGACCATACACTTATAATGACAATTATCATTTTTCTAAAGGAGTCTCATTTTACTTGACCTTTTGCTCTGTGCTCTGCAAAGTTAAGTCAATAAATTAAAATCCAGCTTTGATGTCAAAGAGTTGTGGTATACTCCTGAAAAGGAAAGCAGCTGTCACAAACAGATTTATTTTTTTTTTTTAGGAAATAAACATTGGCAAAGAGACAAATGAGTTGCTCTATTTCTCCTAATGTGAGTCAAGTTTAATTTTTAAGCTGATAATAGTAATACTGCTGCAAAGTCTCAGAAACATAAACTCCAAAGGAATGAGAGCACTTTCTTCAGCAGTAGATCTCTCCATGTCACAGACAACACTTGGACCCCTGCAAGAAACTTGCAATGTGGAGGATTGGACAGGGGGGCTTCTTTGCTTTTCTGAGACCACTACCAAGCCTGTGCTAATGCACAGACAACCATCCTCTGCAGCGTGGCAGGTCTTTTTTTCAATTTTTCTTTCTGAACAGGAAATTCAGTATATTTTTTTGCCTACCCCAGCTCTGAGACAAGTTTTATTTCCCCCCTCTTGAAAGAAGTATGTCTCTGTTTTCTAGACCAGTATCTAGAAACAGCTTCTTTTGGCACAGGCTCTGATTTCTGAAGAGAAAAGGGCTGTTCAGAGCTGATGTTGTGGTCCAAGTCACTGTCTATCACACTTCCCTGCTCTATTTTCACTTTTCTCATGTAACATCACATCATCTCACTTAATACATTTGTTTCTGATTACAGGCTGTGTATAATGGCCCAGCACAATGTCTTACAGTATGCTATGGCTCCATGCCATGGGAAAACATATTCGTAATTTTTATGACCCCAGTGCAGCAGTGATGCATTTTTTAAAAAACAGAAGAACATATAAAGGAATTATTTTGCAGCAGGATTAAGCATCATTACTCACAGCAGACATACACTTTGGAACTCATTAAGCCTGTGCTTTGTTTTTCTTGGTATTTCAGAACATTTGCTCTAAGTGTCTCTTGGTTCTTTCCAATTCTGCTATATAAAATCCCTTAAAATTAGGCAGGACTAGGCCATAAAGCTCTTGATGTCAGATGTTGGGGCCAGATTTTCCCCTCCCTGTCAATCTGCAGGCAACCGATTTCTTTTTTTTTCAGCTTCAGATGGTCAAAAAATATGCTGAAGGAAAGATAAGAAAGGTGGCAAGGAACAGCGGAACAGCAGAATGGGTGGCTTACAGCAAAGGAGTACACACAGCCTACAGTTCCCATTCCCATTCCATACTATTAAAAAATTACAAAATAAAACTGAGAAGAGCCTGGGTGGACAGAAGGATGGGGTGGGGAAGAAAATGTCAGAGCAAGCCCCTGGCTATTTCTCATTTCATTTCACTCAGTGGAAATATGTCAAAATCAGGGAGAAGAGAAGAAAAGGGAACATTGAAATTTGAGGGAGAGGGAAGATGTGTGTGAAAAATTCCATGAAATGTGTTTCCATTTTAAAGTCTTCTGTGCAGAAACAACTGCAACATTTTCATGGGTTCTTCTCCTTATTTTTCAATCCTTTTTCTGTGCTCTCAGAGGAAACAGGCTGAGACCAAAGCGATGCAAATGCTTCTCAGAGTTGTGCTACCCAGGGTCTAACTCCAGAAAACCTTCTGGCAATGAGACATGAGGATCAACATCAGCCTTAATGTAACTCCACTGACATCACCGGGACCGTGCTACGACACAAGTTATTCCTCTGAGAGGAAGTTCTTTCTTTTAAGATGAAGAAGAAAAACGAGAAGCAGAATCCAGTGAATGCCTCCATTCATGAGGATGGAAAGTTTTGGTAGGGTGGGCTGAATCCTGAACCGTCATTGCTACTTTTTCTCCTCGGCCTCTGTCTTGGGGAGGTTTTGTAAGGAGATGTCATTCCATGTGCGCAGACTAATTCCCCACTCAACATACCAGTGGCATTACCCGCCTCTGGCCTCCCACACGCTGTCATACCCTTATCAGGACACTCACACTCATGCTAGTGCCAGGACCCTTTGGTAGCTTCATAAAAAAGCAAAGCCAGTCTTATGAGTCAGGATCTGGTAACGCTAAGTGCTGGAGAAAATGTGCACAAACAGATAAGCGCAAGGTTAAGGATAGTGCCTGCCTTCTGGGACTGCCTCTGCTTTAATGCTGTCCAGAAGACAAGTTGGGAACATGAAGATCTCTGTAGCCTCCTATTACTGGTCTGAAAGTCCCTAGGGCTTTACAGGATGACTGGGATGAAGCTTTGAACCCAATCCACCCAACAGGTGTTTCTTGAAACACCTCCATGTTTAAGAGTGTCGAATCTTCTTTACATACAAATTGACATTTGTTTGCTGGAAAGCCCATTCAGTGAAAGCCATGCTTCCCATGTGGTGGGGGAACATCAGATGTACTCAACCACACTTCTGGTCCATCAGCCTTCTCTTGGTTCTCACCTTACCATGTCAACCACTTCATACATGACTCAGCTGTTCCAGCACTCAGCTATTTCACATATCCTAGGTCCAATCCATTCTGTGGGTAGAGGTTTTTGGGTAAAAAACTCTAAGTGAAAGTTGGAAGGTTAGCACTGGAGATTTAGCCCAGGAAAAGGGATTCTGTCCTAACTGAGCTGGCTTAGCCAGAATGAGGAGAGTTTCATTTGCCCTCTTTTCTGCCAAAACAGTTTTTCCCGAGAATGGAAATCCTCTGCAGAGGTTCACACAGTGAGAGTAATTTGGGCAGACAAATAATATTCTGATACAATCATTGCCTCTTGTGTCCTAAAAAATGAAAATACTGGATAAGATCCCACCTCCTGGCTTTGCGCCTGTCAAGAATAGGATCTATTAGTCTCTAAAAGAAAAAAATAATATACAGAAAATAATATATAGTAGCCAAGGAGAGCTATGTGAACTGGCATGTAATCAGTGTTTCATGGAGGGGTTCTGGGTTTTTTCCCCACTTAATTTTTTTTTTTTTTAATTCTCAGAACTGTCATTAGCAAATAAGATTTTACACTTCCAAGATTTCCTTGCCTTCTCATGCAGGGATGCTCCAGTTTTCTGGGCAGATTTTCCTTCTTCCTTTAGGATAATTTCTGTGTCATACCAAAGATGGACTCCCAGAGCAGCAGCGGGCAAGAACTATGAAGCCTTCTTGCCACCCCTAGAAAGCTGGAGTAGTGACCACACCTCTGATTTTCTGTCTTTAAAATCAGCTCTCTGCATTCTCCAATTGCTCTTACAAATGTGTGACCAGCTCTACCTTGGCCAGCACCACCAAGTACCACCCCTCAGTTGCCTCACAGCTGGTGTAGTCATTTAACAATTCAGTCAGGTGTTTTACATTTGTTTCCACCTATTTGCAGCAGTGTAAACTTCTACTTGAGGTGACGAGAAAACTCTGATTTCTGTGATTTCCAGGGGTGGCATGAACAGTTTTAGACTATTCCTAGACTTTTTGAGCTTGGAAAATTATGTCGCCCAGGTTCATTTATTTTCAGCCCAAATTTGGGGTATAAGGTACTCCTGCATGGCACACTTGGAAGAATATTCAAATAGTTTCCCTTTTCCATCTAGCTAGTGTAATGTGGCAGCAAAGAAGCTGCCAGAGTGTCTCAGCAAGCACCAGCTCTAACATACATGGTGCTGTGCTCATGGGCTGGCTCTAACAGCATGGTAAACCCCACCGTGCCATGGGGACAGATGTGGCTGGCACCTCTTCCTGCTCTCCAGACCCTCTGGCATTTCCCTCATGGGGACAAGAGGTTTGTTTTGTGTGCAGCCTCTTGCACCAGGGGTGGCCTGATACCCTTCGAGCCCAACATACCTGCAGCCATACTCTCAAGACCTGCTGTAGTTTGGAAAGCCACATAGGGCTGGAGCTCTGTTACCATGTGTGAACTGACAGTGTCACTGTCAGTGTGCATAACTCCTAAAAAAAGCAGAAATCATTGGTCTTCTGGGTATGAGCCAGGTTTCTGACTGTTTTTATTTGTGTGTGCCTAATTTCCTGGCTGTTGCTGCTGATAATTCTAGGTTTTTGATAGATAATACTTTACCTGAACTCCAAGAAAGAGTAGGTTCCTTTTTGAGAGCCTGTAATACCATGTATTCCAAGGAAAACATTACATTATAGCCACAAAAGCCTATTTTGTTTGCCTAGAAGCAGCTGATGCAGCTATTTCCCCTCCACATGATCTAGGGGCATCTGCTGGATTATTGGAAATGAAAACACAAAAGAGTATGGCAGAGAAGCAAACTGCTCCTTCAAGTCTTCACATGCATTGGCTCTAGGAAAGAGTGTGAGGATTCATTTTTGTACCTACAGACAGGTATTCTGTGTGTATATGTGAGTGTTCTGTATATATGTGTGTTTGGCATCTATATATAACAGACCTATAAATGTGTATGTGTGTGCAAGAGGAAAGAACAGAGGAGCTCCAATGTTTGTCCTCTATTCACCAGATCATCTTTCAGACAAGAAAAAATGCTACAACCAAGCCAAGGTTCCTGCTCAATGAATTAATGCAAAGCCAGAAAATTATGGCAGTAACTGCTGTCTGAGCATGACCAGAATTTGAACTGCTTAATATGTGTGCATTGCTGTACACTCCATTTCCAAAAAAGCTGCATTTGTAGTTGTGGGTACCGCAGTGAGAAATGGGTTTACTTGAAGTCCTGAGCCATCAAATTACTTTTTTTTTTTTTTTTCCTAAACTGATGATAAGTATCTGGAAGATAAAAAAGCAACCCTAAAATGCCTTGATATTTTTTCAGTGCAGAAAACTCTTATACAACATCAGAATGTAGTCTGTATGGTGAAGGGTAATAAAAGAGAAGAAAACAATAAGAAGATGGTGAAATGTCACACTTACTCATTACTTTGAAATGATTAAAGTACAAATGGGTAAATTCTAAGCAAAGTCCTTTAATTGGTTTCTTGAAGGCAGCAGTTTTTTCTGGAGGCTGATGGAATCATCTCTGCAGGCTGAGATGATTCGAAACCTTTACATGTCCAGAAGCTGAACCCATACCTGGCTTACGTGCAAGAAGACCCCTATTATTGCAGGGGTCCTCCTGCAATAATAATCATAGGAATCATCATCATCATCATCAGATCCTCCACACTGAGCAGCAGAAGTCTTGTACTTCTGGCTCTTCTATACCTCTTCCCAACAGTCTGACACTCCTTCAGGACAAGCAGATGCATCATTGCCTTCTTCCTGATGCATGATCCCTAAGCTAGACCTCCTGCTGAGGTTGTCCTCTCCCCAAAGTGCTATCTGAAAAGTCTTTCCCCATGCTCAGAGGAGGATGATTGGATGGCTCAGACTGAGATGCAGCATGCTCATATGGCCCAGCTGTGTCATTCCCCACTAGCACAACTTGTTTCATGGGGTCTTTTCTGGTTAGGAAACCAGCGAAAAGAGGAAATTCATGGTGTGGAAGAAAAGGCTTTTTTTCTCTGATGTGCCACCATGCCTCTCTTAATGTCTTCCTGAGCTGTTTTCCAGCTTTTCTGTTAACCAGTTGTCCAGGTCAGAGTTTACACCAGTAAACTTCCATCTTTGACACTTGTCAATGAACTGAGTTTCTCTCTTTTGATACTTCACATGTGGGCCTCTACATGACTCCCCTGAATCGATCTTCAATACTCTTCCATCTTCCATGCACATACAAAAAATACAGTTTGTAATTCTTCTGATATCTTTCTCCCAATCCTGCCCCTCATTACCTGGCTGTTTATCTTCTCTGCTGGCTGGTTAGTACTGGTGCTATTGTTTGTTAGTTAGCTGCTCAAGTTAAGCACTGTTACCTGTACATCTCTAAGGGCTTAAAAATTTGCAAGCAGACTGGTCAGAAAATAACAAGCCTGTCCCATGTTGTTTATTATGTTCAAATATATTGTCCCAAGCAAGGAAGACTGAGATGGAAACTCCATCACAGAACTTCTGAAGGAATTGCCATGTTATGCCATGTCAAATTCATTGCTCAGAACCTATGGTGGTAAATTTGCTTTTGAAGTGCTTTTGAAAGAAGATTGTGGGGTTATGGCACTGAAGATGTGACCCAAGCATTGAACAGCCCCTTAGAAAAAAAACCAAAAATATTGAGAATCAAAATGACAATTGCAGACACTGAAATCTCAATACACAGTTCTCAGGCCTATTTTGCCAATGAAAAACAGAAACTAATCCCTGGCAGGCTTCATGAAGAACATCTTTTCTTGTTAGCTAAAATAAACTTTACTTCAGAGCAATTTAGTGGAAAAATATTTACCAGTGCTGCAAAAAAATGTGATGCTTCTCTCCAAAATGTTTTTAAGAAGACAGATATATGTAAACTCAAGCACCAAGTGTAATAGAAAGCAACAAATGACCTGTAAGTGGTGCAGGACTTTGGTTAACTTTGCAGACATGAAGTGTATGCAGTAGGGTCTGGATAGGATGAAGGAAAGGCAGAGAAGAGAGGTACAGATTTGGAAGTGGTTTTTTGTTGGTTTTTTTTTTTTTTTTAACTCTAGGTCAAACCAAGAGTGTGGAGATCTCAAGGGCAAATTCTTGATTGATATAAAAGCAGAGTAAGCCACATATCAGGCTCAAGTAGATCAGAGAGTTGGCCTGACTCTACTTTCCCTGCAGTGATATGAAGCAGGACTAAGCACCCTGTAGCCAGTAAATAGGTTTTAGAGAGTGTCAGAGCAGCGCCTCCAGAGCTGAGATTGTTTAAGGGATAATGAGTCTTGCTTGGAGCAATTTCGTCTCCAGTAGCTGTGCAGAGTGATGGCAGCCTGCGTGCCAAAAGGACAAAAGCAAGGGTGTACCGAGAAAGCAATTAACAGTAGGGAATAACATAAAGTGATGGGAGGACCAGCTTCATTCTGTACTCCCCTTTTGTCCACGCTCTGGACAAATTACACTTGCTTTTCCTTTCCAGTGACTGCTGTGTTAATGTACGTAACATCAGCAGTGGTACATGAACTTCCAACATCAGTAGTGGCGTAAGCACTATTTGCTTTGGCCCAAATTACAGGACATTGAAAAGCAAAGCAAAAAGGAAGGACCATTCTTTTTTTTTCTTTTTTTTTTCTTTTTTATTCAGTATTAATTGCTTTCCCCTCCAGTACATTCTAGAGAGTCTCTCTTGCAAAACCCGGGATTAAATTTCATGTTCACAGTTGTCCTAAACCAAGATACTACCCTTGGACTTTTATATTTTTTATTTTTGCTGGACATATCAAAGCATTTTGATCAGGCCAAGTCATTGAACTGAGGAGTGCCAAAGTAAATAGAAAAGTTTAAATTACTGCAGCAAAGGGACCAAAATTTCAGCCAGGACCCTACTTATGGGGATTTCCAAGCTATTCTATAGGGCTCCAGTATATAAATTTTCTAGATTTGACTTACCCATCAATTTTGATTATCCTGCTGATTTATTTCTGATTGCCAAGGTCATCTCCACATTCAAAATGCAGTTTATCTTGTCAGAAATGTTAGTGATGGGGTTTTTCAGAGACTCGGGCCAGCCTCCAGCTCTCAGCATTTTGGAGCTGCTGGCGAGGAGCCTGCTGGCCCTGCTGCGCCCAGCAAATACCCGGGGGTCCTCTGGGACCTGTGCATGCAGGCAAAACCCCTGCTCTCTCAAGCCACCTCACAGGCTGGTGGCTGCTAAAAATCAGTGACCAGGACTGGGTACAACCCCTGCTATGTACACCAGAACTCCCTGAAGTGATCCTGGGGGTGAAAGCAAAGCTTAATCCATCCCATCGCAGCATGCAGAGCTGTGTGACACAGACTTGCATATTTTTCCCTCCTGAGTGGTCAAGAGGTTCTAGTTTTGCATGAAAACATTCATTACATGATGTAGAATAGTCAAGGTTTAGCTTATTTGTTGCCTCACACTTCAGGCAACGGGCTTTTTATCTGAATGTGTTCATTACCCAAGCTAATAAATATTTTTAACATAAAGTATTACCTCCTTCAGATTTTTGGAAACCAACCAAAAACTAAACACATCCATTTCCTATTGTTGGTTTGGAGATATTTTAAGGCCCCATCTTTATTTTTAACCCTGACTTTTTTCCCCTTATCCAGCAATGGAAAAAAATTAGGAGTCAACAAGAAGCACAGGCAAGAGCAAAGAAACTTCTGGTTTTTTGAACTGCACTTCTCTCTAGGTGGAAAATTGTAAAAAACCAAGCAAAAACAAAACCCCAAGCCATAGCTGAAAAACCAAGCATTTATAAGAAAGACTGAAAATATTTGGGACAGAAGGGCTTAGAAACAGAGATAACAGAGATACCCTGAGAATCAGAAAAAAATCTGGGTTTGGGGGTATTTACTGCCTGCATATGAGCAACCAGTTTTGCCAGCACATGGAGGCACTTCATCAGGCACAGCTTCAGTGCATACCTGCACCTGCAGATACAGATGTAAAGATGGAACTGTGCTCCCCACAAAATCCAGCCATTCTCTGAAGAGTTGAGGTCACTCCCATAGGACAGAAAAGGGATATCTGAACTGGGCAAACCAGGACAGTGTCAACTGCTGTGACTGGGAGAACTCCATATGAAATATTAGCCCAGGTCTTTTGAGGCATGTTAACAGCAAGCTGAACTGCAGGTGGGCATGAGGAGGAGCAAGCACTTGTTCACAAGTGATGGTTATTGGCCAGACACTGAGGAATTGTCCTAGAAGAAGAAGAGAATGAAACAGGAGCCGTAGCCACTGATGTGGTCTTCATCTCTTGCACTTTAAGTGCAGCAGAGCCAGCAAACCCTGACCCAAACACCACCCTCTACAGGTAAATGGGGGTGGGAGGAGCTGGTGAGGGAAGGACAGACAGACTTTGTATCCCTCTCTCACTTTTTAGGAGCAACTTTCAGAGAAATAAAAATGCCTGTGTGGCTTCAGAGATGACTAAAAACAAGCTTGAAAATGCCCTTTGGAAATGCATGCTTAGGGATGGACAGAATAAGGGCTATTTGTTCTGATAATTAGTTGTGTCCCCATTTGCCCAGTTGCAGCCCAGTTTGTGGGTTTGGCAAGATTGTTGTAGGGCTGGCCCTTTGCTCCGCCTGACTAAAAGGGATTTTCCCCACTTTTAGGAAGAACACTGGACTTAAAAACTACTTGAATAGATAATGCTTTAAACTCATTTTTTTCTTCTAATGTGGTGTGTGTTTCTTCCTTCCCTGTTTTTTATTCTTTGAATGCCTGTGGACTAAGCCAGAAGAGGTTACTGGCAAAGGGTTAAGGGCACTGGCCCTGCAGTTTGCCCGATTTCCCACTTAGTCTTTAGAAAGGAGGGACTGATCTCTGGTCTCTCAGTTTCCTCACAAGGATTTCCAATAGCCTTCAGGACCTTCACCCCCATAAGCACTGAAGCTTTCAAGACCTTTCCCCATTGCACAAGTCTGATTTTCCTCTCCTAAAGGAAAGTCCTAATTTCTGTCCCCTGAATGCTTTTGTATCTTGTGTGCCATTCAAGGATCACAAAACACATGAAGGCTGATGGGGAACTGAGATGATAAACTCAATCTTGTTTCATTGGGAAGTTAGGATGCATTGCCCCTATCAGTACAAGGCAATACCTCTTCATGCCTCTATTTAGAGTGTCAAAGAGCAAGAGAGATCAAGTGAGTAAGCAAGTGAGAGGGAGATTAAGGAAAACAATATACAGGAGCCTAAATTGAAACATCATTTTTCACAGGAAGAAGTCTTTGGCAGGGCTCATGCTGTTTCTGATGTAGTGTCTCCAGTCAGCCCCAGGAAAAGTTGGCTGCAGTTTCTCAGAACCTGCCTTTTGAGACTCAGCGACTGCTTTTCTTCCCACAGATCTGATTAAGCTAATTGCACATTTTCTTTAATTAGAAGAACAGAGGTCATTTATCTGCAAATGGCCTGAAAAAAATGGATGTTTTTTTTTAATGTGGCTTTCCCCCCCACACTTAATCCTTGCTTTTACTAAGGTGTTTGGCTTCTTTTCACTCTGCTCCTTTCAGCTACCCCATTTTGTGAGGGCTGGGCACACCAGACCTGGCATCCTGACAAATTCTTAGGGAGCTTATGAGACTGTTTTATGGGATCCAGTCACAGGGATTTATACTGTGAGGAAAACCTAGAGCTGAAGAGATCCTCCTCCAGCCACAGTCTGAACTGAAGTGTAAGTGAGTTGAGACTGGATTTGTGCTTTTTTAAAAATTCTCTCTAAAGCCTGGCCTGCTTAACAAAGCACACAAGTGCCATGTCAGAGAGGACCTGTAGGATAAAAATGGGGTGGTGGGGATGCAGATTAGGGTGCCCACCAGGCTGCAGGGACTTCAAGCTGAAATATGAACAATAGGGGAAATTTCACTACCAATATTTGGCATAGTAAAGCCTCCCTGAAACAAGGTAAATAACAGCCCCTTCAAACTCTTGCAAATATCTCAAGTCAAGGGTAAAATCATTTATGCTCTCAAGTCTGCCTTAAAGACAAGCTGCTATGCCCAGATGTTTTGCAGAATTGGATGTGGGAATCACAGAGCTATGTATGAGCCAGCAGCAGGAATATGGAAAAAAAAAAGAAAGCACATTTTAGTGATTCCTCAACTTCTGTGCTGCCAAAATATCAATTTCAAGACGGCTGTCAAGAGCACATCTTCCATCACACTATCCCTATTTGTTCTGTAAACCAAATAAAGAGGGCACACTGGAAATTCAGAGCAGAAAGTTCCTCTCATCACTCAAGTCAGTGAGAAATGCTCAAAAAAGGCAAGGAATAATGTGGGGTGGGGGTGAGATGGGTGAGGAGAAGAGAAGCTGCTCGAAAAGTAGTTTAGGGGATTTCCTTGAGCAGTGGACAATTCATCTGGATCTCTGCAATGTCTGGTATGTGCTCCCTCTCCTGCAAACCGCAGTGACTTTGAAGACCTGCACAAGGGGGAGCAATCAGTACCACCATGTGCTAGTACCACCATGGCACTGTGCCTGCTGCAGCTGAACACCACAGAGTGCTTATTTAGGGCTCAAACTGCCACATTTTTTCTGGGTTCATTTGTTCCCATCCTACTGAGGTGTCAATGTGGCAAAGAACAAGCACAGGGAAGACTTTTCATTTTGTCTTGGAAGACAGCAATGAATATTTTGTTAGTTAGCCTCCTCCCTCCCTTCAATGAGATGTTTATTACTTGTTGCCCAGCAAGTGATCAAAGTGAAGACCCCATCAGGCTCATGGATGTTAAAAAGGAGGGATGGGAAGGAAGCTGATCTGGATGGTTGCAGCAGCAGCAGCAGCACGCCTGACAGCCATACTCACTGCTAGGGACCCTTGTACAACAGTCCCCTTTTCCTCTTTCCAAAGAAAATGTAGGGATTTTGACACTCCAAAGTGGTACCTAACAGCTAAAGGAAGGGTGTCTATCACACAGGGCTTGCCACAAAGCAAAGTGGAGCCATCTGTCAGCGTCTCTGCTGACAGTCACTGCTGCAACTGGCGCCTGCCAGTGCAATCAGAGCAGCTGTCCCAGAGCGAGATGCCATGCTGAGCTGGACAAGGAGAGTCCTAGCACTGGCCAGTGGCATTAACCCACAGGGGTTCACTCACCCTTGGTGGGGTCTTGCCTGGAACTGTGTGTGTGTGCTGTGAGAGGTTACAGTGCAGACATGGCCACAGCCTGGCTGTATCTACCCTGTGAGTGTCAGAGGGTGCTACCACATGAATAGAGCATCACTCACCCTCTTTGTACCACAGCCTGTCCATAATCTCTGTGCCCCTGGTGCCTCCTGTCAGATGTTAGTCTGGCTGAGATATATTATGAGGTTGTCTCTACAGTTCCATTTTCATGCATGTCTGGCCTGGAGAAGAGTGGCAGGCTAAGCACACACATCTGAACCCATTCCTGTTCATAGTGTCCATTCTCCTTTTTACCCCTCACGATGACCTCCCACAGCCATACACTTTTCTGACCAACTTTTACAAAGTTGCTCAGCAAAATTTGATTTCCCTCCCACCCCACTCCAATGAAAAGGCAGAAACAACATCCTGCTGCAGCCAGATTTTCCAGGTGAGGCAAGTTTTTGCAAGCAGGCAGGGAACTGAAGCTGTGCTGGCGTTTGTTCTTCGTGCCTGGTGTGTGTGATGGGCACCAAGGCTCTCTGGAATGCATCCTGTTGGGAAGGCAGGCATGGCAGAGGGCTTCCCAACGGGCTGGGAAGAGGTTAATCACAGAGCTGGGCAGAAGAGGCCATTGGGCAAAAGATGTTGCTGGCTCATGTCTGGACGTTTTAGCGTAGAGCTGTCGTGAAGCCTCCCAGAGCTGAAGAGTCCCTCAGTGGTTCCTATGGCTTTAAAGTGCCCAGGATGATTTAGTGGAGGGGAGGGATTCCTGATCAGAGAAGTGCCTTTTACTCTTCCCCCCCCCTTTTTTTTTTGAAAAACATGTCGCTGATCAAAGCGGTGCCAGGGAGGCTAGGAAGAGCAGGATCCTAATGGATCAGCTGTGTAAAACATGTCAGCAGACAAGCCCCAGTTCTCAATGTGTCTCTCAGGGAACAGCTTGAAGATTAGAAAGAAAACACACACACACACACACACACACACCAGCACGAACACTCCGAACCCTCTTGCTGACCTCGTGTCAAGGAGTTAAGTGTTAGTTGGAAGTGATTGCAATCAGCTTTTTTTTTTTTTTTGCCTCTTTTTTTCAATATAAAACCCCGAAAATATTTTTCCCAAATATCCAGCAATAATTCAAGAAACGATGGAAAGATTTATACAAGTTAGACAATGACTTATTTGAGGCAAACTAAAAACATTTGGTAGAAAAGGGCAGTGGACTCTATTGTTATCCAAATGAATCATACCCCCCACTTACAGACAGGCTTCTCTCCCCACTACCCTTACAGCCATGACATATCTGGATTTACATGACCCTGTCACTGTTTCATTTTGGACAACTTTTGGCAAGGTGTGGAATGAATATTTCATAGTTTTTAGTAGGCAACCCGCTAAAAAAGAAACCTCTTGTTTTAGAGAGGGGAAAAGAAAATGGGAAAATTGTGTTAAAATCAGAAACAGAAATAAATATTTTTGAGTAAGTGGGGCAGTAAGTTGTGATTAGATATGTATACACATGAAAGGTGGTTTTACATAAATGTTGATTAAAATGGTGTGAGATTGGCCTGATAGTGCTTGCTAATCCCTTGTTTAAAATAGGTTACAGAGTTCTGCAGGAATTGTACTTGTTGCATAGAAAAATTATAAAACTTTCCCTTCTAATCTGAATGGAAAGGGAGTGTGTGTTATCTTGTTGGGCAGTGTGAACCAGAAACACTCACTGCACTCAGAGCATGTCTTCTGCTGTTTTGGCCCATGGCATCCACCCCATCCTTAATTATGGGTCCACACCGGGCTGAATGCAGAAGGGCTGTGAACAGGGTGTGGCAGGATGCAGTGGGAGCATGGACAGTGTTTTGGGTCACCTTCAGCAACACAGGTGTCCTGCTTGTGCTCACACATCCTCCCTTCCAGTGCCTCAGTGATGTGGTGGCAAAGAAAGGCAAAGTCTCCACTTAGGCCACTGCAAAGACATGGAAGTAAAAACTCTGCTCCTGCTTCAGGAGATCTTGTTGTGCTACAACCCAAGGTAGAAGAGAAGAAGGTGCATAGAGTAGAATGGCTTGTTGGGAGGGACTTACAACCTTGATCTAGTCAAACTGCCTGCTCACCTCATGGCCAACCAAAAATTAAAGCATATTACTCAAGGCATTGCCTTTTTAAAGAGAAAGCGTTGCACAAATAAGAGTCCTTAACTCCCACCTTCCCTCTTCCTTCTTTATGGAAAATCTCTCCCACAGACCAACAGCACAGTTTGCCATCTTTAGAGACAGGAACCCTTGCAGGACAGTTTTGCTTCTTTAATATCTCCTTAACCACATGCTCGTTGTATCATCCTGACTGTAACTAGAGCTGTGGAACAAAGTTAATGTTTTCTGCCAGCCAGCAAATAGGAAGAGGTAGTTACTTGATAAAGTAGCTGAAAACCTGGGGTTACATAAACAAAGAAAGAGTTCACTTCACACAAACATCAGCATTTCCACTAGAATAAATCTGTGATGCTAGCTTTAATCTCAGGCTGAGAGGAAAAAAATAATTTAAAAACCCAAACCAAAACAGCCTGTAGGAATATACAATGATATATATTTATTTGCTTCATATTTTGTACACATTAAGTATAGGAAGATTTCTTATGAGGTGTATATTGATTTATGGTTGCGTCTTTCGGTGTATCTTGTATCTGCACACAGTTTATAGGTTTCTTTTTTTACAGCTTTCCTGTAATTTAGTATATTTTGATGAGTTATGAACTCAGTTTTATCTGAGGAATGTTTTCCAAGGAGCACAAGAGGCAAATATCCTTCTCTGCCTGGCCAGGCTGGGTGCAGCATCTGGGACACCACACCAGGATCCATTCTGTGGAGTAGAGAAGGAGCTTCAGTTTTCAGCAGCAGGGCTTGGCTGTAATGTGAGGGTCTGAATCCCTGAGCAAGTGCTGGAGGTAGGGATGGCTGATGCACCTCTCTGTGCCGGGGCCTCTTTGAGGGCAGCTTTGGCCACACCATGGATGGAATGAAGGGGTGGCAGCCACCAGGTACCTGGGCCACCCTCTCAGAGGAACTTGAGGGGATGGCTTGGCAAAATCTTGGGCAGCTTCAGCAGCAGCATGGGGAAGAGGATGTAGCTTGGCCAAGAGGCTTTAGTCTTTTAGATCTTTTGAAAAGTTTAATGTTTAGGAAAGTTTAAATGTGGAGCTGGACAATGATGACCATCTGCGTTTCAAGGCAATGATGAATTAGATCTCTTCTGCCTCTGACTCTCTCTTCCACTGTTGGGTATTTGGGCCTTCCACTGAAGAGGAGATGAAATCCTATTAAAGAGTTTGGTTAGGGTTTTCTCCAGCAGAAGAGATTTTCCTGTCATTTTGATAATCTACATTTGATGCAATAACTGACACTGTGTGCAATGAGTAAACAACACTGTACTCTTAACAATAATTGGAGACCAATTCATCAAACACAAGTCTCTATTTAAAATATAGCTTTATTATCATAGCTAAAATATTGACTATAAGTGATCACCATGAAAAAATGTGGAGAAGACAGATGCTCCCTGTTTCATCTCTCTCTGGTCCTGTTTACACTTTAAACATTTTGCCACTTTGTCTTCAGCCTTGGAATAACCATGCTAACCTCACTATTTCCTACTCAGCTAAAAATAAAGCCACATGCCATTCTAGTGCATATAATATTAATGATTTCTTTCTGCATTCAGATCAAGTATTTGCTTGCTCAAAGAATGTTTGCCAAAACCTCTTCCATTTATCAAAGGGCTGGCTGAATCCATTGCTCCAATAAAAGGTGATGTGGTGGCCCTACTTCCAAGTAGAAGCTAGCAAAGGGCAAGTCTGTGAAATTCTGTGAATTTGGTTTGGAGAGACCATAAAATCATAGAATTCCCTGGGTTGGAAAAGACCTATAAGTCATCACGTCCAATTGTCAACTCAGCACTGCCAAGTTCACTAAACTATGTCCCCAAGCGTCACATCTACACATCTTTTAAATACCTCCAGGAATGGTGACCTAACCACCTCCCTATGCAGCCTGTTCCAGTGCTTGACAAGGTGATAAAAGGAAAGTTCAAATGAGGAGCTGGCTTTGACTTTGGCCTCTGGAGATGGCACAGTTAGCTTGGAGGCTCAGGTCGTGGCGATGAAGACACTGCTTCTGCAGCAGCCCCTCTGCCTCTGGGAACTGGCCTTTCCTTTCTGAGGTGATAGCAGTGATTGCAGCAGAGCCAGCAGTGATTTACAGCAGCCTGTGTGAGAAGACAACAGGGATATGCATCTGCAAATAAACGCTAATGAGATGTTAAGATTATGAAAAGCCAGGAAATTCCAGAAGTTGGGGCTGCTGCAGCACCATTAGTTCTCCTGCAGAGCTGTCTGTATCTGGCAGGGAGCAGGAAGGAGGAACTGGGGGTGCCCCCAGACAGGCTAGTGCCACCAAGCAAGGGACAGTATGCCTGTGTGATTGATTGCTTCCCTGTAACTGAAGGAATTGCCCCTGTACTGGGCAGAATGACACCTCTCAGGGGACGAAGCCGTGCTGGGGAAGTGGAGGCTGTGCATCACCCCAGAGGCAGTGCCAGGAAGCCGTGTGGCTGTCAGCAGCTGGGGGATGAGGTAAACAGCAGCCTTTGCCCCCTCTTCAAAATTAAAATCTCACTGGCTGTGATCCCTATCATCACAGAACTGCATCAGCAACCAAATTACCATTGTGTTCAACGTGTGATCCCTTGGGCGGGGAGTATAAGGGAGGAGGAAGGTTCATTGAGTCATGAAAGTGACAGAAGCAAAGAAAGAATGTACTGGCTTGGCTGTGTGCCATGTTGGGCAGGGGCAAACAGGGCACATGCCATACTCAGTGGCACTGTTCTGGTGCAGGATGGTGGCAAAACTGGGCTTGGGGCTGCAAAAATTGGCCTGTGGGAATGAGAGTTGGAGATACAGTGACTGACTGGGTCAAGAGCTCCCTCGGTTCCTCCCCCTATGTAATGAAACAGCCCTGGATGTGGCTGGGTATTGAGGTTTATAGCCCAGAACTTTCTTGGACCCGTGCAAACCTGGTGAGCAAGGTTCTGGGTTCAGAATCCAGCCAGCAACCTGGGTGTGGGGTCTAATGCTCAGCCCCAGCCAATGGTCCCCCCCAGCAGGGACTGAGGACGGTGCAAAGACACAGCCTCAGGGCATAACCTCCTTCTCCTCTGGTTCCACATAGTCTCTTAGCGAAGAATTATTGCATCCTACAAGACCTTCCCCTGACTTTCTGTTAACCTGTTACCCAGGCTTGGTTGAAGACCAACTTCATGTCCAAAAAGAGAAATGGGTCAGTGGCCAGAGGGGTGTCTGTTCTCTGTGAAGCACTGAATGGAAATATTTGACTTAACCTGACCCACAAATTGAAAGAGCATCCTGAAAACAAAGGCTGAACCTAAAAATATGCAATCCCATTGATACACTATTTTTTCCATGTACTGGAGAAATTATGTGCATCCTGAGCTGTTGCTTTCTGGGTTGGGATAATTTGTTCATATAGGTTGGGGAAGGAGCATGTGCATGTAATAAAATTCCAACGCCCCCCCCCTTTCTTTTTCTTTTTTTTTTTGTGGATAAACATAAATGGCAGATGAAGGACTGATGTATGTAAGAATATTTCTATTGGCAGAGATTACTGACACATTGCAGAGCTGGATATTTTACAATGTTTGTTCAAACCAGTTCAGCCCCTGGTGTGAACTTACTCCACTCCACAGAGAGAGACAGGACTGCACCACAACTAGGGAAGCATTTCCATCACTCAGATTTGGAGTACTAGAGACAACTCTTTAAAATATCTTGGAAATACCTGCTCTAAACTGCCAAACACCATCCTCTGGGAAATGTAGGCAATGCTCCTTCCTAAGCACTTGATCCACAGCACAACAGACAGTAAACTGCCCTTGGAAACATCATGGGCATGGGGTCAAGGGGGGTAAGTGGCATTTCAAAGGCTATGTGTTGCTCTTATATAGAAAAAATAGTACTGATGCCTTTCTACTGACATGGAAATAAGCATAGGACTTGGATTTAGAATGATATGGCCTCTTAGTCCCTGTAAATATTGTAGCAGCAGAGGAAAAGGTATAGAGACAGTGAGAGGTGGGAAGTAAAATACTGTTCAGACATGTAACAGGATTTACAGGCCCCTTTTCTCTGGATTTTGAGCTGGGAACATGCCCACACACCATACACAAGTGACCAGGGAATGATGAGTGCTTTCCAAATTAAATGCTCAGCTAAGCCTCCTACAAGGTGGGGCACTCAGATACCACAGCAGCTCCAGCAGGGCCAGTCAGGGTGGAGAAGAAGGGGACTTTGTGTGCCTAGAAATGCTGAGGAACAAGCCTTCAGACAGACCTTCACCCCTCCGTACCCTACCCATCCCCTTCCCCCCTCCCAGCTCCCATCTGTCCCTGAGTTATTCATGTCCAACAAGGCGAAAAGGCTCTGTTTGGCTGTGGCTCAGCAGATTACCACTACATTTAATAGCTGTCTTTGGTATGACACCATTCACCTTATCTCCTTTCTTCTTTGACTCGGCCTTTGAACACTAATCCACCTTCTAGTGCAGCCTGCACCCCTGCTTGATCTTTGTTTGCCATGATTGTGTATGGCTCCAAGGATTTTAGGAGCAGAGTTTTTGCTGCTTGGGCCCATGCTGTTGCAGCACTGAAGACACATGTGGATCTGCTAGCTCCATAACTTACTCCTGGGCTTACCCATGAAATGAGTCAGAGTTCTCATTCCAAGAGCCAAATTCTGGCCTCGAGCTTTGATTTTAATTTTTTTTTTCATTAATTTTACTCATGTATAGTTATTTGCAAGGCAGCACAGTACCTGAAAGTACTAGGCAGCATTGAAGCCTTTCCATGCATATCCCAAGACGTGCATTTTTACTCTCCCCTTGCACATACACATGCACACAGGAGCAGAGTTCAATAGCCCAGTCCTACCAGTGTTTAAAGTGACTTGGCCTCCTTTAAGCCTTTAAATAAAATCTGTTTTGTGCATGTGTGGTTGGTGTTTTTTTTTCCTTTACCCCACTTCTTAGGAAGGAAAGCAAATGTTTCTGGCACTCTGCTGCTGGATTGCTCACATATTTGCTTGAGGAAAAAAAATTATAAAAGATGTTTGGCATAGTTTTCATTCAAAAAGAAATCCAGTGCCAGATCCAAGCATTGAAAACAAATGTGTGGCTTAACTGTCATTTACTCCGGGATCATGGGAACCGCTGCCTGCTTTTCCAGACGAGCAGCCGCTGGCGGGCTCTCCGCGGTGCCCGAGGTGCACGGGCTCCAGCGGCTCAGGGCAGCCTGAGCATCACTGCTGTGTCTCAGGGCAGCCTGAGCATCACTGCTGTGTTTTGGGGCAGCCTGAGCATCACTGCTGTGGTTCAGGGCAGCCTGAGCATCACTGTTGTGGCTCGGGGCAGCCCGAGCATCACTGCTGCACCTCTGGCTGACAGCGCGGGCTCTGGTGGCAGCGCAGCTACATTGCCGCTGCCCTCCCTGCCCATGGGCTGTCACACGCGTCTCTGAGAAGCCCTCCCCTCACCTTTTGATGTCTTGTGACCAGACAATGTGTGTTTGTCCTAATAATGTGGAGTTTCACTGTGAAGAGCTCTCCTGGTCGATGGTGCTGGTGGAGCGCCATCCTGATGCTGCAGTGAATCACTTTCAGGGTGACACAAGTGGTGGGAAACACTTGATGTCACCCAAATCCCCACCTCCTCCTGGTGAGCAGAAGCTCTCACAGCCTTGCTGCCATCCCCTCTGGTCCCAGGCAGTGACACGGTCAGGAAGGAAGACCCTGACCCTGCACGGTGCCCTCTCCCTGACATCCTTCCCTGCCCCTTGGAATGACTCATTTTGTGGTGGAGGGGGGAGCTCACTCCAGTCCCTACCTGAGGGGCAATAAAAGGCAATTTTAGGGCATCTAAAACTGGGGCACAAAGTGGCACCTTTTCTATCTTTACCTATAAAATGTGTCCATTTATAGGTAAAAATCTATCTGCTCAAAAGATCTGCTCAAAGCTCCAGTCTTCTGCAGAGGCCTGGCCACACATTTCCAATGCAGCATCACTCCCAGAGGTGCAGCCACAGAGGCACCTGGCTGGGGGCACCCTGCAGCTCAGTGTCTGTGCAATGCACTTGAAGAAAAAAGGCTGCTCTGGATTTCAGCAGCAGTTTTGCAAAAAGGAGAATTTGGTTTGCAGGACGTGCATGTAGTCCTCTGGCAGCTGTGGGCTCTGCTGTAATGCCCAGCTTTTATTGACTCATGTGCAGCGCTCGGCAAGGACCTGAGCTCTTATCCAAGGGCAGTGAAGCAGGAGCTAGCTTTAGAGACGTGGTGATAAAATAGAAAATTATGTACAAAGTAAAAGGGTCAAACCCCTAATCTGAAGTGTTCTAGTCAGCTTGCCATGCTGGGTGTTCCTCCCGGATCAGAGATAACCCCATTTCCAAAGAGTTTGGGAGAAGTCGTTCAGCTGAAAGGAAAAAAAAAGAGAAAAAAAAGCAACCCATGAAAACAAAAACAGAGTCAGTGACTCCAGAAAACAGCTCTTAGTCTGTCTGTTCCAGTCTGAAATAAAGTCATCCCTCTTAATTCCCAGCGCATATTGTTCCTACCAAAGAGCAAAACCTTAGGAGGAAATCACATCAGTGAAGGGAACGCCAGCTCCTTTGTACTATTTTTCAACCCTGCCTTGGGAGCCAATAATCTGTCATCCCTTGAATAAACAAGCACCTTATCATATCACAAACATTTATTTAACCCTTTTCTCCTGAGCTTTTACCAGCCAAGCAGAGTGGCTGGGGAGGGGTGTGGGTAGCCCTATCCCTAGACTGCTCTGGCAGAAAGGACAAATTTCCTGTGTATTACACCCAATCTGTAAAGTGTCAGGCTGCCCTTCTTCAGCCTCCATGAGAAGCAGCAGCTTGAATCCCTGCATTTCACATAGCACAATCAAATTTTCCTGTTCCCCCCGCTCCATCCCTCCCCCGGTACATTAACGCCTCCCTCCCTGGAGACATCCTCTTGATTCCATCTGAGGGCCCATCCAAATGGAGCCAGATTTAATTTCTTGGAGGTTGGGGGGGAAGAGCGGGGGGTGGCAAGGGAGAGTGTTTACATTTCTTCTTTTAACAAGAGACTGTCATGAACAGAGCTTTTGATTCCAAGTTGCCGAGGGTTTTTTTTTAAGAGATATTCTTTGACTCTGACATCATCAGAAAATGGAATCAGCAAAGTATGTGCATTTCCTCAGCTCCCACAATATCCATTTTCCCTCAGTGGATGTTTCTTGTTTTTCTTTTCCAGTGTTGCTCCCACACAATGGGGCCAATTTTTGTTCAGGACAAGGAAAATATAAACAGAGCATGGATTTGGAATATGAGCAATGCCTCCAAGCTTACAGAACTCCTCAGCCATGGGGAAGGGCTACGCTGTGTTAACCAATAAAGCCTGGCTAACCAAGTGCTGGCCAGTGTCCCCAGCCACTTTGCTGGTGCCTCCAGAAGGCTGCAAATGCTGATGCACAAGACTGGCTCTGTCAATGTAATTCCCTATTTAGACTCTGTGGTGTTCCTGAGCATCTGAAAAACATGCACTGCAGTTGAGCTTGGCTGACCATGGCAGGTGGGCAGGCAAAGCCTTTTCTCCTCTTCACTATAGGGTATCCTAAACATCAAATTCACTGGACAAAGTCCAGCCATCAGAGGAGAGTAGCCCCACACAGAAGAGAAGTTGATTCCTGGAGAGTCAAACAAGCTTTCCTGTGCATCCTGGCATGTTTGCTTTGAGAGGCCATTATTTTTTTGGGCAAATTAGCTGGTTTTGCTCTTTGTGGGTACACCTCAGCAGGTGAAAGTGTCCCTGCATGGAGCTCCACAAGTGACGTGCTCATGCTGGCCGGGGCATCATCTCTGCTGCATGCAGCCTTGGGGCAGGAGCAGGTCCCCAAGCACCCAGGACATCTGCATTCTCAGGAGTGAGTCCCTGTGACAACAAGGCACCCAGGTCTGCATAACATGACTGCACTAAGCTGTGACAAACTGAGTTATGCTAGAAGAGTTGATTTATGATGAGTGATATAAACCCACTGCAATAAGGGCCTCATATCTCTGGGCTCACTAACTGCAGCTCAGAAGCTGCTGGAAAATGCCCTGTGAGACATTTATCTAGATAAAATAATGTTCATCCGTCAGCAGAGGAACTTCATTGACATCCTCTGAATACATGGCCTGACAGATCTTGTTCTGAACAGCAGAGACAAGTTGGATCACAGGAGGAAGTCTACAGACAAACCCTGCCTCCACGAAAATTACTGGGGCTGTGGTTCAGTTTGTCTACTCTGGATCTTCTCTGGTATTACAACCTTGTCTGCTGAGATCAACAAATCAGGCATAAGAGCCAATCCAGTGGAAAAAAAATGAATATGAGTGATCAACAACTCAACTTCCAAAGGCTACTTTTATTAACAATATTAGGATGGTATTTTTTAGCTCTTTCCATTGCCTAACAACTAGCGTGAGGACGAACTACTTGGAAGTTTTAATTTTGCCTGGAAGTTTTTGATTCAGATGTTTTTTTCCTCTTGTTAGCAAAATGAATATTCTTGCAGCCAAGCAAGACCCAGAGGAGCTCTCAGCAAAGAAGAGGACAAACAAAATCTTCACTTGGATGAAGCTGGGTGATTGCCCACAGGTTCTAAGACTGTTTTCCATTATTTTAGCACCACGGCAGCATTTAGGTTCATTGTTGCTTTTGACTCAGCTGGCTCAAATATCTGACTGGCAAATGCAAACATGGAGAGGAATTCTTAAAATACATCCTGTGAGGTCACCAGATGACACCACAAACCAGTCCTAATGGAAAGAAAGAAAGCCTAGGATGGAGTGAAGGTTTGGGTCCAGGGAAGAAGTGGCAGCAGAAGTTGCAGAAAGGCTGGGTGGAGTCTGTGAAAGCTCAGTTCTGCTCCTGAAATGCTGGCAATTTAAAGGAGAAATATGTTTCTTTTTCCACAAAAAATTGCTCAGCTCTCAAAACTCCAGGGTGGCTTGTGATCACTAGAGACTGCAACAGAATCAGTTCCAGAGCCAAATTCATGCTTAGCAAAATGCAAATTAACGTAACCTCATACTCCTAGGAATAAAGTCAGCACTTAGCAGAGGCTGAAGAGATGCATTGGCTTGTCAAAGTGTTTTCCCCACCTGCAGCAGGAAGAAGCCAGGGAGAACTGGCTTCTGATGCTAAAAGGAAGGCAGAGGGGAGCGCCTGGCTGGCGGGCTGTGGCTTTCCTTCAGTTCTCACAGCCGTGCCTGCAGAGCCTCAGGATTCACAGCACGGACCAGCTTCTTGCAAGCACGGGGAGAAAGGATAAATGGATTATTTTGGAGTGATATGCATGTAGAACTCATGCCACTGGAGAATGCAGCCAGGCTATTTTTAATGTACTGTTTCATTTTGCACCTGCTACCATTACAGAGTTGTTTTTGTTTCCATTAGAGCCACTTGTCTTGAGGAGTTTATGACTGCTATGAAATGTGTAGTTCTGGGCTGGATCCTTGTCCTTAGCTAAGGAACAAAGACTTTTATCATTTGAAAACAGAAGGTTAGTGTGACAGCATTTAGAGTGTATGGAGGGGAATTTGAAATAATTTTATGGGCTTTTCATAATTGTAATTCCTAAAGGCTGATTTAAAATAGCCTCCTTTATTCATACTGAAATGGAGAACACAGGCTTACAAGGACCTGCCCCTAAGGAGCTTGCAAAACCAAAATTGCATGAAGAGTCATTCTCAAGTACTTAATCAGCCACAATATTTCAATAAAATTATGAAATAAGAGATAAGAAAGCTGAGCCCTTTTTCTCACTCCCACCATGCAGGGAGCCAAGTGGAGCTCAGCATCTCTTTGGAAGGTGGGAGGCTGGTGCCTGGTGCAGCACTGCATTGCCTTGGATACCTCACTCCCAAACACCATCCCGCTGCCAGCAGTGCTGGGCAAGAAACGCTCTTCAGCAGCCTGCCAGGGCCTGCAAGAAAGGCTGGAGTGGAAACAGCACCTTGTTTGCTGCTTGCCTTCTGCCCGTGTTCCTGACAAACACCATGCTATGGTTTAATTGTGCTCGTTATTGCAGCGTGATCCCACCGAGGACACCTGTGGGCACATCAAAGCCCCTAAAGCCTGGAGGTCTGCAGCCTTTTGTGGTGTCTCCCCAGCTAATCTGAAGGCAAGGGGTCTACAAATGCTCCCTGTGCCAAAATCGCTCCTGTGTTTGAACAACAGCCATCTGAGCAGAGCCATGCTCTCTCCAAAAAGCATTCACAGCTGTGAGAGGAATATTTGCAGGTGGTTTCTTCCTGTCACAGAAAGCTGGTGGGCTGGCCATCTGCTAAGCAGCCCTGCCAGCAGTGATCAGTCTGGGAGCAATGATCAGCACTCACAAGACATCTGCAGCTCTGCAGAACACCCACCAAACCTGTTGGAGATCTGTGCCTTTCTGACTGGGCTCCCCAAAGACCCTTCTCAGCCTGAACCCTGGCAACAATGTTGTGCTCAAGACTGTTTGCCTGCTTTCCTTCAATTTTCAAGCTCTTGAGTGGGTTGTTTTGCAGTCAGGATAATAATGGTGAAGGTCTTACATATCACCTCCATTATTAATAGTCCTTATGAAGGCTCCTCATCCCACACATTCTTGTGTAAAGCCAGGAACCAGGGAAGGCATGAAGCAGGCAAGCAGTTTGGAGCGACTGCTCAGCCCTGCACTGATATTGACTGACTTCAAGGGGGAAATCACATCCTGGATTCCCATGAAAACAAGGTCTGGGGGGATTTTTTGCCCAGTGAGGTATAGAAGAAGTCAGAAATAAGGGTGCAAAACTTCATTATCAAATATATTTAAGACAATTGGTCCAATGTCTTCATAAATCAAGCTGAATCCCTAAATCCAAAACTTTCTGAATTCAAGTAACGGCTTTGGGTCCTCTATCTATATTCATCTGAACAATAAAAATACATTATTCCCTTTCTGACTATTAATTCAATTAATTCAGACTCCCAGACCAAATTTATTTTGATGGCCTTTGCACACTTTCTCCTTGGCTTTCAGCAAATTCCTGACCAGTGACTTTGCTGGCAGTCATCTTGCCTGGACCAGAAGCAGAAGTGCTTAACCAACTAATTGTAACAATTTCTGTCAGGAAATCACAAGTAATTACGCGTCCGATTGCAAGTTTGCATGCATTTGAAGCTTGCAAACATTTTCTCCAAAAGTGTTAACCTAATGAGATGCCATGGATGCCTGCCAAAGGGGCTTCAGGCCCCGCTCCCGCTGTATCCTAGTAAGGGAATCCTCACACTGCAGCAGTCCCACTGGGAGGATCACACTCAGGCCACTGAGTCCTTCTTATCACGGCTGCCTGCCAAATTCATCTTAGGAATAAGTGTCACTTTGTGGTACCTCTATTTTCCTTCCCAATAAAATAATAATTTGGCAGTGCCTGAGATGATGATAGTAAATCAGTGTAAGACAGCAGAGGTTACCGATAAAATTCAACCTATTTATCAAGCCAAGTCATTTTGCTATGTTAGCTGCAAGCTGACATGGGCTACTGTGCTCCTAAAGTCGATTGCTTCAGAAAATGAAGTAGGTAATGTTCTCAGGAAAACAGGGAAGTGCGACCTCCCTTCATCCCAGGAGTGAATTACAGGAGCTGGCCTGCCTCTGTTGTGTTAGCATTGCACACACTCACCCACAGCTGCCCTGCCTTGTGTACCAGTGTGACCATCACCAGGAGCAGCTCCAGCCCACAGCAGAAAGAGCAAACATCGTCCCCACTCTTTCCACCATAACAACACATTTTGCACCCCCAACATGCCCAGCACCTTGAGGCATTTCAAGTCTTTCAGAGTTTCAGGGATAAGTCAGCCCAAAGACCAGACAGTTCTGCCCAGAAGATCCTTCAGGTCTGAGCTAGCAATTGGTGTCCCTGCTGTGCTACTGAAGGACTGCAAGGATGTGTCCCCAAAGATCTCAGTCTCTATCTCCTTTTTTCCTGCAGTGACATCTGCCTAGTTGGTGTTGATCTTTCATTCCATCATGGGATTGTAACACTGTAATGAAGATCCTCTTAAAGTTAACATATAAAGTCTAAATTATGTGTGCAAATCACCCCCCATGTGTGGATTTTACAGGGTAGGACAGCATGGTTTTCCTTAAATTTGGGATTACAGTTTTAGTACATATTCCCTCTCTTCCAGTTATAGCTTTCTTTTAGCTCTCCTTGTATTTTCCCACTGAATTGCTGTACTTTTTAAAAGGGGAACTTACAGGTTATCTTAAGAACAGACCACAGACTTGAAGTTTGCCCTTTGTTTTCATAAAAAAGAAAAGTTTTTAAGGAGGATAATCATATTCGGAAATGATGTGACTAAATGTTATCAGGTTGTCATGGTGATTGCAGTCTTGTAAAAAATGTCTGTATTGTGGCTCACTAATGAGCAATATATTAACTAAACCAAACACTATTTGTCTTTTCAAGTATTATTCATATGCACTACTGAATTAAATATCTTTTTTTTTCCCCTGCTTTTGGAATACTGTTTTTTGTCTTATAAACACTGGAACTGAATTCAGGCAATAAACAAAGGCAGAGATAACTTTGTCACCTTTGCTATATTTCATACCACTGTGTCAAGCTGAGCGCCACAGTAAGCAGTCTACAGTAGCAGAGAGTAAGCATCACATTGCCAGCAAAAAATGTTACTTGTGTAAGGTAGAAATTTAGACTTGTAGTTTCTGACATTTTAAATTTAGACAGTCTCAATTACAGTGTAATTCCAACCACATATCTCACTGGTGTGAGGGTTTATGTTTGTTTGAAGTGCAGAAGGCAAGCTGAAACACTGAACTGATGTACAAGGCAGACTTGTCCCAGGTTCAACCAACCCTAATAGCTTGAGCCTTCAAAATTCACTCTTCAAGTCTCCTCAACTTCACGAGGATTCTGAGGGGGTTTTCCCTTCTTCTGAATTGGCTTGGAAATGGCAGAGATGGAAGTACCTTTTAGCTCTTATGTACGTGTCAAGGCAGGGTTTGCTTTTCAGAACATTAGCACTCTACCTAGCAGCTCCAGTAAAACCTCTCACAGAATGAATCTGCCACAATCCAGGAGGACACAGTAGTTTTAGAGGATTGGTGAGGTCACGGCAGAGGGGCGAATATACATGAAGATACCTTAAGAGAGACAGTGAAAAACTTTGAGGGTCTGGAGGTCTTCTAATCCTGAAACTCTGCCCTCCTGGGTTCAAGTTTGATTGAGACCTTCACTAGCCCCTGAGCACTCTCCAAACCCTGCACTGACCCTGGAAGTAGCTTCAAATGATGCATAGGATTAGACAGAGCTGAGTCCTGTCAAAATTAACATCAGTCATAAATCACGTCTTTGCAAAAGTATTTCTGGTGGTGCTCTGTTATTCTGCTGAAATTAAATCAGTTTTTATGTTCCTGATTCTTTTGACACAAGCTAAAATGAAAATCCCACATTCTCCAGTCTTCCTCTGAGGCTGCTCCTGCCCAAGAACTGCAGGAAACCCATGATTTTGGCTACATCTCCTTGCAAAGCAAGTTTGTCTAAGAGATGAGAGAGCTGAAACCACATTGTTCAGCTCTTTCATGTTCTCTGGGGAAAAGATGACCCTATCATGCTCACTTAGCCCTTACACTTCATGCTCTTCCTCTGCAGTTCACACTAAGGTCCCCTTGGCATCCCATAAGTTTTTCAGGCCTGCTACAGGAATGCCACATGAGCCTAGCAATTGAATCACTTAAGTTTTCCCAGGCATTTTGCAACTTTTGTTTGTAGAGTTGTTTTATATGACTCATTCGCTTTATTTTTGTTCAATGAGTAATATTTGGTACTCACACGTGTTTTCTTTTTGTAACATGCACAGCTATGTAACGCGTCCTCTGCATACAGAATTGCTCATGCTTCAACTTTACTTTGGGAGAATCTAAACACATAAACCCTGCTGTTAAAGCTCATCATTAATTAATTACACCTAGCTGCTCTCAACATGGGTTTTGTGTATTAGGAGTACTCCTGGCTCTCCTTTTCCCTGCTATGTTTCCTCTCCTTCCCCCCAACCAGTGCAAGACTATATTTAGCTGGAGTTTTAGGTTGATCTGCAATTCCTGCTGCAAATTCCTTTCCATCAGCAGCTACAGCCAGAAGGTCTGAATAAGGGAACAGTTTGCACTTCAAGAGGCTTCCTGTTTCCCTGGATTTTCAGGTTTGCTACTGTTTGTAGAGTGAGGTTGGTACTATACTCTGCAGACTAAGTGGCTGCTAACTCATCCCTGTCCAGCACTGGCATCAAACCATCAAGTGCAAAGCATTGTCTGGTTCGTCAACCTTCCAGAAATATAGGCAGCAAAAGCAAGGAAAGCATGTCTGATCCTGAAATATTTCTGGACCAAGGTGTCAGAGGATAATGCTGACAGGACTGGCAATCTCCCCGAGAAGGAGAATGAAGCAGAGGAGAGCAGTTTGTAAATCATTGTAGAGGAAAGTACAGCATGGGGAGAGCTCCACACGCAGAGAAATGAAACACTCAACCCTGCTTCAAATGCAGGCAAGGAAAACAGAAAGAAAAATACAGCATACTTGTGCTAGGTTTTCTCTAAGTTTTCCAATAATTCTTTTTCCATAATTCCTGCCCTCCTGGCCTTGGTCATGTCCTACCCTGCAAGCTCCCTCTCCCCTGACTTTAACCTAAAGTAAAAATATGCAGTGAGACACAGCCTTCACTTCTTCCAGGATCCTCACTGCACAGGCTAGAATGAGAGCCTTGCTTGAGGGCTTTGGAGACCAAGGTTCAACCACAAACATCCTGAGCAATGCCTGACACCTACAGATCTTTAATTCACCTAGCTCCTAGGAATGTAGGATAAATGATTTAAAGCTCATGAGATCCTGAAATATTATGTCCCTGGGAAGACTGTAGTACTGGAGATTAGCTGGGTTTGCTACTGTATTCCTCTGCTAGGACTTCCATTTTGCTATTTTGCTACAATTCACATTCACATTTTTACCCATTGTTGAAGTGTCAAAAAATAAACAGTCTGGATACTTTCAGTTTCAGCTGAATTTTAACACTTTATCATTTCTTAAAATGAAGCCAAACGCTTGCCTACTGAGTTTGGATGATGCTAATATATGTGTAAAATGAACATAATAAAGAGGGTAATATGGAGTATGTCCAATTGTTGACTCTTTCATCAACCAAGAGAAACAGGGTGACTGCATAGCAAAGTTATCCCTAGAAGAAGAATCAAGACTGACATGCAGCAAAAAGGTTAGCAGCACTTGTTCGTCTGCAAAACCTTGCTTTGTGGTATTACATTCTTGTCAGTAATTGTAATAATGACTCTAAGCCTGAACAAAAGCCAGACAATGTTGATAAACTCTTCCATGGAATTCAGCAGGCTCAGGAACAATCTCTATGCTTAAAATTTTTTTGGCCTTGCTTAACATTTGCAAGTTTGAGGCCAAACCTCTCAGGTGTTTATCACAAGAAGCCAAATTTTCTATGAATGTAGTAGGAAGGGCCCTTTGAAATGATGGCTCCAAATGTCAGACCTGTCTTCTATTTTCACAATGTGTACAGACTAAATAGAGCTTTCATCTCTCTCCATATTTTCTACTTGCTACCCCAGTTCTGTTGTCTCTTGGGTTGACCAAAGTCACCCATAATCTGTAGTTTATACCTAATAATGTGGTGTTGCTGCAGGGATAGATAGATAGATAGATAGATAGATAGATAGATAGATAGATAGATAGATAGACAGACAGATAGACAGACAGACAGATAGATAGTCATTATACTAAACAAACAGTTTTGATAGAGATCTTTTTTAATTATATGCTTTCAAATATCAAGAAATATTTTGTCAAATGTCTTGTACTTGCAGCAAGTATAGCTAATTGCCTATGCTTTTGTTTTTGCCCCAAACATCCTGCATAGCAGAATGTATTTATAGCGTCTATGCAATGTGATGATTGAAATGTTGGATGTATTTCAGTTATTGTTTATGCTTTATTATTCCCTCTTTCTTTATAAATTAGTGACTCTGTAAAGTGTTGGGGGTTGGATGCAGCTGGATGCAGCTACAGTGACATCCTAATGTTTATTTCTGTTTTTAGTATGTCTGTATCTGCTGCTAAGCTTAAAAGGCCTAGTGACAGATGCTTTCCAAAATGATGGAACCAAACTCTTTCAAATTATGGAGAAATTTGGTCCAGATTCAAACTTCACAGCTTGGACTTATCTCCACACCCAACTGAACCAACACCCGAGATAAAACAGCCTTGAACTCAGATCCCAGATAAGAGGTGGTGTGCAAATTCTTCCCTTAAACCTCAGATTCACGATTTTTTCGAAAAGGGGCTTTCCTAAACTTAGATATTACTGCCTATCTCCTTTTTGCCAGTGCCTTTGGGTGGGGGATTGCCATGCCCTCAGCTGAGCCAAATGAATAGACTTGGTGCTAATCAGCTTCAGTGCAAAGTCAGCAAAGTCACTTCAGTTCAACTGAGCAGAGCTGGTGGTTTTTCCAGATGTGCTGTTGCTTTGCCCAACCAGACCCTGATGTGGAAATGCAACCCCCAGTGCAGGGGCAGAGGGTAAAGGCTTGTTTCATTAACTGCTTCAGCTAGACCTGCAGGAACACCTCTGCCTCCATCCTTCCATGGTGCTCAAAACTGTGCAATTGCTTTGCTCTGAATGTTGTCCTGTCTGCAGAGTGGCAGGGGACTGATTGACAAAGCCCAGTCTATTTGTATCCCTGAGTATATTCGCATGGTTCCTTTGTGGATGCTTTTTACATGAGTCAGTTTCTGCAGAAGGAAAAACACTGGTTTCACCAAGAAAATACAAAAGTTTGTTTTTAATACCATAAAATGTCACTCCACTTAATTATTTCTGAAGAGATCAGATTTACGAATAAAGGCCTAATAAGGAGCTGCCATAGCTGGCATATCCCCAGGACTGCTCTTTATTTACAATTATGCAAGTAGGATCAGGATGTGACCTGATGACATGACTGCTAGCATTCCTGTAAATTCCAGTTGCAGTTACTCTTTCACATGTAACATTGCTTTTCCCAAAGAAGCCTGTCTAGTGCTTTATTTTTGTGTTTGGGCAGACTGGTGTGTTGCCTCTGGTGTGCTGTCTCTGGCTCATGAGGAATGCTGAGGTGGAGCAGACAGAACATCAACTCTAGGGTAAAAAGAAATGGCCATTGCTTTGGCATAAGCCTCCTGCCTTTTGTCAGTCGATGTCCTTCCTCTGGTAAAGGGGCATTTTTTCCCACCCACTTTGGTCTTGATGGAAGCTGAAGGAAAACAAAATAGGTATGGACCCAGTCTGTACATCATCGTGTCCTTCCCCTACTTAGTAAATGTTTCTTTAATTGGCTTGGTTAGCCCCTCTCACCTTTCAGCACTTCAGGAATGACTCTTTGAAGAGAGCCATGTACAGAGATTTAGTGACACTAGGCTCTGCAGTCTCCAAAATATGACTGATGTCACTTGTTATGTTCCCTTGGGTCCCTGGGGACAAAGTCACTCTTACCCTGAAGCATGCATTGACAATCTCAAGATAACACTTCTTTGACAGACTCAGGGGCCTTGCCAGGGTCTAATGTAATCTCTAGAAAGTTTCCAATCTGGGCATTGTTTGTTATTTATATTATATAAAGGGGGGTTTTGTTTGCTTTGCTGTGATTTTAATATGAAGGCTGCTAATAAGAAGAAAAATCCATACCTTTTTATGCTGAGCGGCTGTGTTGGCAGGTCTGTGACCAATGGAAGCAACCTTCTTCAAGGTGAAAAAATTCAAACAAACCTAAGAAAAATAATCACAGCCACAGTATTCTTATTCTACAAATAAATCCACTGGCAATGAGAAGACTGGGGTGGAGGTGTGAATGAAACTGAATTTTATTCTAGTTAAATGAATTGCTTGAGCCCAGCTCCACAGCACCGGGAGAGGAGTTTGCAAGCAGTTCTTTGGTTTCTTCGTTCACCCTGAACAGAGGGCTGGCTTTATTACTGCTTTATTTCGCCTTTACCCTTTTATTAATTCTATTTTCCTTTCCCAGATGCAAATCGACAGAGATGGGGCGGGCGAGCTGCTGATGCCCATTCTGGCGGAGAAAAAGACTTTGGTGCCCGTCCCGTCCAGCGGGAGCCCTGACTGGGAATGGCCCCTGGGGAGGGCACCCGGAGGGACCGGGGCCGGGAGCGGCGGGGCTGGGGCGGCGGGGCCGGGCCGGCACACGAGGGCGCTCGGAGCAGGTTCCTCAGCCCGGCTCGGCTTCCCCGCCCGCCGGGAGCGCAGCGCGGCGCTGGCACCGCGGCCAGCGCGGGATGTGCAATGAGGAAACCCGCGGCAAGGAGGGGATGGATGCGCAATGAGGAAACTGTACGGCAGCGACCAGCCCGTCTTTACTGCTTTAGTGCACTCTCTGAGATGTTCATTTAGTCGCCGGGGTTAATAATTTGTTGGGGGCAGCCAGAACTTGAAGAGGGAACCCTAGAATTTTTTATCCTGCTGTTTGGTTTTGGGGGTTTTTCTACTCTACCTATGATGAAACTACAGGTTTGTAAATGCCATCCCCTGTCACTCTGTCAGCCTGAGTGCTCGCTCCCCTGCAGAAACAGGGCACGGAGCTCCAGTTTAGGAGGACTAATCAGTACCCTAAAACCACCCACCTCTCACCAAAACACCAGGGAGCAGCTGGAGGTCACTGAGAATCCACTGAGCAGAAACATGAAATTCCCTCACTCTGTATGAATTTTTCAGACAAAAATGGTGTTGGAGCAGATGGGATGGAGGGAGGGGTTTGCATGGAAAAGTAAGACATTGAACAAAGTGTCTCCTTGCCTGCCTCAGAATACAGGTTAAAATCAATTCTGTGTTGTAAAATCTAAAGTGACCTTATTTTCTGTCTCAGGACAGAAGTCCAAGGCCTGCCTAAATCAGAATCTGAAGCAATCCGGGTAATTTGAAGTAATGCTGACAGCTGAGAGCAAGTGCTACAACTGGTGCCTGTGCCTGCTGCCCAAGGGGCTCGGTTAGGCTCCCGTAAGGCAGGACATTTGGGTCATTGCTGTGAAGGGACCACATCATCTTTCCAGGTGGGTACCAGTCATACCTGGCCATGGTAATAAAGGCTTTCTGAGTGGACACAGACTGTTCACACATGCTGGCTCCTCACTCAACCCCCCAGGAAATTTTGGGAAAGACAGGAACAGCTTGTTCATGCCACCTTTGCTTGGGGACCCCTCAGAGCCATGTGCTCATGGTAAGGTCAATGTTTCCAAAATATCTCACACGTACAAATATGGGCAGGCTATTGCACTGTTTGTGGGTTGGAGGTCTGGACAGGTAACCATGGAAAATCCCTGCCACTGTATATTGGAAAAGCTGAACACCACTATTTAAAATCATGTCAGGTGTGAAAAATAAAGTGTGTGCCTTGGATGACATGAAAACAAAGAAAATTGGTGCAGATTCAGGGATATTACACTGTCTGTCCTGTTTACTCTTGAGTCATGAATCAGTGTTTCGTGTCCCTGTGTAAAAAGGAGACACAGACACATGCAATAAAGAGTTTTTGAAACAGACTGGAGTGTTTGCCTAAGCAAAGAGTAAAATGAAGCAAGAAGCGGGACAGGAGTGTATGATGTGGTTTACTTAGTCAAAGATGGTTCCTCCCCCATATTGAATTCCCAAGGCAGAAATCCTCTGTATTCTAAGCCTGGTCAGCTGCTTGCATAGGGCATCACTCTTTTCCATGCTGTGAAGCAGAAATGAAAGGGAGAAGATGGACAGTGTGACTGGATGCACTGGCTGAGGATACAGAAATTACCATCAATTTCTTACAGCTTCTTCTAGGATGGCTTTTGCATGAAAGTGCTTTTGTGTCACCCGAAATGGAGCAAGACAAGAGACATAAGGGTGATCAAGGCATCCAAAGGATCCAGAGACCTGCAGGGTTGGACAGCAGCTGGGATGCCACAGGCTGTTGAGGAGCCAAGGTGTTGCCCATGGTACTGAAGAGGCAGGTGTGTGTCTCAATATGTTTGCAGCTCAAGGTCTTAACTTCTCAAGTAAGGACTCCAACAATAATTCTGTCACAGAAGGAGCTCATGTCTGCTTAGGGCAAGCCTGTGTGACTGGTATGGCTTACTTCTTGGGATTGCCCTGGCTGCCCACTCCCTGTCAGTTCACAAGCACTAGGTTTGCATCTCCTTTCTCTCCAAAGCACCCAGGCTCAACATCTGGAGCTGGCATTGCATGTGCACACATATAACTGGCCATGGGTAGGTGAAAGTCCCTCTAATTTGTATGAATGTTCTGAGCATGATATGGACAGAAAATCCAGCCAAAGAAAATTTAGTGAAAAGGGATTTCCCACTGCAAAAATAGACTATTTTCACAAGGAATTCAGGGTTGCCTCTCCCAGAGATAAATGCATAAACTGTGAACATTCTTTCACTGCCTACTGCCACATCAAAGAAGCAGTAGGAATGAACTCCAAGTTTAGTTGAAGTTAAATTAAAATACATTCCAGGAAGGTGTTTCTGTATGGAGTTTTTATTTTTAAGTTGCAGTACTCCTGCTGTCACTGGAAAGACACTTCACTCATAAATAGACATTTTCTTAGCCTTGCTTCTTTACTTTTCTATGGACACAATTGCCAGGGACTGTATTTCTGTCAGAAACACTCCTCTTATTACATTCTGTGGGTGCTTCTGGAGGAATCTGTTACTCACAGCATGTTGATCTTAGAAGGATTCTTCACATTTTCTGGTAAATACAGCACATGATTCTTGTATGTTCCTGCAATTGATGTTTATAAATTGTCTGGGATACAAACCAAGCTGTTATTTTTAGGTGTTGTCACAATAGCAATCCATAATGTCAAAACACTGTCAATTTCTTGCTATGTTCAAAGAGAAACTATGCAATGGCATGGATGTAAAGCTATTTGCTGAGCAGAACACCATCCACCTTAACTGTTTGTGAAGGGATGTTTGAGAAAAAGCCTTTTAACATTAATTTTTGCAGCATGTGATGGATCAGCAGGATTTACAACTGGGGCTGAAGGAGCAGAGTGATCAGCTGTCCCCAGTGCCACAGGACAGCAGGCTGCAGTGGCTGGTCTGGAAGCCATATGTTTATTCAGGATATAAAGACTTAGTGAGGACATGATCAGTTACCATCACTCACATAAAAGGAAAGAAATGGGATGCTGAAGGGCCAGCAGCCAGGAGCAGAGAGCTGTTGGCTGCTGCTGGTGGGCAAAATCTACCATACACAGAGATGGATGGGAGGCTGGAAAAGGAGGAGAAGCAGGACACACTTCATACCTGGAGGTTCAGCTGAGACTCAAGCACTCAGCACTTTTGGACCTAAAAATTACTCTGAAGTTGCTCCTATCATGTTGGCCTAGTCAGATACTTGGGATCTGATCCTACTTCCAAAGGGAGTACCATTACCACTTACTCTAAATAGATGTTCCCCTTTCATGGTACTTAATATAAATGTTCCCCTTCTCAGAGTTCTCCTGCTCATCCAAGCAGGCTCCTTAAGTCTTTCCTGAGAAGAAATTATGCTTACTTCCTGATTGCCCTCTTTGCCTTTCTTTACCTTTCTTATTTTGAGTTAATCTTTCTGGCCCAGGAGAGGCAAAACACTTAGAAAGGGCTTTTCATTCAAGTCCTACAAATACCTTGTTCAACAGCATTAATACTTTACTATATTGACTTGAAATTTGTCCCCATTTGCAATCTGGGGGCAGTTTATATTTTCACATCTCCACCACAATGTCAATGCACTATCAGCCCAGAAGTTCTACCAGTATGGGCACTAGGTTTGCTCACATAGCCTTTGCCTTGGTGCACAGATTTTACATAGACCTGAGACTCTTCAGAAATTCAGTTTAATAGTGGATGCAGCTTGGCATGATTCAAAAGCTAGTAAAGAAGAGCTGAATTTGAAAAATTCTCCACCTTGAGATGAAAATGGACTTGTGATCCTGGACAAGGGTTCTGATAGAAATTCTAGAGTTCTCTGAGAAGACAAAACAACCCCTTAGATGCTGCTTTTGAAACTCAACCCATGCATAAGCTTTGGGGAAAATCAGTTCAGTGGATGCCTGGTGCTGAAGATACAGAAGTCCTGCTTCCCTCTCTGAGCTCCTGGAGGAGAAGAGAAGGAACATGAGAGCAATGGAGGAAGGAAGAGAGGTGAGCAGGAGTCCAGGAAAACATCAATAAACTTCTGAAACTCCTGGCTTACTGCAGGAAACTCACTGTCCATGGTCAAAATGAAAACATCAAAAGTGTTGGTTTCTCACGTCTCTGCCTTGTTCTCCATGTTGTGGAATTCCATATGAAGGCGCAGCCACAGGTCCACATAGCTGGTGTATGGCAAGAAGGAAAGGTGATGAGCACTCCTGGGTACTGTCCCCTGCAGCAATCAAATCCTTTCAGGTGTTAACTCTATATTGAATGGAGGACTGACCTGGATTTGCCCCACAGTCACTTTCTAAATATACAGTGCTGACAAGACTTTATTTTCAGTGTCTTATCCATGAGTAATTCATTTTCTGTGTCTTGGAAAAAGCACATTATTAATAGGCAACAATAGTGCATGAGTGAATCATAGGGCAGCAGGCTAGGGCCAAGTTTGGACTATCAGCAGTCCAGTCTCTGCTCTTAGCTCCTGCTCTACCCCAACACTGTCATGTAGGCAGGGGTATCACGGAAAGAGCAATGCTGACAGCTGGCTGAGGGACACTGGGAAGTGTCAGCTCTGCAAGTGGTGAGGCAGACTTCAGCAGGAGCCAGAGCTTGTCACATCCCTGGGTTTTGTTCTTGTTGCTGCCTGTAGCCTGGGTCCACTCCATGTCGCTGCATTTTGCTGGGTTTGGTAGTGATTGAGGTCCAGCCATGGGCTATAAAGCTGATGAAGCTAAATTGTTTGAAAAGGGGGGAATTCCAGTCCTACTACATCAAGCAGACTTGGGCTTTCTCTTCTACAGACTTTGAAAGTTGGTGGTACCTTAGCATAACCTGGAAGACTTAGAATGCTAAGGGTGGTTGAGTCTGATGTTGAAAATGAGCTTAGAAACACACCAACGTAACAAGATGGACACACTAGGGCAGTTCCTTTCACCAGAGACCAAAATTACAGCTGGTGTAAATTCATAAAACTTTGTATCCTTCAGAAAAGGAGGAGTTCAAAAATAATTCAAGGATATATAGTTCTCCTGATGCATTTTTAATCATTAAACTTTGAAGCCTTGGCAAGTGGAAGACTATTTGCCTGACAAACAAACAGATCTGTGACATCGGCAGCACCAAAGATATACACGCTTATGAAGTTAGGAATAACATGTTATATATTACTTGGCAGATTGGGAAGCAGAGCACAGAACCATGGGGGAGTGTCAGCTATTGGGGAAAATCAACCAATGAGCAGGAGCCAGTAGAGACCTCTATTTATGAAATAAGATAAATTCAGTCTCGGGAGCAATAACTGTATACAACTGAGAACCCAAGCAAGAATTTAGGACTCAGTGAGGAATTCCTCCATTAGGAGCTATATATAAGAAATTTTAGGTCCAGAAAGCTTTGGAAGACCACCAAGAAAGCTAGGGGGAGTCATCAAATTTTAGATTCAATTTGGGATCCCAAATTATTATGTAGTTCTAAACTTGAATAAGAAGCAGCTGAACTAAGTAGAAATTTCCAATTTCCTGTTAACTGAATGGTTAACCAAATGCTAAGATCTAGGAGTACTGGGAATTTTTCAGAATCTTTGGTTTCTTTGGTTTGGGGCTTGTTTGAGGTTTTAAGATCCTGGAAGAATAGCTTCAGTTTATTCTAAGGCTCTAAAATACTAAATTAAAGTTTATTATATTCTTCAAGTAAGCATCATGACTGCAGAGTGGAACAGAGCTAGGAGCACATGCATTATGATGTTTTTTGTCATTTACAGCTGGCAGTCCTGACACTGAGACAGGAGCTGCAGGTGAATGAAAATTATCAAAACTTTTTAATTGCATGCAGATTATCAAAACTTTAAAAATGCATGCTAGAAAAAGACTGGATGCATTTGAGTTGCCGGGGAGCTAAACCTTCAGATGAGAAAAAACAAGAGCTTGAGCTATCTGGGAATTTCAGTTTTGGGGTCAGAACTGCATGAACCGTGGTGTGTTGTTGGGAATTTCTAGCTCAGCACACTGTCTGGAGCCTGGAGGGAGTACCGAGGAGGCAGCAGAGAGGGCGTGAGGAGAGCATGAGTCATCTGGGACTGCAGACAGGAGAGGGCAGCTGCCAAGTGAGTGGGTGCCCCTGGGGAGTTTGCATTCTGCAGGTCTCCCACAGCTGAAGCCGGCAGTGCTTGGTACGAGCAGGAGCACTTTCCTCTGCCTGAATGTTGGTATTTCCCAGGCTGACCACAGGAACTGCACAGGAAAGCTCCACACCTTGCCAGCTCTCAGGGCTTCATCCTGCAAAGCTTTGTACCAAAGTTTGCTGAGGCCCTTGGGACTGTTCAAGCTACTCCCCTGTCCATAGGAGGTGAGGTCTCCCAGCAAACCACAGTCATTCCCAGTGCAGTGTGCTGGCTTCATGGCTCTTTAAATCAGAGGTGAATGTTCCTTCTCTTGCTTGTGATCATCTGGAACAACTGCATCCAATAAAGATGGTGTAAGAAGCCTCAGCGTTGAATATTTTACCCTGGTTTTCTGTTTTAATTCTTTGCCTGGGCATTAGCATGATAACATATACCGATTTATTCAGTAAATTTTCCCAATTCATTCAGCTTCATTTTCCCAATGAGCACTCATTATTTATGACAAGCAAGAAAACCTTTGCCTCCAATGGCAGAAGGAGAATGTCTCCTCGTTCAATTACCATGTATAGTTAGCTGCATGGTGATTGGAATAAAATAATTCACTTCTATTCCCAGAAGAGTTTTCCTAAGTGCTTTGGGAGATGAGGGGGAGGCTGGCAGATGAGTGTAATCTCAAGAAGCACACTGTAGTGGAATCCAGCACTAGGAGCCAGATGGCAACGTTGCACTGAATAGCACTTTTTTTTTTTTAATAGCTGTGAAAATTTGCTGTCTACACATGACTTTGCTGAATGACAGCAGAGAGCATTTCTACTTTATCTGGTGCTACAATTGGGTTATTCTTTCAGAAGGTTCTCCTTGTTTTTCACATACTATCAGGGCCCAGTTTCAGTACCAAAGGCAATGTTTAAGTATCTGTAATAGTTCAGAAAGCAAAGAGGGCAAAGCTGTGGGAGGAGAAACATTAAAAAAAAAAAAAGAAGAGAAAAATTAGTTCAGGATTCAAGCAGCACCCTGGCCCTGCTTTGTGCAGCCCTCTGAGAGGTGTTTCCATTGTGCAGCTCTCATGGGACATCCTTTGAGTCTGTTAGGATCTCGTGCACCGTCCTTTGGATGCACTGGGATCTCCACACATATTTCCAACTAAAGTAAAGTAAATAATTCCCCATCATGCTTTAAAATAGAGATGCAGTCATAAATGCTGTGTAAAGAATGTTGCCCTAGCAGTACATACATATGGGCTTTATGTTAACAGGGTTCTGAAACTTCATTAGAATATTAGATTGCGCTTGAAATCTAAAATATATTTTCCATCCATGTATTTTGCAATGATGACTGGACCCCAGATTTTGAGTTTTCTGACTCCATTCAGACATACAAACTCCCCAAATCCCCATGAATTAACATGATCTGTGCAAGTCCTGTTCACTCACAAATGCCCCCTTGAGTGTGTAAAATCATCTGAGCAATGAATGGAAGATGAGACAAACCCTGCTGTTGGCTTTAGGCAATCACCTCACTGGTAATGCTCTTCTGGGCAGGGGTGATGGTGGAATTTGCAAAGACCATGGACAAAACACACAATTTAAGAAGCATGGGCAGTCCTGTGGGCTTTCATAATGTGCTACAAAGCAGTGAAGAAGGACTAGGCTGAGACCTCCTTAGACTCAACAGACCCATTAAATCTCCCCTGAAGCAGGCACATGTTTCACACATCCCTGGAAACCTGGCCTATTGTGATAGCTGTGTATTGCTCCGAATGCTTCTGGTGCACGAGGTGAGTTCCTCTGCCTGAAGTCAGACAGCCCATGCAGCTTCTGTGCCTTTGACCATAAAGGTCTGGACCACTTCTTTCAGTGGAATTAACCCAGGGATCTATCTTGCTCCTTTAGCCTGTCTGCATCAGGGAAATGAAGAAATGAGTCCACCTTTGAGACCTGACATGCTTGGAGACCTGGTAACAGAGGTGTGACTCTAAATCACATCTCTTAGCCATGTGCCAAGCACATTTGTCAGCGTGAACCTCTAGGATTGGAAGAATTCAGGAACTTCTGGAATACAGTTTTGGAGTTATACCAACTAAAACAAAGTCCATGCGTCGCCTATTGTCTAACTCTGCAGCTTTTTATTCTGCAGAGTTTTATTTATACTGACTTGCCTCGTTACAGAAAATGACACTAAGAGCAAATGCCATTCTTCCATGCTGTCTGCATATTTAAAACGGTGTCAATTTAAAGGCCATCAAAACCCTGCAAGCAAAGCTTGGCCTTGTTGGTGTAGTTTGCATGGAACCCAACCCAGTGGGCCCCACAACAAACCTGGTGATAAGCACCAGAGTGATACTCACCCAAAACTAGGAAAGAGCATCTTCAGACATAACACTGCTGCTGAGATGACACTACAGTGTCTGTCTCATCTTAGACAGGGACACCTGAATCTGTTTGAACAGTAGAATTCATCCTTTGCAAAAGGCTGCCCTCAAAAGAGGACTTGCTGTTTCCTATCTGAGCCACAGGCACTGCTTTGGCTTTCAGTGTGGGGGTCAGCCCTACAAAGTCATTGCTAGAACAGGATGAAATGATTTTATGTTGTTTTTGTAAAGTAATGCCTGAGGATAATGGGGGATAAAAAATTTGTTTCTTCCTACATTTCAAGGTATTTTTCAATTACACAAATAATTTCTGTTTCTCTTTTCCCTTTTTTTGTCATTTCTGTATATTTTTAATATTTTTCTTCTCATCTTTACACATGGGAATGTGGGTGAAAGAGTTAAAAAAAAATACAGAATTTACTTTCTGTAATGATTCCAGCAGTCTTTTCCTTATCTGAGTCAACATTTTCTTTTCCAGGATGCGCTTTAATTCTTCTAAGATGGGAACAGTTTTCCTTAAAAATAAAGCATCTTTAACAACAACAGAAGACAATTGGATCAGCTCAGTGCAGCTACACATGGTGATAGCCATGATGATGATGTAAAACCATCTTTTTCCTCTTCTGTTTGAAGACTGCATTTTCAAATGGTACTTCATTGGCAATTAATAAATGAGCTTTTTACTGCTGTCAGCACTACTGAGTCAAGGCAGCGCTGAGAGCAAGTGGAGAGTTGTACTGACCCAGCCACATTTCAGGCAACACTCAATTCATTCTTGGGCCCAGAATCATTCTATTACACTGAGAGATGAAAAAAGGAACCCCACTAACCTGCTTTCACATTTTGTCATCACTTTTTCAGGTTCCTTGTCAACCATTCCAAATTCAGATGTAGAAATAATCACAAACTGAGCTCAGTAACTTCTCATCTGACACAAAGCCTTCCTGAAAGATGTCCAGCCTTGATCTGATGACATCAATGGAGTACTCACCATTTCTCAGAGTAAAGCATTCCCAGTGACTAGTCATCCATGCTCTTAATAATTTGTTTCACTAACTCAGGATTATTTTAAGCACTTTTTTTTTCTGACTCCCCAGCCTAGTACAAATGCAAGCCAAATTGTATGAAACAACTCAGTCCTGTCTGAAAATGTATTTCTGAGGCCTGACTTGAAAGAACCTTCTTTTGCGCATCTGAATTTTTGCATTGGAGGCAGAATTTATCATTTATAAAATTCCAGTTCTTAACTAGCTGATTACACCTACAGCTCAGGTTTAGTTGCTTCTATTGCTGTTCAGAGGCACAAAAAACTGCATCAATATAAGTACACTTGGAAATGTTTAAAAGATCCTAATGTGTATGGCCAGAACTGTCCCACTTGCAGACAGTGATAATCTAGCTGTCAGGGACTAATGAACTGTAACCTGGAATTCTGGTTGATCCTGTCACCCTTGGCCAAAATAATCCAAGGAGGGAAGTGACGCATGTTGAAATCTTGTTTTGAGAACTGGACATTCGGATTTCTTCCAGGACTGCTCTCAAGGTTGTGTTGTACTCACAGTGAAATTGTTTGTGAGAATTTAGAAAAACTTATTGATGAAGATGATTGCCTTGATTCTGCTGTGAAAAAACCCCTAATTCTAACTGCAGAGGCATTTCATACCCTTTGCAAATAATTCCACTTGGACTTGGACTTGGACTTACTACAGTATGAGATACCCTGTTGTTTTACACCTTACAGCCCTTTTAACAGGACTTTTGGTTTGGTTAAAATTAAGTCTAAACTTTTATATCAGTTCCCTTTTCCATTGTCTGCATAATCAGATGCAGCAGATTTTAGTGTTTGTTTGCCTGAAAATATTGTTTGTTTTTTAAAAGAAGCATTTTCTATTTATTTTAGTATTTCTTCCCATGGGAAACAACATTTGGAACAATCCAGGAAATAATATTTTAGCAAACATTAAGTTGCCATCATTGAGACCACAGAGGGAAGCTGATGCAGGAGGGAGGAAAAGTGGCTGCCATGTGCCATCCTCGAGTGCCATTTGTAACAACACGTATTCTGTCCTCCTCAAAAGAGTCATTCTCGTGCTTCTCAAAATGAAAACCCAGGGGACTATAAGTTCAAATCAAACAAATTGTCATTAAAATCACCATAAGTCACTGAAAAGTAGTGAAAGCTGAGTTTAAGTCTAAATTCCCACCTGACTGTTCTGGCACACCAGTGTGGCACTTGCATCAGACCTCACTTTTCTGCCAGCAGGCTTTAATGTGCCAGGTTGTTTGCACCTGGAGAGCCATGCTGTGAAGCAGCAAAAAGAACTTTCAGTTTAGTAGAAAACATCCCCAGAGCAGTTTTGGGGCATTTTGCTGCCTCCCATGGCTGTGGGTTCATTCTGCTGCCCAGTCCTTGGCATGCCAAGGAGGTTCCACAGGAGGAGATGTCACCTCTGAGTATAACTGGCATATGACACTTGTGAAAAATGGTAGAACAGTTAAAATGTTAAAACAGCCTTAGACGAGAGCAAAATTTTACAGGGAAAAAACCTGATGAGCTTGAGAGAAGAAGGATGCTCACCAAGCCATGCTTTGTGCGCTGATGTTTGCAGCCAGCAGTCCCGATAACACGTTGGAGAGGAATCTGGGTAGGAGCAGCTTCAGTGAGTAACTCACCATTTCTGTCTGGGCAGCCAAATAAAATGTCACACCTCCTCAAGCAGCACTGTCACTGGGGCTGGAGCAGCACCAGTGCAGGGCTGCCCGGGGCTGTTGTGGACAATCAAATCACTGCACACACAGAGGGTATCAAATCACCACACACACACAAGGTATCAGCCAGCAGCTGTTTCCTAGGTGCTGGAGCGCTGCCTGCCTTGAAAAGTACCAATTATCACCATTTAATGGGGAAATCTGGAGGGTCTAAAAACTGTTGCACCAGTGATTAGGTCTTGCCAGACATTGCAAAGTAGAAGATTGAGACTGGGACCCAACGGACTGACTTCAGACAATGCTGTCAGCAATCCCAAATAATGATTGCCCTGACAAACATTGCTAATGAAAATAGAAGTAACCCTTTTGCCACCTTCAAAGTGCACAGGAGTTTCGTCATCACCAAGAGTGCTACCACCACCACCACCTTGTATTTCCATTCTGAGCCTGATGAGTCTGGCACCAGACCAGAGTTACATAGGGGCAAGACAAATTGTAAATAGTATAAAGAAAATTGTATTTAACAATTGCAACAAAGCAGTGAATTCATCAATTCCCCAAAAAGTCAAACTGATGTTAATGCCTGAGCATGTTTCTTGGCAACTTTTGCAAGTAGGAGGAAGCAAGCATGTATATTTTTGGGGAAAACAGCATTTGTGGGGTAAGATCTTTCCAGAGGGCTCCCAAGCATGGACAACGTGGGGATCATTTCAAGGCATCTGCTTGCAACACAGAGCTTTCCCACTTCCAGCTGAGCACTCAGTCTGGCTGTGCATTTGCAGGATGAAACACGGAGAAAGTTTCTCATCCAGACCTGCAGAGCACCCCCTGGTATTATGGATGTGGTTTTCTCCTGCTCACTTTATCTCAGCTCCTGCCCTGAGATGTTGGTAGGCAGGTGTGGAAAAGTGCAGATTCCCTTTCCCTATCTCTTGTGGGGTTTTACCTCACAAAGGTATGCTGCACCATATCTCTAAGGTTTGCTTTTGATACCTGCTCAGCAACACAAAGTAGTGATGCTGTTTCAGCAGTATAAAAGGCCATTATCATGGTGCTAATTGCATATGATGATGATAATATCACATAGCCTATCGTTGTCTTGCTATGTGATTTCTGAAATTCTATGCATGGTTTATCCAAACCAAAGTTTTCAAAGAATATAAAGGGGAAATGGCACACCAGCCTCTCTGCATCCACACTGATTTGAAGAAAAGTGTCACTGGAAGGCAGCTTTCTAAATGGGAGTTGGTGGCTTTTCACATATGCATTGCAAAATTTATTAGATTTCATATTTGACATATGCTCTTATAATTTTGGAAAAAAACCCCCACATTTAAAATGTTTCATTTTAGTTTTTGATTGTCCCATAATTTTTGCGTTCCATAAGCTACGTGCTGATTGCTAGCCTGGGGAAAAGTCTTCTTAGTTCTTTACAATTTGCTTTGTGGCCAGCACAATGAGTCTGCCCACAAGACTTTCCACTGCCTGGAAAGTTCACACGAGCGACCCTTTCAGGAGAAACAGCCAGTGGTGCCTAATCTAGGGAACAGAAATGACAGATGCTCTCTCTGCCTGATCAGCCCACTTCAGTCACAATTTATTATATTGGAATTCACAGAAATGTACAAAATTAAGAGGAGAAAAGAGAACTTATTTCTGTGACCTTTTTTTTCAAACCTCTGGAGATGAAAACCCAAGAAATTTGTGGTTGTTCACTTTAAAATACTGCTGGAAGAGGAGGAGGAGGAGAAGGGGGATTATGTCCAGGCAAAGAATTCACTGAAATAATTTTTCTAGAGGGCCTGGCTAATTCTGTTTGTGAGTTATGAGATTTTTAAGAGCTTTTATTAAAAACCATTTTCTGCATTCTTTTAAGAAACTTTGGTCAACAAATCACAATCACAACAAATGTGATTCTACTGCAGATCCAAGATTTGATCTCATTAGTCTGTCTAAAGATTTGCAGCTCATTTCACTGAGCCCAAGTTAGGAGAAACTAAATATTGTTTTATTTTCCCGTGATTGCCAGCACAAGTGAATTGCCTTTCCATCAATACCATTTAAAAAATTTACTGTTTCAGACTTCTAGTAATTAACTATTTGTTAAGCTATTAAGATGGAATAAATGCAGAAGCCACAAAACAAACAAACAAAAAAGTGAACACTTCTTATTCACTCAAGATATTTTTTAGATATTCAGTCATCTCTGGTGCTAAAAATGAGGGTACATTGTTTCCTCACGATGTCATTCATGGATGCCCAGCACTGAAAAACTGACATCTTATCACTGCTGTAAAGGCATTTAGCCCATGGGATCACTCAGTGGGCTGAACAGTCTGACACCAGCAGTGGGATGTGCAAGAGCCAGGTTAGTAAAGTCACAGCCCATGCTGTGACACACCATGAGAAGAAACCATCTGATCTTATAAAACAGATGCCTTAAAATCATACAGCCTAGAAATTTTAGCATTATCTACACAATCAATGTATTAGGGATGCTGGCATGACTACACTTATCCTCTAGAAAAATCTTCAAAGGAGTCACAAGTTTGGCCACATGAGAACAAATCTTCCAAACCTGGAAATGGGCATTTTCTCCAGGGTGGTTAGAGAAGAACATTTTGAAATCTCCATTTGTACTTATTTGGACAAAAGGAATAACATTAATTTAAAAAGGCTTTTGAATTCATGACTTTGTTCCGCCTAATTGATGAATTTTTTTCATAATTTATTTTTCTGTGCAGATTGAAAGACTCCAGCTTTTCATGTCTGGCTGAGAAACGTGGATTCCTAACTCCTTCACTATTTGGTCATGATTTGGGCTCCAGGCCTATCGCTCCTGCGACTGCAATCACATGGCACATAGATGTATTCAAAGAATGAGGGCTAGATTCTCAGACACTGGAAAAGTGATAACTCCATTTCACCTCTGACTTTCGACACTTATTAAGCAAAATGCTGTCCTTAGTTAGCCAGCTGACTCTCTAAAATAGAGGTCTTGAAGGCCATGGAATACCATATAATGGTATGACGGCCACATAATACATAGGTAGAGTTGAAAGCAAAACCCCTTTGCAGTAGCAGCCTGCTATCTTGCAGCCATGGATTTTCCACTTCACACAACCGTGTATGTGTGGAGACCTGTGAAAAACCTCTCATGAGTTGCTCTTGATACAAATTACTTCAGTTTGTCTGGGAAAAGACAGCATTTGAACAAAGCTCCCTCACTGAGCCCTCAGTGATTAATCACTGTAAGTGTGTGGGAGGAAGGAGCTGAATACTCTGACACAACCCTACCCAGCTACTGAGCCCATGAACTGGGGGACTGGGCAGGGAACAAGGGAACAGGGGGGTTGCTGCCCACACCCTCATCCCAGAGATTTATGAAAAGGAGGTTTGAGGTACGAAAAGAAAATGCCGGAGGACAAATAGGAAAGATTACCCAATGCAGTCTGACTAATGGATTTGCACAGTAGCACCCACAATCCATGCTATGGAAGGGGATTGGCCATGTGGAGGGGAAGAGCTGACATTTGGAGTTTGACAGCTTTGTGCTGGCAGCTGAGCCGGCACTACTGGGAGCAGCAGCCCAGCAGCAGGGCTGCCTGCTCACCCAGGGCTGCCTGCTCATCCAGGAGTGTCAGGTGGGAACAGAGTCTGGACCTGCATCTGTGCCCCTGGCCTCTGTGAACAGCCTGAGCTGCTCAGGCTGTGGCTGTTCATGCGGCTCGGCACACACACCAACAGAACAAGGCAAACATTACCAAAAGCAGAAAGAGAAAGCCTGAGAAGTCTGGGATCTGGGTGGATCTCTGGACCAAAGCTGCCTTAGGGATGTAGGACTCAGCAAAACTGGCCGAAGTCCCACCGCAAAGGCTAGAGAGGATTCCCGCATGCTGTGCGGAGATTGCTGCCTTCTCCTGGTGAGCCGGGCAAAGCACAGCTGCAGAAACAGCACAGCACATCTCAGCCTTGTTTTGAAAGGCGTTGCTCTCTCAGACTTCCCTGCCCTTTACATTATACATTTTGATTTTTTGTGCAAAAATAGAACTACCAACAAACCTGAAATACTGAAATCAGCTGCAAGTGCATCATGGATTCTATTGCTGCACCACAGAGAGTATCCCACTGAGTTTGCTCCCCCTCATCCCAGTATGACTAAAGATAGGGAAGCAAGCAGTACCTACCAAGGCACCAAGGCAAGGGAAATGAAGAGGGCTTCGGAAGAGTGTGGACATCTATTGGTTACTGAAGTGCTGCTTTTCTGCCAGGGCAAACAGACAGAAGGGGGAAGTGGATGAGGGAAGCTTCTCTGCTGGAGCTCCCTGCTTGCTACAACTGCTCCCAGAGATAAGGAGTGAATCAAGGGAGATAGCAGGCTTGGCTCGGCTCTGCTGGGCTCACAGGGCTCTGCTCTGCTGAGAGGAGCCCAGCCAAGCCCAGCGCGTGCAGAGCTCCCTGCATGGAGCAACCCCACTGGCAGCCGGACACTCCAGAGCATTTAAGAGGAGAAAGAAAAAAAAATGAAAGAAAGAAAAAAAGAGGCATTTTTTCTCCAGATGTGCTCTGGAGAGGAGGTTTTTCTCAATCAGCCTGGCCTCACTAAGAGCATCAGAGCACCACTGGAGAGCCGTGCTGAACGCCAGGGCCTGGCTGGGCCGGCAGAGTTCGGGATGTGTCCCCAGGCAGAGTTCGGGATGTGTCTCCAGGCCGTGCTGAGCCCCTCAGCTCTGCCCCATCCCTCTGTGCCCATGGCCAGGCCGTCGGACCTGCCCTGGCTCCGCAGCCCCAAGGCTGCCCAGCGCCCTCTGGGACACCCGCACCCTCTCCCGTCTCCAGTGCTATTCTTCTGCCAAGACTTTTTGCTTTGTGAGAGATCAAAGGAGAATAAACATCTCCATCTTCCCTTCGAACATATCCAGCCTAATATGCCTGGTATTTTTATTGTGGAAGGGAGCGATTTGTAAGAAGAAATGAAAATCTCCAGCGTGTCAGCTCATAGGAGCTAATGATGTTTACACAGACATACCACACTGATGGAATAGTCCCAACATCCCCTTCTGGGGGGGGGGGGGGGGGTAGGGAAAGAAAAAGAAAAAAAAAGGAGATGGGGAGGGAAAAGAACGGGGGGAGGAAAAAAGGGAAAAAGAGAAAGGGAGAGACAGCGGCGAGAGGAGTGACCCAGGCTCCCCTCCCCCGGCTCTTTCCTGCGCAGCAACCTGTACTTGACCCTCCCGAGCCTGGCTCTGCTCAGCCTCCATCCCGCCCCGCCGGAGCCGCAGCGCTGATACCAGGCAGCTGATGCGCCGCCTCATCCAAAACACACACTCGGGGGAGGCGCACGCCCACGCCAGCCCCGGGGGGGCTCCGGGGCCAAGGGGGAACGCGGGGGGCCGGCACCCACCTTCCTCCCTCCCCCTCTGCCTCCCTGCCTCCCGCCGGGCCGGGCCGGGATGTGCCGGGCCGCCGCCGCTGTTTGCCAAGCGCTACAAGTGGCGGGGGAACTGGGTCCACTTCAGGGTGGAAATATTTCAAATGCTTCCTGCGATGGAGATGGGGGAGAGGCCGCCCGGCCAAAATTTGCGGGAGGAGAGAGCGCCTGCCCCAGGCCGGCCCTCTCAGCCCCTCACAGCGCGTCCATCCGCGCCCTTTTGAAGTGCAAATTCGCGCTGGTTTGGGTGGGGTGCCTGGAGCACCCTGGGAACCGGGAGCCCTGGGTGCCGCAGGTCCCTTTGCTTTCCTATCCCATCCTTTCATCCCTCTGAGCACCCATGGGTGCCTTAGATCACCTTTGCTGGGTGCGCATCCCAGTGGGTGCCAGCTTCCTTGAGCAAGAAACACGGGAAGGGATCCCTAGAAGACCATACAAAGTTATAAAAGGCAAAGGAAACAGAGGGTGAAAGGTCTCAGAGTTTAAAAAAAAAGGACTTTATGAGTCAAATTTTCACATTGTCAGAGTCTTTCAGCCTTGCTAGTTCCAAGTTGTGTCAGTATTGTCGGATCCCTGCTATCCTTGCTTCTGCTGGAGCTCAAGGGGGAAGCCGGGGGGAATGAGTCCAGCAGCAGCCATTCCCTACCTGCCCCAACTGAATGCTTTCTTCTGTCCCACTGCTGGGGAAGAACTATTGAAATGCATTTCTCTGAGTCATAAATTCCACTGTTACATATTTTTTAAATGCCTGTGATGTACACAGTTTCCTTGGGTTTTGCCACAGATTTCACCGAAAATCCTCAGAGAAAAGCCTATTCTTTCTTTCTCTTTCTTTCTTTCTTTCTTTCTTTCTTTCTTTCTTTCTTTCTTTCTTTCTTTCTTTCTTTCTTTCTTTCTTTCTTTCTTTCTTTCTTTCTTTCTTTCTTTCTTTCTTTCTTTCTTTTCTTTTCTTTTCTTTTCTTTTCTTTTCTTTCTTTCTTTTCTTTTCTTTCTTTCTTTCTTTCTCTTTCTTTCTTTCTTTCTTTCTTTCTTTCTTTCTTTCTTTCTTTCTTTGTTTTTCTTTCTTTCTTCCTTCCTTCCTTCCTTCCTTTCTTCCTTCCTTTCTTCCTTCCTTTCTTCTTTCCTTTCTGTCTTTCCTTTCTTTCTTTCCTTTCTTTCTTTCCTTTCTTTCTTTCCTTCCTTTCTTTCCTTCCTTTCCTTTCTTTCCTTTCTTTCTTTCTCTCTCTCCCTTCCTTCCTTCCTTCCTTCCTTCCTTCCTTCCTTCCTTCCTTCCTTCCTTCCTTCCTTCCTTCCTTCCTTCCTTCCTTCCTTCCTTCCTTCCTTCCTTCCTTCCTTCCTTCCTTCCTTCCTTTCCTTCCTTCCTTTCCTTCCTTTCTTTCCCTTTTTTGTTTTAATTTTCCAGTCTGGCTGTTTCCTGAAGTACAGGCTTGCTTTAAGCAAGAGACCAGGACACTGGTCTGACCTGTTTCCCTCAGAGCTGATTCAAAGCCCCTGGCTGGGTCAGGGCACCAATGGAAATTTCGGACTGCGCACAAAACAGAGAAGGGCTGCAGAGAAGCCAAAGTGACAATTAATTTATTTTTAAAATGGTACTCTGGTACTAATTAAAACTCTGTGGAGTAGCTCCTCAGCAATGGAACTGCCAAACCCTACACACCTAAGGTAGCATTGATCAGTCTGTAAGCCTCTGATGCTGGTTCACAGGCCCACCTTGGAATGATACTGCTGGTAGAGATATTGATCCCAGAGCTGCTGGGAATTGGAGGGGATGTGTTTCTACCCAAGCCTTATCTGAACCTGCTCACAGAATGCACTGTAGTGTTGTATTGGTTTTGCAATGCATTTTGCATGTGAGATAGCTGCTTTTCCACACTGAGCGGTGAGAAGTTTGCCAATCTCCTGAGCTTTGGAGCCAGGCACTATTTAATTTTTTCCTCTTTCTCAGCTTCTATAGAAAACACAGATTTTAAACCCAGCCTCTGTCTGAGTTACTGTTGTCTTGGTGCATCCCTTAAGACAGGACAAGAGAAATGTGTTGGAACAAATGGCCTCAGAGGATCTTGCCATAGTGCATCCAGTCAGTCCTTTGGCATGGCCAGTGCAGGGGGCTGTGAAAATAACTATTGAGAGAAACAAGGATTGCCCAATTCACCTGGGTCTCAGCATATGCCTGAATGGTTCTCATTTCTCTGAAGTCAAGAAGCTGTGCTCAGCATTCAAGCCTGCATTATGTTTTTAAAACAACATTGCTGAAGGCTTGTAGCTACATAGGGTGGCTTGGTCCTGAAACACCACAGAGCCATGGGGTGGTGAGTTTCAGCTGTGTAGGGGATGCAACCACGGCACCTTTTGTAGGCTCCAGTGCTTTCTGATTTACCTGAGCCTCTGCACATATTTGCTAGGGGAAAGCCTCTAGACTCCTGCTTGGGACAAAAGAGCGAACTCAGCTGGCACTGCAAAATAATGACACTATTATTTTTCTCCTTAGGAAATGTCAGCAAATATGTGCCAAATGCCCAGTTCTGTGATTGTAACCATTATACTCATGAATGCCCTTACAGAAATAATGTGGTTAGTGGTCCAGTTGTCTGTCTGTGATTTAGTGCCCCATAGCTGGGCTTTGCACTTCTCTACAGTTCTCCTTATCCATAAGCTTTTCAGTTTTTCAGATTTTCTAAGTAAATACACTCCAGAGTAAAAAAAAAAAGTCAAGTAGTCCTATTTTAAAGGCAATTCCTCAGTAAAACACACTCAAAATGAGGTAGATTTAAGTGCTTTGATTTAAATCAGATCCCAAGGCTCCTGATTCTCCCTTCCTTAGACACATCATAGGGGTCTGTCCATGTGCAGTGTCCCAGTGCTGTTCACCTCACTGGTGAATAGGCTTGATTTTGTGCTCCTCTTGGAAGGAGGTAAAGTCACTGTAGTTTCTCTCCTGTAAGAAGACATGATCCTGAATGAGGTATAAGAAAACAAACAGACAAAAAGCTCCTTATTAGCGAAAAATACTCACGTATCAAGTTTCTCTCCCATTTAAGACCTTGTTTTCAGTGCGTAACCTGATGCTGGATGCTGCTTGGATTATTGTAATGGCTGCATGCAAGGCTGAGGAACACCTTGTTTCTACCCTCCCTCTTCCTCAGTTTTCCCCATTTTCACCTTTGTCTTCTATTTCTTTCACTGCAGGTTCAGAAGCTCAGTTGTAACTTACGTTGTTGACATTACATGTTTGCCAAGTTTGGGTATTACAGCACTCATGCAGCGCCAGTTTCATTCAGTTTTCCCTGTGTGCTTTATCCCTTTTATCTTCAGCCCTATTAATGTGATTGCCCTGTGACAACACTTGCTGGAAGACGTACAGGAGGGCTGGAGCAAGCCGTGTTTCCTGGTGGCTGCCTTCCCAACGGCACCGGTCCCCTACCCCAGCAGGAGAGAGCAGGACAGCCCGTGCTGCTCTCCTGCCCCCTTCCCACACGGTTATCCAGCTCAGCTCTGCTCCTGCCAGGGAGATGCATGTCTTCCTTGGGGAACTCGGCTGGCCCTGTTAAGGTTGCCCCAAAGCAGCCCCAAAACCACAGACTTTTGCAAATGGGCAGGTTTGCCTTCTATTTCTCCTTTTGTCCCGCTAGCGAGGGATCCCCAGCATGCAGGCAGCATCTAACACTCCCAGATAAACTGCATCTGTCCAGGCTCATTCAGACACAGGCTATAAATACCCACTGCCTGTGCACAGGCTGCCGCCACGCTCCCTGGCACCTCTTCCAGGGCAGCCTTTCCAAAGGCTCTCGGAAAGACCCTCATGCAGTGCCCAGACCATGCTGGGAGGAGACCTGGGAGCTGTGGTGAGCAGCGTGTTAATGCTGCTGTGGCTCAGGTATTGACCACTTACCTTCTCCATTTGTACCTATATGGTGTCAGGGCTGTGATTTAGGGAGGTTCCCTGTCAGCCGGGGCATAAATTACAGCCAGTGCTCCAGCACAGGACTCTGGGAGCCATTCAGGGCATTTCCCTTTCCAGAGATTTGTTTCCTCCAGAGCAACTGGCTAAAGTAATGCCTTCCTCCTTCCCACTGCCCTCGACTTCATGTTAAAGACACTGTTAACCTGGTGCTGCCCTTCTCTTAATCCTGACATAGAAAAATGGATCAGGACGTGAAGGAAGAGTTAAATAATTAATTTAGAGGTATCTCATTTTCCAAATCTTGCCTAATCCGGCTTTCCAGTTTAGCATTCATTTTCCCCACCCTTTTGTATATACCAGTTTCAGCCCTTTATCTCTCCCACTTCTAAATATTTTACTGGGGTTTTGTTTTATACAGCTGAGAGGAATGCTGTTCTGATAAAACAGGGCTATAATCTCCTCAGGCTGCATTTCCTTAGTTCCCACTCTTCATCTGTAGCTTTTAAACAAAAAATCTTTACTAGATGAAAATAAAGACGGTGAATTTCAGTGGTACATTTAATAATTCATAAATCAAATGAAGTTCAAACAGGTTCAAAGTTTAAAAGTTTAAAAGTTTTGCTGAAGCTTTAAAGTTTAAACTGTCAGAGACTTTGACAAAAAACTTTTCCTGTCTGGAATATTTAAGATTGTTAAACCATATTACATGCATGGCTATTGCTACATTTTTTCAACTATAAGTTGTCTTCTAAAAGAATATTAATTTTGTGTTGTCTTTAAACAACTAATACATATGCAGTATAAAGAAGGATATTATTAGTGTAAAGAAGATCACAGCTGTATAACCTGCATATTAGACACTTTTTTTTTCAGGCTAACTTACTTTAGCCAGCAAGAAATCACTTGATTTATTAATGCTGCTACATGCTAGAGGGGTAGGAAAGGTCTCCTTTTAATGGCTTGGCCATTATAAAAGAAGAATTCAGGCGGGTATACGTAACTGCAATGTCTGAAAAGCATTAAGTTTTATGCATGGTGTCCTTACAAACTTTGGAAAACTCTTTCTGTTCTTGCTTATACCAATATCAGTATCAAAGTCTAAATGCCACTGAAACCAGTGAATTTTTATGTGGTCTTAATTATGCTGACTTTATTTCATTAATGTATTCAAGGATCCTATTATTCACATTTTAATAATTTCCAAAGCATTTAAAGTATTTTCAGAAACATATTAATTTCATTCATTGCATTTCTGAATGCAGTTGTAGCTCAAAATGACATTCTGTGAAAGAAGTATATTATAAATAGCACATTAGGCAGATGCTCCTACCTAAAAAGAAGAACCAATTTCCCTTGGGGAAAAACTGGCATGGCATCAGAGGAACCTCACCAACATACAGTGGCCATGGCCCAAGCTCAGCTCAGATGTAAGCACCACCAGTATGCCTAGAATTTGACATCTTTCCTTCAGTAAAAATAACACACACTATCTGTCATTATTAGCCTCTAAAATTAATTTAGTTTCCATGAATGAGCTCATGAAGTAAGCTGTTTGCTATGGCAAAACAGAAACATTAATAGCTTTAAATGGTTTAACCGATAAGTCTAATAGATGGGGCAAATGGAAACAGGCATCATAATTGCCTTAGTTTCTCAGGGAAATCAGGATTGGAGACAACAAAGTAAGGGAGAAAGTTACTCCGCAGTTCCTGACGCAGCATAAGGGGTAATAAGAAATGTATGTTTTAGAGCACTTCTAAAGCAGTTATTTTTGACTCTAAAGCAGACCAGTTACAATGCTGAAAGTTCAGCAGAGAGCAGAGTCATGTTCTTCCATCAGTCAGGAATCCCTTACTCCTTCTAGTAAGTGCAGATTTCTTCCAGCAAGCAGCAGGGAATGTTCTGCACATGTCACAAGACTTGTCTCCAGCCTCTCCAACTGCCTCCTCCTGGCTGAAGTTAACCATGAGTAAAGGACACTTTCCCAGCATCCTACTCCATCCAGTGGATTTCCATCCTCCCCAAGGGCTCATTGGGATAACATGTGAGCTGTGCTTACAAAGTGGGCTTACAAAAATGGGCTTACAAAGTGTTGTTTTGCCTGCCAGAAGATCACTCAAAAAAAAAAAAAAAACAAAAAAAAAAAACCACCAAACAGTAGAGGAGAGATTCAGAACTCACCAAATTAAATTTTTTAAAACATGCATTCATGGAATAGTGTTCAATCAATGCAATTAGGAAATGTCAGCAAGCACCCAGACCTGGGTACCCACAAGTACAGGTAATGAGTAGTAGTGACAGAACCCAGAATGCAGAATTAGGGGTTAAAATTGAACATATCATGAGGAATGTACTTCCAAAGTGCAGCCCAGAAATCCCTCCATGCTGGTCTGCAAGATGCCTGTGGGCAGAAAGCACTTGTACAAGGTGGATCCAAAACTTAATCCACCACCTCCCTGCCACCCAGGGAGTTTAGACATCTGCTTTTGGGTCAGTGATAAGAGGGCTGCTGCCCCCACGGAGACCTGTTGAGGCTGCGTGCCTGCAGCTCTTCAGTTATGGGTCTCTAGCAGCTGAATACGTTTTCCATGTCATAATTTCGGGCTTAAAAGCTTGAGATCTCTTTGTTTGTTTTCGAGATGCCACTTCAGCGTAACAACATGACTTGGCAGTGTCTTCCCCTTAATGATTTTGATCTCATTCCAATGATAGTTTAGCATCATCAACTTGGAACTGACTTACTTTGCTCTGCTAAATTTCAATGAATTGATGAATGATCCTTTTACAACTTGCTGCCTGGGAAGAGGCAATGGTCATCTTATGACAAGGGTATAAATGAATTACTGTTCATGATTTCTGATAGCTAAAGAGTCAACATAAATGGGTTCTGTGGAGCTTTTTTATTTCAGGGACTACTAAATGGTATGGCCCCTACCCCAGATGCTCCATGCTGATTTTTGCAAAATGAAAAGCCTCCACATGCCCTGCAGCGAAGCAAACTCAGCAGCCATACAAACAATGCTACAAGATATCTTCTGCCTAATTTCCAGGCCACAGCTCTTTGGGGACTTCTCTGCATTCTTCTGGTGACTTGCTTCTTCAGTACCCTCCCTGCTCGGCTCATCTAGGGAGAAAAAGGGCTCTTCACTGCACAAAAATGGGTAGGGCCATGTCAGAAGGGACATTTTCACCAAAGACCAATAAGCTATCTTCCAATCGTGAAAGGGGGAACTCTTATATTCCTTTTTCTAATTCCATTTTATTTGGTTCCTATGTTTAAAAATTTGAGGTGCCTTGTGTCCAAGGCAGAACCAGGAAAGGGTGCACTTAAGTTATGTGAGAGGTAGAGTGACAGGAAGCACAGAAAGCATGAAAATAGCTGTAATTGTTAGGAAGTTCTGACAACATGATTTGCAATTGTTACCAGCCTGTGCAGGATTCTCAGGCTGGGATGCAGATCCAGTGAGGCTGGGGTTTACAGCTTAGGGGTGAGTAAATGCTGGCCCCAAGAATTGTTACACAAATCATTTTTGTTCAGCATGTTGGATGAGGAGACTAATCTGGTCAGTCTTGGAAGAGCAAATAAGGGAAGTGGCTTCCCATGTTCTATGTAGGACCAGGCTGCAGAAAGAGAAAGCAAACACCTGTTTGCTGGCCCTCAGGAGTGCCCATTTTTCTCTGGCAAGTGTTTGTCAAGAAGCCTGGAAGCTCCTTCATCATATACTCCCTGCTTTTAATGCTAGGAGCACCTAGCTAAGGAAATGTGATGCTGCAGGAGGACAGGACCTAGCTCCCTGCTGGCTGCAGTTCCCTGCCTGTTTGCAAAAGCCAGATCCAACAAATTTCACCAGATCCTTTCCCTTCATGAAGCAGTGGTTTTGCAATGCTCCCCAGTTGCTGATGCAGTGGGTGAGCAGCAGGAGACCAAGGAGCCAAAGTGGTCCTTGAGTGAATGTTTTTGAGGAATTCTCCTCAAAGCTACTCTACTCACAGTCGCCGCCGCTGGAGTGAGTCTGGGAATGTTCCCTCACCCAGGTAAGGAGCAGGAGGAGCTCAGCCTCACACTCACTGCTGGAAAACTTCACAGTGCACAACATCAGCTGGCTCCTGGCATTTAAAAGAGATGAGGGATGGGAGAGTTCAAAACTGATGAGACAGCTTTGGATGTCCTATGAAGGTGTCCTGTTGCTCTAATGTCCCAGCAGAAATTGGCAATTAACTGGGATGTTTATGTGATGTGGGCTTTGGAGTGTTACAGTCTTCTCTGCTCTGCATGTTGAGACAGAGCTGTGCCTTCTGTCTACTTCCAATGGAGAAAATGGCTGAGGTCTTGTTTTGCAAATACTTGGCCCTCTGGGTTTTGAAGACAAAAACGTTTCCTGGGAAGAGTTTTGATTTTACTGGCCTTCGTGAAGGAAATAAAGGAAAAGAAAGGAAAGGAATTCTGCATTTTCTAACTACTATACTCAGGTGACAAAGCCAAACAGAAACAAAATCCCCAATACACTGAGAAAAATCAATCAAATCTGAAACAAAGAAGAATGCAGCAAGAGAGTTTTTTGGATCTGGCCCTCAACCACAATAGTGTGGGGTGCCCTATTATATCAGCTTATAATATAGTATCTTAGCAAGGAAATTGTTTGTAATGGTATTGGGTTAGGGTTTGGCTTTTTGGTACATTACTGCTGCAGGAGAACGCTACTCATCCCCAAGGACCCCTGTGTCGTGAGACATAGGAAGAAGCTGAATTAAGCTGAAAAAGGAGCCGCAGATTTTTTTTTTGTGCAATTCACTTGACTGAGCCATCCGAATGAATAAGGAGGTGTCAATGAGCAGGGCAGTGTCTGAGCTATCCCACCAGAAATACCCTGGCCTGTCACCAAAAGGCTGGTGCACAGGGAACAGCACAGAATTTCTCTAACCCCTCCCCAGACCTGTAGAATTCATCCTTTCATTATATCCTGGGGGAAACAAGTAGCACCATTTCATTCTGAGTTTGTACAGGAGAAATCCCCTTGTGTTTGTGTGCTGCTGGACTTTTCCCTGGGTGTATTTGCCAAGGGGCTTGTAGTGCCATCTGCCTGGGAGATTGCACTGCTCTGGAAGGGTGGGCAGGCCTCACCAGCCCCAGGGAGAGCTCCCGGGCTGGGATAGCTGCCCTTCTGCCTGGCCCCAGCCTTGGCCTCACACAAGCTCTGGAGGAGCCCATCCAGCTCTCTGCCAAGCTGCCTCATGCAGCCAGACCAACCCAATACTATTGGCTTGATTTGTTTTCCAACCTATGAGAAGACAAGGTCTGGCCAAGGTCTGTCCTAGTTTAGGCTGCTCTGGATGTGTAACCTGAATTCTAGGAATGTGATAGTCGTTCCCATTTCATTTTTTTCACACCAGTCACTTTTCTGTAAACTAATATCATCTCTCCCAACACTTGTCTGTGTTCCCACTGGATGCAAACAGATTTCCAAACACAATTCTCCTGAAGATTGCTGGTTTAACCTCACTGCCGTGCTGCCAATTATAATGACCTTTGTCCCACATGCTGAAAATAACCTCCTGAAAGCAATGGATTCCCTGCAGAGTCATGCCCTCTACAGCATTATCAGAATCTTTCTTGCAAAGGCCACCAGCAACCCCAGGCATCACGAGCTTGCTAAAGCCAGTGACACAAAACCAGGGGCAAGCCCTGGAGCTTGTGTGTCCTCAATGTCTGTCTCCTGGTTTTTACAGGAGAGTTTTGCCAGATATTCTGGCCAGGGCCTGTGGTTTTGGAAGAGGAAACATTATTTGTCTCATAATACAGACATCAAATACAAACATGGGAGCTGCAGTTCCTGGCATGAAAGCTTTTTGCAGCAATTTACTATCCAACATCCTTATAATTAATGAGGGCTGTAACTACTATTTTTAGTACAGCTAAAATTTGCTATAAGTTATTAGAGAGAGACATGTTGTGTGATATGTGACTAATGTACCATTTCACCAAGAATTTGTATTACATTGCTGAAAATTGCAGGGAAATTATTTCCAGAGTATTCCAGCAGCTCTGAATGCTCTTTGAATATACAGTACAAAGCAACCTACAGCCTAGCTGGCTTGGCTGGCTAATTATTTTAAAGCCTTCAAAAAAATAAATTACTATAGTGTACATTCAGTCTGCACCTTGCAAGAAAGATGTGGCCAAATGTGTTTCAGATGTGACAAAACTGAAGTCATTGAAAGTAACTGGGGCAAGAGGTGGAAAGTGGAAGTGGGAGAAGATCACCAAAGGTAGAATTGATGAAATAAGATGTTTCATTTACTGGGGTAATTAGCTTGGCTGTTAAAGCTTGTCTGGGGTACCAGGGCCAGAGGCACCCTGAGCCTGCAAGGCTTAGGGAGAAGTGGAAAAAGCTAATGTGAGGGGGAGGCAGCTGAAACACATATGGGTCCTGGGAGAAAGCTGCTGTCTCACTGTACATTTGGTTTGTTCAGAGTAGTCTCATCTCTGCCCCTGCCGAGGTGGCTGAGTATCTTGCATTATTTACTTCTTATCTGCCTTTGCTTAATGGCACCATCACACATTATTTGGCATCAAGTCCCCATCTGGGAAAACGGAGAGACAGAATCTATGTATGTACACTCTGGGTATCTGACCCACCATTTCAGTACAAACTTCCCAGACACATGAAAAAAAACCTCAACAAGAACCTCCCTCCTACACCCCCATACCCTCTCCCCCAGGCAGCAACCCCAAGTAACACCCTTCTTTTATAAGAAGTAGTGTAAAACATTTTTCTCTCTTCTCTTGAGTTGGGGAACATTCTTCCCTCCATAACGATGTTGTTTTCTTGTCTGGCAATGTTGTACACACTGTCACAGCTATTTGCTATGCAATTCAATTCATAAAAGTCAGCAACCTGTTGAAGTGATTAGCTGTATTTGCTTAAGAGACGCCCAGTACTGGAATTGCAGGGAGAGTGCATTACAGGTCAGAGTTACAATATTGACCAGGATCTGGGGGGAAGCTTGTACAATCACATTAGCAATTCCTATTTATGACTCCTAAGCTAGTTAACCTTAATACAGCCGCTCTTAAGAGATACAGATGGGAAGTAACTCTGTATAAACTGCATACTGTATAAAGTTTACGTGCAATCAAGTTGACGATGGAAAGATGGGGGAGTAGATCCTTGAGATGCAGATTACTTCAGCTGCTAGGCAAAAGCACTGGCCTTGGCTGGAGCATCAAGTGTCCCAGCCCAGACATCGACATGTTCTTGAGAAAGTGCTCCAGCAAGGAGTGTAAGGTCACCAGCACTGGCTTGGTGCCTCGCTGCCCAGAGGAGTTTTGTCTGTGCCTGGAGAATTTTTGTCTGCATCTTCTAGGCACTTCCCAGCAAAGTGGTACAATGTGAGGCACATTTGGTGCAGGTCTAAGAGGCAAAGCATGCAGGGAATCTGTGTGACTTTACCTTCACTAGAAAGTAAGACAAAGGTAAAAGGAGCAAGTATTCATTATGGAAGGAAAAAAATCCCTTTGATGGAGCACAGCCTTCAGAACACAAACTGGACAATAGAAACGGCAGTGGGATTTTTCAAAGCATGAAATTAACATAGCAACCCATATTTATTTCCTGTTTTAGAAAAGGTGCCATGAAGGCATGAATTCCTAGGAGATGAATCATATATAAAAGACATGTATTGTTTAGCTTTGAAATTGCATGTGGAATACCAATGAGATCATTCTGTGTATGTTCTCCTCCATTCATACAGACCTGGCATGAGGATCACCTAGCAGGTGTGCATCCAAACAGAGGATGAAGCTGGAAAGTCCTTGAGAAAGGGAATTTGATGTGTTTCCTCTCACATTTCTGTTGGTGGCACAACAGGTAGCAGCTATAGATGCATCTTACAGAAAAGTAATTTCTGTCCAAGAGATTATATTAGTACCTGAGAAAACTTTAGTTAGAAATTTCCTCTGTGTTCTTTCTTTAGTAAGCAGTCACATAATAACTTACTTCCAGGAGTTCAAAACCAAAATAAGATGCTTACTACAGTGTTGTTTCTGCTTGGGGAAGTGTAAAGCTCTATGATTCAGTATTTATGTTTCAGGGAAATCAAAAGAAACTGAAATTTTACTAAGATAATTGCCCATTTTTTCTTTACATGAAAATCTTTCTGTTTTCACAATGGCTTTCAATTTTCAAAACCAGCAATGCTTTTTCTAAAAAAATCAAGTCTGAATGGGCATCGTTTTATGGGTTGCATTGGTGACATTTATTGTGCAGCCATAAGCAGGAGATCTTTAATGGTCTTGAGCAAGCTAAACTCTATAGCTCTGTCCATAAGTACAAATACTGTTCCACCCGTGCTGAAAGATATTTATTGACACTTAGCAATTTATATGAGGGTCATCGACCTTTAAAACAGATCTCTTTTTGAAAATTTTATTGCTGTGTTACATTGCTTGACTAAAAATAATTAACTATCTACATTGTTTAATGACACTGCCAAACTACCAACAGTAAGGTGAAACAGAAATGTGAGACCTTTTTTTCAAAAAGAGAAGCTTCTTTAAAAAAAAAATCAAGGAAGGTATAAAAATGTCCTCTATTGCTGAGGGATTTGCATGGACCAGTACCTGCACTATTTACACTGCCTCCTAATCTTTAATATATTTTCCTACCAACACCTTTGTGAGAGAGTGAAAGGACTTTTTTTTCCTTCAACAGATGGGGATCTGAGCCATGGAATAAATAGGAGAGGACATGGACTGATTAGTGAAATGCTGCAGGCGTTAGTGTAGATTAACAGGAAAACATTCTGGAAGACATTTCTTGCAGCAAAATGCCCCGGTATGTAACTGGTTTTTCACCCCACAGGCAATACTCAAAGCAGCTCCTGATCATTACTTATTGCCAAGTGTCTTACTTTTCCTGTTGCAGCAATTACTAAAAACTAAAAATTCACCTGTCTACCCCTGCAGCTGTCTATAACTGGGGCTGTCTGGGCACATCTTTAGTCCTCTCACATGATGCTGTCTGTGGCATCGCGATGGGAAAGTTCCCTGTGGCAAACACTTGACAGAGAAGAACAAAAACTGCAGCTTAATGGGTAAATTATGAAGGATGGAAGCACAGCCACAATCAGACTGTGCTCTGGAATTTTAGCAATTGATGATGAATAAGTATGATACCTGAGAGCTGAGTGATGCTGTGGAATAATACTCTTTCTAAGATTTCACAGGTGGTTCAGTCTCATGGTTTGTCTTGAAATGTGTGAGAAAATGAGATCTTTTCACTTTCTCCCCTTGTCAGAGTTTTTCTTTATAAACTTGTGCTTACAGTGCAAATAGCAATTTAGTCTATCTTTTGTATTTACCTTCTTACTTGCAGAATTAGTAACCCAGTTTTAAGTAACAAAGATTGATCCCTCCCTGACAGCTTCAATCTCTCTCTCCAATGGAAGGTGAGAGATGGTTCAGCTCAGGGCAGAGACACAAGAAAGGGCCTGGAAAAGAGGGCTGAGCATTTCTCTTGTGCCTTTTCTTGCCCCACAGCCCAGGCCAGCCATATGTGTCAGCAGCTCTGTATGCAGTAAGAGAGTTCTGCTGCCATTTATAAAATCAGTTCCATGGGTTTCTGGCTTGCTAAGTTCTCTGCAAGTTAATGTGCACACAATTTCACAGCTGATTTCAACCCAAGCCACTAATGATGGTAATAAATGTCTTCCAATTTTATTAAGTCAGATGTAATTGGATATTTCAAAGCAACTTGAGGAATGGGATAGATTAGATCTATGAAAATATGAGATTAAATTCCTCTTTCACTTGTGACAGCTCTGTTGGAGTATCAGAATTGGTGCCTGTGTCCTACTGATTTATCAGCATCTATTTAAGAGGAAATGGAATATCTGTGCACATATTTAACAGATCTGAGTTCTTTTAAAAGCAGAGTTTCTCTCTCAAAGGAAATGGGAATTCATCACTCTCTTAGCACATGCTCCAGAGCCTGCAGCAAACACTTTGCTTTGGGAGAGGTTCCTTGTTCTGCCTGTGCCCATCAGCTGGACAACACTTGCAAAGTGAGAACTGCTCTTTTTGGCTGAGTTTAAAGGGAAGAAAATCCAGCCACAGGCTTTGCACATGTTCACAGGAAATGGACAGCATTGCTCTGCCTATAAAGCATAGTCTGAATGAAGGAGAAGGCAGTATGTGTGTACAGTGGTGAGTATCAAAACTGACTTTTGAATATTCTGGAGACACTCTGTGCTCTCTGCCTTCCTAAGCCATGAGTCTCCTCCCAGTGACTGGACACTAATTAGGTACTGATTAAGAACCAGAGACCCCAAAGCCTGCATGTCTCTGAGAGAATCGAGCATTATTGACGTGAAAAACAGAAACAAAAATAAATGCATATTAACTTCAGGGCTGACAGGCTTTTACCCCAAAGTTACAGGGACAGCAGTGACTGAAGTAAAAGCCTGAACCATTTAGAAGATGTTAAAGGAAGTATTTCTTTGCAAGAGCCAAACTGGGTGACAGGATTAAATTTTGAAGGGGAGGGCTAATGTGACTGCCTTAAAAAAAATTGATAGATGTGCAAAGCCAAACCCACACAGGTTTCAGAAAAGACCTGCATAGTGCCAAAAGTATATGTACATTTTAAGAGAGTCACATTTTAGACTCACAGAGTCACACCAGCTGGGAAGGAGCCCTGGAGGCTGCCTGGCCCAGCCTCCTGGCCAAGGCAGGGTCGCTGAAGCATTGAGTTGTAGATAGGAATCAAGGTTTGTCAGATTATTAGTTTATTCTACTGAGCTTCCTAGAAGAATTAATAGAAATGGAAACTACAGCTTGATCAGAAATTGTATTATTTAACTTATCCAAAATCAAGGAAAGTTGGGAATTACTGAGCTTTATTAGGCTGAATAATAAATGGAAGAGAAGGCTAGTTACTTGACCAAGGATGTTGCATGGTAGAGTCGCGGACACTGCATGCTCCTCCACACCAGCATCCTGCCCAGGTCTGAGATCCCAGTTCCTGTAAAACACACATAAAAGATATTAAATGCATAAGCAAATGCCAGTGTCACTGTTGAGGCATCTGCATGACAGTCAGTTGGAGCAATTGCTTTCAGATGAACTGGTTGCCTTATCTAGGGGTAAGTCATAACATCATCGAGTTACTTTCATGTTCAAGATGATGAATCATTTGAAAGAGTGTCACAGATGGAAGTGAGCCTGGACCTTTCCCTGTCAAATCCATTTTAGCATTCCGAGTGGGAAGGACTTACCATCACTTATATTATCCTTCAAACAATGATGTAGCTGAGGTCTCTGTGTACCAACTCTGCACAAACAAACAAACAATTTAAAAAGAAAGCAACCAACTACCAACCCTCTAAAGAAAACTTATCCTGAAGAACTTTGGTAGCAGAGAAATACCATATTCTGAATACCTGCCCAGCCCCTTGCAAGTTTTTATTATTTCAAATGTAATAAATTTACAGCAAGAAAACCTAGAAATTGTATAACTACTGGTGTTTATTTCTATCTTTCTTCATTTTAAACACTGTTTTGATTTGGCATATGCACAGATTTATCTCACTGAAGTCCAAGAGCATATTGATCTATTTGTGCCTGAGATAGAAATTCTGTTAAGTCCTATGCTGTATGCAGACTAGGTAAAATTTTTGCAATAGTAGAGAAAAAGCAACTATGGGGCTGATAATTTAAAAGACTAAATGTTTGTTCCTTTTCCTTCAGCATGAGCTACTCTAGCCAAGAATATTAACCTGAGTAACAAAAGGGATGGCTGAAGGGGAAGTGCAAGATGAGGCTTAACATCCTCCAGGCCTGTACTTTCTGCAGCCAAAGCTGCTATTGTTGCTAAAAAGGCTGCTGTGAGTTCAGGGACACTGGAACCTTTATCTATATTGCTTTGTCTCTATTACTTGAAATTTAAGGGGAATAAGTTACTGGATTTACAGTGTGAACAGAGTATCTCGTCATTTGGGAATGTCCAGAAGATGTTCTCATATGCATCTTTATGAGGGTTCATATTTTCCTAGCTGTTAAGGATTAACAATGAGCATCCTCTGAAAGCTCTGAAGATGTCTGACTCTCCCCCAGCCAGACCACTGGACAGCTGTGCTGCCTGGAGGGGTGGGAAGGACTGGAGTGGTCAGCCTTGGTGCCACGGCCAGACTTGCAGTGCCTGGGTCAGCTCAGCCACAGGAGACCTCACAGCAGAGAAAGTGTCTCAGCTCACACAGCCCTCCACCCCCATGGGACAGTGCATCTTTCTCTTTCCTTTGGATAAACCCAGAGCTTTTGCATTTTCATCGGTGCTGGTGAAGTGCTGAGCCAAGGACTGGCCAGAGACCAGCCTGGAGTAGCTGTCCTGGTGTTGGAGCAGGGTGTTTGTGCCAAGGTGACTGGCAGGGAGGGATCTGCTGGCACCCTGACTATGATGCTGAACACTTCTGGGCTCCTCACAGACATGCTGAAATGTGAAAAATGGTTACTCATGCAAATAATAGTTCTGGTCAGAACATGCTACCAGGCACAAATCGGCAACCTAATGCATGGGCTTTTGTTTTCACAACCCCCTTGCACAAAATAAGCCCTTGAAGGCTCAGAGAATGTTTCCCACAAAGGCAGAGGGCAGCAGGTTAGTGGCTTCCTTCCTTAATGGGACTGTGGGGCTCCCTGGGCTGTGTCATGGCAGGGGGCAATGAGGAAGGAAGCGGATAACGCACAGCCGTCCTGCACGCACCCAGGGGGCACGGGGCAGCACTCAGAAGCTGTGAGCTGGGAATATCTGGGGTGGAGAATAAAAGCCAGGTGGTGCTGATCTCTAGAAGCAGCCAGAGCTGCCCCCCAGAGCTGCTGCTGGATCTGTGAGAAACATGCAGGAGCTGAGGCCCTCCTGCATGCCTTGGGTAGAACTTGCTGTCCAGCTATTCTGCCATCCAGCCATCCAGCCATCCTGCCATGCTGCTATCCTGCTGTCCTGATAGACAGCCATCCAGCCATCCAGCCATCCTGCCATGCTGCCTCTCACCTGAGCCAAAGTGAGTGTCCAGTGTGTTGTGGATGAAAAAAAATCCCAAGCAGGAGACCGACAAAGAAACTTAAAAATTGAGATAATGAGTCAACAGATACTCTCCTCCCTCCCCAAACCCATCAAGGAAACAGTTGTAGCTACATTGTTTTTCATGCTATCTGTGGTTATATACCTATTTTCTGTCTTAAAAAGAAGTTTTGGTGTCAAGTCAATGTATAATTTATTATCTTTTACACATAAGAATGCTTTCTATGTTCAGCCTTACTGAAGCAGGGAAGCAAGTAACAGTCACTGGTTTTGCAGGGAGGCATGTATTTCTCAATAATATGGTTTGCTTTCTATTTTAAATAATACAGAGAACAGGAAAAAACACTGTGCCCACAAAAATTGCAGTGAAAATTACAAATTAGGCATTATTTCATTATCTAATTGGACTGAAATCTGAAGGAAATGAGATAGCATCTAGGTAATGTGAATTCAAAAATCCTCATCCACAATTGTGGTACATCTTTTGCAAAAAAAAAAATACCATATTAATTACAGATTAAAAGCAAGGATGAGGAAGAAAAGAAAGTGGGTGGAAGTGGCAACAAATGAACAAAAGATGGAAAGATAGTCAGCTGCTGTGTTTAAATAGAGCCTTCCACTAGGCCACAAATTCGTGTGAGAGAGACTGAGAACACTTTTTTTTCAATTCATGTATCTCATGGTTCAAAGATGAAACACTGGAAACATGTGTGCTCTTCTCTGCCCTATTTAAATCACTTCAGGACAAATCCATCCCTGTTGTAAATGGGTGTAACTCTGTTCAATCCAGTGGAGTTGCACCTGCTTACACTAAGGCGAAATTTGGCTCAGATTGGATCCAAATTAACTCAACGTTTGGAAATAAAAACGAGAAGCTTGGCATATTCCTGCATTTCATCTGGAATCTCATAAAGCCTGAGATTAGTTTATCTAGAAGATTTACAACTTGAAAAATATTTTATTCTGCTATCAACTCAGTCCAAAACTCTCCCTTTCCCTGCTCCCTTCATCCTTCCTCCCTCGCCTCCCTGGGCAGGAGGATTGGTGCTGCCTTGGCCCCTGTTGTCCTGCTGCAGCTGGTGGAGAGCCCAGCTAATAACAGCACATCCTTTTTGATCTCCAAAGTGCTCCCCAGGAGATTGTTCCTGTTGGTAAGGCTGGCCCTGCTGCACTCATCTGCCAGCTTCTCCTCAGACCGTGAGTGAGGATGTGAGTGCCTGAGGACGAGGGACGCTTCCTGCTCCGGCACTGCCAACGACTGGGGCAGCAACGTCTGGCATCCCTGAGAAGGAGGAAGTCTGGTTTCCTCCCTTAATTGCTAAAGGACTGGTACACAGGCTTGTGTGGAGAGGAAAGCAAATTTTTCTTTTCTATCTTAGTCCATCTACGAGTTTTTAGGAGTCATAAGGGACAAGTAGTTAAGCCTGGAAACTTGTAAGCATTTAAAGGGATGTCTTTCAAAGAAAGGCGAGCACACGGAAATGTCAAAGATCCTCCACACGAAACCCACCCGCTCAGAAAAAGCCTGAGTAAATAGATAGCCTGTGCAATGTGTTGGGAAAGTCAACAAACCCAGGGTTTCTCACAGGAAGGGGGAAGTGAATTCCTAAATCAAGGATTCTCTCCCGAGGAGACCAAGCCCACAGCTCTGAGAAGTGCAGAGTTACAGCCTCTTAATGCAGTTTCTTGCTTAGCCCTCCAGAAAGAGTACTCCAAAAAAGCACCCTCGAGCCTAAGAGAATCTGGCTCAACAGAGCAGAGGAACTTGTGTTATGCTTGGAAAAGAGTGGCAAGTCGGATTAGTCTTTGCATTACACATTTGTTATGTTTGAACATTGCTATATGTGCATGGAGAGGTGGATGATACCCCAGCCTTTCGGGGACAACCACAGGAGCACATTTTCAGGATCCAGGAAGGGCTGCAAAACCACTGGAAACACTTGCAGATTTGGTAGATAGTAGGAAACACTGCCTGGGGAAGAGGAAAAAACATATGGCTCAACTGGGAAGGTAGTGGTTTCTCTTGGATCAAGTACTTGCAGAATCACAGAGTGGTGGAGGCTGGAAGCACCCAAGGGTTTGGGGTGGGGTTCATTGTCTTCTAACAGGGACTGCAGTTTGGATTTGTGCTGGAAATGGCATTGATAATTCAGGGATGTTTCTGTTATTGCTGAGCAGCCCTTGCACAGCCTCAGGGCCTTTTTTCCTCCTCACCCCACCCCACCAGTGAGGAGACTGGGGGTGCACAAGAAGCTGGGAGGGGTCACAGCCTGGACAGCTGACCCCAGCTGACCACAAAGGTATCACAGACTGCATAGTGTCATGCTTAACTTATTCAGCTGTGCGGGAAAGTTGACCAGGGTAAGCTGCTTGGAGGCTGGCTGGTCAGTTGTTTGGTGGTGAGCAGTTGTTTTTAATTTGGATGACTCATCTTTTTTGTGGGTTATTTTTCTCTCACTCTTTTTTTATTTTTTTTTAATTTTTCTTCCTTTTCATTATATTATTGCTATTATTTTTGTTGTTATATTACTATTAGTAGCAATATTATTATTGTTAAGTTGCTTTTATCTCAACCCACAAGTTTTCACACTTTTACCCTTCCAATTCTCCTCCCACTTGCCCTGGTGGGTGGAAAATGATTGAGCACCTGTGTGGTGCTTAGTTGCTGGTTGGGGCTAAACCACAACAGCGCCTTTGGAGGTCAGCTGGTCCAATCCCTCAGCTCAAGCAGGGATCAGCATCTACCTACAAACATCTACCCCAAATTTTCTCCCAATATGAGTTAGTCAAATGATCTACCTTGTCTTTGCTTGCATGCTGCTTTTGTCACGGTATGGTTTTTACAAAGGCTGCTTTATCAAGCCTTTTTTATCAAGCAGAAGACAGGAGCTTGTTGATAATGTTGTCCCTGTCAGGATAAGACTGAACACATTATTTGTACAGTGGTGAAGCTTGGCTTTTCTGAAGGAAGCTGTCAACAGCTGCCATGAAAGCTGCTTAAAAGAAACCACTATTTGCCTATAAAATTTTGTCAGCAATGAAGAACTTACTTTAAAACCACAAATAGCAATCAGCTCACCTTCTGGTTGCTTCTAGAGTTTTCCAATTTAAAGCACACTGGATTATTTCCTAGCAGCATGCAAAAAGCAGAGTTTGAATCAACAATGAGCTAAAGTAGAGCACACAGAAACAGAGGATCACACCACCCAGACCAGGATAGTGAGAACCAAGAAACCTTTTACTGGAGCAGATGTAAATTCTTGTTTCATGAAAATAAGTGGGAATTTTGCCATTCACTTCAAACCGCTGTGCTCTGATCCATTAGAATTTGAATCTGAACACAAAAACACAGCACTGATACTTTGGACACTGAGGAGAACAAGATAAATTAGTCGTCAGCAGAAGTGAGATATTACATATTTTTTGGCTCTGTTTGGGATCTTCTGGAGCCGAGAATTTTTATAAGTATGCTTACTGTTATATTTTACTTTTTGCAGGAAACAAGCTAGTTTTTCATTTTTCCTTCAAATGTTCAGAAGTGATTTTTACACTCAGTAAGGCCGCAGTAAGAAGGATGAAAAGTCAAGTCCGTTGTGGTGTACCTTGGATGGAAGATTAGCAAGGATCAGCAAAAAAATTTGGAGAACATATCAGATTGTTTATTCTATGATAATTCATAACTGGAAGCTAACTCCTGCCATGAAGAAATAAAGTACTTCTCATTATAAATGATTTCTACTATCTCTGAATTTTCTCCCTGCGCATGGATTGGTGGCAAGATTCAACTGGTGCAACTTATAACAGCAAGGAATTGTGTAACACTGTGTAATTGGTATGTAAAATGCAGAAAGGAATTTGTTCATCTTGGCTTCTGATGGCACTTATGTTAGTCACATCATCTAACTTGAAGTTGGGTTCTCTTGGCGTTTATATTTCACCAAGATGTGAAATAGAACCATCAAGTTTCATCTGTCACAGGAGCCCAGGTTCCATTGGAACCACTTATTTTCAAGTCTGTAATTTACCCAGAGAGTGGGAATATTTTGTCTTTCCTGCAGATATCTGTGTGACAAGTTTATCAATGTGTACAGTCGCTCATGATTCCACATGCTTGTAAAAATGAGCAATCCTCATAGCTGCTTGTGGTAGTTACTTGCTTTGTTTTGACTAGCTCCATTACTTATTTTCTTTTGTCTCCCATTCAGAGAAAAATAAAATTGCTGATAAACAATACTAAAGGAAGTGTTCAGAGTTGTGCATTAAAGAAGTAGGAAGGGAGGGGGAAATAACAGACAGTAATTTTATCATATATCTTTGACCTGAAGCAATAATAAATGTGAAGTCTGCATAATCATGGGTGATGTTTTTATATACGTACCATATTTTAGATTGGTTTAGGAGAGAAACACATAAAATTGATTGACTGGTGATGTGGCAGTAATTATGCAAATAGAGTAACTCGACCATAAAACACTTTAAAGAGGAGAAGGTAGTTCAATAACAAGTAAGCATAAAAAAATGTGGTTATTGCATCTATCCTAATGCCTTAACATCTCTCCTGCCAAAGCATGAAAGGAATGGATGTTGTGTAACAAAATTAAAACTTTATAAAATGCCAGATGAAGGTCATAAATAACTTTTCCATATAAAAAAACATGTCCTTAATTGTTGACTGTGACTTTCTTACAATTTTGTTCAGTCTTGGGCAAAGTTCAGTTTTATGAGACCAGCCTTGTGCAGCAAACACACCTTTGCTCTGCTGCTTTACTGCACCATTAATGGTTCGTTTGCCTTTGGGGGCAGGGGAAAGTAAAGGCTGCTGCTGTTCCAGCCTTTCCATGATGCTGCTCACATGAGCAATGTGAGCTAATAGTTCACTGAGTCATTCTGTGGAGTTGCTGAGGATAAGTAATATGTAATGGCAGAGTATTCCCTCACTGCCCACTCCACAGGCCCTGTATTCTGGCAGCTGCATGATTGTTATGCACAAATCATGATCCATTTTTCGGTGGATACTTGAGAAGGGTAAAAGATAAAGAAAAAATAAATTTTGCACAATGGGCTGTCTTTGACTGGAAGCTTAAAGGGGTGGAAGAGCACCCATCTGAGCACAGATTTGGCCTTAATTTGACCTAGATTTGAGATGTGACTGAAGAACCCTCCAATACCTGGGAAACTGGAGATATCTGATGGGAGTCAGACATGCATTAATTTTAGCAAAGCAGAAACTTCCTGTGAGGACAGACTGGTGACCAGCAAGCCAAAAAGGAAATGCACAATAGAGAGAGTTGAAAGCTTCTCCCAAAACATACTTCTTCCCAACCAGACATGTCAGGAGACACTTTGGAATCCTTGAGAAATCCTCTTTTTGCAGCTGGCCCTGTGTCCAGGCATAGGTTGAACATGTTCCTTATGAGCTGTGGGGCCCCCTTGGCTATCTGCTCTCCTCAGCAGCAAGTCCTGTGCCTTTGGGCAGGTTCAGGGTGTAGGACAGTCTCATGGTGCTTGTGCTTTTGGCTTGATGATTTTGGATGTCACTGAGAGACCTGCTGTGCACAAACAGGCCAGTTCTGCAGCACAGGCTTCCTTATGGATTAAACCACTTCTGTCCATTTTCACACAACGAGCTCTCCCAAGATGAGCACAGCCTTTGATGGCAAAACACTGCGTGTGGGCAACCACACTCCTCTCAAACAGCAATCAGCAGTGTCAATTTGATGTGGACCACATGCTCTTGGAGGATCCAGGTTTTGAGACATTAAAGGCAGTCATCTATCAGAAGTGACTTGAGAAGGATCAGCTGCCCACAGCATCTTCAAAAGATGGCTTAGGAACCATCAAATAAAGCAAATAGGATCAGGGTCTATAGCAAGCCTGAGGAAGTGTTGGCTCTTGCAGCAACCTGTGCCTCAGGTAGGAACAGAACAAGCTCTGGACCAGAGATCCATTGCAAGCTACTAGATAGACAAACTGATGTCTAGGAAAGTCCAAAGCATTCTGAGCTGAAAATAATCAGTGTGCAAAGGACTTTAAGGAAAATATACATATGTGTCCTGTTCTCATGTCTCCCAAGCATGTAGCCAGTTTTTTGTAAACAGTTTTATTAACAGAGTACTGGACTAGAAGGCATTCTGTTTCAACCAGTGCATTTGCATGGATGCTTTCCCTACAACTAAGCTGCTAAATGCTTTTTCTGACATCTAGGTAGGACATAATAAATATATAGAAAAGTGGGATTAAATCTTGAACCTTTGACTTGCTCAAGTAGAAAATCACTCCTACCCCCATTACTTCACAACTAATTGCAGAGTCTAGTTGAAACCAAGACTGAAAATGTGAAGGTGAGGAACCTCAGCTGCCTGCAGTGCTGTTTTAAGACAAGACCAAAATCATGATAAAAATGGTCATGATCATATAGTCCAATAGTCAACATGAAACCAATAGGTGTTGATTTCTCCCACATGTTGAAACAGTGATTTGCAGAATCACTGTAGAGTAAGACTGACAGGTCAGCAAGCAGCAAGCACCATGTTATGACATGTCAAGGTCTATATGTTCTGGGGAGCCAGGAGCTCTGGCCCTGCACAGCTTTCTTGGTGACTGCACATATGGTTTTTTACCCTATTTGTTTATAATTCAGGTTTCTGGACCCCTTATTAGGCATGAAGTTACACGGACAGATAGACAATGGTAACAATGGTAACAACTATCTTGGCTTCAAAAAAGACAGTAATTCAAATTTACCAGGTAAGATGAACAGACTTGGTAAGGCTATGTTTTATTGTTGTCACTTGCATTTATTTCAGTCTCCAGCTAGACTAACACAGAATTAGCTTTGGAAAGATATAATTATTTTCTAACACCACCAGCAAGTATAGCCAGGAGATAGTCCTTCAGCAGATGACCCATCAGACACTTAAGAAAAGGCAACATTTCAGCCCATGTCCTGCAGCTAGTCCAAACACAGAAGCATAATTCCTGATGGAGTCATTTAGCACTTAAAGGTAACTATTAGGCAAGTGAGAAAAAAAATGTCCATCTCTGATTTAAAAGCAATATTTGAACCTGGCACAGCAGAAACAATAGGCACTTTCCCAAGTGGAGATCAGGTATGTTTATTTTACTGAAATATATGGGTTTGTGACAATCAAAAGCAGATGTTCATTAACAGGCAGGACATAGGTAGGTTTCCAAGGCATAAAGCATGAGGAGGGCAAAGAGGCAAAACATTCAATCTCCTGCCTTGCACCTGAATCTGCCCAGCCCCTTAAATCAGTTTCCAACAATGCTTCTTGATTTTCATGTTTTTGAGTAACAGCTATGCAGATGCTGTTCCTGCTGGCCTTGCAAAACAAGTACTTTGGAGATCATTTTTATTCCTATTTCAGGCTATTTCCCATTTTCTTGTCTTTAACATGACTTGGGGTCCAGAACTAGATTTGAATTCTGATGGCTGAAGATGTGCAGACCTCAGAGATTTCTTTCACAAACTGACTGCAACCTTCAATCTGGAGCTGAGTTCCTTCAGAGCCTTCATGTGCTCAGATCCCGTGTTCGGTGCAGAGGGATGCCTGTGGATGTGTTACTCCTTATATAGCTCTTTTATGCCTCCTAACAGTTTGAAACTCCCTGACTGGAGGTGAGTGATGTTGCACTAGACTGGTGCAACCTTATTTCAAGCAGGAACTGTCAGCAGAATCAGTGCAAGGTCAGCCACTCCACTTATTCCTTTCAGGAAACTACTCCTCCTACAGATGCCCTTACACTAAACAAACCGCCTCAAATACATGTGCTGCAGCATTCCTCCATATGCTGGCGTCATGAAGACTGGCAAAAATGCCATGGCAGCAAATGTTAGCAGACTTCCAGACCAAATCGAGCCCCATTTTCCCTTGTACAAGGACAACTCCAAGATAACTTGCCAGTTGGCTGCATTTCTATTTCCAAAGAAGAAATTTTGTCCAAATAGTGCAGCAGAGTATCAGCAAAAAGAAAGTCCCAGGAATGTTTCTGCCAGGGAAACTGAGTGATGGAACTGGTAACTGGATTCAACACACTGGCAAAAGATTTATTTTTATCAACTGACCCCAAGGGTGCCTATAAGATCACATTTTTTAATTTTTGTCTACAAGCGCGTCTGAATTTCAGTTCCAAACCAAACTGAGGTCTGCATGTTGCAGATCAGTCACTTGAGTGCTTTTAATCTTTTTTTAAAAAGACAAAAGAAAAAGAGTCAATTTAGACTTATGGAATTCCCCAGATGGCACTCTGCATCCACTTTCCTTCATCAAAAAGCCTGAGACACCCCTGCCCTCCGCCCATGTGGTTCCCAACACCAGAACACATATGGTCTCAGCCCAGGAGGGTTGGTTGCCTGCTGAACTATGTGGCCCACGAGTTATCTTCAGTGGAAATGCTCATGAACCCACTCTGAAAAATAGCTCTGAAGGGGAGGGGATCCTGCTCCTCATCTGGGAGGTGCATTTTCAAGAGTAATGGTCACTGTAGCAGAGTCATGGTTCCAACTCCTCCACAAACCTTCCAGCTATGCAATTATACAACATGATACCACTAATATAAGGGTAATAATATTGGCTATCTGAAGCAATAATGATTAATTAGAGGTCCAAGGCTGAGTCCTGGTTCTCAACAGCAGAGCATGCTGGGTTTCTGACACCCTGAGAAGGAGGTGGCAGAATGAAGCTGGAGGAAGGCTAGGGAAGGACTCCAGGGATCCCAGGGGCTTCTTGATGTCCCCCCCACACATGGACAGAGAAGGGTTTTGGCAAGGTCAGGGAGCAATGGGCATGCAGGTTCCACTGCTGGCACAGACCTTGAAGCTATGTGAGGGGTAAATAGGTCTGTCACCCCCATCCACAGGGGGAGCAGGAGCTGGAGGCTGAGCCAGAGAGTGATCTCTGCATCCCCAGCTCTATTCTGCTGCTATTGCCTGATCCCTGTCCATGGGATAGGGCTAACAAAGTTAAAGCAGGTATTTGACACCACAGACCTTGTTTCACTGTGTTATGAAAAGTCACCCAGGGCAGTCTTTTTTTTCCTAGGCTCAGCATTCAGAGCAAACACACTGCTGTAATCTTTAGCAAATACATTTTTGCTTGCACAATAAATCTGTTCAGAAATCACACATTTCCATTCAAACTAGTCACTAAAGGGTCACGTGTTGGGGCCTATCTCTGCTTTTGCTGACACTGCATGGGCAGAGAATCACGATCCTTCATGAAAACATATCCCCAGTCTTGAGGCAGGGCTTGGCTCGGGGTCACACAAGACTCATCCACATTTCATATCATGTTTCCTCTTCTTTCTTCACCAACCAGTCCTGAAATATGTCACTTCCGTGCCAGCAGACAAACACAAACCACTAATGTATGCCAAGTGGCTGTACCTATGCTGGGAAATAAAATGGGCCAGGGAACAGCTAAAGGAGGAGGAGCACTGCAAAGCACATCCCACGTCCCTCTGGCTAAGCTCTCACTCTCCAGAGCAGGAAGGCAACAATCCAAACCAGGACCAGTCGCTGGCCCAGCTGCTTTTCCCTCACCAGGGGCAACAGCTGGGAAAATGCTAGGTGATCCCAACCAAAACCAAGCCATGCCAGGTAGTCACTACTAACAAGAGTTGTCACACACCACTGCCTGTGCCCTGGCACTGGTGAGATACTACAGAAGTCCCAAGCTGGGACATTGCCCAGAATCTAAAAGATACTCAGTAAATGTCTTGTTTGTGAATGACTCCTGTGAGATTTTAGGAAAATTATAGAGGCTTTCTAAATCCCTGTTGATCTATAAAATGGGGATAATAAACCTCACTGTATGTCTGAGCTGTGGAGGGAGGACAGAGCACTTTCCAGCTCAAAAGTAACAGGAAAACATGACAAGACTCTGGCTGGACAAGTGGGCTTATCCCATTGTGTTAGGTAATTTTCATTTAAACAGAGAGCAAACTCATTTAAGTGAGTAATTGATAATCAGAACAGAACTTTGGCCATTGCTTTAAATTACAAATGAAGAGAGTAATCTGCACTGGAAACAGGCATCTTTAAGATAAACATAAATATATAACTTTGAAATATAAAAATATTTATGCCATATTCTGAAATAAAGTGTTTTGCATTTTGTTTGTTACTGGTATATATCTTTTTGCTTCTTTCATTTGTGACAGTGAAAGATGATTATCCATTTTGTTTTTATGATATACTTACTGCTGCTATCGGGAATGATACCACTAAATGAACTTCAGTAAAGACAGACACAACTTTCTTATACTGAGGAATCTAATAAATGGGGTAGAAAAAAAATCAGGAAGCTGTTTTATTCAGTGTTGTGGCTTTAAAGATTTTCTGATTCTCAGCTGTCCAGAAATATATGGGTGACAGACCTGTAGCTGGGAAAAAACAAACCAAAATTCATGGGATGAAACAAAAGCATAGAGGGAGAAAAAGAGGGAAGGAGAGGAAGAAGGAAGGAGAGAAAGCAGGAGAGAAGAAGTAACCACACCTGGGCTATGTTCCCTTGCTCACTCGTGCACCCACCTTCCTCTACAGCATTTACAAGCCAGCAGCTCAGCTGGATGCAAAGCACCCCTAATTTTCAGACTTTAGTGCTGAAGATCCTCCAAATTTTGCAGCTAATATGTAGAGCTTCTTGGAGATATGTGTTAGGAATGCATAGTTTAGCTACAGTTCTTCCAACCTACCTGGCCTTCCCCTCATACATTAGATGTCCATTTAGAACCTGAAAGGAATATACCACCAGGGGCTGTATTTCCACCTTCAGCAAAGCTCTAAGTGCAAGGGATGTGTTGTGGGAAGCTCTTGTTTTCTGATGAGTTCCTCAGCCCCATTAGGGCTTCACCTCTGACTAACATAGGTTAAATGTGTAGGCCCTCCTTTGAAACTTGTGACAAAACTGTTTTGTGACAAAGCTTCTGAGCAGCATTGAGAGTTTTGCAAAGGCTGGTGTATGAAAGACTTTCAAATTCACGTTCTTCATGGGCGTGGGAAACCATAAATGCGTCCTCTGCTGCCATGTGTTCACAAAGCTGCAGAGATGCTAGAAGAGGGAGAATGAATGCCTGACTCCAGGTGAGGGTCAGCTGTGAAATATCTGTTTTTCCATGTGGAAGGGTTAGCTGGAGAGGCGGTTAAAGAGCAGAATTCCATGACGTCAGTGGTGTTTATGATATGGCCTTTAATTACCCTTACCAGTAAATCAGTGTGTGCACTTTAGTACCACAAAGTAGGGCATACTTCAAGGAAAATAATAGCTCTGCTGATTAGCTAATGAATATGCTATCAGAGAACTCAAGGAGCCCGTCCAGTATTGCTCACTTTGAATAATAATGCTAATTAAAAACATACTGCGTGCCTCAAATCCACTGCTTAACTTTTCAAACAATGAAATTCTCACAATCATTCTTTAAATTATCTGCTCTGTATTTATTGATGGAAGGATGCTGTCCTGCTCTCTGGATGCATGTTTAACTCATAGAAGCAGAGCAGTGCACACAGAACAGAGGAGTGAATCTAATCTTATCTATGGCTGGAAAATGAACCTCCCTTCTCCCTAGGGCTGGGGAAGCCCTCTCCAGATGCGCACTGTCCAAGCCTGCTGGCTGAGACACAGCTTTGCTGCTCACGTGTCGGGGGCCACCCTGCAGCTGAGGGTGGCACCCCAGAAAAGCAGTGGTGGTGGCTTCCCCTTTCCCCCACTCACCTCCTGATGAAGACAGCATGGCTAATGAGCTTAGGTGATTAAGAGAGCTCAGATATCACTGCTGCCTCTCATCAGTGCTTCTACCTTGCCTGCTTACAGAGCTAAGACCTCTCTCTGCTTAGAGGGGTTTTACTTCAATGATCCGTTTAATCTGGGCTACATTTCCTCTACACATCCCCAAACTCATGCAGACTTTATGGGCCAGGATAAGCCCTTCTGGAGGACTCTCTTTTGGGGGCAGTTGTCTTCAGGACAGCATGTAGCCACAGTGTCTGTGGGTGTCTATAAACATTCTCTGATGCAAGCAGGGCAACAACAGACTATGTCAAGATTACTGCAAAGCACAGTTTGGAAAATTAGACATTTCCCTTAGCTCCAATATTAAGTTTGCTATCAGAAAATCTACAATAGAAGATATAATAAAAAAATTCATTTTCTCAACCAAAGAGGCTCTGCAAAATGTTTGTAGTCCTGTCAAAGAAGCATGGCTGTAATGAATTGGTTTTTTTTTAAACCAGATACTTTCAACTCTTCCGATCACACTACAGCTTCTGGTTCCTCCTGCTTTTCTCTTGCTATGCAACTGTCCCTAATGCCAAGTCTTCTCCCTCAAAAGGTATATTCCCACTGCCTTGCATTTCCACGCCTTTATCGGTAGAGCTCCACCTGACCCTCACTACCTCACTTCCCTCCCACCCACCCATTCTGATTAGGTAGCACACACATTTATTTTTAACCACAGGGAGTATCTGGTCTCCTTTCAACAGGACGTTTTTTGGTCAAAACTGAATTTCTGGGCCTGAAGTGCAAGCTGTCTCAGAAGCAGACCTAGGGCTGGGAGGGATATGGAAGATCTCAGTGTAAATCTGTGGGAATAGACAGGAAAGGGTAAGATTTCTCAGAATTGTGTATGTGAGGGTTGACATGTCACTCCCATAGTTTTCCCCACCAGTGGAGCCCATTGAAACACAAGTGAAGCACCCTGGCCACCTCTTAGGTTGCCCAACAGGAGCAGGAAAAGTAGAGTGTACACCAATATCACAGTGCCTCTGGGCATAACTGGTGTGAAATATGAGTTTCTTTCAGGTTTTCCCTGAGTTTTCTATGTGTGGCTCATTTCAGAAGTGCTAATCCTTTGCTTTAGATAAGAAAGTGCTTTGCAGTGTGACAGATTTGATCCTGTTGCCCAATGCTGAAGTGAGTACTCCAGCTTGTATCCCTAGCTACCTTCACAAGGATCAGGACTGATTTATACTGGAGAAGGGGGACAGCACACAGCTGCCGGCGCCTATCCTCGGCTTCCCTGATGAGCTCTGACACAGAGAAATTTTGACATCAGCATCTTGTTTACCAAGCCCAAATCTGCTGGAATTTATGTTTGAAGGTTCTTACTTTTGCTGAAACTTAGAAAGACAAGCTGTTTCCCCTGAATTTCCTGCTTACACAAAGCTTTCATTTAGTCCCAGAAACTTTATCACTACCCAGAGCAAAGCAAAAGACTGGGTAACAAAGTGAGAGCTCTAACTTTAAAGACATTGCTGGCCTCCTTCCACCTAGAGCACATTTAATCCCATAAAACCTTTCTTTGAGAAGTTGTCTTTTAATTTTCTGAGAGTTCCCAAAGTGTACAAAGTAAAATTATTCTATGCTTATTCTGAGTTTAGCCACATTTTTTAAAAACCTTGAAAGTATCACTTGTTGCTTGCAGTGAGAATAAACATTTTATTAGTCAAACGTCTGAGCGAAGTTTTTTTGTTTTTTTTTTTTTTTTTTTGTTTGGTTAAAATAGTATTAGTTACAGGAAACTACAGAACATTACCTTATCATAAGGAAAGGAGTATTGCTGCTTCAGGACCCTGTTTCAGGCTGAAAGGTTTCTAACAGTTCAAAATAAAATTGCGTCAAATTAATCTTGTGACACACTTCATTATCTCTGTGAAGAGCAGAGGGTATGCCTTATGTCTTGTCCAAGTCATGGGAAGACCCAGGCACAATGTGCACAATGTTGGGACAGGTGGGTCACCCCAGACCTCACAGGCACCACTTTTCACATCTGTCCCTGATCTAGAGGGGGCTCATCATCCCCACTGTTCCATTTTCAATGAACTTCTATTCAGGTAAAATGGCACAATCACAGGCAAGTGTGGATTGTGATAGAAAAAAAGGCATAGAGTAAAAGATCTAATTTTAAGAAAATGAAGACACTGCACACACACACACACACACACAGAGAGAGAGAAGATGGGGATCCACAGCTTGCCAGAGGTCCCTGCAGGCTCAGAGAAGGCCAGTTCCAGGTCCTTGGTCCTCGTGCCCCAGGCTGCCCACGAGCAGTTCCCCGTGATGCTGCAGCTGAGGCAGGGCAGATCTCCCCTCCTCCTCCTCCAGGCCTCCTTCCCTCTCCCTCCCCAGAGCCCTGGCCAAGCACGCACATCCTCTCCTGCCAGGAAGGATGCTCCTGGGAGGCACATCTGCCAAGCCTGTGCAAAGCCCCTCAGAGTGGGAACTCACCAGGATCTGCCTGGATGGTCTGGGCTCCTCTCTGCTGCAAAGGGATCGGATACACGACCAGCCAAACAGACATAGCTCATCCCTTCCCTCTCACGCCACAAGATTGGATCCTCTGTAAGCAAGGCACAAAAAGCAGCACTATTCTAAGTGTTATTTATTCCCATGAGAAGAACAAGTAGAATTTGGGTTCCAGTTGGGCTTCAGTGCACTAACTAAACCCCCCATTGCACTCTTTTTTCTTTTCTAATTGCCACTTTTGTGAGGTGACTCACACACCTTTGTTCCTTCTTCAGGCTGTGATCTTCACAGCCCTGAAAGGCCACAGACTGAAGACTGCAGACTGCCATTTTCAGACTGAAGACTGCAGACTTCCTCCTTCTCCAAGAGCAGGGGCTGCTCAGCAGCCTCTGTCTCTGTGCTGTGCTGTAAGAGGGGACAGATTTTCAAGTCTTGTTTGTTCAACTTCGAAACTTTTCTTGCATGAGACTCAGGATGTATTTAGGAAACAGTAAAGATGCAGGACAGTTTTGGAGAGGAAGTAGGATGTTTTAGATATGCAAAAAAATAATTACTTATGCTGAAACTGGGTCAAAACACCACAGTGCTTACCACGGCTTGCAGGAAGAGTGCCATGGGTTTTTTAATAACAACAAAAATTCAAGATCTCAGCATTGGGTCTCATCCCAAAAAGTAATATGGTTTCAGACCAAATGGAAACTAATCCAGCCTATAAATCACGATGCAGTAAATGCAACATGCTCAGTCCTGAACCCAGTCACTTTTGGTCAGCTAAAGCTGATCTTCCAGACAGCTTTGTTGCAAAGGCAACAAGAGATTGAGTACTAATCTTCTTCCCTTGCTATTGCTCCCATCACTAGTTATGTTGATTGTTTCAGCTGAAGTTATATTATTTTTTAATTAATCCAGCTTCACCTCATAGCCACCAGATTCTGTTATGTCTTTCTGTGCAAGGTCAAAAGCCTCTTAGCCCCTATCATTTTCTCTCCATGAGGGAAATAACTACACCTATCATGTTTTAGTCTTCCTTTAGATAGTCTAAGCAGACTAGTCTTGAAATTTATCAAGACCAGATATTTTCCTCAGTTCATAAATCCTTTTAGTGATTCTTCTCCCTACCTTTGCCAATTTTTAAACAGCCTTTTCAAATGTGGATGCCAGGTCTGGATGCAGCATTCCAAAGTAGAATTGCCTCCTTACTCCTACTCGCTGTTTTCCTGATTCTTTGTTCAAGGAGTACATAAGCACTTTTGGCTACAACATTGGCAACTCCTGTTTGACTGCACGTCCACCCAGGCATCTAAATTTACAGATCAAAGGTTGGACTTGATGATCCTGAAGGTCTTTTCCAACCTAAATGATTCTGTGAAATTCTACTCCTCTCTCATAGATATACCAACTTCCATCAGATAGCTTTGAGGAAATATTGAGAAGTGTTTCCAAAACATGTTACAAATATGTAGTGCAGGCCTCAAGCCTTTTGCAACATATGGAGCAGAAGGCACATGAAAATGCTCCTCAAGCCTTCAGTTTCCTTCTCACTGGCCCACTGCAACAACCCTTGCCCCATATTTTAATACTGAATTCAGTGTGTTTGACAAAACCCTGGAATGTCCAGTGTATACAGACTTAGGAACTGGAGGATCTGTGAGGAATGAAGTTCATGACAGATGGATAAAGGAAGATCTGGAGCTGTGATTACATAGGAAGAGTTGAAGTCCATTTTGGGTTTCTGCAGCCTGTGCTCAACTAAGGCTCACAATAGCAAGGAAAGGATGTCACTCCAAAATCCTTTCTTCTCTCACAAAGGAGCAGAAGTTATATTATTTTGGTGCAGGAACAGACATTAATTAAATTACCTGAGTTCTAGATGGCAAAAGTTACAGAGCTGATGTATGCCTTTGCCTAGCTATGCAGCAGCAAAACAAAAATCAGCTACTTTGGCTCCTCACTTCACACCCAGATTTTTGCCCTCTGATCATTCACAGGAAACAAAGCTCACCTGCAGTTCTGGAAACAGCCAGGCACCCTTTGCTCCCTTTGGGCAGCCTGTCCAAGGCTGGTTCTTTGCCTGGGGTGGTTCTCCAGGTCACCAATCCAAGCCTGGCAGCTGCTGCACCCACTCATACCACACCAGCACACACCCTCACTGCCATGCTGAAAAATACCACTCTGAGCCACAGTAGGGACCTCTTCTTATTTCAAACACTTTGAACAGAAGAAATTTTGATTCTGGGTGAAGGTGTCAGGAATACTACTAAAACAGGATCTAGGGAAGATTAGAGGCCAGGGTAACACACGTGGACAGGAGCAGTCTGATCTTGAGGGGCCACTCAAGCAAATTTGAGCCTTCTAATATTGCTTGATGGGGGACTCTGAAGCAGATGCCCTGGGACATTTGGTATTTAATTTTTACTCTTTCCAGAGAAAAGGTGCTAACATGGAAAGTGGCCATATGCCTTTTCCCCCCATCTCCAAATGTCAACTCTAAAGCTTTCTGGTACTAGAAAGATTCTCTGGTGTCAACCTGGCTTGTTCAGCCTCACTAGTAAACAAAACTCATGGTCAGACTCTTTCTTTGCTCTTCTGCAGCCCAGCCCAGGGCTGTCACTGCAGAGAAATGGTGATAAGTGAGGAAAGCTTTTGGCCAGGTCATCCTGCAGGAGCAGTGATATCAGCAATATAAGAGCCAGAGCAAAGTCCAGCTCACACACTCAGAGCTGTGCTGGCTCAGCAGGACTAAAATGTAAAATAATTATTAAAAAATAAAAGAAGAAACCTTAATTTTGTCTAGGAGTAGCAGCTCCAGCAATCAATACATTTGGAGAGCAGATTTGATAAGTACGGAGGTACCTTTCGCAGTCTTTTTCTACGTAAAATCATAGCACAGAACCTCATTTTGAGATCTTCAGCACCTTTTCACAAAAGCAACATAGTGCTACACCTCCTTTGACTCTTACAGAGGGTTGAAAACCTGACAGCTGTGCTTCTGGTCCAAGGAGGCAAAGCATTCCATTCTTGGTGGTTTTGCTGATAAGAAGTAATTGGAAACACCTTCCCTATGAAATATTGGGGGTTTCTAGGTTTTTTTTTTCTCCTGGTATCACCTAAAAGATGAGGTGATACCTCATCCTCAGTGCCAAGAGGAAGGTTTCCACATAGGGCATCTTTATATGCCCCCTGCAGGACTTACCATCTGCAGGAACCACCCTAAGACAGACCCTGGGCTAAGGTGGTGCAGGGAGCAGGGCCTCCGAGGAGCCCTCTGAAACAGCTGCCACAGGGTTTTAAGGCACTGTGGTGTCCACAGGCCACCAGCAAGAGCATCAGCAACCAGATAACATTTCCTGCTGGGTCAGCAGCCTGAAACGGGAACACACTGGTCTAAACCTCCTGCTCTATGGCTACTCTGAGCAATGCAGCTCAGACACACCCAGCAGGTACGGGTTATGTGCTAAGCTTTACAGAAATGGCACACTGAACATCACCCTGGCAAGAAAAATGGAAAAAGGGAAACAAGAAAGGATGCTGACCCTAGCTAAGGCTGAACACTGCAACACCAGTTAGCAACAACTTTTTTATCTATTTAAGTGCCAACAATTGTAAAATCACAAATCAGGGCATTTTAGCCAGTAGATGTTTCAAGAGGAAAGATATCCACCTTCTTGTCCACACCTTTTGTTTTTTAAGCCCAGTGTTTCTCTGCATGGCTCAGTTTGCACCTAGATAGGTATTTATTTCTGTAAATCACCAGAGGTATTTATTTCTGTAAATCAGAAGCCAGATCCAAACCCACATGACCCAGGGCTAGCAGGGCTGAGGTACCGGGCTACATTCACCCACAGGTAGCCAGGACGTGAGGTGGCCCAGCAGTGACCATGGCGTGACAACCCTGCCAAGAAGGGCGAGTGATGCCCACTCCTGGCTGGCCACAGCAACCCAGACCCCAGGCAGGGCTCAGCCTGATCCCTTTGTGCTAGGATCAGTTTTCCTCCTGAGGCTGTGCTGCACCATTCATCCCACAGTCCTCACAACACCTCGGGAGTAAGGAGGCGGCCCCAAGTGTCAGGTTTGGAAAACCAAGAGGCAGATTCTTGGCTGGTGCAAGTCAGTATATTTTTGGCTGGTGCAAGTCAGTACAGCTTCACTGGAGGACAAGGAGCTACCCCAATTCATCCCAAAAGAAGGTCTGGCCTAGAGAGACAAAGGGACACACTGCAGCCACTCCATGGGTATGGAGGTTGGGCATTCCCAGTCCAACAGCACTGCTGCCATAGCTGGAAATCACACCTGGCAATGAATATGGCCCCAATGAACTGAGCAATGTAGAGAACCAGTCCTCAGAGCCATCAAGTGGAAAAGGTTTTCCACTTCCCTGAGTAGCTAAAATTCACTGTCTTCTCTTTTCAGCAGCAGTGCCTTCAGTTTTTGCTGCCCTTCACCTTTGGCCACAGGAAGATGCCAGCAAAGCACTCAAAGCCTCTGCCACTCAGCAACTACACCTGTAGTGGGTAACATTCTGATATTTGCCTACTCAGGGAACCTGGGTGACACCCTGTAGCTATGGTGTGAAGGGCAAACAAAACAATGACAGTCCTCACAGGGCATGGTCTCAGTTTCCCTGACTTTCATCACAAAAACCTCACGCGTGCCCATGAGGAGGTTGGTAGGTGGAAGCCCTAGTTTTACAGATCATCAGAAGGTGTAGTGAAGGGTAAAAGCACAGAAAAGCCCACAGTGTAGACTTAGGTAGGTAGAGGACCTCAGCTGGAGACTTTCCTTGCAGCCATCAGACATGCCACCTGTACCAGGTACATTTCCATAGCTTTTAATGCAGCTTAACAATTGTGTCGGAGACAAGGGAAAAGGCACACTGTACAGAAAAAAAAAATCTAAAATGATACCCTTTTATTTGTAAAGCTCTGATGAAACAACTTTCCAAATGATGTCCCACTTTAAAACCAATGAAAACCAACCTAACTATGCATCAGTCACACTATACAGATTGCATCCTACATTCTTGAGATGCCTAGATATCTTCTGTAGTATTTACACATGTATCAGTTAGGTAGTAAAGTTTCATTGCAATTTGTTTCTTCCCACCACACACTTACTCAATGGCAAAAAAAACCCTTGGGGATGCATTTGCATTTCTGTACAACACTTTGGAGCAAATGGCTAGGGCAATTTTCCTGAGAGAAGGCTTGTTCTTTGAAACTCTTGCTTTAACAACTGGAAATACAGGAGGTGGATGCATTTTTGTTGCGCTAAAAAGCCTAAGGATGCCTAGTTAAGTTTTTCTCTTAAATTATTTACGTACCATTAAGTTAAAATGTTTACATTCATTCATTCGTATAAAAACCGTTGTTAAATCTTATGCAAATGATTTAACACTGATTGCTGCAACGCAAATTGCACTTCTTTAAAAAAATTATTGTATATATGGAAGAAAAATATCTGATTGCTACCCTGTTTACAAATTTTGACTGACTCTACACACAGTTCAGCCAGGAAATATGGACTTTCATAAATCTCAGTCACAGTGTACTTTAAAAGTTATATCGCAGTCTTGAAAAGTGAGTAAATATTTTAAACCAAAAAACACCAATCCCAAAATCTCCTTAACCAACTGGACCTTGTGGGACTTGTACCAAACGTTGTGATTTCTTCCAGGGACATAGCTGGGCTCTGAAGAGCAGAGCAAGGCACGCTGAAGACGAAGAGCATGGAAGGAGAGGTCTGACGGGGCGAAGACATCAAATCTTCGGTGCGAGAAGTCCGTGTCAACTCAAGCTGTAAGCGCTTCTGACACTCATTAAAAAGTATCTCACTATTTCTGGTAAATAAAGTCTTTGCTACTCCCTCCTCGACATTGACAACTTCCACCAAATTCTTAATGGAAAAGGCAATGAGAGAGTGAAAACAACTACATAATCAGAAAGGCAGCGCTGCAGGGTAAGTTGAGGATGAATTTCTGGAATCTAACAATAGGTGTGGGTTTATCTCTTCTTTTTTGTTGTTGTTTTTTCTTTTCCTTTTTTTTGTTTTTATTTTTTAAGTTTTTTTGAGGGGGGCTTTGAAGGGTTTTTTTAAGAGTGTAAGGCTGTGTTAGCTATCCCCGGTGGTCATTTGCTCTCCCTACATTTTTCTTGCATAGTTGAGGAACTGGATGCTTTGGCAAAGCCTCTTTCAGAAGTAGAAAACCACCTCTGCCACCAAGGCTCAAAAACTGTTTCAGAGGAATGGTCTTTGCCAGCACTCTCACTGCCGCTGCGACCGCTCGCTCACAGAGGAAACTGCGTGCAGATGTCTGGGGGCTGCCAGGATCCAGCTTCCCTCGCGCCAGGTCACGCCAGAGCCAGGGCACACCAGGGATCCTGCCTCACAGATGCTGTCACCTCGGCCGTGGAGCTCAGGCTGACTCCTGTGTACAGCCCATCTTGACCTGAATACTTGAGGTTGCTGCTCTCGGGGCTGGTGCTCTCTCCGGGGCCAGACATCACCGACGAGCTCGCCTGCAGGGAGGGGGAGAGCACACAGAGATTCATTGAGCAGGTGAACTTGGCACACACTGGGGTGTGAGTGAGAGCACAGCGGGCCTGAAGCACAGCCATCACGACAGGATTTCTGTGCAAAAACAGGGTTTGCCCTCTGCTTGCCCCTGTGCCTTGAAATCCTGAAACAAAAATGTCTCAGCATGAGCCCAGCCCTGCTGATGGCAGTGATGTCTGTGTTTGGAGAGGTAGAAACGAAACCATGTGATGTGCAGAAAACTTGGAAATCAGCTCATGATGAAGAAGGAAATGTGCATGTGTCCCACTGCCCCCTACTGAAAAGACACAGCTGCCAGCACCAAAAATGTGATCTGGGAGTGGTGGCAGCTCTAGTTTTTCATCCCCATGGGAGAAGACCAATACATCCTAATTCTCCAGGAGCAGATACGGAGCACCTTCTGGAAAGCAGCTTTCTTTGGGCTCTTCAGCCCTTGAAATGCTTAAAATCATTCCTGACCCTTCAAAACACCAGCCAAAACCACTTTGTCTCTGTAGGACTGGCCACTAAAGGAGATGCTCTTTTAATCTTCAGCGGAGAAACACTATGCCTTTGAAGCAGGAGTATTTTTGTTCTGCTGACTGCACAAGACAACATGCAGGGAAGCCCTGGTAGGCACGGAGATGAACCTCTGAACCACACTGGAATCAGTCCATTTATTTTAACAGAGAAATGGAGAGTTAAAAAGACAAAGGAACAATCATTTTTTCCATGAGGCTGAGCAGATCCGCTAAAGAGGAAAAATTCGCAGTGCCAGACAGAGAAGGGGCAACATTTTCACCTGATAAAGGAAATGTTTAAGAGCTGACTTCATGCAAAATTAACTCTTGGATATGTCAACTTTAAAGCCTTAATTTACTTTATAATGGATAGTCTTTGGATGAAATTCCTTAAAAAAAAAAATAGAAAAAGGCTATCCTAAACTGTGACTGCAGAAGCTTCCTGCCTGCTTTTTAAGTACGAAGTATACATATTTAATCATTTTACAAGAGTAGAGCTCTTGGCTCTCCTGGAGCTGTGCCAAGCGAGCAGTCCTGACATAGGAAAAGCAAGACTTCATTAATTCAAAGGTAATTTCCAAATGGTGTGGAGCAGGGCTCTTGTTGCCATGCTTAACCCAGGGAAAACCTCACCTTCTGAAAGAGGTACTCACTGCTAGCACTCATTTTTGTCTGAAATAACCTGGGCTCCAGTATTTTCTTAACCTTTTATCAAAATGATTGACCGTGAGTATTCTTCCACCCAGTCACCAACCCTGATCCCACTCCATTAGTCACTACCCAGAAATGCAGAGAAGGAAGGAAAAAAAAGCTGTCCCCCAAAACCAGCTGAAACAACTCTAATCCTAAGAGATAAGTTTTATCTCTCCCTTGAACAGACAGTTGCCAATCACTGACAACAAATCTCGGTATCCTCTTTCCCTGTGACTGTGCACGGAGAATTCAGTGAGGCAGGTTCCATGCTAACCTTTGTGTACAGCCCTGGTCTTGCATCAGCCCAGCTTTTCAAAGCCTTCCTTTTATTTCTAATGCCTCAAACATTTCTGTTAGCACAATAGACATAATTTTTAACAGCTTCAGTCTCCCCACAGTGGAAGAAGGGTTTAAATTAGTCGAGCAGTGTTTGCTAAACCTGAGCTAAAAATACTAAAGGAGCTGCTCTGAAAGGTTCCCATTTGCCCATATTTACCACTGCTGTTCTGGTAAGCAAATATCTTATCAGTAACTGTTTTTTCCGGGCTTGGAAAGTGTAATTCACCTTCTCCTGATTCAGCCCTACAAAGGTGGGGTGCAGGGACCCACAGTTTCCATATGGGGTTATGAGGTACCCCTCCCTCGGGCACCCCAGAAGGGAGGACATGGAGGCACGTCCTGTTTGAGGACTGCCCATCCCTGCCTGTCCAAGGCCGGATTCTGGCTCTGTTGAGCCAGGACGGGCAGGACCCGGGCAGGACTGCCAGCCCTGGAAACCCCACCCCAGTAAAGTCATGACAAATCCAGGCAGCTTGGGCAGCTCCCAAAGTGAGACATGGAAAACAAACCTTGGCTCATGAAAAGGACGTGACAGAATCACAAGTCTGTTCCTGAGCCTCCCTACCTTTGCTCTTACTTTTCCAGCTTTAAGGGACGAAACACAACAGAAGTTGCACTTAGTTATTAGAGGACTTTTTTCAGCTGAAATAAATAAGCTGAACAATTCTGATTAAGTCAGCATTGGGGTCTAATTCACAGCTACTGGCTCTATCTATAAAAAGGTAATGACTTTATTTTTATTGGTGAAATCTGATAATAGATAATAGATAACAGATAATCAACTGAAGGTCAGCTTCCAGAGGAAAAAATTAATGAAGTCCACTGGGAAGAGCCTGCCTCTCAAACAAACAGGGAAGTTGTGTTTGTATCTGCAAACACTCTTCTTTTTACCCAAACCAGGAGGATCTGGTCATGAGTCAGCCCCCAGGCAGGTGGTCTGTATCTGAGGTGGCCTTTCTGTAGAGGACCTGCCCACCATGTACAGAGGAAGACCCCTGCCAGAGACACAGAGACAACTAGACTGCACCCAAACCTGCCATCAGGACCTTAGAGGAAGATTAACCCCCACTAAAGCTGCTCCACATCAAATCCAGGCTGCTCAGGCTGCACTTGCCAGCACTCAGGGAACAGCAGCAGCAGCTCTGGCTGAAAGACTCCTGCTTTTTCCACCCACTCCTTCCTGCACCATTTGCCCACCACAGAGAGCAGGGAGAGGGGATGGACACTTTCCCCTCTGGCCTTCCCCCACACCTCCGCAGCCAAGAGGGAAAAGCGCTGGGCAAGGTCAGCTGGAGGGGGGCAAAGGGCCTTGATCCAGACCTTTGGTCTATCAGATAGACCTTTGCTCCATCCGCTTAACACGTTCAAAATGCTCCATGAATTTTGGACATTACATTAAGTCAGCAATAAGCTGAGTCTCAGCTGAGACTCTCTTCCTCCTCAGCCTAGTTTACTTTCGCAACACGTAAGTGATATCTACGGTCAGTTAAAATACATTTGCAAAGAATTCTTTCACACATGAAGTGTTGTGGCAAGCTAGTGGAGTCCCTAATTTTCCAGCCTCAGCCTCCCTGCAATAACTCCCATCCCCACAAAGAGCACGTTTTCCCAACACTGTCACTCCCTGGAATCCAAAGAGCAAGTCTTGGCACTGCAAAATGACAGCTTTTTTTACTGATGCAACGACCCTCTTAGTACACAAAGCTGTCATTTCTTGCTAGTCCAATTGATCCTTTTGTTTATACTGCAGACGTGTAAGTTTACATATCTTCTAATCTCTCCTTTGTATTATAGCAACATAAATCTGTGGTTAATACTTCATTAATTTCCTAAGGGAGGCAACTTCCAGCATGGCCTGGAAAACTGATGACCCACTGCTGTCAAGGGCTGTATGAGTAACTGGCTTTATTGCTTTGGCAATAAAACAAAACCAAGCAAAAGGTATGCATCCATGTGCATGTAGAATTTTGGGATAGAAGCAAAAATACTTTTTCCTTGCTTTTCCCCACTGAAACAAAAAAGCTGGATTACTTCCTTCTGTTTGATATAAAAATGAAATGCCTTTTTTTTGGATACATACACACAGAACAAAGAAAATTACTCAATGTAAAAGCAAAAGACTCAGTGTATGAAACCGAGTGGGGAGAAGAAAGTAGCTTCCCATTTTGTCCAGGACTGAGCACTGGTGCAGAAGAGGTAGGAGACCAAGAAGAATTTAAACTAGAGTCTAGAGTATCATATCTCCCAGCATACTGCCCTGTCTGCCATGCTCTTTGGTATTTTAGGTTGCCACGTTCCTCATACCTCCTGTTGATCTTATTCCACCTGGTTTAGATAAATATTTACTCATACCAGGACTGAGGCACCGTGTTCCCATTTTCCAGGTGAAAGTCCTACCAACCATGCTGGTGAGCCTTTCTCATGGAAACTCTGTCCCAACACCTACAAAATTATTCCATACAACTGGAATATTATTATCAGATAATCTGAAGGACCCCTGGACATTCAGCTCCCCTATATCCAGGTGGCTAGCACATTGTTTTAAGAGGTTGAATCTCTGGTTCATCCAGACACAGGACGTACTCTCTGGAGGCTGATTTCCCTGTAGCCAGCATGAATGTCCTATCAATTTGCTGCCTAAACACCACCTCTAACCAGCTCACTCTTCTTCTTCTGACAGGAAAAAAGAGAAGGCAAATGCAGGAGAAGGCATTAATCCAGTCCAGCCCCACTTGTCCAGCATTTTGGAGACAGTTAAAACTGCATTTTTCCTGCTAGCTTACCGCATGCCGAGGCCATCTCAGTCAGCTCTCTCATTTCCCACCCTACAAAACTGAAGAGCCAGTCATGAACCACTTCTCAAGGTAAACCTCCAAGGGAAGCAAGCACTAGTTTTTCCTCCTGAGTTTTTCTGTGGTGTGAGATTATGGTCCTTTTGAGAAAACTCCAAACTGGATGCAAAGGACACAGGAGAGCCTTCTGAAAGAAGAGTTCCCCTGTTGCTGCTGAGTTTTCCTGACATCAGTTGTGGCTCAAGGATACTCCATGTCCTGCCATAAAAAGCAGATTTTACAGCAGGTTTCATACTGCCTTTATCCTAATAAGGGAATAAAGTCCTTCTGGTTATCACACTTGTTGGAGCCCCTGCATGGAAATGGATGGGTTTGCACTACAGACCATGCCCTTCGTTTAGCAATTTATTTGGTGGAACTTTTCCCTGTACAGTTTCAGCAGCATCAAAGGGAGAGCAGGTATAGATGCAGATGCAGGCTGTCTGAAATCTTCAAATCTTCTTTTTATGGGGACATAAGGCAATTTCATATATCATGCAGCTGGACCCTTTCCATATTAGTAACACAGGACACCCAGTACTTATAGTGCTTAGGAAAACAGAAATAGGCCTAGATCCTAGATCCAGATGTGAATTTGGCAAATAGCCCCTTTACAATGGGACAACAAAATATCTCCGATCCAAACACTTCTACATTTTGGGATGTTTGAAATCAACTTTGCCCCCACAGCAATTCATTAATCGTATCACTTAAATGTTTAAACTTCAGCTAGAATGTAAAATCAACATTTAAGGTTCTTGCTAATTTGTCTCAGAATTGGCATCATATAAGATTCCCTTCGTGAAATGGATAGTCTCAAAGACACGGCCAAGAGTAATTGCTGCCCTCCTCTTTTTCTGCCCTCCCTTCTTTATTTTACTTTAAAAGAGATAAAGAAAGGTAGGGCAAAAAGTGAACGTTACTGACACAAATGAATTCTGCTGAATCTCATTTCCATTAGATTTCTACATAACTGGAAACTTTTTTGGCAGCCTCCCACAAAAGGCATAATAAATTGCTTTTGTACCAGTAGAGGAATTCGTCTTCTCTGTTTCATTTAGCAACAACATTGCTGTGAATTTCACACAACAGTTTCTAAAACGTCATCAGATTTCTCTGCCTAATGTCAATTTGGCATTTTCCCCCCTCTTCACAGAATAAAGGCTAGAGAAGCAAAAACAGAGCAAAACAAAAACAAGTTGCCATGCCCATTGTGTAAGGCACAGAACGAGCCAGGTTCTCTGTTCAGGCAGGTGCCTGTTTTTCGGCAACATCACCAACACCACTGTCAGGAATCAACATTGGTCTTTTTAAAGTCACCAAAGACTACAGAGCCTGGATTCATCCATCTGAGGGTTTGGTTTTTTCCCTCCTGACATGAGCTGAAGAAGTTTATTCTCCTTTGCAAAGCCATTGCCTATTCTAGAAATAATTACAAACCTTTGATCTATCAATAGATCAACATAAAAGGAAAAAGAAAAAATAACCAAGAAAATAGAAGTCTAGCAGAGCATCTTTGCTTCAGCATGTGATCAGGCTGCTTTGCTCTTAAATACTGAAGTCTCTTCACTCACAATAGCTTAAATGGGCTTTACGAGTGCTCAGTCTCTTCCATAGGATTTAGACCCTTTAGAAATTATTTTGCATCCTTTGCAGTTAGTGATCACGTTCTCAAATGATGTCTGGGACAACGGGAGCCCATCTTAACAGCCACCACTTTCTACTTTAAACTTCCAGCCTCCCGAGTGCTCATCCCTTTGAATTACAGATGCTTGCTTGGGCAAAGCCAGAAGCCTGAGTGAAGGACGTGCCCATGCCCGTGACATATCCTGACAACTGCTCCCTTGGAAATCCCCTTTTCATTCACACACATCTGGGCCTGGGGCACAGGGGTGGGAGATCAGTAGCCCTTCACATAATTTGGGATGGAGTCAGAGGATGCCCCTATGTCTGGTTGCCACTGCAACTTCCTCTCTTCAGCGCATGGCACAGCCCCTCTCCATCACTTCCGATCACTGAAATCTTTCACGAGGGGGTATTTGCAAGTGCTTTGCATATGCAAGGCACATCTGATCAAATCATGGTGGGGAAAAGGCTGTGCAGATGTTACCATGCTGTCTGCTGGATATAAGGGGACAGATTTTCCCAGCTGCTGTGCAGGTGTCCTCTCCCAGTCTGATCTACTGTAGAAAAATCAGGCAGAACTGAAGTCCTGTCACTGAGGATGCCATCATGTAAGTAAGAGCAGCCTCAAGGTCCCTCCTGGGAGTTGCTCCTAGTTGCTAAGGAGTTCCCAAGGAGTCTTTTAGCCCTCAATCCATGCCCCTGCACCCCTCTCCTCTGGTACCCACACAACTCCATCTGGCAAAACCATATTAAAAATGCTACTACTTAAGCTATAACATAAAGATTATTAATAATGTGTTTGATGTGCCCTTCTAGGGAGAAATACCGCAGAAAGGAAGTCAGGTTTTAGCCAGCCAAGGAGGCAGCAGCATAGTGGAAATGAGATCTCCTCTATATGGCCTCTTCTTCCCTGAGCAGCACATGGCTGTGCTGCCTCAGTCTAGCCTGGGATTGTGCTTCCCTGGCTATCCAACACATAAACCTCACCACACTGCTCAGGACCACTAGTACTGCTTAAGGTAACTCAAGGAAAATTTAAGAAAAATTTGGCTACATTTTTTCCCTTGCAAATATCAAGGGAGAGCCTAAACAGCGCATAGTAGCTCCTTGAGGGAGTCTGAAACCCAATTCTGAAACTGCAACAGTTCACTTTTCAGTTACTGTTTCTCTTTTTTTTTTTTATGTGATCTGTTTATTTTACTGGATTGACAGGGTTTTCTCATTTCTAAGACAAGCCCTTTTAATACTATCCTAGTCTCACAGGATCCAAACCCAAAATCCAGTGCCTCTGAAAATGGGTGGCCCTGTCAGTCCACAAACAATCACATTTGCTAAAAAATGAGTTTTCTTCCCCTTGTACAATGAAACTTTGTACATCAGAAATTAAACTATTGAAAGCAATTTGAATGTAGAAAATCCAAGACATACTGAAAAAAAGCTATTATAAACAATGTCTTCTTTTCATTAATAAAGAACTAAAGAAAGCCACATTAGAAAAGTTTCTCAAAGAAATGATGTGGCAGATTAAGGGATACAGAAGGCTGAGAAGTGAGGGTGGATATGGATAGGTACAGCCAAGGAGTTAGAAATTAATCTACATTCAGCTTCACAACTTTAGCAGCAGTATTTATCACACATGCTGAGTGAAGAAAGGAAGTTTGAGATGGTTGGAGTACATGATGTAAAAGAAGGATCAAAGCTAAAGCAGGGGATGATCAGCACTCCTCGGGTGCTCCTCTGGAGCTTGGTGCTGCCAGATGCTGAGCATCTGGCCCCTGAAAAACCCTCTGTGGGCAGAGGGCTGAACCCCCACACACTGCAGTCAGCAGAGTGCTCCAGCCTGGCTTCAGCTGAATTTGGATCAGGGTTTAATTGCACATTTTAGTTTAAGACAAAAGTCTGTATAATTTACTTCATACAGCAGGATAATGTTTTTCTGGATTCTACCCTTTGAGATAATGATGTGTGTATATATATATATATATATATATATATATATATATATATATATATAAAATTGTTTCTTGAAAGGATCAGTTAGGCATGTTTTATTGTCTTCTGTCCAAAAGAAAACCTTTGAAATGAAAGAACCTGAATATTTAAAAACAAAGTGTCTGCGGTTAAGCCACAGCTAACTATCATAAAAATTATATAGATCTTAATCAAGACGGTTTGCGAAGTACTTCAGCTTGTCCCTCTGTTTACAGCTATATGTAATATCCTCCGAAAATCTTGTTCTGGTATCAGCTAACAGAACTGGAAAGTTTGTTTAGATTATTGTTCTGCTAGATAAGATAAAAGCTGTGATAACACTGCCCAGTGATCAGCCTGCCTGCAGACGCAGTCACTCACCCCGGAGGCTGCAGGCTGTGCGCCGGGAGAAGCAGTTTTGCTACAGTCGTCTGAGTTGGTAGAGGATGTGGATGTCGGAGTCATGGGAACTGCAGTAGTACTGTTACCTGGAAAATTGGGAGTTGGCATTAAAAATAAATATTTTCCAGACAGAGAAGAAAAAAAAAAAAACCCAACAACAGCAAAAAACCAAGACAACTACAAACTATTGCAGCTACACTTTCATGTATTTTATATTTACCGGAGCATGCCTTTGATTTATTTATATTCTTAGGTTTTCGCTTCCTTGTCTGAATTCCTTCTTTTTTCATAGCGAGAGGCCGAGGAACCTGAAAAAATTAAATTTCCACACTAATCACAGAGTTGCATATGTACTCTAATCAAAAATCAAAATACACTACAAAACCAGATACGATGTTGCAAATGTCTGTATAGCAAGTTAATTTTCTCTCTGTCACAGTACTAATTCTAAAAAATATTTGCATTTTATTTGGGCAAAATAATAGTTTGATTCAAGGGTAGTCGTAGCTGAATTAAGAAAGTAGGGAAACTTTTTTTTCTCTATGCAAACTTCATAGTTTTTTCAACTCCTCAATTAATCCACAGGAAAACAGCACAGAATTAGGGAAAACCAGCATCATTTGGCAGTAAGCCATAAGAAATTAAATTGGATGAGGCATATCTGATCGTTGATTTATTATTCCAGTCAGTTAGGAATTATCTCCAGTGCCTGATTCTGGAAAGAAAGAATGTATATGAGAAAAAAATTCATCCTCATCCTGTGGACCAGCTCTGCAAACCAGATCATCACAAGGAAATGTCTTAGGATAGAAGGTTTAGAATAGAAGAATTGACTTGGTATTTGTTCCTATAAGCAGATCTGCCCATAATACAGCTTTACAGTATCTAAATTTATATTTATAGAGATAAATTTGTATTTAAATGTGCTCAAAAATCATCTTTGTGTTCATTACCATAATAATCACACTACGAGGACACCAGCTTAAAATATATTTTAACACCAGTTTGAGGAAAGAAAATTAATGCGCTATCTATCGCTATAATATTTAAACCTGTGACATAATTTACATTTTACTGAAGGCTAGACCACATCTCAATCATTCCTAATGCTCTTGCTCTTCAAACATTTATGCTTGACAGTAACACAATCCACAGGCGTCTCACCCAAAACACACTCTATCACATTCAGGACAGAGCTATTTTAGACTTTATTATTGCCCAGCAAAGGCTGAAATTGTCTTTAAAGTTTTTCTGGTCTAAGGCTTGAATAGCCATAGCTCTTTTGCTGGCATTGCTATGTCTGCCCATGAAAAACTGTCTCATTAAAGGTCTAGCGATTTTTTTCCCTACTAAAGAGCTGGTTTAAATCCCAGTGGCAAAAACACCACTGCTGCTCATCCAGAGGTGGTTTCTTTATATGAATCTATTGAGAGAGCTACAGAGGCAAACACATAACTACTCAAAAGCATAACAAGCTAAAATGGCACAATCATCTTCTGATGTCACACATTTTTCGGTTGCTCTACGCGTTTCGCTGGTGACATTTTGAGGAGCACCCCTTCCCCAAAGCACACCAGGGCTGGCAGGGGATGTCCCGTGGTGGAGCAGCCACTCACCCCGTGGAGCTTCATGTAGAGGCCGCAGGCGTTGCAGACGGGCTCGCCCTCGGCGTTCCTGCGCCACAGCGTGGTGGTGGTGGTGTGGCAGTTGGCACAGGACAGCCCCATCCGCCGCGACGAAGGCTGCGCGGGGGCAAGCACAGGCAACACGGCATAAACAGGTGGGCAGCAGAGAATGATTTATGTCTTTGTGCTTCGTAAAAAGTCCTTTAACACATGGCGGGGATGGTAGGAGCCTTTCTTTAATAGTATCTGTCAGCCACAGCCCAGAATTAGAATGGATAATCCTCATATCAGAGAGTGAAAAGATGCTGTGAAGAGGAACTGAATGTCTTTTAACTCTGGGCAGTCACAACAGAGGCAAAATTCTCATCTGGGAGCTGGTGACCAGAAGTCTGTTCAGACCACCAGGCACAGGGTTTTTTCCAGCAGGACAGCTAGGAAATATCTCCACTACAGCTCCATCGAGCTGAACAGAAGGCACATCACTCCCGTGCCGCCTCTCCAGCCAGTTCAGTGCCCTCTCCCCTGTGTGGTGGGTGAAGAGGCAGCTCTGATCCTGCCACTGATACTCCTGACTCATTGGAAAAATCATCCACTTTAATCGCCTGCCCTCGGTGGCACCACATCTGGGGAAAACTTTCCTGGGCATCCCCAGGGTAACACATACAACAGCCTTACTTTGATAAAAAGGTCTTTTTATCATCGCCCATTTTATCATTGTACAAAAAACAGCATGCCTTGGGAGCGTGTTTTACTGAGCAGAGCCTCCCTTGGCCAGCAGAAAAGCTGGTGGGGGACAACAAGGTTCCCACTGCAAACAAGCCATTTATGACACTCTTCCGTGGAGTTTGGAGCCAAGATGAAGCAACTCTGTATCAGAAATAACCGTATAACCCAGAGCTTTATGGCTACAGGCTGTATATCATAAGTGAAGGCAGTCCTCATAAACATGTGAAATGAAGGTGAATGGGTTATAAAAGTCCCTGTAACAACTGATCTCTTTTACGTTCATCACAAGCAAAGAATTCCAGCTACATCGTAAATCTAGTCTTTTTCAAAGTATCGCATTGTCAAAAAAATACAAAAAAAATCTGTGCCTAGCTCTGTGTCTGGCAGCTGAACAAGTTTACATGGAGAAGTCAGTTTCAGAGGATTGCATTAATCTTATTCTGACCATAAAGTGCCCATAACCGAAATTACTAACTTAAGGGTACAATGCCCTTCCTCTTGAATCATTTACTGCTGGGTTGTTAGACATAACTGGGTCACCTTTGATACCACAGGGCTTCCTGCCACTGGGGAAATCAATAAAAATGTTTTGAGAATGAAGAATATTCCAGAGTGATAACTGAGTTTCTTGAATATTGTCTGTTTGAGTGTCTTTAGCAGTAAGCCGTCATTTTACACCACAGCTCAGAAAGAGCTCCAAATTAAATACAAATTTTGAAATCTTGAATCAGTAATCCATTATTAACTACGCAGGGGAAAAGAACTAACCACCCAGCCAAGTGTTATATAGGCTGAAGTACACAAAAATAATTTTTAATTTTAAAAATCCAAGTGCCATGAAAACAGAATTTTTGACTTAGTTATTAAATATATACGCACACAGCACTCAAATTATGCTCTCAGCTCAATACGTGTTTTATGTGATCACGTTGAGTAAAAGAAAGCTGGTTGTAACACACGTGTTTCGTTTTCTTTCTCTGCAAGTGAAATGCTGTCAGCTGTTTCACTCTGTTAAATTCTATGCAGTCTGGTCTGAACCTTCATACATTTTATTTCAATAGCTTTTGCTCATTCCCATATCTAAACAGCCATGGAGTTTTGGCATGTTTTGAAGCTAAAATGACTTTTCTGATGCAGGAATTTTATCAGAAACTTTGGGGCAATCTAAACATGTTTAGCGTTTTCAAAACATTTTCCCTTCTCACCTACATATTTCCAACTGTATGAACACAGAGTCGTGGTTGATTTATAGTTATGGCCAGGGCACTTGGTAGGGATTGTTACACAGAGCTATTTCAGAGTTATTTCGCTGAGGTGTCAGACTGAAATCGGGCTGTAGTTTGACTCTGTTTTAGTCTTCTCATCCCCACCCCTCCCTCAAAAAAAACAAAAAAAAAACAAAAAAAAAAAGAAAAAACGAAAAAAAAGGACACAGAAATGCTAGAACAGGGTGTCAGCTACTTGAAATCTGCCTTGGGCCCAAGTGCCACAGCAATTTGGGCTCTGATGCTTGAGACAATCAGCAGATCTGGCCCCTCCGCTGCATCTGACCCCGCTAATGAGATAGCACCTTGTGTCATGAAATTTACCTGACGGCCAGCTAGAAAAAACAGACACCTAGCAGCAGTAAACCTCTGGCCTAAAGTTAAATTAACTCTTTAGCTTAAAGGTCTTTAAGCAGAGGTGGGTTGGTTCCCAAGCGCTTACTGTCTGTTCCGACCATCGAGTGTTGCTTGGGTCTTGTTTCCCCTCGCTCCCGTAAGAGCACTAAATTTAAATGGTTGTGAAATAAAGAACAGTAGGTGTTTCAGCCCAAGGAAAACAGGCATGGAGCAAAGCAGCTGGCATGATTGAAAGGGGCTTGAAAGGCTGATGGGTTTGATACACTGTCTCCATACACAAGGGTCCAAACATCAGCTTGGATTATAGTGGTGTGATTTATTGTGGCTCGCTCGGTAACAGCCATTACTGAGAAGCGTATTCTTTCTGTCTGCTGACCTCCACCCAGATTTGCTAAACATAAAGTGCAGTTCCCACTTGTTAAATTTTCTCCTTGCCTATTCAGCGCCAACCTGAGTTATAAACAGGGGTTCTGGTTTGTGCTATTTATTTCCCCCCCTAGTTTTAGGAGTATATTTTTAGAAAAATTGCGGCTCATTTCTTAGGAGTAAAACAAAACAAAGGCTATTATCATTGTTTAAACAATTGGTTTTCTTTGAATTATATACAAAACTTGCTTACATTCCCAAGGATCGAGCTCTCAGCAAACAAAGCAGGTCTGGAGAAATTCCTAGCCCTCTGAACAAACATTTTCCAACCTTGATTTCTTTTCTTTTTTCTTTTTTTTTTCTGTTGGAAATGTCCAACATCACCAGCACAAATTTCTTGCAAGCCACTGAATCCTCCTCACAGATGGGGCTCATAGCTCGAAAAGCCAGGCTGGCCTGTGCCTGGTGTGCAGCTCACAAGGGGGCAGAGAGAGATTTTGCCTGGAAGTGGGTCCGAAGCGGTTCCAAAAGGCTGACAGCCCTGTCACCCCTCACAGTGACCAGCCTGGCCTGCAAACCTGCTCAGGAGCCCCACTACAGTTTTGCAGCCAAGAGGATCACCAGGCTAATCCACGGATTGCTCTCCCCCATCTTTGCCCCAAATTTCTCCCTCGCCTCAGCTGGCTGGGGTTCCTTGGGGCACGGCTCCTCTCGGCCCTCTCCTCCCCTCCCTCCCGACTCACCACTCTCTTTTGGGGCTTGATGAGGGGCCGGCTGAGGCCGTTCATCTTGGTGTAGAGCCCGCAGGCGTTGCACAGGTAGTTGCCGGTGCCGTCCCTCCTCCACAGCGGGGTCTGGATGGAGCCGCAGTTGACGCACTCTCGGCTCTCGGACAGGTCCTCCAGCAGCTCTGCGGGCAGGAGCACAGGGAGAGGCGGTGGGGCACGGCCGCCGAGCCCGGGGCAGCCCCGCCGACACCCGGGCCCCGGGCGGGAGAGAGACCGGCCCTCGGAAAAGCAATTCCCCGGCAGCGACGGCGGCCATGCAGGGATTTTTTCTACAAAATCCCTGGATTTTTCTTTTCTTTTCTTTTTTTTTTTTTTTTTTTTTTGCTTTGTTTGTTTATTGTGTTTGGGTTTTAGTTTTTTGGGGTTTTTTTTCTATTTATTTAAACGTGCCGGAGCCGCTGCGGGCCCCGGCGGAGCTCTTGCCCTCCAAGCCGGAGCAGAGCCGGGGCACCCCGGACACTCAGCCCCGGCCCACCGCCCACTCCCGGCGGGATTTGACCCTTGGGAAATCCGCCTGGGGTGCGATCGAGGGGCGAAACCCCCTCCGTGGTGCCCACAAGGCGGAAAGGGAGGTGCGCTTGCCTTCAGAGCGGAGCAGAGTGAGGTGGCTGTCAGAACAGCCACTTCCAGAGCCACCCTGGGAGCTGGATATGTCGTTTTGCCCAATATTCCCCAGGGTCGAAGCTGGGCAAGAACTTTTCTACCTTAATTCTTATTTTAAATGCCTCTCAAAACGCCTCTCAAAATGCCTTTAAATGCCTCACAACTGGTAAAGCCTCTAGTTTGGAGGCAACGTTTGGGGCCCTGGTGTGCCAAGGCAGCGAGGGGCAGTGGCTGCTTCTCCTCTGCTATTTGGTCAAATTAGAGCTGGTTTGTAGGAAATAGAGGAAATGGAAAAATAAGCAGTATTGTGCCTCCTCCTTTCATAGTTACTGAAAGGGGAAAAAAGGTATAAAAGCACGGGGGAAAAAAAGAAAAAGGAAAAAAAACAGAGAAAAAACCCACCTATAAAAGCTCATGCTTTCACCCATGTGAATCCCTGTTGTGATTCACCTCTCCATATTTCCATATTTCGGGGGAGGAGGGAATAAATACTTGTTTTACATAGACTGTGCCACGTTGTGCAGAAATAATAAAAGGAGATGTTTGGATTTTTACAGCAGCTTTCGAGTCGAGTCTGGGAACATATGTTTCAGACTCAGAGCTTCGTCACTGATTTTTTATTTCGTCCCTCTCCTACCTGCCTAAATTCCTCATTGGGTTATTCTCTAAGGTTTCAATGCACAGCGAAAGCGAGCTCGTAAAGGTCGAGCAGCTTTGGAGAGTGGGCTGCGGTGCCACGGCAGGCACTGAGCTGAGAAAAACTCGGCCTTTTGGCCCGCACCCACCCAAACACGCTTCTCTCCTCCCTTCGTTTGCGAATTATTAGGCGCTAAAGAGGAACGGGCACACGGCACAGCCCAGAGAGCACAGTTCAACTTACGGTGTCAGCTCCTAGCTCTTAGCACATCGCTAAGATTTATTAATCTTTGCACTAAAAGCGCCATTGAAGACTGTAACTAGAAAAAATGTTTAGGACGTCAAGGACTCTGGAACTTAAACAGTATTTTGTCTCGGCTATTTATTTTATAGAATTGCCTTCGGGCTTGCAGAAATAAATTCTGCCTTGACAATATTTTTCCCCTTAGAGAGTGAGTACTACACTTATTTCCAAAGAAAACAAAATAAAGTTTTAATTTTAGATACTGTTTTAGCATCTCTACGAGTACCGCTAAGAAAGCTTTATCAAACTCTCTAATATTTAGCCGTAAAAAATACATTTCGGCTACAATTTTCCCACAATTTTGACACGGGACAAGGCGTAGCTGCGGCTTTGCAGCCGCGTTTTGCCCCACAGGAGCAGAAAATTCGCCTGGCCCTGGAGCTCCGGGCTGCTTCCCCCGCGTTACACCGCGTTGCGGCTGCCCTGGCACCCGTCCTTTCCCTCAGGAAAATGTGAATCCCGACCCCTCCGACCCTCAGCGCCGTGGGAGGGAGGCACAGGGGCGGGAGAGACCCGCTGGATCCGGGGAAGCTGCCGCGCTCCTCGGCTGCCCCGACACTCCTGTCCCAGCCTCCCCCAGCAGCGCCCGGCTCCTTCTCGGCACCTTCTCACTCACCCCTCTCCTCTCCCTGCCGTGAGATTTTCCAGCCCCACGTCTCTCCCGATAAAATTTAAAAAATAATAATTAAAGAAATTTAAAAACACGATTGATTTTTTTGCTCTCCATCACCTAGTTTCGCACTGTAGCTTTTTAAAATTGAATTTGAAACTCATCTTTCTTGTTACCCTGAGATGTGGCTTCTCCTATCACTGCTACAACTGATTTTCTTCCCTCTGTCAGGATATTAAACACCAAGTGGGAGGATTAAAATAATTAAATCTACAGGGTGTCATAGACAGACTGGAGGAGCATTGTGTGTACAGCCCTACAGAAAGACAAAAATCCACCGGGTAATTTTCTGCAACACTGCACTGAAAGAGAAAATCATGGTATCTATAAAATATATGCACCTGGTGGGTAGTTTATGCTTAAAGTGAATGACGATCAAAACTGTGTGCATACGCATATTTACATAAATATGTATATATACATAATAAATATATGCCGAGCATGTATATATAAATACATATACATAGCCACACACACCTCTCTATAAACCTCTATTTATATATACATAGATTTATTCTAAAGCTGAAGAGATTGCAATAATCGTTAATCTTTCTACCTCTGACTAAATCATCGCAGCTCAAACTCCACTTCTACAATTGATTTAATGACACCAAGAATCTCCTTAACTAAAACAAAAAATAAGGATGGGGCATCTCGGAAATGAAATCAAAACCCTTCAGGAGGTGCTGTATTTTAGCAGCAGCTTATAAATTACGTTTCCTCATTCATATACGAGATTTTGCTTCCCTGCTTTTCTTTTTTAATGAAGCAACGAAATGTTTTATAGCTGAAATAATTCAAAATGGGTTAAGTGACCCCCTGCAATTTTGCTCTATGATACAAAGAACGATTAATTTGCAGTGAATTTGTCACCATTACTTGTCCAGATGACCGCACTTAAGGAAAGCAGGAATGTACTGATTTAGAAAAATTTAAAAATTAGGTTTACACCGGGCAATTCGTTTTGGGATCTTTGGGTTGGTAACCCCGATTGCCATATTCCAAACAACGCCGGAGGGGTATTTTTGGAGGAGCATTTTTGGAGGAGCATTTTTCCCCTAACTCAACACAAACGACGGGAGTTACCTCCAGTCCAGAACAGCCCCGGTCTCGGGACCGCCGTCCTGGCACGGACACGGACAGGGGGGCCGTTCCCCGCCAGCGACCCCCGGCCCGGCCGGGACAACCCCAGCCCCGCTCCCTGCGCCCCCGGCATCCCCGCCGTCCCTCCGGGGGCAGCCCCGGCGTGCGGGGACCCTCCCTGCCCTGCCCTGCCCGCCCTGCCCGCGGCTCCTACCTGCGCTGGGTGCCCGCACGGGGATGGGGGCGGCCCGGCCCTGGAGGCAGTGCAGCATGGAGTTCTCGAAGGGCGCCGTGGGCCAGGCAGGGGCGAGCTGCGGCCCCACGTAGGACGTGTAGGGGCCCGGGTAGGAGCCATTGAGCGGCCGGGCCAGCGGGCTGTACTGGTCCCTGGCGCCCAGGCTGTTGCTGTAGGCGCCGGGCTCCCGGGAGGCCCCGTTGGCCACGGGCGGGCTCGGCGAGTAGGGGAAGCGGCCCGAGGGGTGGGAGCCGCCGCCGCTGCTGTACGAGGGGCTCTCCGCGGCCGGCTGGGACCAGACGGCGTGGCCGCCGCCCGGGTGGCTGGGCTGGGCCGCCCCGCTGCCCTGCAGGTAGGGCAGCGTGGGCAGCATGGAGCCCACGCGGGTGGTGGGCACGTAGACGGGCGAGCTGGGAGTGGAGTGCATGAAGCCGCCCGGAGATCCGTCGTACGGCGTGGGGCCCTGGGCGGCCGAGATGGCGAGGGTCTGGTACATCTCCTCTGGCTGCTCGGCGCCGAGGGCGCTCAGCTTGGGGCCGCGGCTGGACCAGATCAGCTTGCTGGTTTGGTCTAAGTCCGCGAAGAGCAGGATGTCCTCCCAGCCGGCACGGCTGGAGGGGTGCGGGGTCCCGAAGTGCACGTAGGGGGCGAGCAGCGACCTGCCCTCGGCGGCGGCGGGGGGCGGCCGGTGGCTGCCGTCGGTCTCCGGCCGAGGAGTCCTGGAGGATCCGCGTTCACCCTGGGAGCCGCAGGAGGAGGAAGGCGAAGGAGGAGACGGGCGCGGCTCCCTGGTCGCGAAGGGACAGGAGGAACAGCCGGCGTCCGCAGCAGCGCACCGCTTCACCGCGCACCAGCCGCCTTCAGCCACGGCCATCCAGGTCCCCTTCTAGCCGCTGGGTGTGGATGGGGAAGGGCGAGGAGGGGAGGAGGAGGAGGAGGAGTGGAGGGGGGGATCCGCAGGGCAGGGCAGGGAGGGAGGACACAAAAGAGCAGGGAAGTGGGGGAGAGAGAAATAATAATAACAAAGTTTGCAAACAGGACAGCCCGTCTCCCTCCCGTAATGAGATTCATCAGGGCTTATCTGGCCCCTCTGAGCGCTCAATCAGTCATGTCGCCTCGGCACTGTGCTGTCCCTCGCCCCGGCGGGATGGGATCAGGCAGCCCAGGTCAAGACGAGCCGGGAGACGCCAGTCCCGCGGGGCCAGGGCTGCGGCTCCGGCCCCCTCTCCGCACGGCGGGAGGGCTGCTCCCCTCTCCCTTCGCATCCAGGGCTGCGGATTTGAACGTGAAGCACGCCGGGGCAAAGGTGGGCGTAAGGGCGTGGGGACAGAGGGGGGCGAGGGGGCATTTTTCCCTGTCTCTGCCGCCCTTTCTTGGCTGCTGTCGTTGTTATGATTATTTCAATGAATGAGTCATTTGACTCGGTTCCACCGAGAAAACAATTAGTAAGGCGATCCCTTTAAGGTTACTTCGCCGGAGAGCGATGTTAGCTCTTCCTCGCTTGTTTGCCTATTTCCAGCCCAAGGTCACGGAAAGGAGGAGGAGGAGGAGGGAAAGGCCCCTGAGGGACGGGAGATGCGCACGGGCCGGGCCCGAAGTGTGCGCGGCGGCGGCGGGACCGGACCGAGCCGGGCGGGATGCGCCTCCCGCAGGGGCCGGATCCAGCGGGCAGCCCGGGCTGGGGGCCTGCCCCGAGCCCTGCACACCTTGCAGCCGGGACACCCGTGCCGAGCCGAGCGGGGCCAGCTCGGAGCTGCCGGCTTGAGGAAGGCCGGACAGACAGACACAGAGAGACCCCTGCCCGGCCCCTAGGAGAAGGGGGAGAAAGCGAAAGGGGACACAGAGAAGTGACAGCGAGAGCAGGCGAGGCTCTCCACTCTCAGCCCACCTCGGGGCACTCCAGATAACCACAGGCACAAGAACACAGGACACACACAGAGCCCCCTCGCAGATAGGCACCAAATACGTCTCTGCCTCCTGCGAGATAACTGGAAGATAAGGCTCCGGCAGATAAGCGCTCCAGGCAGCGGCATCGGATGTTTGCCCGCACAGTCTCTCTCCCTCAGGCTCCCCCAGCCCGGGGCAGCCGCCGCCGCGCCGCGCTCCCCTAGGGCAGAGAGGCAGCGGCACAAGACCCAGAAAGAACGAGCGAAATCGCGGCGAGGCGAGGAAAGAGAGGGGCCAAACCTGGTGCCGGTGTCCCGCATGGGGCCGGGGCGCGGGGCCGCGTCGGGCGGTAAATCCAGTGCGGCGGGGGCGAGCGGCGGCGGCGACTCCGGCGGCGGCGGCAGACGGCTCATGTATAAAAAGGAGAGAGGAGGCGCCTCTCGCAGCCCTGCCGGAAAACTGCAGGCAGCCGGCCCTGATTGGGCTCGGCCAGCCCTAAACAAACACGGGGCTCCGCAGGGGTGCCAGTCCCGGGGCCAGCCGGGCCGCCGCAGCCCCGGGGCGGGGGCGGGGGGCACCTCGGGGCGCCCACAGCCAAGGGGCGACGGACCCCTGCTCGGGGAGCAGGAACGAGCGCAGAGGGCTGACAGATACCCCAGTCTCTTTTTTTGTTTGTTTGTTTGTTTAATTTATTTTAACCCAGAAATAATACACACTCTTCCCTCCTTCCCGGATATATTTTTTCTTTTTAATGGTGAATATTCAACTTCTGTAATGTTCTTCTCTGGCATGTCAGAGAATGTCCCCTGGCAGCGGCCCCGGGGGTGATGTGTGCCTGGCTTTTGCCCTAAGCAACCAGGCGGACGTATCCCTCCGTCAAATCTCCTTAGTTTGTGCTCGTCCAAATGCGAGCTATCCGAGATGAAAAAATGTGGCTCCTCCTTGAGTTGCCCCGACCATCAGGTGAAGCCAAAGCAAGCTGTGGGATGTGTCCATCCCAACAGCTGGCGGTAGGCATTTTTCCTCTGTTTCTTTCTTATTACCCCCCCGCTCCTCAACCCTCTTATCTCAGCTGTGTACAAACTGATATGGTACTTAGCAGGAAAGTGACTGGAAATTAAAATAACTTCGTTCACCAGAGGTTATCAGCTGGATATCTGTCATCATCAGTTTGTACAGAAAGTCATCTGCGGCAAAGGGCTGGACTAGAGCAGAGCCGGGCTCTCGGCGGCCGGCAGACGTGAGCCCTCCCGGCAGAAACCGAGCCCAAACCTGCTGATGCGCCGTGCTGTCGCTCCTGGGGTAGGCACGGCTTTTCTTTCGCTCTTTCCAGGCGAGGTGAACGGGAGGTGAAGAATTTGCAGTGCTGGGGGTACGGTAAAACGCCGGCTGTAGCGATCCGCTCTGCCGGCGTGGGTGAACTGATTGTGACTTGGGAGTTTATTGTGCGCGGTATTTTTTGCGGTATAGCGCGACAGGGGCTTGATCGGAAAACAATCACTTTCCCGAGAAACCGTTTCTTTATTAAATTGTATGATTAAAGGTGATGTTTCTTTCTTGTCAGTTGTCTCTAAATAATATCGTTAAATAATATCGGTCATCCTACCAGGCTGAAGTGACTTTTTTCCTAGTTACTTATAGGTGTATTTTAGCGAGTGCAATATTTAATAGAAGATAAGCTTTTGCAAGACAGGGCAGTGATTTGCTTTCTGCCCGGCTCGTCTTCCGATCCTAGTTTGAAACGTAAAACGTTTTTGCCGTGGTTTTTACCTGCAAATGAGAGACAAGAGCAGTGGAAGCCGCGGGACTCGGAGCCCACGCCGCTTTTCCGCAGCTTGGGTGCTGCCACTACGAATCTCTGTGCTGAAAAGCGCCGAGCTTTAAACCTCGCGTTTTCCTTCAGTCTTTTGGATGCCCGTTTTCCAGTTGAACACGAGGGTGTTTCAAACACGTGTATAAAGTGATAAATACCGTGAGGTTTTTTTTCAAGCGACGGGCTTTGCTAGCTGGGAGGGGTTTGCCGGTGCTCATGTCCCCATGTGGGGCCGTGGGGACCCGCCGGGCCCGGAGGGTGCCTGCCCGAAAGGTGAGGACGGCTGGGAAGAGCGGCCACGCTGGCCTGGCAGGCGCCTCTTTCCCTGGCTCCAAAGTGACCCGTGTTTTACACTCAGGCGCCTTGGGTTTTTTCCCTGCCGATTAGCCTGTTTACGTTATAGCCGGGCTACAAGCTTCATTTTATTTCCTCCGATAAACACGATAAGAAAATCCGCCTTAAACTGGGAGACCGGCGTGGGAAACGATTCCCAGTCACCCCTTTCCTCTCCACTCCTTTTCGTTTCGGGTTCGCTGTGGAACCGCTCAAATCACAGACTCCTAACTCTTCGTTACGTCACTCCTTTCCCAAATCCCGCTCTGCTGACGTCGCTTTCACCCCGGGGCTCCGGGAGGCTCCCGGGTGTCTCCTGCACCACACCTGGGTTGGGTACCCGGGGTGCCTGTGCAGGGACATTTTTGGGGCCAGGGGGTGCTCGGTTGCGGGAGGACACGGCCGGGGAGGAGGTGCCAACGAGGTGACCATCGCTCCTGGCGGTTGCGCCCAAAGAGGGAAGAAGGCCGATTGGGGGGAAAAAAGTTTCGTGTCCAATTAAGGCAAATTCCCTCGCGGGCACTTCAGCCTCCCAAAAAAGGGTTGGGGGTAAGCCGTGTGCAAGCGCTGAGCTGTTGTTCCTTCCCCCACTCTCTGGTCTCTGCAAGCGTTATCCCTTACCAGGGGTGCCCTAGGGAGGAGGAGAAGGCTCGGTCCGGCCGCACCTTCGCTGCCCCTCGGCCCGGAGAGCCCCGGGAGCTCCGGGCATGGCCCGCGGGCCGGGCCCCGATGCTGCTGCGGCCGCGGGGGCCCGGCGGGCTCGGCTGCCGGGCCGTGCGAGGGGTCACTTTGGTGGCTATCGCAGGCTGGAGTGTATTCTTTTCCGAGACGTGTTTATGTAACTTAATGTACTTTAGAAACTGCTGGGGAGTTTAGGCCGGGCTGATAAGCGCCGCGGTTATTACGGGCGACGTGCCGGCACCTCTCCCCCTCTCTTCTCCCCTTCGCTTATCCGCGCTACTTAAAATATACTTTTATCAAGGCCACCCCACGATACGGAGTGTTTCCATTGCCCAGCGGCTGTGACATTGGAGCGGACATATCTATCGGGCACCGGCGGCTCTCGGGAGCGCTCAGCCCAGCCGGAGCTGCCGGCCGCGCAGGAACGGCGGCGGGAGCAATCCGCATCCGCCCGGGAAGGGATGGATTTCAGAGGGATAGGGGCCTGTGACATCACCCATCACCTCCGTCTCGGGCCGGGTGGGACGGCCCGGGGAGCTAAGGGTGGTGGTCAGCCAAAATTGACGTCCAAAGCAGCGAGACCCCCTACACACATCACAGCACGGGCAGGGTGAACGCGACCTTTGCGATAGATCAGTTGTGTCCCACGACGAGGACGGACCCCCAAACTATCAAGGATGAGGAGGGATTATTTTTTCTTTCCCCGAAATTCCTAACGAAGGGCTGCCGGGCGCTCAGAGGCCGAGCTTCAGCTCCAGCCGCCCTCGCTGGTGGCACACAGCGGGCCCCTCGGGGCAGGGCACCCCGACCTGGCTCTCGGAACCCTGCCCGCTACCAGGCTGAAGCCGTGCCCGGCGGCGAGGAGCGGGCAGAAGGATATTCCCCACGGCAATCAGCGGCCCCCCTGACCTGCTGCTGCGTGCTTTTGGGTGATTTCCACCGTGTCTTTAAACACTTGACTCTCAAGTAAGCATCAGGCAGCAGAGACCCCGCACGGACATTTATGCAATACGTGCCCACATGTGTGGTTTCTGTGTGTTGGGGTTTTTTTGTTCTGTTGGGTTTTTTTAGGTTTGGGAGCTTTTTTTAAATAACGATCTGTAGCTTCTTTTTATTTGCCCTCCCTCCAGTCTCTGAGGTCCGGCTGGTTAATGATTTCAGCCTTTAAAAAAAAAAAAAAAACAAATAAGATCAACAAAACGCGCGGAGGAGGCTCTGTTGCCGCGTAACCTGACTCGCGGCGCTCCGCGGTACCCGCACGCCGAGCCCGGCGGGCGCGCAGGACGAGGGCGATGCCCCCCGGCTCCGGGGTGAGCGGGAGGCAGCCGGGACCCCGCAGCACCCTCAGGAACACCATTCAGCTCCTTCTGTCCAACCAGCGCATGCACGTTTTGTCTCTTTCCAACACACACAGGGACTTTGAGAATGAGTTAGGGATTACTTTTATTGCTCCTCGGCCGTTTTAAAGGTTTTGAGAATCTGTGACTAAAAAGGCCTAATTCTGACCGTTTTATCAGCGGGCACCTCAGTGCCTTTGCTACAAAGCATGGCGGCCGTGTTCCACTCACTGCTTGCGATGAGGAATTTTGTGTATTATTTTTAACTGCAGTACCCCTTTCTGCGCACAACTGTAGATAAATCAAGCACCTCGGCTGTGTGTGCGAATCGGCTTTCACACCTATTGAAAGAACCCGTTTCGAGACAACGAGGCCAGAAGGAAAGGCCCCCTACCCTGGGTCCCGCCGCCCCGTCGAGGGGAACAGGGAGGTGCGGGGATGGGAGCCCAGAGCCCTTCCCGCCGCCCCGTCTCCCGGGGATCACTGTCTGTTCCTGTCTGGGCGCTGGGAAGGCTTTCAGGGCTCTCCTCTGCTGGCTCTGACAGGAAAACCCGGGGAAAAGTTTCTTGCTGAGAGAGGTCGTTGTGGGAGAGAGCCGGGAACGCGGGGCACGGCGGAGCCGCACTGCTCCTCCCCGGCGCTTCAGAGCCGAGCTTCTCTTCTCCTCATCCTCCCCCCGTATTCTATCACGGATGTTAGGCAATATCAAATCCGATCTACAATTAGCTACCCTGCCGCCGCCCCCGCGCCCGCAGCACAGAGAGGTAATTCTTTCTCTCTTAAACCCACCCCTCCCAAAAGAACTCCAACAAAAATGAATCTAAACAAAACACCAACAAAAAACAACAGAACAAAACATCAACAAAAAACAACCGAACTAAAAATATCACCGACTGTTCCCTGGGACGGCTGTCGCCGCTGCCGCACACCTTGGAGGAAATATCGGTTTAAGCATGCATCGAAACCTGCATGCATGGGGGGAAACCCCCCACACGGTTGTCTTCTTACTTCTCTGTCCAGGAAATAAAAGAAACCATCAGAACAGGTCACAGACTTCCAGTGAAATGTTTTGCACAGATCAAAATGGACATGTTCTCTTGGAAGCACTTTTCGGGGGTAGCTCCGTTCCGTGCGTGTCCGCGCTGAGCGCCGGCGGGGCCGCTCCGTTTCTCTTGGCATCGTGGCAACCTCTCGCCTTCCCTTTCGAAACCGCTTTCCTCCCCATTTACCTGCCTGACCGAAAAGTCTGACAACACGTGCGAATTATAATCATAATAAACTCCCAAACAACGACATTCGTAATCTTAGACAAGCAAACCGCTTCCCTCCATCCCAACTAATAATGTTTCAGCTTGCTGCTTTCGTGTGAAACGTCAAAATTTGGGAACTTTGTTCCTGCTTGGAACGAAAGTAGATTTTTAAACGTTAAAATAATATCCTCCAGAGCGAGTCTGACCAGTTCTGTACATGCAAGCGCTACTAGATTGGAAAATCAAATCAAAACAACCACATCACAGAATGCGAGATTTCAGAGTTAGCAGCTCGGGGTAATTAGATAGCCTATTAATAGCCTTGCTCCTCGCTGCTATCAAAAGTAAGTGAGCGGCTCCTGCCTCGGGAAGGTATGAGCAAGCATGCCACGGGAGGTAGGATGGGGACCGAGGAGATGGGGAGAGGTTTCCAACGAGACTTGTGGGGCCCCATGGACGGGCAAAAGGCGTGTGCCCCCTTGGCGTTGCCTGCCATCCCCGCAGACGCAGGCTTCTCCCTCCTTTTGATGGATGGAGGGGTCGGAGGCAGGTCCCGGCAGGGCGGGTCCCATCCCATCCCATCCCATCCCATCCCATCCCATCCCATCCCATCCCATCCCATCCCATCCCATCCCATCCCATCCCATCCCATCCCATCCCATCCCATCCCATCCCATCGGCCCGAAGATAAGCGATGCTGCTAATTCACCTCCGGGGAGGCGACGCCTTCATCCCCTTCTGCTTTTCTTCCCCGCGGTGCTAATGGCTTGGCGGACACAGCCCTCTATTTGCAGTTAGAAGTATAAATATATGCGTTCGACGTGGGAATACCGCAATTTCCATTTCGTTCGTGTAATCACTGCCAGTGTTTATCCATTTCGCCTAAGCCTCCACGACCGAAGAGGGCGTGCAAATAATCCACATTTTTCGATTACTTTAGGAAAAGGTTGGGTTTATGTATCCGTTATTGCTGCTCACATTGAATTTACAATTCAATAGTAAAGGACGCCAGCATCTGCAAACAGGCTAAAGAACAATTAAAAAGCCGATCGTCCCAAAACTAGGTGGTTGTAATATATTGTTCCCCTGATGGTATTGATTGATTTTAAGAGGTCACAGATGACTGAACTTTAAAGAGTCAAACGACTTTCTTTTCATTCCAATTAGATGAGCAAGAAGTAGCATAGCCCAGTATACGTAAGGTTTGTTCTTGCTGTAATTTCTTACATTTTTTACATTCACACATAGTAATAATTTCTTGTTTTGTCTTTTTTGATGGACAAAATAGTTTTAGTATTAAAGATGGAACACAGTAACAAGGAGATAGGAGTAATCCTAATGTTACTGAGGTTCGAGATTTACTTTTTTTTTTTTGTATTCTTAATATGGATAGAGTTAGGAGCCTTTTCCTGAATAAGCAATTCTCAGAATAAATCGATGTGATGTATAGAGAGACTACTATTTCCAAGGGTAAAAAAAAAAAAAAGGACCTATGCATTTTCAATAAACTCTGAAGAAAATACCATGCCACGGTGTTACAGGATAACTTCAGAGAGTTGCTAGCATTCATCAGTAACCAGGATGATACCTGGATGATGCATTTAGGATTTGCCAATGACAATCAAACATAAGTTCAGCAGCACTTTATTACTCACTCCCGAAATAATAATCTAAAAGTCTCAACAACACAGTTTTAGTATAAATTTACAAAGGTTATTTGCTTTGCAGCAGCACATTTTCTTTGTAACATTACTGTATTTTGCTTTTTTCTGATAGGATATGTGAAATGGGGCATACAAAGAAGCCCAACTTCTGTGTCTCTGCTCATTTATTCAAATCCTAAAAAGGTCTAAGGCTACTCATTTCAGCTGAAATTTGTCCTTGTTCACGATGACTTAAACGTGAAGAGCCAGTGCCACAGACCTCCTGCAGAAATAAACCTTGCCAACGGTTCACTTCTGAGCTTACCAGCAAGAATTGCTGCTTGGCCCTTCAAGTCATGATTTCAACTTCACTAAACTGGCTTTAGGCAGATTCTTATACAAACTTCAGAAGGATACTTGGTCAGCTAATGCAGGGTTTTCTGCTGTTTGTCCCAAACCTCATCAGCACTAGCTCAGCAACTACCATAGCTCCTGTAAGGAACTTAACAGCAGAGGTAATGTAGGTGCTCTCTGCTATTTCTGTCAGGCTCTGTCAGGTTTAACAGCCCCTCTTTATGACACAGATGCCATGCCATTGGACACTACAGATGGCAGATCCAGCTCCACGGCCAGCACACCCCTACAAACTTCCACTTAATTCTGGGGGCCAGTGACCCCAGCAGAAAGGACAACCACGAGCCCTGACATCAGTGGCATCTCATGGCGTCACAGATAAATCCAACAGAGGTAGGGCTGTCAGAGCCTCGGAGTGTTGGAGATGAAAACTCAGCCGTGCTTAGCTGGCTGCAGGGCTTTTCCCTGGCTATTTTCAGCTTTCCCCCAAATGCCCCATAGGTGACACCCTATGCAGTGCCACTCCACCAGCTGGGCTCTAGGGACACAGCTTTACCAACCAATACTTAAATCAAGCCAAACTCTTTCCCTCCAACAATTTTTGTATCAATCAAAGCATTTCATATTATCCAAAATTAAGATTTTTTTTTTGTGTGGTTTTTGAAGTATTTAGCCCTTTAAAGAAAATCAGCTTGGAATTGAATATGCAACAAAGTTCATTTTGAAAGGGCAGAAAAAAAGTGCTCTGTATTTTGTTTTCTCTTTCAGTTTGGTAACAGGCTCTCATCTGAAATGGCAGGAAAGGTCTGCCACGCCTGGACCAGAAGCCAAAATTTCAGCATTTCATTCTTTCTCAGCCACCAAAAATGACAGCAAAACCTCTGGTTTTCTCCTTGGTCAGCAGGGCACAGAGAAAGAAGGAACCCCTGTGCTGGCTGAAACTGTTGCCTGTGCTCTGGGTTGAAGATTTTAAACTTTTTCATTTTAAAGGTAGGGGCTTGCATGAATATGCTCCAAGATATTTCACTCATGGAACTGGAGAGGGGTGTGATTCAGCCTGAAACTGGATTTATGCTGCACTCTTATTTTAGTTCCTACTGCCTAGGAGAATAGTTACTACTCAAATCACAAACTGTGTCTGTGACCTGTGCTAAGTTTTCAAATTAATTTGGTTTTGGTTTTGATAGCTTCAACGGAATTGTTGAATAACATTTCCTTCAGCAGGAGTTTTCCAAACAAATTTACTTCATTTCTGCTCGTGAGAAGTGGAAAGAATGTATTTTCCTTGTGCCTGCTTGGAACTACATGTGCCTCTGAGGTCCAGAAGGTGACATATCTTTCACAAGTGATTCTTCCAATAAGGGTAGAGAGGAGAAACTAATTGTTGTGTGCTGTAGCTACCAGAAGATTAAAAATATTCTGTACTAAAATAAATTAACTGTTGCTCAGCATTTGGACTTGTGGAGCACAGAGCTGACTAGGTTGAGCCTAGGGAGAGAACTGGAAAACCAACTTCTCAGCTGGAAAAGGAGCCCCCTGAATTTAATGCTGTTGGACCTAATGAGCAGGAACAAACCTGGAAGACCTTGGCTGAATGCTAAATGTGAGTATGGACCCCAAACAGCACTTTTTCCATGTGTCAAAAATACACTCTTTAGTGGATTAAATTATTTTATCAGTCTTCCACTTGGAAGGCTAAAACCTGCTGTGCAAAGCTCAAGAAATAAATAAAATCTGGTGATGAAAGACTGAACTCTGATGGGAATATTCCTGGAGAAAGGCCTGCTCAAATTGACCTGCTTAATTAAAATGCAATAAAATGCAATTTCCTTTACATCATTACATGCTAATGTCTACTTTAGAATCACAAATTTGTTGAAATCTGAGCAATATGGTTTATCTGTGGTTACCTCTTGGTAACAAAAAAATGTAAAGAGATGCTTTTAAGTAAACATGCTAATATTTAAAAATAAATTTGGTGGTTTAAATGAAGAGTACTGATGGGACTAAAAAGGGCAATGACTTCATTATTTTTCTTGATGTCAGTTATTCATTTGTGGGCCATCAAACTATAAACTGGGGTACTTTATTGACTGCAGTATATACTGGATACGTGCCATATTATTCAAGAGAAACAATACACTGCAAAAACAATACAGAGAAGAGGTAATTTGTACAGAGTTCATGAAACAATTATAAAATCTAATTACAAAACTGACTCACTATGTCCTTGGTTCTATTTATTAGAAGAGAATTGAAGGACATACTAAACATACTCAGAGTCTAGGAATTTAAATTTAAATCCTGCCTGCACACCCAAGCATCCAGGAACTGGTGTGATCCAGACACAGATCATGAGTCCCAAAAGAAGGATGTCTTGATGTGGGACTCAGGACACGACTTCATTTTCCTGTGTGATGAAAGTTAAACTACTGCCCCATTTTCCTGAGGGGTGCTCTGAAACTCAGTCAATATCACAGAATAAACTTTTAATAATGTTAATGGCACACAAAAAGAAGTGTAATTAATTATTTATTTCAAAAGGTGACAGCAGTTTGAAATCTGCTTGTGTTTCGCTTGTTTCACTGGTACAAAGCTTCTGGAGAAATGCATCAGGAACATTTGAATGCAAGTGAAGGATTCAAACAGAACCAAATCACTGGGGTGCCTGAACAAGGCATTGCCAAGGCTTTGCACATGTCAATCACTCACAGAGAAGATCATCTAAGCCAGAAATGACCAAAGCCAAAACAAAAGTAAGTTGCTGAACCATTCTGTGAATTTTCATGTTGTAGCTGCACTGAAACTGTTTGAACTCTTTTCAGAAGTTTTCCTTAAACTTTTAATGCTTTTTAGGGAACATGTAAATATTTCCTTTCTTCATCATGTAATAAACTTTATTAAATAAAACCTAGTTTTGCATCTCTTCTGATGATTTTTTATTCTCAATTTACTGTGCGTTTTGTATTTGAATAGGTTTTCATGGGTGACATCTAACCATACCATAGTAAATTGTGGAGGAGGCTAGTATTCAGAATGATTACAAGGAGTATTTGTTTATAAAACAGGAAAAAACCTCAGTGTCTCTTTATTTGTTTTTATTAATGGTAATGCTGGCTTGCATGCAATAGTTTTTTAATGAATGCTGTGAGAATCTAGGAGACAGAATAGCTACTTGAGAGCCTGGGACACCTGTGTGTAGTTTTGGCCCAGGTAGGGGAGTCACAATTCTGCATCTTGGAAGGTGCAATTCTGCAGCACACTGCCCTGGTGCAATCCTGGCTCCAGACATCTTTTCCCCCTGCCAGGAGGGACTCTTCTGCCTGGAGGAGTCACTCCAGTGCCAGCACAGCAATCCACTGCCTTCTCCCAGCTGTATTAATGAAATTCCTTGTGGGACCACACTGGAAGAAAGACCATTGAAGTGATTACAATTAAAAATAGCTCTTCCTCTGCTCCTCCCACTAGGAGTTTATTTTTAACTTCCATCACTTCAGTGTGCTGATTTAAGCACTGCTGTACACGCAGTTGTTTTGGCACAGCTGAGGAGGTGACAAACTGCAGGCCAGAGGTGGGAACAAGCATCTGGGGCAGGAGCTGGCTGCAGCAGCTTGGCTGGCAAAGGCAGTGTATCATGGGACTATGGTGTGATAGTTCACTGAATGAACTTAAACTTTGCCTTTCCTGAGTGTTTTCATGGCCATGAAGCATCTCTGCTCCAAATTCCCAGTACAGGAGAGGCTGTCCAGTGTTGCATTCCCACCCCAACCTGGCTCATTTACATCAGCTCATACCACCATGTATCACTGAGAAAGAGAGGGTATGTGAAGCCTCTGCTGAATCCCGAGGCTGATGCCCTTGAAGACATGTAGATAGCCAGCTTTCAGGCAGTGGGAGGCTTAAATGGACAGAGTTAGGTGCAGGCATATGGTCAGTGACAATGCCTTGGCCATCGGACAGCGGCCACCTACCCACCCACCCTGCCAGGTCCCTGCTCACACCCTTTTGTGTTTGGCTTTCATGCAAAGGATCAAGCTGTGTGTGGGACTCAGGGCTGAGTGAGAACTTTTGGCAGGTCATTTGGGCCACGATTTAGGATTCTTCCATCTTTTCTTACAGCACAGGGCATGAGCCACTTGTTGAAACCTTCTTTCCTATCTCTCCAACTTCTTGATATTTTACAGACGTCAGGCTATGGTGGCCCTTTGACTTCTTGTGTCCCCTGCCTTTGATTTTGGTCTTTTGAGGACTTGAAAGTCATGACCTATTTTGAATTTTTGTTAACAGCTGTATAAGTGAGCACTTGGATGAACTTGCATTGCCTTTAACAACCAGGAAGTCAGATAATATCTAATCTCATCCTTGTTAGGGTAAAAGAGTGTCCCTAGCACACTATTGACCAGTTCTCTCTAGAGCAGACATCAGTGCATCATTTAACCTATCCTACTGTTCCCTGTACTAAAAACGATTATCTGACTGGCTCATGCGTGAAAGCATCACAGCTTGACATCATCTAGAGCACACTAACCTCAGTGGAAGCAATACCAATTCAGCTGAGTCTGGAGCTCTCCTTCAATGCCTCAAGTAACTCACTTCACACATCACAATCTGAGATTTTGTTCATCAGACATTACTTCTTCTTCCAGTCTTGAATCAGACTAGGAAGCTGGATGATTTTTCTAATCATAACTGGCACTTCTGGCAGCATCAAACTCTTCAATAAGATCTTGTTGGCCTTCAGAAGCCTAATGCTTCTCTTCTGCTCCATGCACACCGTTTCAGTCCTCCCTGAGGCTGTGTCTCTGAGACCTTCATGTAATGTAAATACATTTAAAACAAAATAAAATAACATCACAATGGCTCTAAAGTAGCGCTTCCATGGCACTCTACCATATCTTGATGGAATAAACAAAATGCCAACTGAAAAGGCAACCTTGAAAATCATCTAGCATGTTCAAATCATACAAAAGTATGGTTTTGTGATGGAATGGGGCAGCCCAAGCTTGGCTGGACCATGTTGGGCCACAAGGATCTCCAATCCTTCAAAAGCTTGGTAGAACTTTAGTCCTTAATTGTCTGCAGAATTAGCCTTGGAAAAATTTTCTTTAAAGTCTCTCACTGGTTTCAATAACTCTACCTTCACTAGAGTATTTTTCTGTTTGTCTGTGACCTCAGTCATGACTCTTCTGTCCTCACTTTGAAGAGGTGAAGAGTAAAACAACCTGTACAGAGTATATAGAATCCACAGACTCGCTGTGGAGAGCACAATACGTGGTATGTAAAAGGTTTAAAAATATCATACTTTCCTAGCAGTCTCTACATATCCATCTGGGTGGAAGTTATTTCAGAGAATATTCATGCTATTCATAAAAAGCCATTATCAAAGTCAGCCAAAATTCCAAGAAAAAAAAAGAAAATTGAAGGGCAGGCCAGTAACTAACCCATTTTGAAGCTGTCAGGTTGTGACCTGAGGTATGTTTTCACAGGAAAGGAAAAAATGAGGTTCTTTCCCTAATGAGGAACAACACAATTATTTAAAAAAGGAAGGATAAATGACCAACATTTAGTTGCTGCCTGCACAGAAAACATTCCCAAGAAGAGGACTGATTAGATGTAGTCACAGTGGATGGCTACAAACCGCCAGACAGGCAGTGTCGACTCAGAGCTCCCACTGCTGAGCTCCCTTTCTCAGCTGCAGCTTATGCAAAAGATGATAAAGGAGGAAAACCCATGAAATAATGAAGATGAATGCAATAAATAGATCTAAGCCTGTCTAGTTGTTTTAGTGGTTAATGCCACTAGAGAAATCCTGCAGGGCTTTAAGCAATTCTTAGTGATGAAGATTTATGAAGCCCTTTTAAAAACTTCATTAAGGGGTCAGAGAGATTTAAGTGGCCTCACAAGCTCTGCACTAAGCCAAGAGATTCACTTTGCAGAAACTCAGCCAAAGGCAGTGAGGACAGAGCTGGCTTGCAAGGGCTCTTCACACACCCTGGGAACAATGCTGAGTACCCTGTGCAGGACAGCTCAATGCTGAAGTCCCTAGCAGGGTTGTGGCAGCTAAGATGGTTAAAGGAAGCTGCTTAGCAAAAGTATTTCCTCTGAATAATGCTAAGGCCAGCACAGTCTGGTAAGCAAGCCAAGTCTGTATACGCTACTCACACAACTTTCTTATTCCAGTTTCCCTCAGATTGTCTGAAATATTGTAAAGCTTTTCTTTTTTTCTTTTTTTTTTTTTTTTGTTTTTTTGGTTTTTTTTTTGTTTTGTTGGGATGTATTTTCCTCCTTCAGATGACAAGTGCTGCCTGGAACCAGAATCTTACCTTTCATACTGATGCCTCCAAGCAGTTGTTTAGGACTGCTTATTATTTAGATATAAATAGCAGTGCTCATTAATTTAGCAATCACTCCCAGCTATGAAAATGCAAATAGAGTTGGCTTATTTGTGTTTTTGAGAAAGAGAGAAGGTGGTGGTGGTAGGTGGGAAGGGGAATATTCCCCAGGTGCTGCTGTTTATCACCTTTGTGTCTCACCCTGAGCCAGGGAATGTTTCATCTGCACCCTGCAGAGCTTTGCTGGGCTCTGTTCCACCACCACTGAGGTGGGTGTGCATCACACACCTCTTGTAAAGTTGGTTCTTGGACTGACAGCTTGGGTCAACTCCATTAAAAAAATTAATCCTGGACTCCTTTTTAATAGGTATGCAGCAGAATCAGCTCTGGTAGCTGGCAAAGGCAGCAAGCCTTGACAGAGCAAGAGATGAAGGCTGCTTTTGTGGCTTCACAAATAAAACTACCACTCCCTTTGGCTTGCTGGAGCTGCCTGGCCATGGGGAAGCAGCCATGATGGAGCAGGCCTCATGATCTGTCATAAAATTCAGTACAAACCAAAGCAGCACATCTCCTCCAAAAGCTGCATTTCAGCTTGACTGCCCACCTAAACCCCCTTTGCTAGATACGTATAACCTGATTTTCTGTGCTTCTTATGGATTGTGGGAGGTGCTACACAGCCTCAGTGCCTGGTGAGGAGGAGAGGATTGAGAAGGAAAGAAGGTAAAAAAAGAAAGAGAGTAGAGCATGGAGAAAGGGAGACCTGAAACACCTGCAGTAGGAAGAGAAATGGTGTACTGCACCCTCAAAGACCTCCTTCACCTCACATCCCATCCCTGAGAGCTGCCAGCAGCAGACACTTACAGAAACCTCCTCCAAAAAGGCTGGTTACTGTCCCCAGCATGTTAAAAACCTTGGAATCTAAATGCCTCCAGCTTTAATTGAAGCAAACTCCTGAATTTTTGCAGTGCTTTGTTGGACAGAGAATCTAAATAATGGTATCAGCTTAACAACTAAATTTTTAGGATTTTAAGGGAGCTTGTTCATGCCAGCCCTCATTCAGGAGCACACTTTTTACATTCATAGAGCTTAAAGCAGCTGCTTTACGGTAATGAGGGGGTTGGGTGGAACCCCACCCTTGTGAACAGGGCTCCTCAGTCAGATTTTGTGGCAGAATAGCTCAGGACTGGGGTATCCTCTGGGAAGGCTTGAATTTATGAAGGATTCCACAGGCAACTCTCTGCTTGAAATCAATAATTCCTAAATAGTTATCCAATAAATGATTCAATATTAATGAACTGCTTAAGAAATTTTTTCTACCACCTCCTCCATCCTGCAGCTTCTCTTAGGGGCCTTACCTCCCTACCCTCATTTGAATCCAGTAGTTTCTGATGTGCTCCTGAAGGTACCAACAAAGCCAGGAGGTGCCCTCCTGTCTGCAGGAGCAAGCACAGACCCAGGAGTGAGTGGATTACGATTGTGGCTGGCTTGAAAGAGAAGCCTCCCTCGTGACAGTGAGTCACAAGATTATCGCCTTGACAAGGAAAACTGCAACAGAAAAGCCAACTAAATAATATCCCAAAAAAAGCAATTAACTGATTTCATGGTGATAGAGGCTTTGCCTGAGCTACACACTATAAATAACAGCTTCATTCAGGCCCTTTCAATGACAGATGCTAGAGATAGGAAGAGCCATGACAATTATATTTTGCCAATGCATTTTGGGAAACTGGGGCTCAGGAATTCTTCCAGAGTGGGAAGCTTGTTTTGCTCCCTGAAGACCTTGTTATGATTTCAAGCACTGCTGGCGCATTTATGCACTGTTGCCACATTTTTTAGATATCTTTTTTATTGCTCCCTTGATTGTGGGGTGCAGGGAGATTTCTGCAGTAGGCAAAGGCTCTTCTGAGCCACATGCTGTAACAGTGGAAGGAATCTGCTCCAGACCTTCCATAAATACAGAGTTAGCTCATGGTATGTCAGTGCCTCAACGTGAGGAATATTGTTCTTGCCCTATTGAGACTGGAGATGAAGAGAGGCAAAGAGAAGCAGGGGGCTTCAGGCACACAATGTCTGAGTTCCTGGGTGCCAGTGTCAGCCCTGGATGCTGACATTTCCTTACCCAGCCCTGAGATGCAGAATTTTTCCTCTCTGAAGCTCCTGTGTAGCTGTTACCACTTACGAGATGCCACTTGCAATGGTTCAACTAAGAGAGTAAAGCTGGATCTGCTCTGCATTAGCCAAAGTAGGCAAAACTCTGACCTGCCTGTTTTCGGGTAATAGCAACTGCGGAGAGTAAAAGCACTTGGACAGCTTAACAACAGTGACAGAAAAGAAACTCACAGTGAAGTGTACCCTGATGCTTCCTCTGGAGCTATATTCCTCATCTGTCAGAGTAGGAAATATCTGAAGTGACAGGAATCCATAAATCAAGAGGCCGTTTTCCATGGTTACCGTGGTGTGGCATTTTGGTGGTTTTGTTTTGTTTTTTAAATTTTCCCCATACAAAGCAATACAGGTTATCATTAAATTATTTAGGGACTCCAAATGATCTCAAATTAGCACTCCTAAACCTTCTGCTTGCTTCACGTTTGTGAGTGAAACAAAAGATAAACCAAAGAAGAATGCAGTTCTGAGTTTCCTTGAGTCAACAGGAACTTTGCCAGCACTTCATTTTTTAAAATCTGGTTTCCTCAGCTGAAGTAGTCATGCAAAATTAGCAACCTCAAGAAGGAAAGTGCAAGTGTGTGTTACTCCTGTTATACCCAAAAGTGGGTTACATTTCCCATCAGTTCCCTCAAGCAAAACCTGCACAGCTGGGAAGCACTGTAATTTTTCTTCTTGTCTCCCTTTGATGAGACTTCAGAAACAAGTGAGCAGCCGTGTTTGCTGCAAATTTTCCTTTGAATGTTGTCATGGCTCTTACCTGGGGGCTGTCAGCCCAGCCACCTCATCTTCCTGCAGAGAAAGGAAGGGGAACATTACTCCTCCCTTTCCCCTCCATGTGGCAAGAAGCAACAGGGAACCTCCGAGCTGTGTCATCCTGGATTGCTATGACCAGATTTATCAGGGAGCTTCTCTTACTGGAAAGCAAAAGTGCTGTGACTGCTCATCTGCCTGTGGATGTACTCCAGGCTCTGTGTGGGAAATAGGATGGGCAGAACAGCTCCTGCCCAACACAGCACAGTGCCTGGTTCCCTCTGCAGAAGAGAATTACTTTTTTTGTGTATATTCTACATATTAAACATGCAGAATGAAGAAAATTGAGAGTCATCAAAGCAGCAATTCCAAACAGACTTGGCTCTGGGGGAGCACGGAGCACAAGCAGGACTGAGAGCATCTGCCAGTGGCAATCACCTCAAAGTGCTGCATGGCCTCAGGTCCCATCTGCTGCATTGGCTGGAATGAAATGGAGTATTTCATGAAATGAAGGGAAAAGTCAGTGAGTCTTCAGGTAATGGACTTAAATATACAAACTAGGGTGCTGCAAAGAGAAATGGAATATTTTGTCTTCACTGACAGATGGAAGGTACGAGATCCACCAGAGAAAACTGGAGAATTGCTGTCACCTGTGCTCTTAAAAGTAGGTTAAACACTTTAAGTGAAGTCAAGACAGTGAAAAAAGGATTTGGTGTCCCTCTAAGATCCTTCCCAAGAGAGCCCCTCTGTGGCTTTTCAAATGTGCGATTATCTGCATCTGCCAGTGGACAGGGCAGTCACAGGGGAGAGGAGTTGCATTCCTCAAACAAATGATTCATTAAAAATCAGCAACCTACTCCAGGAACATCCCACTATCAATGTTTTGCCTCAAACTTAGTCATGAAGCCAAGAGGAGTTAAAAAAGGAACAATTGTGGCACAACAATGAAACTCTTTCAATCATTAAACCCTACCAATAAATACTGGCAAGTGCTGGAACAAATCTTTGTATTTCTAGAAATCATTCTAGCTGTGGAAAACATAAACTGTGTCTTCCCTGCAGGCACAGCCAAAACTAATCAAAATACTCCTCGCAGCACAAAGGAAATACCTCTGGGCTGCGATAAGCACTGTGAATGTGGCTCTTTTACGTCTCCACCAGCTAATAACAATAAGATGGACCGGTGGCAGTGTTTTCAGCACGGAGATTAATAGTCAGGGAGAAAACGAGAAGGAGAAAGTACACTTTCAGTTTTCTTTCCGATGGCTAATTAAAAAGCCCATATCTGAAGGGAAATGCTGTGGAAATGAGAGCTATTTGGATGTGCCTTCCCCCATCCACTATCACTCTGCTTTGTGAGGAATGCTTTATTAGTGCTAATCTCATCTCTGTGCTTTGACAGAAGTTACAGTTTCCTTCCTTTGCAGCCGCTAAGGCTCAGTTCTATTACAGGGTTTGTTTAATGGGAGCTTTATTATTTTACTAAATTACCTCATCTTCTGGGAACAAACTTAACCTTGAACTACGAAGCCAAATGTCTTTTTAATGATGCAAGTCTGTTTGGAAATTGTGCTTTGATGACTCTCAATTTTCTTCATTCTGAATGTTTAATATGTGGAATATAGACAAAAAAGTAATTCTTTTCTGCAGGCCTTCCTGGTCCACTATTTAAAATCAATTTGCTGCAATTATTAGGGTTAAAACTAGTGGGAACAAACATTCTTTTTGGTCAGGCACCAGAGAGGAGCCCCTCGCATCACTAGGGAACCCATCTTCGGTAAATTGGAAAATTATACAGGACTGATGCTAAAATACTCCATATTGAAATGTTTAAATTCTAAGATAACATAAATATCACTCCTATGTGCATTTTGGGATGCAGCCTTCTTGTGCTGCTTTGAGACTCAAAGAGAAACTCAGTAACAATGAGAAGCTACCATTAACCCACATGAGACTGTGATTTGATCCAGAGTTTGTAGTCAGGCCAAATTAATGTTATTTTCTAGAACAAGCTGTAGGATGGTGGATGTCTTGGATCCCAGTGAAGCAAGGCTTCTGCTTACAGGGCAATTGTCTGAGTGCAGAGGGTAAACAAGGGTACTGGCCTATTTTGTTAACATCTGATGTACAGGAGAAGAATTACTATGTTGGTTCCTGGTTGATTCCCTCCCAAATGCCTGTAAGTTTCTGCAAACCCACACAAAAGACTTCTTGACTCTAGAAAAATGTGTGTCTGTGTTTAGGGTGTGTGCAGTTTGGGTACTTCTGAGGCTGTATTGCCCAGAGGTCACCTCTGGGCAAAGCTGGAGGCAGTGTTTTCTGTTTGTGTCAGACTTGAGTGGGAAGAAATACATGAAAACCAAACTGAAATATGCTGTTTGCTCGTGGGGTCGATACACTGTGATGACCTATATATTTAGGAATATTGTTAAAACTTGTGAACTTCTTTCCACGTCTCCATTCAGAAAAGTGCTGAATTGTCCTGCAGTAGGAGCAGAGGTCTGGGCACTGCCTCCCCTCAGCGAGCTGTAGGACCACACAGCCAGGCACGGTCCCTCCTGTGCCTCCTGGAGACACCGAGCTGCTGCAGACCTGCTGCATGTGTGCACACACATGTCCCTTGCCTGTCACCTGTGAGAAAAGGTGAAACGGATGGGGAATCAGCACTGGAAATGTTGATCCTTTGGGAAAGTGGCAACTTCTTCCTAGCAACTCTGTGTCCAAGAAAAAGGAGTCCTGAAAAAAAAATTGGCAAATGTGGGCAGGTTGCAACGCCAGAATAGCTCATCTATGGGGTGTCAATAGGCTCCCATGGGGAGAAAAAAAGCTACCAAGACCAGTCAACAGGCTGGATAAATTGTTCTGAGGGCTCCAGACAGCCCTTACCTGCATCTGGTGTCCAATTTTTTTCCCACATTGCTGAGGATGTAAAAGAAGGGTTGTTGTGAGCAGGTCGCTTCAAGCACAATTTTCATTCTGCCTTTCTCACCCTATGAAATAGTCCTGGCACATCATGTGGAAATAAATTCTCTAATGACAGACACAGATTCGGCACTAAATATTTCATTTGCTGTTGGACATCCAAAATCAGCTAAGAGTCACCCAGAAGACAAACCAAGAGTTTTGATACCTGTTTTCCCAGTCCTCAGGAGCTGCAAAACTTTTGTCTGAGCTCAAATGAAGGGAACTGAGGCTTTCCCTGGATGCTCTCATCAGACTCTTCTACCATAATGCATCCCAATCATTCCAGATCAAATTCTTTATCCTTTTTCTTGGTGCCATGCCAATAAAATCACCTCTCTTTCTCTTACTGTAGTTTTTTTATATAGAGACTTCTGCACTTGCCCTAAGGAATGGTAGCTAGCTGACCTGAAAAGACCGCGTTCAACCAAGTGCTTTCCCACCCAGAATCTTTTAATTCCCTTCAGCTCCCCCATTCCTGTAATAATCCTGGGTTCCCACATTGTTATGAGTCTGTGAAAACTCCTGCCCTACAAAGCAGGATGGCCAACTTTCCCCCAGGCAAGCTTTCATATGTGTCAAAATCTTTCCCAGATGAGAGCCATGGGACAACACAATGCCGTGGGCATCAGAACGCTGAGGGAGGAGCTCTGCAAAAGTTCATTGTTTGGGGATAACAGGCATTCCCCACTGCTTTCCTTTGAGATGGGGGTGATTTGGATGTGGACTGGTTAAAATGTCATTTAGCCATGTTAGACCAAATCCACTCTGCCAGTTCCTTGCCCCAACGCCTGGGATTGCCCAGGAGCTCGTGCCAATGGAACCCTGGTGTATCCCTGAGCTGGGCATGGCCAGAGCCTTTGCCTTGCACAAGGGCTCCCCTTGAAAACTGCAGCTTGACCACCTCGGCTTTATTCCATCTCTCACTGGAGTGTGATGACAAAATGCCCACAAGAAGCCATGGAAAGTGCAAAAGTATGTACTTCCTGCATATATTTTACATGCTAAAAAAAATATATTTTTTCATATTTTCTTCCCCCTCTCCCTCTGGTTAGGTTTGGGTTCTGCCACTATAATTTTATGTCACTGCTTGGAAATTCAGTTGACAGACAAGGTCCTGCTGTGCTACTAAACATAAACACTTCACCTTCTCATTGTGTTAAGCCTTGGCTCCCCATTTTTTTCCACCAATGGGTTTTTTTTCTGCATGGGAATGCAAGCAGCTGAAGCCCAGTGAGAAAACATGAAAATATATTTCTAGAAAAGTAACCAAAAGGGCTTTACCAGCATGACAAGTTGCTTATCAAGAACTATTTTAGGAACGTAAGGAAATGAAACTTTGATGAGAGAGTTCCAAGAGGGAAGATTTACTGAGGAGCTGAGGGTTCAAAGCAGGATGACAGCATAGCTATCAGGAAACCTTCTCTGCACCTGTTTCTCCACCAGCTGCCTAGCAATGCTTCCCCCTCCTTTCTGCTGGCAGCTGAACAGCCAAAATCTGCATCCTCTTTTGTACTAATCCTCTCTGTCTGTCTGGAAATGTTTGCCAGTCAGCTCATCCCCTCCTCCTCCTCCTGAGCACAGACATAAGATGTAATATCTGATTTTAATGCCCAGCTGTGCTCCAGAGACCTCCTATAAATCCAAGTCACACTCTTGGAGAACAGGAGTATAGCCTGCCTCAGTTTCCCACATGTAAGAGGGAAATACATTACAGCTTTCTTTCCTCTGCATTGTCAGTACATTACCTAGTGAGGCTCCTCAGGCTGGGGGCTCCTTCCCTCATCTAACACAAAGAGAGCCCCCTCAGCCTCAGCTTACAGGAGCTGTCCTGATCTAGTGGTGCCCTAAGCATGTCTATCATACTGTGAATCAGAGCCCCTAAAGGACAAATTGCAGCCTTGCCCTATGCCTCGGCTTTGCCCATGAGCACTTTGCAAGGTCTCCTCTAAGCTTCATGGCTAAACTGTAGATTTCAAAAGCAGGAGTCTTGCCTTCCCCCTGCACACTCCTCTGCTGGGGAAGTGCCCCAAACTCTCGCTTGCTGTGCCAGATCTCAAGATCCCAGAATATTGCGCTTCTGACCCTATGCTGTGATAAGATAGCAGGAATGGATAGCCTTGTTGAAGTCCACAGAGCATCATACAATGTCTTGCTTTCACACCAAGAATTATTTTGGGAGCAGTTTAGGATGCTGAAGAAAGATGCCTCATGACACAGGCACAAGAGAGGCTGATTTCAGGATGTGGTGCATGGGAACTGCCTCAAGCAGGGTGCTGAAGAGACATGGGCAGTTTGCAGAGGAAAGAAGACCAACCCAGAGGATGTGGTGGGGTGCCCACTCTTCAGTCACAAGGCAGGGCACCAGCACATCTTTGCTTTGGGTGGTGAGGACCTTCTTTTGAAGAATGGGCTCACTATTTGGATGCTATGTGCTGCAGGCAGAGAGGGCAGATTTGGCTCCTGAGCATGGCCTAGGGAGTCTAGGAAAAGACCTGGAAACTTCTCTCAGCAAAGTGCTGTCCTTCCTGAACTTGAATTATATCCCATAGGGACAGATTTCAAATAAAGGATGACCCACTTAGCACTTAGCCAAGGAGCCCATATCAAATTCCCAGGCTTTTCCTCCTCTCTAACAATGAGAAAATTGTTTTAAATTAATCTTATATATCAAGCTCATGATCTCTCTAAAGATTTAATTTTAACATCCATGGCTGAAATGCCATTTTCAGTGTGTGAGCAACATTGAGGACAGAGCTCTCTGCATCACATTAGGCTCCACTTTACTTCATTTCTTTGGATCTTTTCCACCCATGTCCTCCCTTTGCTTACAGACCTTGCCCTGGTTGTTGGCTACTGTAGGGATGGCAGAGGTGGAGTAAAGGATTGCAGATGAGAGGCAAGACATAGGCTATGCACCTGGAAACTTTAGTCAGACGTGTATTTTCTGGTGTGGGATGACACCATGGTTTTCAGTAAACTGATGGGATTCTTGCTCCTGTTACTGTTATTGTTGTTACCTCAGGAACACCAGAGGATTCATCCCAAGTCCCAGGCTCTCTGAACTGGGGGGATACAGGGAGATGCAGAGAGTGTGCTACAACACTTTCTAGTATGAGTTATGTGCATAGTGCACAGAAATGTAGAACACTTGGATGTGTGTAGACAAATAACATGTGTTTTGCACTCATTTGTACCTTATGTATAAGAATGGTGTATATATGTAGTTATATATAAATACATATGTACACACACATCTGTAGATGCCTCTTATCACTGCACAGCCCTCTGGGAAGCAGTACTGCGCTCTCATGCCTGGCCACACTGAACAGGTTTTCAGTGTTTCCCTTGGATTTTCAACCAGAAGGACTCTCTAAATTTTGGGGCTCTCATGCCCACTCTCCCCATATTTAATTGCACAATCAAAAGCTGCTTTGGCTGATCTCTGCTTTTGGCATCTCTTTTGCCTGGACAAGTAGCTTGGCCTAGGCTACAGCCCAGGCTACATCCACGGTGATGTCTTTGACTGCATTGATATCTTCAAGGCATCATGCAGCATCAGTGATGCCTTTGACGGCAGTGATATCTTCAAGGCATCAGGCTTGCATCACAGCACGGCCGTGGTTTACGCTGAAGAGGCAGACAGCACAGAGTAGATGTTATTCCATCCTCTGTAGAAAGCTCCTGGCACAGCAAGACCAACTCTTGAAGCTTTCACCCAACAAGCTTTGACCCCTTTTGAGAGGGCTGCCTTTTTCCTCTTTCCTTGCAACCTTCTCAGCAAAAGGGCTGAGCCCACACCGGTGCTGTGGCACCAGGGCACTGCAGCCATGCTGTGAGTGCCTGACGGGGTCGGTCGGCGCTTGGGGCTGAGAGGAAGCCCAGCACCTTTGCACACTGGGGCCCTTCACAATGACTTTTGTTGCTGATGGCTCATGTTTGGTTGTACTCGTTAAATCTTGTTAAACAGGAAACAGGTTTCGAGGCGAGAGGGTCCCTGAGAGTTCAAGCTCCTGCCTTCAAATGTTCTTACAAGATGCACAATTGGCACCGTCTTACAGGAAATGTTTAATTGGAGTCGGAAGGCGCTGGCTCCGCTGACCTTGTAGTGCATTCCTCTGGGTGCTCCTCTCACAATGATTTTCACCTATAGCTTGAATCAGTGATTTATTTATACCAGCCAATGGAGAGTCCAACAGCACCGAGGGGCTGAGCGGACCAGGGATATGCAGCGAGCTGGAGGGAGGAGCAAGCAGCAGGGAACAGTCCTGTGGCAAAGAAGAGGCTGCCACAAACACAAGAGTGACATATTTATGAGTCCAGTATCGGTTGCCTGCACTGATAAGCCACGGTCATTAAAGGAAGGAAAAGTCACCTTTGTGTATATAAAATATACAAGATTCATAGTCTGAAAAGACTTGACAGGAAAACATTAGGTAAATAAAGGATATCCCATAAAGCATAATGTGAAAATTAAATTACCTCATAAGGGAGGAAGGCTGTCTGTCCCAGCAGCGAGAGTGAGGAAAAAAGAAATTCCTCTTTTCCATCTCGAAGCTGATTTGGCTTTAGGGTTTTGGGTGGATCTAGAGACATTGTTACTGATGTCTATAAAAAAAGCATTAATGTCCATTATGTCAGACTGGAAATGCTGCAGCTTCCCATAAATTTTCACTACATGCTTGCAAGGTGGTGAAAAGCATCTTAAGCATTGCTGCTCTAGGTGGCCAAATAACAGAAGTATTATCTGGACTTTCAGTGTTGTTTTTAGTTTTCAGATCTCACTAGATTTTATTTTCATCTGCTTTTGAAAGCTGTCCTAAATCACTTGGAAAAGCTTTCTGCCCTCCTCCCCAGACATTTCTTTTCTGGTGAGTGAAACATATCCAGGATCCACCTAATTTTGCTTTAAATGGTCAGTAAGCCTCCAAAGCTGAAGAAATGTTGAAATATCAGGAAGAGGCAAAAGGAGGAAAATCAAGAGGGTCCACTTATTACACTACTCAACAAAAAAGATAACGGGGAAAAAAAGGAGAGAAAGAGGAAATAAAAGTTAATCCAGTATTTAAGAAGTCCATAACTTTACAATAACAAATTTTTAAAAATGTATTTCTATTTTTACAGAATGAACAATTTCACAAATAAGAGGTCTGCTAGTGGCCGTCCCCATGGAAGGCATGCACAGCCCCTGCCTTGCATACAGGTGGCCAACAGGTGACATTGCTCATGCATGGCTTTGCAGTCTCAGCAGCAAATCCCTGCAGGTACAGCCCTCAGCCCCTCTGAAGCTCAAAACTGAGAGCTTCACTAATTCACAGGGTGTTGTCACAATGCTTTTGTTGGGAAGGAGCTGATCCAACCTGAACCAAGCCAATCTTCTTTTTTATTTTAAACCATTATCCTGAAGATAAAATTCAGTGATTAGGTAGACCCAAATCTGGATCGTAGCCATCATTAAAGTCAGATTTATTTTTTCCCCAGTAGAATTCACAGACCACCATCTATTTATAAATGTAACAGTCTGCTTTAGTTCTCTCTCTTCATGGAAAAAGCCTGGGGAAAGTCACTTCCCCAGTGTGCTGTGGGATTTTGGAGGGATAACTTTAGCAAAGAGCACCAGTTTCTTGGACCTCTGCTCCCAGGGACCTGTGCCACACTTGCTGAAAACTACATTTAACTTCTCTAGTGCCTCAGACAAGCACAAACCTCTCTGGTGAGGAGTCAGAAGCCCAGGAAGTGAGAGCCCTTATTCAGCCTAGCCTGCCTTTTGCACTGGAGGTTGCACCATCATCTCTTCCCACCAATTCTTCTGCTCCAGATCTTTCCAGGTCTGGGTCAGGTTGCTGCCACATCCCATTCTGACCCTGAAGTCCTTTGCTTCCCAGAAGCTGACAGTGTCCTCTCCAGAGCACCTCCAGCCCTTCAGGACTCTGCACCAGGAATGTGTACTGAGTATTTGTATGGCTGACCATGAAGTAACTGAAGGGAAGAAAAAGAGCAAGAAACCTATGCTGGGCAAACTGAATTCAGTCAATGAGGGTGAAACTTTATTATGTTTGCAGACTAGTAGTCTGATGGCATCACTTTTGCACATCAACATTAAAGAATTGTTGGAATACCAAGCCATAAAGAATCACCATAAAGACCTCTCCTCCCATTTTTGGAATGCCCACATTATAGACCCATGGTGTTAAACTTGGAAGTTTCTTTTCCCAGTCAAAACAAACACAGGACTTTCTTGGCAATGAATGCTGCTTCAGTGATCTCCATTGGTCTGGCTTTTACCAGACAGGGCCCTCACTCTTTTGGAGCTGCCTTTTCTTTCCAAGTGCATGGGAGGAGGTCCCTTATCTTTACCATATATCTTCAAAAGGTGCCTCTGAGCAAGGCAATCAGTATCACAGACAGGTTTGTGCTTAGGAAACTGTGACTAATGAAGCAATAAATCACTGATTTGCCACCTCTGGAAATGCAGTTTGGTCCAATTCTGTCACCTTTATCCGTAGCCTTTGGGGATATTCCTTTATTTTAAGGGATTTACTTTCAAAACTCAGCATGTGATCCCCCCATTAGATAAAGAAGGTGTGATCCAGAAGAGAGAGCAGTTTTGCAAGAAGCCTGCCTGACGAGGCAGCTTCATTTCATTTGATTGGGGATTTTTCTTTAATTCACTCTTTTGCCCTTTGCTGATGTCTCAGCTCCCTCTCTAATAAATAACTGGTCCACATCACTAAAGCTCTGCACATAACTCAGAGCAATTTGTTACTGTTGGCAATGTCTGTGCAGAGGGGGCCCAGGAACAGACCAGCATGGAAGCAGTCATACCTCCCACTCTTCAGGAGCAAGATTTCTGCCTGATTACAGAAGGGGTCATTAGTAGGACAATGCAAAGCAGGTCACATACAACTCCCTCCACACGAATTGCATGTGCTGCAAGATACTCACACAAGCTGCTCTACCCAGGAGTATCTGGCAGGAGAAATCAGTCCTGTGATATCAACACCACAGATGTGACAGGAGGCAAAAAAACTCCAAAACATATTTGTACTAACTGAACACATTGAAAGTGTGTGAACATTTTATACAGCCCTGGGCCCAGAGGATAGCTTAAAATACAGAAATTTCTCTAGAAGCAGTGATGTAATTAATCCAGTAGTCCTAAGGTCCTTCCAAAAGTTAGATTACAAGCACAGTCTCCAAACAATTGGTGAGGTTGTAACATTAAGGGTCATGAACAGTTTTAAAAGAAAATTAGGAACGACTACATGGGGGTTGTTTTTCCCCTGCCCCTCATCTCTCTGCTCTTCATGAACACTGAGCAGTGCAAAGAGGACACTTTTTCCTGGTGTGGATATTTTGATGCATCCACTACCAAATCCTTGTCTGGTAGTCAAGACACAGGGAGAGAGGGAGTTCCAGGTTCCTGCCTGGAATGGAAGAGTTCAGCTTTTCTCTACCTGCAAAAAGGTTTCAGGGTTAGCTAAGGGCATGTGGCACTATGCAAGTGGGGCACCTACTCTGTTTCTTCCCAGGAAGGTCGTGAGGGTTGAGGGAGGAAGAACAGCAGCTCTTGGTTCACAGAAAAAAATCCTTCAGTCCCCATATGTACCAGCTGCTCCAACTCAGCAGGGCCTTTCTGAGCTTTCCTGCGTCCACACACTTAGGAGCACATAGTGCCTAATGCACCTTTTCCTTTGTAGCCACATCCCTCAGGAACCCTTTTGGACGCTGTCCTGGGTTGACTATATGATGCTTTTATCCCCAATCATCTCATTCTGTTTATGCTGAATAATAAGTTTTGCACCTTCAAGAGTGTTCCAGAGAGTGAAGGGGGGAGAGAAGAAGCGCGCAGTTTGTTTTCAGACACTGTACTCCACTCCTCCACATTCGTCCTCCTGGACTGTTGTTGTCTGCGGACAGACAGCAGGACAGAGCTCTTCTTTTGCTTTTTAGTTAGTGTTAGCTAGCTGAGGCAAAGAAGTTCCCTGGACTTTGTTTTTTCCCTTTTCCTTGGACCCCTTGAAACCTGCTCTAGACTGAACACCCAGGAGAGCACCGGCAGCTGCAGCTGTGGCCCACCAGGCCGGGCCTGGCCTGCGACAATTCCAGCACTGAGAGACTGATGAGAGACTGAGTGAGCTGAGCTGCAACCTGGGGTTTTCTCAGTTTGTCATCTCTTTTAGAGTGGCAAGGGGTCTCATTGTTTGATATTGTTTTGGTTTTGTTGTTTAATAAACAGGTTTTTTCCACCTTTCTCCAAGGAGGTATTTTTTTTTCTCCCAGACCAGTTGGGGGGAGGGGCCAATTGGATCTGCTTTTCCCACCGGAGCTCCTTTGGGGGATTCTTCCCCAAATTTGCTCTAAACCTGGACAGATGCCAACACATGGAAGGAGGGAGCAGAGGGAACATTATTTCTGTACACGCTCGGGTCTCTGTGGATGTTGGTACTTGAGCCTGGAAACCTTGGGGCTCAATGGAAGAGCATCAAATGGAAGTTGAAAAATAAATCAGGAGGGCAACTGGAGGGCAACTGTGGTTTGCCAGGGCTGTAACATCTGGGCTCAGTGGCACCCACCATGTGCCAGTGCTTTACAATTTCAAAGCTGTCTTATTTGTTTCTGTGGGAATTTCGGGGAAGTTTGTTATTTGCTGTTGGGTTTGTGTTTTTGTTTTGCTTTTTAACAAAGCACCTCTCAAAAGGTTATGCTTTCCAAAAAGGCATTGTTTAAAGTAATAATACAAGAGGGAAAATGGAGGATGTGGGGGAAGGCAGGAGAGAAGCAAAGCAGACAGAAAACCTCTGCAGCTACTCTCAGTAGAAAAACTCTGGGTCTATAGGGTGTGATGCATTAAAAGCAACAGGGCCTCCTGGAAATTTTCAGATGCGTTCCATGGAAGGCCATTTATTCTGGGGGAAAAAAAAGAAAAAACTCTCAGTTTTTTTCTTGAAATGTGATGTTGTTGTTTAAGAGGACAGGAGAGCCAAGCAAGGCAGAATACCAGGCTCCCAGAGCTCATGCCCAAAGCACAAACATCTGAGGCAAACTGGATTTTGGCTCTGGCCACACTAATGACCAAAAGAAAAGCCATGATGACCATTTTCCTGATGAGGTTATAGGAGACTTGAATAAAAGCCACAGATTACCTAGGATCTCCACTTAGGGCCTCCACCACTGGCGCTTTGGCAGAACTGGTTTCCTTATTTCTGAGGAGGCAGTCAACTGGAAGAGGTAAGTTTTAAAACTCAGATTGGGCAAATGAAGGTGATTTGAGTTGCTTGGCTCCAAATGCAACAGAAAGCAGCAAATGGAAGATGAAGGAGCAAAGAGAAATGGCAGGGCACAGCATGACTCCCTTCTGTGAGCACAGCACCATGACTCCACTTTGTGAGCGCAACAGCTGACTTCTCCCCTGCATGCCACCACTTTGGCAAATTTCAGGAAGGGCAGGAGCATAATAGATGGATGTGCTGATGATGGACACTGCCTACGTCAGTCATCTGCAGGAGAAATCAATGCACAACAAGCCTCCTGTCTTTTGACATCAAGCAGAAAGATAAACTCTTAATATCAGAAGGGACAGGCAGATTACATCTTTCCCCATCCCTTTAAAGATTTGTCTTGAGCACTGTATGATTAATGCTAATATGCAGGTACCTCAAATAATGCATGAGGTTCAGAAAGCCCTTCTAGTTACCAGTTAATTGCAATAACGGGCTTTACATGAGAGGCTGGTATTAAATTAAAACTATTTGTTTTACCTGCATAACTTATATTAGTGACACCTTATTGGGCAAAAGGTTGAACCCAGGCAGTGTGAGGTGAGAACAGACTTCACAAGATAGTGGCATTCACCTCACTCTGGATGTTTCACAAACACCTGGGTACCTAATAGGGTCTCACAAAGGAAGGATTTTGTGGGGTATCTCTCCACCTGTGTAACACTTATTGTAACTCTGCATTAGTTGCACAAAAAATAAAACAGCTACTCACACATGTAAAAGTCAGACACAGCTACTTGTCTTGCTGGATCAAGATAAAATTTCCTGCATCTCCAAAATGGAACCAAATGGAACTAAAAATCACAAATTCTCATGGGATTTCCAACACTTCCCATCTCAAGGCAGGCTACCAATCCTTCCTGAACATTTCACAGTGCTACACCTTGCAAGCCAATTCTGGTCAGATCCAGCAATGGCCTCCTTCCTTAAAATGGAAAATATTTTATGTAAGATATCTATGCACAATCTAACTTCAAGTTTAAAAAAAAAAAGAACAAAAACAAACAAACTGAATCTTGGTTCAAGTCTGGGCTTTTAGATTAACTCTGCTTATGTGCTTATTTTTGCTCTGTACTCATTTTTGTCCTCTTAACATGCTTATCTTTTCCTTCTCTTGCCCAGCATTTCCAGACCTGCTAAATCTGCCCCTTTTTTGTAACATGTTTCTCTCGAAAGAATGAGCCCCTGGTCCTTCCTCCCCCTTATCCCTGTGTAAGTAACATCCATCGCTGTATCAGCACCTGACTGAGCTGCACTAGGGAAGGGTCAAGGTATTGCTTCCTACCCTTGACAGGTGCTATAACAACACTGAACCACCTCAACTTATAAAACTTACCATTCTACAAACTGCTGCACAGACTTTTCTTCGTGCTACTCCATCCAACCTGGAGGCTTCCTGGCTCTGCTTGTGCCAAGGCAAAAAGCCACTCACACTTCTGCAAGTACAAAAGCCAAAGACAGACTTTCCCCATCTTGCACAGTGTCTAGAAGAGCCAGTGAACGCGAGCCCAGCCTCAAAGGTCCTCTGTGATGGCCCCAGCTGGCATTGTCCCCTGGGCTAGGCTCTGTCTGGGGCATGGTGCTGGGAATCTGCCCACCAAGCAGGGCTGTGCTTGGGCTGAAACAGAAGACCCAGAGGAGAAAAATAACCACACAGAGGCACAGGAATTCTTCTCACACACCAACCAGTTAGCCCTTCTCTGTGGAGGGGTCAACACCCACAGGCACTTACATAACTTACACAAGCAACATCATAGCCAGAGCTAGGAAATGAGGACTGAGTTTGAAGTGTGGGGATGCCAGTTTGATTGTGGAGGAGGTAACAAATGCCAGTGCTAGGTAAAAGCAGTAATGCACACATGCAGAGCACAAGCACCTCAGAGGGTGATCTTCAGAGAGATGCCTGATACTCTTCCTCTCACTGCATTCCTCACTGTCCTTTTCTGCCTCTTATAAGTGTCCAGACTAAACTAGTTTAAATCACTCCTTGCTATTAAATCTCTGTGGCCATCAATTAATTAGGACAGTTAGCTGAAATGAAACATCTAGATTTCGAGCAAATGGAATGAATTCCCTCCCTTGGGATCCAGATGCTCAGATGTTGTTCAAAAGTTCTCATTTCCCACATGACACATTTTCTGTTAGCTTGTAGCTCAGAGACACAATGCAGCAGTCATTTGTCCAAGGAAAAGAGGAGCTCCTTGGAGAGGCTGCATTTTGGGATTGTCAACCTTCTGTACACCCTTCCCTTTAGCAATGCTTTTATCTTCATGCAAATCAAGCAATTATTGCTGGCTGAACCAGTAGCCCAGTACAAGGATTATGCTTGGTCTTCTCCTCAGGAAATGCAAAAAAATTTGCTTATCAACCTAACTATGTGTGGAGAAAGCACAAGAGAAGGCTACTGGGGAGGCAAGAAACTGTACTGTTTCTAAAATATTTAATATTATAATATATTATTGTACATACTCCCTTTCACATGGTTTGGGCCATTTTGTTGGGTGTTTTACTCCATACCAAGCAGCACTGTGTTTAAGGAGTAATTTTGTACATCCTCTTGCATTCAGTTGATGCCAACCATTGTGGAAAAGCTGCAGACCTGCAGCCTCAGAAGCAACCAAAGAGTTAAATATTGACTTGACCTGCTCAGAGGTAGAGTGAGAATATTTCCAAGGCTTGCAAGCTGGTGGACAGGACCTCAGCTCAGCAGCAAGAATTAGTGATTTCCACTCTCCACTTGCATTACTGCAGACTGGAAGGTGGAATAAGAGACATCACAGCAGCCTTTGTCCATCAGAGACATGGTCCAAGCAGAAGAATCCTTGTAAAGATTGTCTTAAAAAACCAACCAACCAACCAACCAAGCAAAAAACCACCAAGAAAAATCCAGCAAAAAACCCAACAAATTTATTCCTTAATTGCAATTAGCGGTTTAACTTAGTTTGGCTATAATTCATAAAGCAATTTCAGGCGTCTATCCAGCAGAGATGTGCACAGTTTCTTTGACAGTGGCACCAGAACTCCTGTACTGGCAAGAGAGCATGTACTGGCAAAAGTGCTTTCAGCAAAATCCAGAAGCTGCAAAAACAAGAGCAAATAAAATAATATCCCAGGCAGAGGATAAAGAAAAGGCTAAAGTCAGCATTTTATCTGATAGTCTGTCTTCAGGAAATGCCTGTGAAAACAGTTTTGGAAAGTAATAGCTGATCTGGCTGCAGATATTCCCTGAAATAAGAAAGGTGCAAAATCCTTGTGCCATTTTTTGAGTAATTATTTTGTTGTTTTGGTTGGTTTTTTTAAAAGAAAAGAAAATAGTTCTCATCAGAAGAGAAGCGTTCTGCCACCCCAGGAAAGGCAGAGTGCCTTTTATGGATAAAGTATTAGAAGATACAAAGCTGACAGGCAAAGGAGACACATAATTTTAAGTGCAAAAGGAAATAAGTCTGCATGAAAAATGAGTGAATGGAAAGGGATAGACAAACACAAAGAAGGTCACTATGGTGTTGAAGTGTTTACCTAGAGAGGCTCTTTCTGAATCTCTGAGTGCCATCATCACAGTTTTCCTCATTCTCTGAATTTTTATGTGCTTTGTTTGGTTGATGTTTTTTAATTGACAGACAATTGTAGCTGTGAAAATCTGAACCTTGCTCTACTCTGCTGCATACCTTCTCTTCTTTATTCACTTGAAGGCATGCATTCTGCAGGAGAGGGAAACAGCCGGAGAGCTGGCAGGTGTCACACTGCCATTAACGATAAGAAATGTGTCTGCAAAGGTTTTCAACTGTTATAACATCCTGCCTAACCACCCTAATTAAGCAAGGGATTGTAATTGCTGCTCCCAAAATAGGGCTTCCCTTCATCCCTCACATTCACACTTGCTCAAAACATACATGTCTCTTGCAATGGCAGTGGACTTGATCTCACTCTGTCAATAGCTTTTTATGGGGACAGAAGCTGAGTGCAATGGAGCCACACATCTGCAACGCAAATGATATCCTAAACGTGTCTCCTGAAAGCAAATGCACAGCACATGGGAGCCCTGACAGATGTACTGTGTCCTGAAACCTGGGAACATCAAAAATAACACCAACCTCACTGTCAGCACCCAGGGCCCTGGGGCAGCACTGCCATGGGGGCACACTTGGTTGTAGGGTGACACATAAGCAGGCATCTTCCCCTTCAATTTATGTTTTTTTCTCCGTTGGTTTAAAGACAGGAGAAAGCTCCTGAGGAAGAGACATGGAAGCTGCCCTTGTGCCTGGAGCTGGCGGAGTGGTCTGCAGGGAGGATGGTGGAAGATGCTGCACCTCCTGGCCTACTTGGCTGAAATGGCAGCTCAAAACTCCAGACTTCCCTCAGTTGTGGTTTGTGGCTTATGGTTTCTTAGGAGGAAGGGCTCCTGAGGGGAAATAAGGGAGCTGATGCCATAAAACAGGCTATAAATCACATGTCAGATTTTATGGCCAGCATTCATACTTGTAGAAGCATCTTTCAGATTGCTCAGGCTGCCGGGCTGTAGGATGGCTCTTACTGAGCTGGGCAATATTGGGATTGAACAAGCAGCACTGTGGAAGAAGATCAGGCACCCTGCAGACAACACTGGGGTTGGGATCCCAGCAGGTAGACTGGGATGGGTGTTTGGGGGCTGCAGAAGCACATGCATTTCACTCAGCTGTAGCCAGTCCAGAGCCTCTGAAAGTGCCAGGTATATTAAATACTTGTAGGCTCAGATACTGGATGCAGCACACCTGGAAACTGTGCTGTAGAAACGAAGTGGCAGCCTGCCATCTGAGTCAGGCACTCCAGCATCCATGTCTTCCTCACATCTGGTGCCAGAGTCAATCAGCCAAACCAGATGTTGATCCAATATAGCTGTTACTGGCATGGAAATGGGAAGGGAACCATCCCAAATAACAGCAAAGTGAATATCTCTTTAGAAACTGCCTAAGTAAATAGATTAACACAACAACCTAATCCAACCAAAAATTAAAAATTTCTTCCCTGAACAGCAGCAAGTGGAAGATAAGAACCAGACTTTATCAAGTCCAGAGGCCTCCTGGACAGAAGGAAAAACAAGTGGAAGATCAAATGGATTGTGGGTCAAGTAAAGCACTAGGCAAAGAGGTTTGAGCCAAACCACAGGACACATTTGTCAAGCTCTTAAAAAAATAGAAATGCAGGATCAAAGCAGAAGCACTTTGCAAATATTAACATTTGTCACCTACTTTTACTTTTGATGTGCTTCATTCTGAAGACATTTCTCCCTTTTCTCTCTTTTTTTTTTTTTAACAGGATAATCTAATCTTTCAGTACACACACTTGCCTTCTTCAAAAGAAACACAGGGACAAAATTACTGAATCATGGAAGACTTTAATAAGAACAGATTAAAAGAACCAACATATGGAGAACAAATATTAAAAATATATTAAGCAGCAGTCCAGGGAAATGTTGTTAACACTATAGTCAAATATTCAAACATAAAGGTTTTGGTGGTTTTCCCAACAAAATACAAATGAAACAATAACTCCTTATATTGCTTCACATTTGAGTGGAGGAAGAGCATTCCTGTAGCACTTGAGTCAGCAACAACATGAAAAAAATCACATTAGCACCAAATGGATCACATTCATTACTGATCCCTAGGTATTGTTATGGAGATGCTACCCCATTGATTACCAGGATCAGAATATGGTTTCAAAAAAAAAGGCAAGAATAAAAAAAAAAGGTTGAAAACTCTTTATGGAAAAACTCTTTATGGAGCATCTTCAGCTGTGTGTTTGTCCCTGCTACACCAGCAAGAGGAGTCCTTACTCAGTGGTGCGCTGATGTCCCTGCAGGACTGGGTTACAGCTTTGTTTTCTTCTGCCCTTCAGTCAGAAGGTTTCCATGTCTCCACCGACATCCTGAGCCATGGGACTGAGGAGGGAAACAGCCTTGCAGGACCTTGGGCCTATGTGGAGAGCAACCTGCTGCACACTGGGCCTCTGCGACCTTTTGCGCGCTGTGGCCGAGGCGCTGCTTCGCACGGCGCAAGATACACAACAACAACAATACCTCGGGCTGAATTTAGGAAATTCGGTAATTGTCAAGTGTGGTAAATCATCTTTAAAGCAAACACTCTTGAAAGCAGGGAGATAATGTTCATTCCCCCGGGACGAGGCGGTAGCGAGGAGTGGCGAGGCTGTGGGCAGGGTTTCAAAGCAGCCCCTTCACACTGGGCGAGATAGTGCCGCCCGCTCCCGACGGGATTTGAGACTGCTGGCACCAGGGTGACAGGCCAGCAATCGTTAACAGGGGAAGTCTGTCTGGTGCCTGCTCTTTGTTCCAGCCCCACTTTCATATTTGAGAACCCTTAGTGTATACTTTCTATTCACAGCAACATTTCAGCCTGTCGCAAGTGTGGCCCCGGTGATTATAGTTAGGCAAATACAGCAAGAACCCACACATGCTTGAGCCCTTCAAAGTATCTTTCCCCCCCCCTCCCGCTCAGTTTCCACTTGTTAATATTTGACGGAGTCTGTAGTTTGAACAAGTACTTCCCAAATATATTTCAGCTTTCAAAAAGAAAAAAACGTTTACGGTGTTCAGAGCATTTATGGCTGAAACTCGTTCTGCAGGTTCAGCCATCTCTCCTGCCCATCCTTGCACAACCGTTCTCTTGTAAAATGCAGTCGGCCTTCTTATTGGGGAATGCTCAACACCCCTGGCACCACAGTCAGTTCCTCGATATCCCACCAGGATGACTTCTTGGAAATACTAAAAGCAAGGAAGATGCTAGGAAAATGTGGCTCAAGATGCTTACAGCTGCAGGGGGGAAGAAGGCATTGAAATGTAGATAACTATCTCTTAAGGGATCCACCTGAAGGAAGGACATACACAAAGTGAGGGATTGTGATCACCTCCCTAGAAAGACGATGATGGGATACATACCTCTGACTACATGAAAGGGAATTGCAGTACCAGGAGGAACATCAGAGATGGGCCAATGTAAATGTTACTCATATTAACAAGCATGGTAATTGCCATTCCTAACTGCTATCCACATGAAAGAGCTTGTCAAGGGGACCTATTCCTGTTATTCATGATTAGGAGAAATGTACCTGGAACTTCACAGAAGCTGGAAAGCACAGAGTTCCAGCATCTCCAACTGCTGCCTTTCCAAGCACTTTACAGTCTTAGCACAGGTGACTCAGTGGGATTTTACACAAAGGCTTCTTCATTCTGCTTCTGGCAGTATAAAGCATTTTAAAGAGGATATCAATAGTGCTGTTTTTATAGAGGCTATAACAATTGTTCTTATGTGAATCTGTTCAACTGTTTTAAATGTCCTTAATCCTATGAGTGGACAAATGTGAAACCAGAGAATTTTACAGACCCAGCTTCTTTTTTTTTTCAGTCATGCACATGTACCAGTGCTGGATTTCATATTTCTGTGTATAAGCCTATGCCCTGTACATTGATATATTTTACTCACCAAGATAAGAAAACAAGGATGCTGTGATATTAATAATAACAAGGCAGCCCATTTTTCCTTTGAAAAAAAGTTCTTCTTTAAAAATAAGCTTTATGATAAATGTAAAAAATTCTGTGTTCTTAGAAATTATGGGTATTTCTTAGCATGCCAATATAGAACTATTATAATGACCCTTAAACAAGCCTGAAAGGCTTTTCCATGTGCAAGAAAGGAATATGTGGGGTTCATCTCAAAGTCTGTGTAATTACACAGACCTACAGGAACTGTAAAAATGGTGTGGGAAATGCAATGTATGGCAGCAACTCCACTTTTATATTTGTCTTGCCTGTAACTGGAACAAAGTTACTGTAGGTGAAGCTCAGTCCCACTACAGCAATCAAAAAATTCTGATCTCACAGGGACACCAGGGGAAAAAATGTTGGGAAGGCTGAAAATGGGAGAGAAGGTTTTTCTAACAGGTTAATTTCCAAAAAATAAATAGCTTCTGTTAACATTTATTAGCAGTGCTGGTTAAGTGTTTGAATCAAGCAATTTTTTACCAAATTTTCTCACTTTACCATGGGAAACCTTAGAATTACAGAAACTTTCAAAGCCAAGAAGAAAAACCATGGCTCTCCATCCTTCCTACTGGCTGTTACAGTGCTGTTGAAGACACACAATCTCACAGTGCCCCTGCAGACGTCCTGGGTGAAGGCACAGTTTTGTTGAGCTGAGTTTTATGTGGCCACTTAAATAAGTATAAAATTTTCCATTATTTTCTTCCCATTCTTCTCACAGGCCACGGATGCTTCCTGTCCATTTCACAGACTGCAGATGTTAATGCCACATCTCCACTGTCTTTCCTCTGCCATCCCCTTTTCCAGGTACCCCTTTACTTTCATACATGCTTCTTCCACTCTACCTTCTTATCTTCTATTTTCCCACTGGGCAATCACAGTTGGAGCTGTTTTGTCATTTTTTCCCTGGAAGACATCCCTCTTTCTGCAGCTCATGGAAATATCACAGCTTTCTGTTCACTAATAACACTTCAGCAGCTCAAGCAGGCTAGCAGAGGCAACCTGCAATCTCTTGTCTATAAGGCCAATGGGTGCTGCCAAATGACCTCTTTGTAGCATTTCTTCCTCCTGGAAATGCAAGCATGGAACAGTTAACATTTTCAAAGTGTAAATCAGGCTCCTATCTTGGATGCAGCTGGTACAGTTGGGTTTAAATCAGCTCATAAAATGAAAACTACATAATGAATGAGCACAGAAAATTGACTTGGCCAAACTCCACTGCAATGATTTGTTTTCCAAAGTGCAGCTGATTTACAGATTTGAGGCCTTCACTGGTGCTCTCTAGGTTTAAAGCAAGATATTTCAACAAAAATTATAGCTGAAGAGCTGCTCTGCTAATCCAGGAAATGTTCTGAGGGTGACAGTAAACGCTCGAGGTATGTGCGAGAGGGCTATGTCCCAGCTGGTACTGTTACATCTCTGCACAAAGCAGCCAAGCAAGCAGAGTTCCTAGATTTATTGGCTTTCCAGGGCCCTGCCCTGCCCATGGCCCCAGAGCCATCCCACTACTCCAGCAGGCCAGGCATGGGTTTAGCTGAATTCCTGTGAATTTCTACCAAGTTTCCACCCTGTAGCTGGAACAGGCACGTGCAGACACCGCTGGCTCTGTGTGATTCCCAACCACCCAGCCCCAAAACCACCTCTGTTCATGGGGGCAGGGTGATTCCTGGGCAGAGGGAAGCCTTCGAGGGCTGAACCATGAGTCACAGCCCTTGGAGGAAACAAATGCTGAACAAGGCACTTCCTTGGGCCTGCTGCAGTTTCTCATAATAAAGGGAGAACAAGATCTCCATGTGCTAGCTCCTGTCTTTGCTTTCCAACCCCAGCAATTAACTTTCATCTCATTCCTGAGCAAGGAACCAAAAGTTCTTGGAGAGACTGACCTACTACATGCTTTGTCAGTTGTAATGTAAGTCTCATTCCTTAAGAAACTGGAAGGTGACTCTGTCATGATGACAGAGGACCTGGTAGCTGACATCAAGTGGAATGCCTGGGTGCACACCAGCCATCTGTGGGAAGGTGCCCACAGGCATTTAGGAGCTCTCCAGGATGGATATATATTTTTTTTCTTTCTTTCTGCACCATGAAATTAGATTATGGAAATTTAAAACTACTTAAGGCATAACAAAGAGCCCATCAGAGATAATATAAGATGTACAACCCTACAAATGTCAGTGTCCTGAGTATCTTTTACCATCGTGTCAATTTAAAAACCAAAACAAGAGCACAAGGGAAACTCAGTAGGATGGACTGTGCCCTCCCTTCAACTCCTATACTGCAATTAAGTCCTCTGGCTTAAGGATGTGATGAAGGAGGTTGATTTCTCTTTTAGAGGATGTGATATTAGCTTGGAAAGTCATGGGGATATTTACTGACATCTTCCTCACAAATGAAAATAGGATAAAGAGTTTATTAAACTTTCAAACTTTTAAAGATGACAGACTCAAATGATTGTTCCATGTATGATGTGAAGAACAGAAAGACAGAGGCCCTTCTGCTGTGGGGTGGAAAGATGGCTTTGTTTCTAGCAGCCCTGAACTCCAGACGTTAGGAAACCACAGATATTTCATATCACTCATTTACCTGAGTCTGTGGAAAGAGAAGCTTAAAAGTTCTGCCACAATATTCTTGTGACCAGAAATACTGACAATCATCCAAACCTCCTCAGGAAGCTGGGAAACACCTGAAGAAGTAGAACTTTTACAGGACAGAAATTGGAAGGAGACAAACTCAAATTACCCAGAAATTACTTGGCTGCAAGAGGAGGCTACTCAGAAATGTAAATTCAGAGTTAAAGGTGTAAGACTTTCAGAGGGCCATCACAGTGCCTTGCCCATCACCACCTGGACCTTTGTGACACATTTTGGAGGACACAGCAGGATGTGCCCACTGAATGGACAGCAGGCAGGAAGAGGGAAACATGGCCCTTGCTAGTTCAGCTGGGCAAACATGGCTGGATCTGCACCCTCCCCGACACAGAGCACCTGCCCAGCAAGGTATGCAGAGACTTTTTTTTTCCTGGGGTTTTTTTGGCAGGAAAAAAGAAAATCCTTCAATTTTTCTGTACTTTTTTCTGGCTCCATTTTTTAGCCCTGGTTTCTTTCGAGCTACAAGTTCTTCCTCTTTGTGCCACGTCCATGACTTTCTTTTCCTCACAAATTGGAGTGGAAAAATGTTGGAGGAATAACAGAAAATTCTCTAAGAATTCTCTTTTTCTGGAGATAAATTCTGAAATTTTTTCTTCTTTTATTTTCATTTACAGATTTTCAAGCTGACAGTTTTCTCTATCAAGCCTTGGAAAGACTTGATAGCTCCTAAGGACATGTGAAACCAAACTCATTACCCTGATTCTTAAAATCCTCAGAAGGTCAACATTCAGCAATGCAAAGCCTGAGATTATTACTTCTTGCATTTGCACATCATTATTATCTACTCGAAACTGTAGCTGAAAGAAAGACAGGGAAAACCACAGGGATGAATTCATGCTGGCTACCAGGGAAAATTTGCAATTGCCTTAATGTGGATAGTATAATTTTTCTGTCAATGCTTGCAGGGCGGTGTAAGAGGGCAGCTTGGCTCTGTATGTGTATTCACACAGAGTAACAAGTTGGTGGCATGAGAAGAAGTTGGGGAGGTTGGGGATTGGGGTTTTTTTGCTTCACTTTTTTTTTTTTTTTTTCCAATAGACCTGGGCAAAGTTTTGTGTATTTTTCCAGTGACCTTGATTATGCAATTGGGCATGGCTGCTGCCCTAGACGACATCAAAGATGCCACTCTCATCAGGTGGCAGGCAGCCCCAGCCAGGGGAGGGACACTGCAAAGGCACAGGGCAGTGGCAGATGGCTCTCCAGCCTGCCTGGTTTAATGAACTTCTTGGGAAGCTCTTATTGCTCCCACTCTTTTTTCTTTTTTCTTTTTTTTTTTTTTCTTTTTTCTTTTTTTTTTTTTTTTTTTTTTGAGGCAGGGAAGTTACAGAGCTGGCAGTCATAAAACACACAGAGGCATCTGCAGTTAGACGATGATTTACTGCAAATCAACTGGATTATTTATTTCCCCTTTCGAGCAAGGAGAGGAAGGTCCCAATCCAGAAACAGCACGTGCTTAACTCCAGCCAGGAGCTCAAGCCCCACTGAAGTGAAAGGGTTAAATTCAGCCCCCTTTGAAGTCAGCAAGGGCAGCCCTTCATCTCAACAGGGCCGGCCCTTCCTCCCGGCACCGAGCGCTTTGATGAACCCGCGCTGTAACACCCAAACGAGGTGCAAAGCCACATCCCCGCTTCCAGGGTCCCTCCCTGATGCCGACACAAGGCTTTGGAGCCAGGCTGGAGCCGGGGCCGGGACATGGCCCTTCCACCCTTTCTCCTATAAATGTCAGGAATGTCAGGTGAGAAGCACCTGGCTCCTCCCTGCAGGCCTGGCATGGGCAGGCGGCAAGGAGCGATGACCCTGCAGAGGCGACCGGGTGGGGCAAGCAGAAGCATTGCTGCCCCAAATTTTCCATGCTGTTGGAGACCCTGATCATGCTTGATAAACCTCCTCACCAACCTCACAGGTATAGAGGAAACCAATTTCAGTCTCAAACTGCAAAAATGTGGCTAACATTACCCAGAAACCCTCCCATCACCACCAGATAATCTTTCAATGTTACCATAATTTTACCCTTCCCCCAAAGACAGATGAAAGCCACCTACACCCAGTGTTTCAGGTGGTTGAATGTTAGTTGTTTTTGTGGTAGGACCTGGAAAACTAAACTATGAGAGGTTTGTACCTGGTTCTCTTTGAGTACTTCTCTCTCTTTGGTCCCTTCACCACAATTTCTGTTCCCTGAAAGCCTGGGAGGCAGACCTTAGCAAGCAGGTAATCTGTCTCCCAAGTGCTCTTGACACAAGTGAGACAAGGAAGAATGAAATTTACCCATTAATCCTTGGTTTTCAGACTTTTTTTGCATCAAGAATTTTCTGACCAAAGCAAGTTCTTTCCAAAGCATCTTTTTTTTTTTCTTTCCCTTCAAAAAAGGCAGAAAATTGAGTGAAAAATAAGAACGAAGGAAAATAAAAGATAAGCTCTGGTCAATCAAGCCCCAAGTCTCTTGTCTCCAGTTTGTGATTATGTTTTATGATCTCAGACACAACAGATTGTGAGCCTGCAATGTTTGGAAATAGTAGATGATTAAACCTTCTGGCCAGGTGTAAATGCAACCTTTGTCTTCTGATGACTGTGTGAGAATTACCTTCCTTCTCAAAGTCCCTGGCTGGCCCTGCTCTTACCGATACAAACACCCCTGCTTGGAGCTACCACCACAATGTGCTTCCACTTTGTTTCTTATCTATCCACAGGCACCATCACAGCCCATACCATTTCAACTGTCCTGAGACAGAGGAAGAAAAATGCTGAGCAAGCTACCAAAAATTTGAAAGAGTGTGGCCTGTGAGTTTTTCTACTTCTTCACCCAGGGGGATTTTGTACCAGGTAAATAATAAAAAATGTGTAATGATTGACTAGGCTTTTAAACCTGAGCTGAAGGTAAGTTTGTCTTGCTGTTCCAGTTAAATATTCTCACTAGCCCTCTTCTTTTTCTCCAGTTGATCATGCCACGAAGTCCCATTCAGTCCCTGATGCATTCTTTATTCTTTAGAAATTTGGGCAATAGTCAAATCTGACCTTTAGAGCCATAAACAAATTTAATTGTTTCACAACCAAATAATATGAAACAATATTGAATAGCTCTGCTTCCGCCGAGTTTCCTCTTAAAGAGAAAGAAGCCCTGGAACAGCACAGACGTGGGAGATAGAGAGAGAGAGGTGGAGGACGGGGGATGCTGATACCCCAAACAGCAGTGAGATGGCAGAGCACTGGGGCTCTCAGCCAGGGACTGATATCTATTAGCCCTTTGGAAAATGTTGTGGGAGGCATTTATTAGTTATTCCCTGTTCCGGGAGCAGAGCACTCCCTGAGAGCCATGCCCCCCTGCACAGACACCAGGGCCAGCAGCACCTCGTGCTCTGGCTGCGCTTCAAGGTGAAACCCAAAAGCGGCCAAGGCGGCCTTGGTGCCACTGGGTCAGAAACCGTTCCTGCTCTCCTCTGTTTGCCTGAACTTTGGCTGCAGGCAGGGCAGCCTTCCTGCACACGCAGCTCCCACTGCCACCCACGGTCCTGCTGACACGGCTGAGGGGCAGGGCTGTGTCACCTGCTGCCAGCCCTGCGGGGACATCCTTGGGAGCACGGCCCTCCCTTCCCCTCGGAGCATGCAGGAAGCTGACAGCTGCCGAGGTGGCAGCGAGTGAGTCCTCTTTGGAGACATGCTGTAGGGTTCAGCACCTTTGTGGAGCATTGCTGGAATGCAAAGCATCTGGAGCAGATGTGGAAATGTGATAAGGCTCCTTGCTGTCCTTAAAAACACTGTGAAGTGGCCGGGTAGGGATTCCCCTGGCAAAGGGAGATTCCCCAGCTGGCACCAAGCAGATCTCAGTTGCCAGTGAGGCTCTGGGACCACCACAGGCAGCCCACCCTCAGCCCCTGGGGAGATCTCTGCTGGGGGTGGCACCCTGTCTCCTGCTCCCCCTGTCTCCTTTGCAAGGGGACACCCCAGCTGGAGACCGGCCACCCCTCTCCTCCCTTGCCTGTGCAGCCAGCTATGGTTTATGCATAAAGGCATAAAGAAAGAAACAGAGCAATGAGAGGAGCTCTGGACCAATATGAACTGCACACTACTGCAGTGATATTGGGCAGGTGGCACCCACAGGCCCCTTGCTCTGACACCAGGGCTGGCAGAGGTGTCCCTGTGCCCCTGTACCCATCAGCTCAACAACCCATCTGTGTGGCACCTCTCAGCACCAACACCAGCACCAGGACACTCATTATACAGAGATCCCAAACCACAAATAATTCTTTCCCTACATGATGTCTGCCCACACCATCCAAGCAACAATCTGCTTATTGGAGATGTACAAATGACACTTAGAGCTGCTGCTGTTCCCTGAGGCTGGACACCTAAACTGCCATTACTGTTATGAAAAGCATTTAATTACCTACAGGTATGTGCCATTTACAAGGCAGAGGCAGCAGACATGAAGCACATTTAGATGCCTTAATTAACTTGAAGAATTATGAAGCCGTGCCTGTAACTGAACTGTAGTTTTGCCTTCTGTAAACCGTTTGACGTAAGAATGATGAGTATAAGAATTAGATGTAGGAATACATCTAAATATTTATACTATGTTCGCTACACCAGTATATGAGCACATGTGTATGTTGTAACCTCCAGTTTTACATCCGTTGATTTTGCCTTGCTGTGTAACCCCGGGTTAGCCACTGCTCAGTGCCACGGTGCCATTCTGCAGGCACTGACCTGGCTCTGGGATGATTCAGGGTAAAGCTCTTTCTCTGGGCAGTGCATTTCCATGCTCTTGGTGTAAGACTTGCTGAGGCTTCAAAACCAGGACCAAAGATTGACCAGACTTCTGACCCAAACCAGGCTGGCAATCCCTGCCTTGAACAGCCCCAACAAACTGAGCCTCCTCACGTCGTATTTCAAAGTCCTCTAACACAGGGCAAGGAAATGCTGTGGCTGGGATCCAGTAGCTGCTGTCATTAAAATGCTGACAGAAATAGAGGTTAAGGGTACTAAATATTTCACTGTTAACAAAGCCAATCTAAAGTGTTTTTTTGGAGAAAGGGGGGCTCTGCCAGGAATGATACTGAAATACACACAAAGCCCTGAAACTAGCTTTGAGTAAGGTTTTAGAAGTCTTCCAATTAGATGAAATAAACATGCATTTTGATCAAATATTTTGCTCTATCTTTAATGCTTGTTTTCATTTAAAATATTAACCATAAAAATTAAGAAAATTAATTTTTGGGGAACAAAGTCGTGCCTGATTTTGAAAAGTTCAAAACAAGTCTTCTTGTGCCTTAGCATTTTCTTCCTAAAACACATTTGCTAATAAATTGTTATCCAGAACAATCCATCTAATTCCACAATTATTGTAGCAAAAAGAAATGTTAGCAATTATACACTATCTCACACACAGGAATTTACCTTTTTTTTGCCCATGGAACAGAATTTCAAGTGCTGCAGGCAGAATTTTTGACCAAAGGGCCATTCGGAGTTTTCATATCAGCAAGCTAAATGGTTGGAGAGGGTATTTCTAATTTTTTCTACTAGACACCATGGCACTTTCCCCTTGCCATGTTCCAGAAGATCTCTTGAAGTCAGCATCTTCAGGGAGGTGGTCCCAGCAGAGGCTTTCCCCCAACATCCTCGATTCTAAATTTCCAGCCCATCTTCTACCACTCCAATCAACAGACACAGCGTCATCATAGGCTCAATGACTGACAGCTCCCTCCATGAAGCTCAGCCATTTGGCATGGTCACTTTGTTCTGTCATTTCCTTGACTGCCCTTCTTTCCCATCCACACACACAATTTCCCCAGTCAGTGCCCTAAGCCTGGCTCTAGACAGTAGCAGCTCCCTTGCCACCCTCCTTGAAAAATGAGTTTTGCTTTGCAAGGGACAATTCTGTTTCGCCAGCAGGGTGAAGAGCAGGAACGCCATCCTGCTCTCTGCAGCCACATCCCCAGGGGAGTGGGTGGGAGGTGTTGGCCACTGCTGGGAGCAGAGCCTGGGAGAGCCAGTATAGGTGGGATAGGGATTTACCCCCTTGACACACGCTGGCAGGTGGCTGCTGGGGAGCCCAGGCTCCATGCTCAGGGCCCTTTGCATTGCAGGGACACCTCTCACCTCCATCTCTGTATCTCACAGCAGTTTTGATTACTGGGATTCAGCCCCAGACTGTTTCATCCTTTTCCTGCTTCATCCACCTGCTATTATCTCCTGCCGTTCTTGAGAAATTACTGCCAAATTATGCTGCTCTCTCTTTTTTCCCTCCCCATCATTAATTTCTTTTCTAGGGTGGAGAGCTTCCCAGATCACCCTCCACCCATTTACACACATGCATGCACACACACACACACTTTATAGAAAGTGTTTACTTATGCGGGGGCAATAGTTTAAAAGGTAAATGAAATAGAGGACGCAGCCTGGATTGGCTTAGCAACACAAACAGTGCCAGCAGGTAAAGGGCCCAGGCCTGTTCTTTCCCACCTCAGAATTGTTTTAAAATGACACCCCTTCATAATTAATTGTACAGCACCTGATTAGTCACTATTGACAGACCTAGAGCCAATTGACTTTTTTTTCTTCTTTTTTATTTTTTTTTTTCATCTGGCTGGGTAGAAAATATGAAGTGCCTGTAGCCACACACACAATATACCTTCTGGTGATTACATCAGGCAGCTGAGCAATTAGAGCTGGTAGGATCAGCTCAGGAGCTGGAGGCTACAGCAGCAGGATCACAGCCCAACCTTACCCTTTAATATGAAAATGAAGAAGGGAAGCAACAAATCCAATAAACCCTAGAAGTCAAACAAAGCCAACTGGGAGCTCATTTTTGATAAGCTGAAGGAAGAAATGGGGCTGATAAATCCAGGTGCTGCTTCTGCTGCTCTGGTCTCTCTCCTGCGTGAGGAGGATTAAACTAGTCAGGAGGCAGCACCAGAGTGAGAAGGCGACCTCAGTGGCAGAAAATGTGTGTGTGGTTCATCAGCACTGGAGCTGGGTCAGAAGGGGTGGGTTTGTACCCCTTTCCACTCCCAGGCATCTGTGAGCACTTTGCAAAGCAAATGAGTTTGCTGCGGGACAGGGCAAGGACACATCATACTAGGGGAAGGAGCAGGCAGCCTTCACCCACCTTGATCTAAAACAGCATTATCTTGCTGGAAACTCTGAAAGAACAAAGTCAGTCTCCACCACCAGGAATGCAGTTGAGGTGCTCCATCTCCTGATCTCCAGCAGCCTGACTCCAGACATGCTGCTTCCAGGCACCCCTGTCAGCCTGGTATCAGCTCAGCCCAGCCATTGTACAACCCAGTAAAGCCGAGTCCTGCCCCTGTGCAAACACTTTACTCTCAAAGAAGAGGATCTGTACAAGACCTCAGCCAACTTCAGAGTACTTCTGAGTGAGGTATTAAGCCAATATCAGTGCCTACACAGGAGTTTGCTCCAGTGTGAGTTAATCAGGTTAAACCCATACCTTTGGGTAAATACTCATGCGCAGGCAGACAATGACTTGGGATTTGACCAAAGATTGGTGAATACAATGTGAATGAATGTGTGCTTTGAATAAATAAATAATTAAAGACACACCTAATTGAGGCTCTCTGTAGTCATTCTTGAAGATGAGGCACTGTATGCCGGAAATCTCTGGGTCAGCTCTAAAGCAGATTACATTAATTTATCAAAGGACCTTCTGTTCTGGAAGCTGATGAGTTCATCAGGAATATTTTGCTCTGAAAAACTCTCCTGCATTGAAAGGCCTCAACATAGCCTGTATTTAAACTTCTTAGACACAGGTGATTTTACATCCTAGATGTAGAAACTTCCCGACTAAGACCCAAGGCACAGGAGACTGCAGAGCAGAAATTCCACAGCTGGCTGACAAGAGCCACTTGGCTGCAGGAGGAATTCAAGCCACTTTGGGTCTAAGGTGACAACCCCTGCTAAAGATGCCTAGCCCTGGACTGGGTTAGTAACATGGTCCAGATGTACTCAGCTACTTTCTCAGTTTAAATCAGTATAAAATTCAGCATAATGTTTAACTGCTGCAGTTAAATTAGAACCAAGTCACAGCTGCTTAGAGTTCCAGTTTAGGGTCCAGTTCTCTTTGGAAGAGTGTAAATACTGCACCAGTTGATGTCCTGAGACCCCATAGATGAACTCTAGGATCAGAAATGTATCACAAAATTGCAAATTCAAGTAGTTTGGAAAAGACCTCTGAGATCATCGAGTCTAACCTTTGATGAAACACAATTTTTGTCAACTAGACCATGGCACCAAGTGCCATATCCAGACATTTCCTGAATGCCCCTAGATATGGTGACTCCACCACCTCCCTGGGCAGCCTGTTTCGATGTTTAACAACCCTTTCTGTGGGGAAATTCGCCCTCATGTCCAGCTTGAACCTCCCCAGGTGCAGCTTGCGGCCATGTTCCCTTATCCTGCCACTTGTTGCCTGGAGGAAGGGATCAGTCCCCAGCTGGCTACAGTCTCCTTTCAGGTGTGAGAGTATAGAGAGTGATAAGGTCACCCATGAGCCTCCTTTTCTCAAGGCCAAACAACCTCAGCTTCTTCAGCTGCTTCTCATGGGATTTACTCTCTAGACCTTTCCCCAGCTTTGTTGCCCTTCTCTGGACATGCTCCAGCCCCTCAATGTCCTTTCTGAATTGAGGGGCCCAGAACAGGACACAACACTCGAGGTGTGACCTACCAGTGCTGAGAGCAAGGGAACAATCCCTGCCCCTCAATGTCCTTTCTGAATTGAGGGGCCCAGAACAGGACACAACACTCGAGGTGTGACCTACCAGTGCTGAGAGCAAGGGAACAATCCCTGCCCTGGTCCTGCTGACCACACTATTCCTGATCCAGGCCAGGATGCCATTGGTCTTCTTGGCCACCGGGGCACACGCTGACCCTTGTTCAGCTGGCTGCCAACCAGCACCCCCAGGTCCTTTTGCACTGGGCCCCTTTTTCAGCCACTGTTGTTGAAAAGTTGCACACACTGTTGAGGGAGAGATGAGAAGGGCTGACACTGGGGCAGAGGGTGAGCACAATATCTGTCTCAGGCAGTGTTTGATGGCACCTGAAATGTGAGCCCAGTTACAAATATCTCAGTCTTCTAAGACAGGAAGATCTGAATGCCACTTTCAGAGGAGGAAGCAACCAAGAATTCAGGTCTTGGAGGAAGGGTGTTAGGAAGGCACTAAGGATGGAAATGCTGGTCCCAGTGACTCAGAACACTGGCATGGGATAGTGCAAACTCTGGTTCCATCGCTCACCTCTACATCCAACTTGCCATGTGGACTTCACATGAGCTCACTTGCCTCTGTGCTATGGTATCTACTAAGATAATACTTATCTAAGTATCTTAGTGGTCATGATGTTGCCTTCTTTTGTGTGTGTGTGTGCACAAGGGCAAGACCAACAGATCCCCAGATATCAAGGTACTGCAGCAACATGAATGATCCTGACAAGGGGAGGAGCAAAACACCATGGAGCCCTGCTTCCCCAGGACACCAGCAGCTGAAATCTACTATGGACAACATTGTAGTAAGTGCTGATCATTTTTTGTTAGTGGAGGACAAGTGTCTGGGAGTGGGAGGGCAGTGCATTCAGGCTGAGTGCTTCAGGCCAGATGCTGAGGAAGTGCTGTCAAACATGAATGGCCTGAGCATGGGGATATCTTTCAAAGTTTTGTGGAAGTCCCACCTTGATCATTAGGGAAGACCTACCAGTAAGTTTGTACTTCCTAATGTTCTTTATCCCTGACATTATCATGCTTGATCTGGCTGTATTTTTCTAGCTCTTGAGTGGCTTTTCCTGCATGGGTTTGAAGCTATACATATGTAAGAGAGATGTGTCTGTACCCCTATCAGCAGATATACTTTAGCCATAGGGCTATATAAAGGATATTCTGTGTGCAACAGCTCATCGACTTGAATTATTTTTCTTTCTCATTAGTAGTGGTTAGGAATGATAATTTTATTCTACAGATTATTTTACCATTACAAAAATTTTTGCCATTTTGACACCAAAGTATTAATCTGAATTGCTACCTAATTTTAAATTACAAAATTGATATTCAGGAAGACTTTGTTTGGATAATTCTAGGAAAGTTCACTTTGCCAAAGATGATGATTCATTAGTTGAATAATTTACTTAGAGTAAAATGTTGAAATAACAGATTTTAATTTCATCCTCTACATGAAATACAGAAGAATTAGTGACTTGTTTCAATAATTTTGGTCCCATCAGAACTGGAATTCTTTTTGTATGAAATGTTTAGAAATTTCAAAAGGAATAACTGTTCTACTCGAGCTTTAATATATCCTGCAGTTATAGCAAGCACCACTGTTCCTACTTTGCGTATTTTTTATTCTCTTTGTACTTTGCCTGTGGGCAGTAGCCAAGAGGCAGGGGCCAGAGGAAAATAATTTAAAAGAGTCAGTAATCCATGAATAAACTATTTCTTGTAGGAGAAACCATAAATTTTGCCACAGTTGTCCAACTCAGGATGCTTAACAGTACTCCCACAGCACATTGTTATTCCAGAGGACCATTAATTCCTGCCAACTTTTGCTTGTTTGTCTGTAGATATTTGACTGTTTATTCAAACTATGGAATGATAGTCTGAAGATACCTACACACAGGGAGCATTTGCTCTTTACTATTTGCAGTGTCATCTTCTATTGTCTTCACACAGTTGAGTAAAGCTAAAAGGACTGTGCCATGGTACTGGGGCAACATGCCACAAATTGTCTCTGATAAGAGTTTTATCAGATAAGCAGCTTGTTGATCTAAGAACCTGTCAAAAAGAGAAAATTTACTGGACAGCTCATTTCCAAGGAAAACTCCATCTGTTTGAAATTTTCCTTCCAGCAGCAATCAAGACCCAGTGTTTAAAGAAAAAAAAGATTGTAAAAATAAACTCATAATGCAGCTGTAGAATTGTGCATTCTTGTTACAGGAAAGATCTCTGCCTCCGCCTCTACTGCTTCTGTAGGATGAGAAGGTTGTAATGGGGTCTCACCAAGTCTCAGGGAAGTGAAGACAGCACTAGTGGACTGTGACTCTTGTTCTGGGGTCAAGACTCCCAAAACCACCAAAAAAGCGGAGAATGTGCAGGAAAATACAGATCAGAGGCAGCATCTCTCAGTCAGTGTCCAGCTTTTATTTGCTGGTAGTACAAATCCATTGAGAAGGAAACTGCGTCACATAGCAAACTCCCGCTTGCTTTTGCTGGGGAAAGACACAATACAAAGAAGCGGAATTTGAAGCCAGATTAAAAAAAAAAAAAAAAAAAAAACAAAAAACCCAAAAACTGATGTGAGAACTTACAACTGCATTCTTTACAGTGAAGCATGAGCAGAATGCCAGCAAGCTGCTGGGCTCACCAGGGGGACAAAATGCAGGGAGGAACTCTGCGGCCAGTGTTATGCAGGAGACCCCCAGAGCTTCACTCTGGCACCCTCAAACCTTCACAAATAACACTGGAAGGACTAAAACACTTGTGTTTAGCTGCTGATGTCAGTAGCCACCTGTTACACAATGTTTCCTGATTTTCATCTTTCACAATCATTTCTATTCCTGTAGGAAAAAGTTTGGCACCTCGAAAGCATCTTTATCCACTTACTTCAGTACACATATAATTTTTCCCAGAGCAGACCACCCCCATCCACTTGCTAATGCCTTAGCTTTCCCAGATTGTTGCACTCCCAGATGCTAAACGCTAATCACCAAGAAGGGAGGCGTGTGTAACCACCAGAAATAGGTCTTTTACATCCCACGTTAGGTCATGACAAATGACTTGCCATTAATGAATTTCTTTGGGACTAGCAGGGTGGGGGATGCAGGTGTGGTTTTCAGAAATCCCAGTGGCAGCTGTTCGAGGTGCAGCAGCCACAGAGGCATCAGCAGGAGTGAATGCAATGGTCAGACCTGAGAAGTGACTGTCCAAACCATGGAGATGTGAAGAGATGCAAGAGACAGAGGGGCCTGAGGTCAGCTTAGGCTGGTATCGCTTGAACAAATCCAGGCTGTACAAAAAACTTGATGATTTAGGGGTTTTTTTTTGCTTTTTCTGCTGTCATTTTTAATGCCTCTGCATCCACAACATGTCTTGTCCTTTGATTTTCCACATAGCTGGTTCCCCTTCCCACCCCTGGCCTATTATTTCTCGCTCCTCTGCTAACAAAGTAAGCCTCAAGCAGAGGCAGCACTGGTGGGATCATTGCAAATCCGCCCTTCACAAAGTCATTTTGGGGCTGGCCCTGCATTTCCTGAGGGTGGGGAGGGGTCACATCCCGGTGCTTTCAGTACCACCATCGATGACACCAGACTCACCTGGCTGGATGACCTGCAGCTTGTCAGCCCAAGGGGCAGCGGCAGCAGCTTCCCCTTGAGTCTGCACAGAGCTGCTCGTTCCTTCAGTCCCTCCACCCTCCCTCGCCAAGAAACATCCTCCCTAGCCAGACATCCCGTATTATGGCTAAGGCAGAAGGCCACAGGTTTAGTCAGTTTGTGTACAGTTTGCAATTATTCAGCTGTTTTAATGAGAAGAAAGACCTTGAGGCCCGTGATGTCAGAGATAAGAAAGTGTGGAAAGCAGCAGATGTGTGACCTTGCTGCTCTCGTATTGCTTTCTCCTTTGTTGTGTGTGCTGCAGCTCTTCAAGGTTTTAATGCCAGGAAGGGGTGAGGGGAAGGCAGAATGCAGGTTTCACTGTACCTCAAACCCCTGTTTCATGGAGCAACCCCTGGTTTTTAATACAAGGAACAAGTGACAACCAAAACCCAGCAGCTGCTTGCAAGCTGTGGTCTGGTAGGCTGTAGCACCTGGAGATTTCTTCTCCTTGGTAAGTTGGGATAGAAGTTCTTAGTATCCAGTATTTTCCCAGACAGAGAAGTTTTCCAAAAGAAAAATACCAGTTAATGAACACTGAGAGAACACTTTTTCAGCCAGAACACCATCTCCAAACATACAACCAGGACTGAGTAAAAGATTTCAGTTTGACGTGCGTTTGTGCCCTTTGGCCTCACGGGGAGCTGCACTGAGAGAGCTGGAGCCAGCAAACAGGCAGAGGTGCCTAAACCAAACCTCAGTGGTCCCAGAGGCACTGAGTACAAAGGTTTGGTGCTAAACTTCTCTGCTCAGGCGCCTTCAGACCTCTGGGATGTACCTGGCTTCTAAAAGCATGGCCAGGCTGAGCAGCAAAACACCTAAACCCCACAGGTGTCTGTGCCATGGTGTCCTCCCAGCTGTCTTGCCAGCAGCATCCTCTCTTCCGGGCACTGCCTGAGCATGGGTTTGGTGCTGTGCCTTCAGGTAAACTAGGAAAACACAGCTTCAATGCAAAACTGGTTGGATAATACACCCCAAGGAGCAGCTGGTGGTGGTTGTTGTCAAAAAGGGGAGAGACACAGAGGGGTGGGTAGAGGAGGCTTGTACCCAGCTCTGCCTGGCATCATCTGTCAAGCGCAAGGGAACACAGACTGTGATGGCAAACCTGGCAGAGAGGATCAGAATTTAAAATCTTAAAAATGAGGAAAAATGGGGGAAAGAGACATTGTTTTGACAATTTAGAGAAGGTGCATGACAAAATTCAGCAGTGCAGAGTGCGAAGAACTACAGTCAGGCAGAAATAACCACACAGAAATGGCTGGTTAAGAAGCAGTTCTGTGGAAAATACTCTAAATCACACAACTACCAAAACCAAAAACCAAAACCAACAAAGCAATTGTCATGTTGGAAAGAATAACAAGCAGTACTGCCTGTACAAAGAAATGGCCCTTTTGTTCATTGTGGATGAGCTATGCTATTGCACTTATGGGGTGGCCAGTTTTGTGCAATGCATTTCAGGAAAGATGTTGGCCTTTTAGGGACAATCTAGGAACACCAGAAGTCAGGGAAATGCATCCTGCAGAGGAGAGCTGAAAGAACTGGATGGCTTAGGTCAAAAACAAACAAAAACAAACAGCTGAGGGGGATGCAGTAATAATCCTCAGCTACATAAAACAGCTCAGAGATGAAGAAGGGAAATGTCTGCTCCCCTGTTCTTAGTGAACAGGGAGAAGAACCTTTCTAATGGTAAGGGGATCCTTAAGAATTATGTAACACCTTTCACAACACAGTGCATGTATAGTTGGTCTCTTCTTGGGCAGAGACACAGTTTTGGAGACCCCTTCCAATCCCTCCATCCATTTCTGTGCTCCAGGCATGGGATCCCTCACTTGCAGGTGGGCAGCCATCCATACATATCCAGCACCAATAAACATCCTCACCACCAGCCTTGAGGCACAGTTCCCTTTGAAATTATTCCACTTGGCACAGGACTGTGGAGACATTTGTCTGGAGCTGGAGATCACCCTTGCCTCGGCCAGTCCATGCAGGTGTGGCCAGAGTGGTGTGGATTGGAAGAGTTTGTCACAGCTGAGGGTCCCTGCCTGACCAGCCAGCTCTTCCCTGGGGCGTCAAAAGGAAAGATAGGCCTGTTTGAAGAGTATTTAGAGCATCTGTGTTACCCCTGAAAATACTTCCTGAGGGAATTTCTCTCCCCTCCTCAGCTATAGAGGTAGCTAAGATGATCAGGAGGCTAGATAAGCAAACTTGGTGCATCAGCTTATATGATCTCCCACTTCCCCAAAATGTCCTGCTTGCAAAAAGTGGCATTTTTGCATACATTACAGGAGACATTTAATCACATTGTTGTCATTTCTCTATGTAAGATCTAGACCCTTGAACTGTGAGGGGGAAACTAAATATTAAAAAAAAATTAGCTGGACATGATATTTATTTCTCAAATTAAAAACCCACAGCACAGTTCTTTATTGATTGCATCTGGAAGTCAATCCGGCAGGCCATTCCCACTTGCAAATGCTTGGCCTGACACGTCAGGGAACAACAGCTCCCAGCAAGCTGTGCCAGCCACAGCCCTGGGACAAACAGTGCCTGCTCCCAGAGCTCACCCTGTGCCTGAGAGGGGGCCAGCACCTCGCCCTGAGCCATGGCATTCCCAAAGGGACAAAGCAGAAGAAAAGCAGCAGCCCTAAGGCTATGATGCTGGAAGCTGTGCCTGTGCCCATCATTATGTGGCTGCTACAATCTCAAGGCAACTTTTTGGGACAAGATGCTGTGTGCGTATCACCTGCAGAAACACAGCGGCCAGAAAATATAAAATTCCAGCTGTACAATGGCTGTCTTCCGCTTATCTCCCATAGCTGTCCCAGCAACTCTCCCTTTTGTACCTCTGGACATATTTAGAGGCCGGTGTGGGGTGCAGGCAGGGCAGGGTGGGCTGGGGCAGCCCCACGGAGCAGGTAGGCAGCCCCAGGCCTGCCCCGCCCGCAGCCCCAGCGCACCATTGTTATCCTTATCGGCCTGAGGCACATTTTTCGCTCAAGGTGGCAAAACGCCCAGGACTGCCAGGCTGCCAAGCTTTCACTAAAAATACCCCTCAGACACATTTCAGACCGGGCTCATTGGAGAAAAGAAAGAGCGAGCGTGTTCTGGTTGGAATGGAAATGACGCGGAATGAGTCAGGGGAAGAGAAAGGGAAGGGGAGACAGGGAAAAGGCTGGAGCGCTGCCCACAGCAAGTTAAAGCCAGGTTGAGCCTGAAGGAGGAATTGGTCATCCCTGGGGGGGCTGAGTGACATCACTGGTGTCCCATCCCACTGCAGAAAATGTTTGTCCTTGTCGAGCTTCCTGTGATGCACAGGAAAAGAGGGAGCACCCACTGGGATGTCCCCCAGCAGTGCTTAGAGTAGGCAGGGACGCGGCATTAGGGAGAGAGAGACCGGGGTGAGAGTGAAGGAGGGAGCCCAAGAGACCAAAGGGAGCCTAGGCAGCCGGGATTAAGGCAGTCTGGTGTTGAAAAGGAGAGAAAGGAAAGAAAGAAGTTGGGTGAGAAGAGGATACAGAGTGTGGGGAAGGGCTGAAAGCAAAGAGTGGGTGATGCTGGGTGGGTGAGAGGAGAAAGGGAGAGGAAAACATAAAAATTAAAAAGAGTTTAAAAAGAACAAGGGATGATAAAGCACTCTTAGCATGAGGATCCTCTGGCCTCATTCTCTGTCAAGCTGGATGCCATTAGCTAGAAGATCCTTGGGCAGATCCCTATTTTGGGAGCCCTGCACAGTGACCAGTAGTTCATTGACTTTCCTGGCCTCCAACAAAGCTGGCTTTGATTAAATATAGCTGATTGTGTTTTATAAATATTGCAAATGCAGTTGCATGGGGGAGCAGTAAGGAAGGGGCTTAGATTTTCGAGAGTTAGGACTGACTAACCCATTTTGCTTTTCTTCTTTTTTTTTTTAACATTTACGTCTGTGTTTAAACTGTTTGAGAACTGACAAACCTTCACTAACACAGCCTGTACTTCTCTCTGACCTTGCAGATAACCATGAACCAAAATGTGCAGCTCCCTAATTGCTGTTCCTGGTGGCGCTTTACAGGCTTGTGCTAAATTTAACAAGGAGGAGGAGGATCTGACTGAAAACCTTTCCAAATGTTTTTTTTCCTGTGGCATGGGGAAGGATTGGAGATGCACGAGGATTGGAATCACTGTGTGCCTCCTGTGGCGGGAAACAAAAGTGCAGGAGATACAGAAATATCCAGAGGGCACAACCTTACTGTGAGGAATTAATCCAATCAGAGCCTGCATGCACTTTTATCCATATTTATTTGTCCATTTGGCCATAACAAACATAATCCCAGGGTTTTTGGTTGCTGGTCACAGCCCTGTGCTTCTGGTCCTGCCACACACATCCATGGGGTTCGTGTGGCAGTGGAGGACCCTAGGGACAGGAATCCCCTCCTTGGCCAGGGTTTCTTCTGCCCCACCAGCCTGGGGACACCCTGCACAGGGTAAGGACACAAGGCAGCAGCTGGGTCCAAAAGGTCCCATGTGGCTCCTGGGAGGCTCAGTGCCAGCCTGGGCCAGCCTCAGTGGCAGGACATGGCACTGACGCCCTGTAGCTGCTGAAGGGTAGTTTCTTTTTCATTTTTCATTTTTCAAGATGCTTTTCTCTCCCAGTTCTGTCCCTTCTGGCCTGGCATGTTCCACACTTGCGATGTGTCAGAAGAAGCAGATGTTGCCCTGACCACAGAAATTGCCACAGTGTTTAATTTTATTAGTCTCTTGAGAAAAAGACTGTAGGCATCTTTCACAAGCTGCATATGCCAGCCTGAGAGCTGCAGATGACACCAGGCAAAAGCCATCCCTCAGGAGGATCACAGCGTGTCCAAAGAATGACCTTACAACAGGAGACATCAGATCAGCTTGAAATTACCTGCTTACTGAGTTAATGTTGCATTAAAAAAAAAAAAGAAAAGAAAAAAGAAAAAGAAAAAGCAAAAAGAAACAAATGTCAAATCCCAAAACAAAAACCCCCAATTTACCAGAAACACACAGAACAATATAAAAGTCATAAAGAACAGAATATTCACTGATCAAGTAAAAGGGGCTGTAAAATTCAGTGGGTGACTTGGAGCCCTGAGGAGCCCTTCCTGAGCAGGAACCTGGTTTCATTGCTCCTTGTTCCAGCACCCATCTCTCCATGCCTCCTCTCCCTGCCACTGTCCTGTCTAACAGGACTGCAAGTTTCTCAGCCCAGGGACTGCTTCTCCCTGGGGTTTTGCACATTCCCAGGGCAGTTAAGTTGTCTGGTTGTTCCTCCCACTCCAAGCAGTGGCAGCAGGAGCAGCAGCAGCCGCCAAAGTCTTTGTACCTCATCAGAGCCCAGGCTGGTGAGCCTTTTCCAATTGTGTTGTATTGTTTGGCTTTGGAAAAGAGGAGAAACACATGACTTGCACGGATATGGGAGATTCTCCCATGTCCCCATTGCATATTCCAGTCAAGCAAAATTAACTTCTTCATAGAAGATGAAGATTCAGTGCAGGTAGGATTACAGTGAGTGTGGTGGATGCGGCAAGGACGAATAGAGAAGAAACAAATCAATTCACAGAGGAAACAAAAAACTGCTGCAGATAGTCCATTACAACATAAAAACCCCCAAAAACATGGGCCAGCTGTAGAGAGCTACCTGAGCTGGAAAAAGAGATTAAACAGCCTGTGCAGTACATGAAAGAAGAAAACCCAAAAAGTTTGAAGGATTAGAGAGCCACATCCTTCTAGGTGCATACAGCCGGTTGGTAGTGGCTGCTAAGTACCACTTATCACAGCAGAGACAGAAGTCAATCTTCTCACGAAATATTTAAATGAAGACAATGTTTTCTAGTGTGTGAGGGGCAAGGGTGTGGAGGACATAGCAAGGGAAATGGCTGTGGATGAGCTGCACATGCGAGAACAGCATTTAATAATACATGCTTGTGTTGCAAAGGGCCTGTTATCCATTTATTTTTCCTGAAAGAGCATTCAGCCTTAAAATAGTGTAGGAAGCATCAATTGAGGCAAATGCCCACACTCCTGCAGTGCCAGGAGATGGGCTGTCAGCAGCTAGAGTACCTCCACTGGGTTTGCTCCCAAAGGTTGCTGTGTTAAACCATCCAGTTAAAAACCTAAACTTCTGCCCAAGTGCCCTGGGTGTTTTCCCACCTTCCCTGCCTGCCTGAGTGTGCCTGGGAGTGTGGCTGCCAGCTGGGTGCTGCAGCATGGGGAAAGAAGATCAGCAGGTGGCCCAGGACAGGGATCCCAAGGTGCTGATGTAACTCATCAAGTATCCAACAGACTATCTGAATTCATGGTCAGTACTTTCCAGAACAAGAAACACGAGGATGCAGGTCTAAAAGGCCCCACAGGTCTTTCCTGTCCCTAGCCATGTGTGGGTGTGCTGGGATGATGCTGGTACCTGACAGAGCCTATATGAACATCTGGCTTTATTTCTACTGGAATCCAGGCAATGCCTCCAGCCACCTCAGGTGGCAGACAAGGAAACAGCAATATTGGCAGAGTTTGACCAAAATTGTGACACAGCTCTTGACATATGCACATATTTCCTCCTCTCCTTGCCAGCCCTGGCTCCAAAGTCAAGTGCTATGTAAAGCTGAAGAAGGTCTAACTCTAGCACAAGTAGAGGTAGGGAATTTTTGTCCAGAATTAACTGGTTAATAACAACCCTTCCGTTTTTTCCTAACTGCTGTGTTCCAGGACACTTGAATTAACAATTCACCGAGCATGTTCACTTTGAATGACTGCATTGAAATCGGCACAAACTCAAACAGAAGCCCTATAAAAAGCCAGGGCTTTATCGTGTGCTCGGCGGTGGCAGCGAGGAGGCCTGTGGCAAGGAAACAATGCCCGTCTGAGCGGAGCGAGGCTTTATCTGCCGGCCATCAGAACAGCCCAGCCGTGTTGTTTTTCCGTCCGTTCCCCGTGGAAGCCAGCCCCGGTGTACAGTACCAGCCTGAGCAGGAGCCCGCGGCCGGCTCCCTCTGTTTGTAGGGCTTGCTGACATAAGGTGGAGTTGAGGTTATTGTGCTGTGGGACGTTTCCTGCCCCGGCCGCTGATAACCGCAAATCGCAGCAGCCTCACAGGCTCCCTTTGTGTGAGCTGTGCACAGCCTTGCACACCGGGGCAGGCGCATCCCGGTGCCCAAGGATGCTCTGCCGCACCCTGATCCCTGCCCTGGAGAGCTGGTCGTGCTGAAAACCTTTCTGCACGGCGTCCAGCTGAACTTTTTACCTCCGGGGGAAAAGGAGGAGGCTGAGGATGGGTCTATGTGCGGCAGTCGCAGCCATCCAGCACACATTCCTTCACACCAGAAGTAAAAGGATTAAATTGACTGCTAAAATCCGGCGTCATTTATACCGGCTGAGGTGTAAATGAAGACCTCGCTAGGAAAACAGCATTAAGTTCACTTTGCATTGTCCATCTCGGTGCCAGTGTGGGTGGCGAAGGGTGACACCTCCGTGACAGTGTGTGTCCCCTGCCCCAGGAGCCGGTGTGGTGGTGCCAGCCAATGCATGTGAAGACATGACTCTGTGTGTGGCTCTCACGGGTAGAAAAGAAGTGCAGGGGATGTGTTTTCATAAAGAGGTGATACAAGAGTAGGTGCAGACAGTCAGTCGGGAGAAGGATGAAGTGCGGGATGCAGGAGAGGGGAGCACAGGCGCTGGAAGGGTTAGCACCAGCTTCCAGGAGGTGGGCAGCACAGAGCTCTGCGCCGCTCTGGAAAGCAATGGAGCAGCACAGGGGCAATGCACACCACAGTGCAAAACCAAAGGGTGTGGAGCCCCAAAGAGTTTTCCTGAAGCCAGAGCTCCCTTCCAGCCTACCTGCTGCAGGATCACCCCAGGGACCAAGTTGTGCAAGTGCCAAATGCAAGTTGCAGCAGGGAAGTGTAGTTACATCTCTCTAAATTAATAAAATCCTGCAGGGATGTCCCCTGGTCTCACAGCCTGATAGCCCAGTGCAGCTCACACACATGTGGCCAGTTAACACACCCCTAAAAACAGACCTGTCACAACTAACGTGCTCGGTAGTCACAAACACCTGAAACACTCCAGTCACAGAATTGTTAAGGTCACACTGTTCCCAAAGCACCTCAGCATATCACTGGCCCTCCTGGGCACAAGGCACTGCCAGCTCATGGTCAGCTTGTCATGCACTGAGACTCCCAGGTCCTCCTCTACAGATCTGCTCTCCAGCAGGTCAGCCCCAGCCTGTGTTGGTATTTGGGGTTATTCCTCCCCAGATGCAGGACCCTGCCCTTGCCCTTGTTGAACCTCATCAGGTTTCTTTCCACCCAACCCTCCAGCCTATCAAGGAATGGCAGCAGACCCTTCAGCTGTATCAGCCACTGCCCCCAGTTTTGTGTCTTCAGCAACCTTGCTGAGGGTACAGTCCAGTCCATAATTATTTACTTTCATCTAGGTAAATAATTATAAACAAGCAATTAACAAGTTAAATAAGACTGAGTCTTGATCCCTGGGGAATGCCACTGACCACAGGGCCTCGAGCTTCAGCTCCACTGATCTCAGCCCTCTGGGCTCTGCCGTTCAGCCAGTTCTTGATCCACCTCACTGTGCATTCATCCAACCCACATTTCCTGAGCTTGTCACCTACAAGGAGGTTCTGGGAGACATGTCAAAAGCCTTGCTGAAGCTGAGGTAGACATCTACTGCTCTCCTCTTATTGCCCCACCCTGTCACACCATCATATTTGGGATGACCAATCCTCAGAATGATCAAGCATGATTTTCCCTTCTAAATTCCATGCTGATTACTCCTGATTAACTTTACTTGTACATGCTTGGCGATGACCTCCAGAATGATCTGTTCTGTCACCTTTCCAGGGATGGATCTGAGGCTAACTCTCCAGTAGTTTCATGCATCCTCCTTCTCCCCCTCTTTGAAGATGGGAGTAACATTGGCTTTTCTGTAATCACTGGGCACCTCCCATGATTTTTCAAGGATGATGGGGAGTGACTTAGCAACCAGATCTCAGGGTGGTGGTAACTGGCATGGTCCAAGCTCATGCAGGTACTTGTGCTAACAATTCAGTGATACAGAACAGCTACATCCTGGACTAATTTAATTTATTGACATAGGTGTGGCCGATGGCTTGGAATCCTCTTTCCCTTTTGATTCTTTGTGTGTGGGCAACAGCCCAGACTGGAGGCTCCCTGAGCTGCCCTGTACTGATGCTTTCTATGTCCAGAGTCACCAGCCAAAGCACCGAGACCTTCACTCCCACTCACACAGGCTCTGCTGCCCTGATCCATTTCTGCAGCAGCCATAGGAGACAAGGTGTTGGAAAGATCTGGCAAACTGCTTTGGTGCAAGGCAGAGGGTCAGTCCCTCCCATCAGCAGGGCATTGGGACATGCTGAGGGAGGAATTGGGCTCAGAGCCAGCAGAGGGGCAGCACACACCCTTAAAGAAAGGCAACCCCCTGGTTCCAGGGCTGGTGCTGACACTTGGCAGGGAGGTATTAGAGGGCAGCAGTGTGTTACCTGGGCTCACAGGGAGCCTCAGCAGGCTGTGCCCTGCGGCTAAGCTGTGCTGCTGGGACAAATGGCAGTCTCCCTGAGCACCCCAGGGGGCTCACGTGGTGTCCCTGGTGACATCTGTTATCCCAGAATGGAGAATTCCTTCTCCCCACCCCACCAGGTGAGCAGACCTGCTCTGCATGGAGGGTAAAGCTGCACAACAGCACCCATGAGGAGGAAGACAAATAAATTACTGGCTCCCTTACTCCAGTACTCCGACTGCTCACTGAAAATCTGGCTTTGGTGTGGGTCTGTGGGTGGCAGAGCAAAGAGTGTGGTGGGAAAAATTAATTAAACCAGGGCTTGAGGGTCTTGGTGGCTAGGCCTTACTTTGCATGAGGTACAATTCACTTCTTGCCTGCACAAGGAGCCCAGCAGCCCCTGTTACTGCTGGTATGGATCTACAGATGGTGGGATGGTACATTCCTCTCACAGCAAGCCAACTGATGTGCCCTCCAGCTGGGAAGGACTGAAGACTTTCACTTTTAGACTGTATTTGCTTTACTGCATTCACACCAACTTGGGAGAAGAGCACTAACACCATCAGCTACCAGTGTCTGCCTCTAGTAATCAAATATCCTGCTCCCTGTGAAGCTCAGACACCAGGCACTCAACACTGCTGCTCCCTGAGGCTGCAAAGCAGGAAGATCCCCCGACTCCTGAGCAAACTCAAGTGAGAAAATAATCTGAATAATGTGTCCTACTCACCTCAATCTATAGCTGCAACGCCTCACACTCACAGGTTACCCAGCCCTGGTAATCAGAGCAGATCCCATTTAACACAAATGTTAATTTATCAGGTGTTTCATCTCTCTTAAATGTTCATTTCTCTGTTGTTGGATCAGACAACATCCACATCTTTCATTCAGTTCTCTGTTTCCCCACCCTTTGGAATGCTCACGGCTTTCATGCCTCCCTTCCTCTTTGCCAGCGAAAGAGCTCTCCCAGTCCAGGCACAGCCAGTCATGTCTGAGTCATGTCTGTACCCCTCATAGGGACAGATTTCTGTGCCCAAGGATGATGCTGCACACATGGCAGGGAGTGTGGTGGCAGAGGCTGGAAAAGGCCTTGGGAAAAGGATGTGGCAAACACACCCAAGGTGGAGCTGCTCTTAGGTGAGGTCTGTAATGTTAATGGCATAGTGAGTCAGACCTCGGGGACTTCTCTTACTTCCCTTACCTGTCCTCTGAGCCATGTCAGAGCCAAGCTGTGGCATTCCCAAGGCCCTTCCATCAGCCAGAGGCATTCACTGAGTGCTCTGCTTGGAGGAGAGACCCTTTGATCCCCAGCTCAAAGGCAATTTTTTGGTGTTAACACACCAGAAAGGCAGTGCCCTCCTCCAGCCACATTTGGGCTGGAGCTCCAGCTCTGCAAGAGCCCAGCAAGCTCCTCTGACCAGGCGGCTGTGCTGGGCTGCACACCAACCACAGAAGGTACAAACCAAGCCACAGAACAGAGAGGGGAATAAACAGGCAGCACATGGAGGGCTGGGAATGCGCAGGCTGGCACTGGAGCAGATCCGCTGGCTGTGCGTGGTTTGGCTGGGCTGTGCCAGCGCCAGGGAGCACAGGTTCAATTCTGCTGGAGGCACAGAGTGAGGGAGAAGCCTCAGATTCCATCCCTCTGGAGGAGTGGAGTGTGGTGGGTACGATGAGCTGGAGCCAGGGTGACATGTCACTCAAGGCCCAGCACTCCATCCATCTCGCTGTGCCAGTCACTGCCGGCAAATTTTCTCGCTGTGAATATTCCACCCGGCTCCCTCATCTCGCCCGGATAATGGCATTTCTGTCCCAGTTGTTTAAACTAACAGCAGCGCAATTCGCAGCCAGCGGCTTCAGCGCTTTGTGCTCATTTGCTCAATCAACATTCGCCCCCTGGTAAGTGATTTTCAGAGAAAAGTGTCACCGGCAGACAATGGGCTGGCAGTCAGCAGCAGCAGCTCTGTGTCTAAATGTTTGCAGACGCTCGGGTAAAATGTCTCAACCCAAATTTATAAGGACAGCGCGTGGGCGGGAGAGGCAGCGGGGAGACGAGGATGGCTTTCCTTCATCCCCGCCCCTGCGCTGGGAAGGCCGAGGGAAGGCGTCTCCAGGCGGGAATCTAGGCCTCCCGCCCTGCCCGGGCCTGCGCCGGCAGGGAGCCCTTTCCCCGAAGGACGTGGCGCTGCTCCCAGCTCTGCTCCACAGCCCCCCGCCACCAGCAGCTCCCTGGCAGTGCCCCCAAACCCCAGAACTTCGTGAGAAGGGTTCGCCTCCCTTTCTGCGGCTCACGTAAAACATTTATTTCGACAATGAAAGCGATTATTAATTCCACCCGGTGATTTATTTTTCCTAAAAACCCATTGTTATCCCCTAAATGTGCATGATAACTTGCCATTTGAGATACCAGCAAATGGCTTATAGACTTGTCTACCAGGAAAAGCCATGTCAGTTTATAAACAGGCTGGGTAAGTGACTCCCTTGTGGCAGTGTCCTAATTTTGCTTTGACAATGAAGCTTGATAGGGCTTGAACTGTAGACAAACCATTACTTATGTAAATTGATATGATTTTCTCGTGCAGCTGAGACACCTCCTGGTTTTGATAATGCCATAGAAATCCTATGTATCAGCAGGTCATCTAGAAGTTAGATGACAGGTTCCTTCTCATCCTTCTGATAAGGAAAATGTCCTGAATTTTGAACTTTCCTGAAACTTTTATCAGAGTCTTTTAAACAAATAAGTCTACTTTCTTGCCTTAGGAAAAATAAAAAAGACATTTCTAGCGTTTCTGGCTGCACAGTAAACCTTGACAGATGGGTCTTCCAAAGATTCAAAAGCCAGAAAGAGAAAAATGAAGAGTGTCTTGGGTTTTTCTGTCTCTTCAGGCTTACAAGAGTCTCCAGCTCCTCAAGCCAGACCTGACTGTGCACGTGTGAGTCTCTGGCAGTGCAATCTGCCAGCCTGCCAGGTGATGAAGATCCAGGTTTTACACAGCTTGACAAAACAGTGTCTGGTTTTTACCACCAGTGTTTCCCACGCAGCACATGTTAAAATGAGAGCTGTGCTATAAATCACCCGTGCACCTTCTGCCTGCTCACAGAGACTTTTCCTAGCCCAAGCCCTGTGGCCCTCCAGAGGCCCTCTCTCCATCACACCACCAGGGCCCTGCTCATGCCAGGGATGTCCCTGGCAGATTGATCCCAGCTCCAGGGCCCGGAGCAGCAGCCTTCCAGCACACATGCATTTGGGGAAGGTAAATACACAACCAAAATATCCAAGCTGCGGGGCGGTGTGACCCTCGGGCGACCCTTAGCCTGACCTAACGCTGGTCACTCTCACCAGAAGATTTGTTTATCTTGGGACCTCGAACCTCCCAACCTGAGAGCACCGGGGTGACTCCCAGCTCCAAGGCCTGCCAGCGCTGGCTGCCAGCCCCCATGAGAGGCAGGTTTCATTTTCAGTCCCATCCCCCAGGCTCAGGCCAGGCGAGTGGCCGCGCTCGTGCTAGAAAAGCCCTGGCAAGCCAAGCTGGAGTGTGAGCCCCTTCCCCAGCCTGTGGAGCAGCTGTGGGCATCCACTCAGGAAACAGCTCCAAGAGGGGCTTTTCCTTTCATCAAACTTGGAGGAAATTTTGGCCAAGAGTTTCCTATCTTTTGCAGTGCGGACCGGGAAGCAGTCAGGGCAGCAGATGCAAAAGCAGGGGGATATTTTCTCTCCCCATCAGAGAGCAGAATGCAGGGGGCAGGGGCGGCAGCGGCACGCATCATTTCGGGAATGTCTGCTATCCCAGAAGTGAGTGGAAACAACCCATCTGAAATATGCAGAGCCATTATCAGGCCAGGGCTTAAATAAACTTTACTGTCCATTCAGTGATCAACCTCCCTGGGAGCCACCGGCTCCATTCATCACTGTCACCTTTTCAAAGTGACTGTGATGACAGTTCATGATCATTAACTAGTAATGGTGTGCTTTGCATTAACAGGAGGGCACATCAAACGGGCAGGCTCGCAGCTCGAAAGTTAACTAAATTATATAATAAACATTCTCCAGCTAACCATGTACAGATGGTGACAAAAGGTGGGACAAAGTGGCAGGCGGGACAGGAGAAGGAGCGCTTTGGTACCTACCGGGTGATTCGCCCCTCGGCTTGCTATTAATTAGAAATAGCACAACGTGGCTCTCCAGCCAGAGGGACCAGAGTTGCTTGCTGAAGTTGCAGAAGTTTTGCTGTCAGAAAACTTGCCTTAAGATTTCACAGATCTGCCACGGCCATGGGATTTTTTTTCTGCATTTTGTCCTTTTTTTTTGTTCCTCAAGTGGTATTCATTGCTGGCAAAGCTGAGGCACTCCAGGCACAGTTCAGATGGGAAACATTGGAAACTGCAAAGAAGAGGATGTGAGGAGGGAGATTTCAACTTGTCCTTTATCTCAGAGGGCTGGGGTGGCTCGGTACCATTTCCTACTGGCACAGAGCACCAGGCTCCTGTGCAGCCTGGTGCATGCTCAGAGCCAGAAGTGCCCATGCTTGAGTGGGCCCACCAGCCCAGCCAGCTGAGGCTAAACAGCCTTGTTTAGAGAATAGCTTGGGAGCCAAGAACTCCTAGCACAATTCCCAGTACAATCCCTAGTGACTGAAAAACATTAAAAAAAAAATTCTGATTTTTTCCATCTATTCACTAGCAAAAAAGGAAAAAAAAGCCATAAATCTATTTTATTACAATTTATTATATTATACTTGTAACCAGATCATTCACATAGAGAAAAATGGTGCCTGGAGTCAGGTTTTAAAGTCCATAATTCAGCACTTTAAGGAAATGGAAATATATTTTATGTGGGACTTCAGCAGTAGCTGCTGGATGTTCAGAACTTTTGCAAAAGTCCACAAAATTCCACCAACTGCACTGCAGCAAATGACTTTTCTGCCACAGAATCCAGAAGCCTCTCTACTTAAATGCTTAACTATGCATTTGAAGGGTTTTAGTTTCAGGCACCAATTTTTTAACCATTCATTTTAATGTTTTAAATTAGTGCAGTCACAATCAGGAAAGCATTTGTGTTCTCCATTACTTAGAAACTACAAAAATTCCACCAGTCAGTGTCAGTTTGTCTTCCTTCATGTCCCCACACCTCAGCCCCTTCAGCAATCTCTCAAATGATGTACTTTTCCGTTTTTTACCCTTCTCTCATATCTATGTCTTCACAGAAAAATGTCCCAGAAAAGGTAATGCGGACCCAGCTTTTATCCTAACCTAAACAGACGCTGGAGGGGAGGAGAGGGAAAGAGGGTGGCCTGATTTTTGTAGTTTCTCTCCCAACAGTTCTTCAATTTGCACTCAAAAAGCTGGCATCCCTGCATGAAACATTTTTGGACATGTATTTTCAAAAACAGTAAATTTTTCAATGCTTAAGTTATCATGGACTGAAGGGATTGACTTTTCCTCTGCTGATGCACCCACCTGTTTTCAGGCACCACTGGGCAGGGTGACTCTCCCACTGGTTCACTCTAACTGTGGGGAGTGTTGTTAGAATTGAGGTTTTTCAAAAGAGGCTTTTAAACCTGGGTCTTTTGCCATTTGGGAACATAATTTTGAAAGTGTGTGGCCTCGGCTCTCTGAGGTGCCCAGAGCTCCCACTTGTGTCAGGTCTGTGGGAATTCCACGGGCATAAGGTCACGAGTGCTTCCAAGGATCCGGGAGACCTGCAGACAGAAGGTCCCGTCCGAGTATCTGAGCAGATAAATTGCATTTCCGAGCACAATCATCTGCTGCTGCCGCCTCCCCTGTCCCGGAGTTTGCTGGGTTCCTGCAGCAGGACAGCAGCAGCAGAACAAGAGGTCTCCCGGCCCAGAGCATCCCCGCTGCTGACAAAAGGAGGCAGCTCGGATACAGCGGTCTGTGAGCTGCTCTGACCGGGATACAGCCCAGCCTCTGCCCCTGGGTGAGGAGAGTGGGGCACACACCGCCGGCTGCCATCGCTGCTGCTTGCCAACAATGCAAATGGGGAGGCGCAGCCACGGCAGCACATCCCTTCAAGGCTAAGGACGTGAGAGAGAACCTTAACTTCTCCTAGAGCTGCTCTTTTCTCTTTTGAGCTGCAGAACAAGAAGTGCCAGTGTCCAAACTCTAGAAAGCCAGCTTGGACACCCACTGTCATTCACCCCCGCTCTCATGCTCTGCCAGAATCCCAGCTGGGCTCCGCCGCCTGCCCAGCACAGCATTTCTCCTCGGGAATATGTTGGGACACCAGGCATACAGTGCCCTACAAGGGAAGAAAGCCTTTCAGAATCAGATAGAATGAAGAAGCTGCATTATTTTCTCAGGAGATTTATATTTCTTGTGGGATGTTGCTTAACAAATCTTTCTGTCTCTCTTCCTTGGTTCTAAAACAATGTTTCTGACAGAAAAGAAAAGCAGAGAACTACAACTGGTTTGTGATTTGTTCCTTCATGCATGCAGATGTTTCCCAAACATCTGTCAAATACCAATCCACCCTGGGAACAGAGTGGGTGAGAGGGGCAGCACAGCCGAGGACTTCTGGGTCCTGTTCCTGGTCTCATCTGCCGTCAGCTGTGTCGTGTCACTGGAGTCACCTCGGGATTGCTTCGTGCCTCTCTTGCAAATGAGATGCTTTGTATTTCAGCATCGATGGAGTCTTTCAAGCAGCCCTTGAGGTGATATTGAATGGAAGCTGATGGACTCAGATGTACTCAAAGCAAAAACAAACAAACAAACAAGAGCTAAGCCATTCTCTAATATTAACCATATGCCCCACACAGGAATGACAGAGGTTTTGCACTTACTCCTGAAGGTCTGTGCTGGGCTAAAGGTTACCATATGCCATAGGAATGCTCTGCAAACACCAATGAGTGGCCATCAAAGCTGAAAATTGAAGTTACTGTACAGTCAGAGGTGGTTAATTGCAGCTTCTGCAGCCTGCTTGCCTAGGTGTACAGAGCATTCAACCGCCTGGTTGCCAGGGATGTCAGCTTTTCTGCTCACACATGACTGACTCATTTTCTACATACCATTCAAAAGAAAATGCAAACAAAAGTGGTTTTCAAACAGAACATGACTTCTTCTCCAGAGTGGCCTCTACAAATCTTTATGAGTTCTACAGTGACTGGTCAGGAAGGGAAGATCAAGATCCGTAGCCAAGTGGCTTAGGAAGGAAAGGGAATGGAGTTCTCAGCAAGAAAATAAAACTCTGATTGCCAATAACTATTTTTTGCTTATGGTGGAAGGTCTCCACGTATTTTGCAAGCAGTTAACTCCTTTCACACATCTCATGCATCAAGCCCTGCTGTGGTTAAGGGCATATGATAAAGCACATTTTATCCTAAATAAAGAGCAAGAATGGACATCAGGAACATGGATCCACAGGGGCTACATTTACAGTGACAAATGGTGACTGCCATTCTTCAAGGACTATGAAGTCAGGGACTAGCAAAGTGGGGCAGGCAAGCACATCAGAAGCATGAATGAGATTGGGATTATAGCATCATAGCGTGGGATCCAGCTGTGATCAATGGAAAGAAAATAGCTGTATTGGTCTGCCAATATCACCTGAGTGAAGCTGTGTTCACACTGAGTGATGGGTGTCCATCTCACAGGCACGGCTCAATCTGCAGAGGAAGATGTTCCTCTGCAGGAATGTGTCTCCTCATACACAGAAACTAGACAAAAGAGCATGCTGAGATGAGGAATGACAAGCTAAGACATAATTAGAAAGTGTCCCTGAAGCACATATTGGTCTCCCACTGTCACTGAAAGGGGTAAACTTACAAATTATAGAATATATGTAGGTGCAAAAAGCACCAGCAATCACTCTGAGATGGAGGTGAAGGCAGAGTGGGAATTAGGACATCCAACAGTATAATTCAGCCATTCTCCTACAGTCTTCATTCAAAAGTAGGTGGTGATTCAGGTTCTTAATTTCACCAGACCCCACTGAAGCATCTCTGCCCCCACCATGTATGCAGCTGAATAGTCTGTTGCAAAATCCCTGCCCTGGTCTCTTAGTAAAGATCTACTCCAGTCCACTGGCTTCTTTGGAAACATCTGCCCACACACACGGTTCCTTCTTTGAAAACCAAAAATCCTAAAAAGCCAAGGAAACTAAAATTGACAAAGCCATTCTCACCTGGTAGAAGATATGAGAGACATCACTAGTAAAGTGACTTGAGCAGTAAAGCCTGCAAAAGTAATTTTATTCATCCAAACAGACTGGGAAAGACGGTGCAGGATTCTGATGCTGAGCTTTGCTCTGAAGGTATGACAGGTATAGGCAGCAAATGAGCAAAGGGGAAAACTGAGCAAACTTTATATACTGAAGAGTGAAAGTGTTTCCTGACCTGCTCCATTGCAAATTAGACCCATGCAGCTGAATTCCTACTTCCCACTTTCAGGAAAAGTGCTCCAAACCGAGAAAATGGCAAGCTCAGCTCTGACTAGGAAGCAGGTCTGGTTGAAATTATGAAAGAAACTAAATTTCCCTTCCCCCAGCCTCTTCAAGAGCCAGAGATTTGTGTGCAAAATAAGCTGAGTTTTTCCCCATGGTCAAAGACTGGTGTTTTATTTATTTGTGGTCAGTAATGCTGGACTTCTGTCATATTTTGCTGTGGTACTCCATTATTTAATAAAGTCCCAAGGAAACTGGCCAATGCCTTTGCTTGACAGGGACTACTTTCTGACACTGCACCTGGCCAACAAGATCACTTTTTATTGAGAGAGGAGAGGAATTAAAAGTACAACAAGAAATTGGTTTATAGCCTGAAGGAAGGGGAGCTGTCAACCCTGCAGTGGTTTGTGATTTTTTTTTAAACACATTAGACCAATACTGCTGTTTTTGCCACAGAGCACTTGTGTGATTAGATCGAGCTGCTTTTAACTCCTTCTAAGCACCAGAGGCCTTGGCAATTTCCCCCTGTGACCAAAACCTGAGTCTGCCCAGCCACTGCTTAAGAAAAGCCTTGGGTTTTATCCATTCTGAAAGCCAGGAGTGAGACCCCTCAAACAGCTCCTTATTCCCATGTCCCAGGAAAGGCAGCCGGGCTCCTGCAGTCCCTTGTGCTGATAGCCACCCACTGTAGTCAGAGTTGAAAGCCTTTCCTCAAGGCAAGGAACATTACCACTGCTCAGCACCAGCCCAGAGCCTTTGGTACTGCCCTGCAGATCTGAATCCTGGACATGATGAGGCTTTTGGGATGGAGGCTCAATGCAGCAGCACTGTAATACCAAGCCCTGCAACTTTCACTCTGAAGACAGAGTGAAAACAGGGACCTCTCTGCCTCCTCAGTGAGAACATTTTGAGACAGCAGCTACTAGGCCTGGGAAAACAAACCAGGGGAACTAGACAAGAGAAAATTATAAACTGTTGAAGTCCTGGAGTACTTCCAGGTATTCAAGCAGGTAATAGATTTGTTTAAATAAGTGGAAATAGTTTCAAAACGTCAACTTTGCCACATTGTCTGGCTTCTCCTTTCTGGTTCAGCTCCAGTCTGGGAGGTTTGTTCATGCATGAGCTCAGAGAAAAAGTACCTACTGCAGAAATATAGCAAAACCTACAGTGTTTCAGCAAGGGGAATTTCAGCTGGCACATGTCTAATTCTTTCATGGTTTCCTGTTGGACAGATAGCTCTGGGGAAACAGTTATGTGACCTACTGCCCAAGGAACTATGCGCAGAAATAAAAAAGCAAGCTTAGATAAATGTGGCACTTGTTCCTCTCTTCCCTGCCAGAATCCTAAAGGCTGTTGGATTTTTGATAATCCAAACACCTATTTTGGCCAAAACTTTATAGCTAATATCAATTAGGTAGGTGACACAATAGAGCAGGGCCTAATGACTTCCAAAGTCCATCAATATACAACCATATATATATATATATATATATATATATATATATATATATATATATATATATATATATATATATATACACACACACATATACACTACATCTATCTATCTATCTATCTATCTACCTACCTACCTACCTACCTACCTACCTATATACACACAGTACCAATCAATAGGTTCATTAGAAATAAACTATAACAATATTTCATCCAGGATGTAACACATAAGTCTATTTGTTTCTCATAGAAATGATGGCATTTCAAACCCATGTGGACAGCCCATTAATTTCCACAAGTGCTGCTTTAAGACTCTTTACCTTTTCAATACCCAACATTAATTTGTGGCAAATCTGCATATTTCCAAAGTGGTTCCTTTTCTCTGCAGCCCTGGCTAGAACAATAACAACACACTCATTAAGTACAACTTCTGCCTGAAGGTATTTTACTGTACAGCAGTTTCTGTAGATGCTGTCCTTGATTCAGAGTTATGGGAAAACAAGGCAGACAATGATTATTGGATACTCACAAGAACTGTTGCTGGTATGAAGATGACGCAGATTTCCCAATTTTCATTAATTTTCACACACTTCATAACAACTCCCTTTATTTGTCTAAGTGATCACAAACTGGCTGCCAGATTTAAACCAGTTTGCATTTAGCTCAGCATCTTATAGAACCAAACCTTGGGCAAGCCAAATTTTACAAACTGAACTTCAACAAAGCCTGAGAAAAATAGACAACTGCATAAGGGAAGAACAAGTGGGAGGGAAGGGGAGAGAGAGAGACACCCAGAGAAAACAGCATGGCTCACAGCCGGAGCTCAGAGAATCTGCTCCAGTGAAAGCTGATGAAAATCTGATTCAGGTCACCCCCTTAATCAGACAGAGACTTGTTCCTCCATATGCTCTGTAAAAAAACACTCCTCATGTCAGTAACATGTGGAGACAGCAAATATTTCTCAATTGTGAATGATTCATTGACTTAATAAGCATCTGGCCTAAACATCTGATATATATTTGAAATTCCATCTATTTCCTAAAAAATAGTCCTTTTTTATTTTGAGTGATCAAAACCAAACGATAACGGTAAAAAAGGCAATAGGGTAGTCTTTTTTGGATGCCATTTGTGATCAGGGGAGAAGCTGTTTACCATTGGTGTGGGCCAGATTGGGAGCAATTCCTGGCTAAAACCCTTCAGCTGCTCCTTTCTCAAGCAGAAGAGACTGAGCACGGTGAATGTGGGCAGTGAGGGACCAGAGGTGCTGCTGGGGTCTGCCTCAGGCAGGGCAGGTGACGGCAGCATTCCTGTGCAGAGGGCTGTCCCCAAAGGCAGCTGGTGACTCAGCCTGCCAGGTGCACACCCACTGCAGGAGGACACAGCTCCTGGCTCCAGCTCCAGCCCACACCCTGCACCACTGCTCCCTATCAGTGACTTTTGCCACGCACGGAAACTGGCATCAATCACAGATCCATTTATCACTTCGGAGCTGGATCAAGCACCAGCCCTCTAGGTCACTGTGGCTCCAGCCACACATGAATCAACATTTAATATGGCATTAAAATTCTCTGGTGATTGCTTTTAACTTTTGTGCAGCGCATGCTTAGGGCTGCAGAGCCAGGGTTCTCCTGTGCAGCATTTTGTAGGTTGGTTTGAGCTGCGTGTCCAGAGTGACATTCCTCCTCTTCTGGATGATCCAGAACACAACACTCTCTCCCTGCCCCCATTTCCCCTCTCTCCTCTATATACTAACAAAGCAGCCTGAGCACAGGGATGCACAAAACATCCTTCTGTGGTGTGCAGTACAGCCAGGATATGAAGGACCATGACACAAGGTAGCTTGTTATCATCCAGCATTTTAGCTTCTTTTCTTTTCCTTCCCTGTTTCTGCTGGATTAAGCTTTTCCAACATAACTGGGCCGACTCTGGGTGTCTGGGCTAGATTTAAAGTTCAGTGAGGTTCTTTATGTTCCAGGAAACATTCTTCCTTCCTCTCCTTCCATGATTGTTCCCACAGGTTTTACTTTCTCGTTTTGGGGAATTTTTTTCTCCCTTTCCGGGTTTGACCTTTGTCCAGTTGCTTTTTAAACAAGAGTCTTGAGGGTCTCACAGCAGGTTTCAACACAGTTGTTCTTCCAGTCTGAAAGGGGACTTAGCTGGGCAGATTGGAAGTCCCAGAGCTGGAAGCTCAGGCTCAAACACTGCTTGGTCACCTTACTCCACACAGAGATTTACACCTCCCAACAGAGTGTTCAGGGGCTGCTGCTCTCATTAACTCAAAGAGCCCATTCCTGCCCCTGCCTACCGCAAGCAAGGATGGCTGCAAGAAATTTAAGGCAGCATACTGAATCAGGAATACCCTCCTTTGAGGCTTTTCATGGAAACTACATATATGTCTGTGCACGTGTGTGGATAAAATAATATGGAAAGAATATAGAAAGAAAGTCCATTGTCCTCCTTCATCCCTTCCCACATCCACCAGAATGAGCCTCTTCTCCACCACTAGGTTAAGAAGTTACCATCTACCAAAATTGAAGACATTTATCCTGAGATGCCTAATACCATTGTATTGGCAGAGAAGACAAGACCTAGGACAATGTCATTTGATTTAAAGCCTCTGCAACTTTTCTGTCTTTCCAGCATGTTTGCTTGGCTGAGGTCTGTCCCTGCCCTTTCTTTCCTACAGATCCCTCACACTAGGCCAGTATTATAATGAATATTGCTCTCCCTGCTGCTGTCTTGATCATCTGTCTTTGCCAATCTAATAATGCCCATACTGAACACTTACACACTCACCAGGTTTTCTAAGCTGCCCATCTTAGAAGGCTCATCCAGAATCTCACAGCTCAAACTGTGGGAATCTCCTCTTAAACCTGCAGCCTATATTCTTAAATCTACACTCAACTGTTCTCTCTATTTTTTACTCACATAAAACTCATGACTCTTATGACTCTTTATACCACTGTCCTTCAGTTCCAGTTCCTCTTCTTTGCACCTTTCCCATTCTGTAGCTTGTGAGTGAAGCTGGTTTGCCCTCTCACAAGACAAAGGTTTCCAGCCTCCTGGTTGATCTGCCAGCCCCATACTTTTAGCATGGTCTGTTTCTTTTTTCCAGTTCTTCCTACAAAGGCAGCTGCCCAGAGCCATTGGCAGCGTTTCACACGAGGTCCCTCCTCAGCGCCTGGCTCAGCAGTAGAGCTACAAGGCTCCCCCCTTCCCTGGAAAGACGTGCACTGGCACTGCATCCAACTTACACTTCCTGTCACTCACTACAGCACCCTGGTTTTCACCTTCTCTGAACCCTCCGGCTCCAGCTCATTGCCAAAATGTTTATTATTTTTCCCTAAATACTATGAGATCTTATCTCCTGCAGCATTAAATTTCACACCTCTTCTGCTATGTGATTACTCCCTTCTCCTTGTGGAAATCTAAATTCCACTCTTTATGTAAAATGCTTCCCAAATCCAGGTCATCAGCATAATCCTACACTGACACTTGGTGAAAATATTAATGCAACTTAGTAGCCAAATTTAATTTTATGAAACTATGCCAAGAAAACTCCCTCAAATCTATTATATATTTTTAACAGGTAAATCACTTCAATTTGTTTTGTGCTAATCACACATTGAATTCATATATGGCAATAGTTTGAGTCAGAGTTCAAATAAAAATCATTACTGATAATTTACCATGTGAATTTTTCTTGGCTTTGTGAGACAAAAATGGAGATGAAAAAGCTTTTCCTGTAACTCTTCCATTGGTGTTACTTGGGCTAGCTCTGCCTTTGTTAACCAAAGCAAAAGGAATGAGCACACTTAATTCAAGCTAAGTGTGGTAAAAATTCATATTTAAAAAATAATGAAACTTTTAGGTCTTCATGAACTCGTGTGTTTTAAGCTCCAATTCTCCATTTCCCACAGTCGTTAATTTAATCTGCTGCAGCATCTCTTACTTGGCTAGGTTCTCCTTGGAGCTGGTGTTGCATTAACATTCCTCTCCTGGCATGAGAAGAGCTCAGGTCAGCAAAGTCAAACCAAGATTCTCCAAGTATTCCACAGAACTTTTCTGGCATGTTTGGTCCATGACTGCTTCTGCCTCCCTCTCTAAAGAATCCCTTAAATACAAGTGACATGAATTGCTTTGCCAGATGCCCGATACGATTTCTCTCAGGAAAAATGCATGTTGATGTTAATCTCACAAGACATTGGGAGATTATATTTCCTCCAGGGATAAAAAAATAGAAATCATCCTGATTTTCCTCTTCTGTGCTCATATAAATCTGGTTACATGGAAGACAGAACTCCATAGGTCTCATCTACCACAATACTTTGTTCAATACTCATTCTGAATCAAATTGCCCTGAATTTGTGACTCTACAGCTATGAAATGTCCATGTTTCCTTCATTCCCAAACAGGCTCATCGGTTTGTAGAACCTTAGTGAACAAATACAGCAAGAAAAAGACTTATTTCCATCTCTTTGGATCAGACATTATGCTGGAGACTATTATAGAAGGGGGAAAAAACCAAACAAAAGCCTAAGTGGTAGGAGAGGACAAGAAGCTGCAGCAGCTGAGGACAAGAGTCCAAGGCAGGGCTCATCCAACATGACCACAAGCAATTCTGTCAAACTTATAAAATCTGCATCAATGCCAGACATGACACACAACCTCTCAATCAACTCATTGGCACCACTCCCCCTCCCTGGTAACCGACCACACCACCCTCCCCTGTTTCCAGCTCCCAGTCCCCCATCACAGCAATGTGAGGGACCAAGGTGCTCAGGCCCTTCTCCCTTCCAGCTGGTTTTCCATGATGGCCTCATCAGCCAGGAGCAGGCCACTGGAGATGGCACACACACTCCCTGATGCCACTATCCATTAACAAGGACCCAACATGCTTGAAAAGTGAGGAAAACTGGGGTCACTGAACGTCAGCGAGCTCAGCATCCTTTCTTGGGGGTGCCCAGTGCCTTTGAAGATCAGGCCCTCGGGTACTCGCAGCATGAAGACATGAATAGACCTTTCTCTCTGCCCTCACTGCAGACACTGGCAGCATTGTTAGAGCACAAGCACAACCAAGTCTTAACTGGCTGAAAATTTGGCTGGCCTTTTTGCTTCAGCGTGATCAAATGGCAGCATTGCTCACCGAGTGTGAAGGGCATGAAAGGATTAGCCGCCCTCCCCCAGCAAGCAGGTGAGCTGAAACCCTTTCCAATTCACTACATGTCAGTTTACAAGTAAAACATAAGGTATAAATGCAGCTATTGTTAAGGTGAAGCAGCCATCCTGGCTGGGCAGTTAGATTAGCAATTTACCCTTTGTAAAAGGATTAGCACAGCCCTATTGTTTCGGTGTTTATTTATCAATGTGCATTTTTAAAAGGGGGAATATATCTGATGAGGGCCCACGTTCTCCATGTACCCCAGGCCACACCATTTCCTCCCAACTCCCCATTGACAGAACTTACCAGAGCATTTTATAGACCAGAAATCGAGGAGAAACCAAAACATTGGCAGTGCTGCTGCTCACACAGCATTTTGTTGGGCCAGCAGGCATCCCTCCATCTTTCAGCTGAGAGCAACTGCTGGGTGCTGCCAGCCACACAGATCAAACACCAGAACTGGCTTCCCACTTTTCCTCAGAGACCTGAGCTGAATGCTAAGATACTTACGGCCCATTCACCACAGTCTCTAAGGACATGAAAACCTGTGCCAGGTTCTTCCCTCACACTCATTGCAGGCACCAAAGCAATGAAGCTCCTCCGTAGAGGTGATTCCACGCTTGTGGTCTTCAAGGCTCCTCAAATAATTCCCATAGCTTCCACTGGGCTCATAAAAGCCTGGTTTTTTACTGACAAGGGTAGTGAAGAAATTACTCGGTCCATTAAGCACAGAGGCTAGCATCAAACATCATTTCTTGGCATCCCAACATCTCCAATGGGCCCTCAACTTCAGTGGTGTTGGGCGCCTACAGGGTCTTTGGGAGCCTTTATTGCTGCAAGGGCTGGTTCGGTCTCCAGGTGCCGCAGGGACTCCTCGCTGGAGTTCAAGCTCAGGGAAGAGGTTTCACACCGAGCCCTTCGCAGCGGGGAGAGCGGGACCGCTGCCCACCCAGCCAGCTCCATCAGCAGCACGGGCTGGCCCTGGCCGTTTAGCAGGCAGCAGCTGCTCGCTCGGATTAGGTAAAAATTCCTTGGTCAGAGGGAACAGGGGTGCTCTGGAAGGTGAGTGAGAGAGTAGAATTTTTAATTAAATGACACCTTTGTGCTCTAGTGCAGCCCCACACTCTGCTTTTCCATGAGACGGCGATTTAGGAAGCTATTCTTTCAGACCATAAAAACAGTTTGGAAGACGAACAAGCATCCAGCTGTGCTAAATTATTTTCCTGCTCCCGCAGGACCCAGCAGCAAGCTACAGCATGTATTTTACAGGCCTATGATTTATTTATATGGACTAACATACAGGTATTGATTTTGACCCACAAACCCCTTCTGTGGCTGGGGGCATTCACATCCCAAAGCCTTCTCCCAGCCCGGGCTCCACCACCACAGCTGTGCAGGAGCAGGATCCCCATCTGTGAGAGACAGAGAAGAAACCGCAGGGTGTTCTCTGGCTTTTTGTAACTCCTTCCTCACATCCATTTCTTTTTCTTTTCCCAAACAATTCTAGTTTGTTGATCAAGCATCTCACACAGGCAATTCATTTTGCCTGGTCATGGGGGAAGTGAGGAGGCTCCAGTGGGAGCTGTTAAGATCTTAAAATATGCTCTGTGCTGCTGGCTTATTGCAGATACTCTGATTCATGGTGGAAAAGAGAGGCCATGAGTGGACTCGATTAAAGACATGAATTTAGGAATCATCAAGGAGCACGTAAGGCAAGCAACAGCTACTCTGCCCAGAGGATCATGTGCATACATAAAATAAAATAAAATTAAATTAAATTAAATGCACAGAAAAGGAAGGGAGAGAATGTAAGGGACAGACTCTGTCCCACAGGGTTTACAATTTACATTTAGATTAGTACAAGAAGCAGCATCATTGCAGGGAAAGTGGGTGAGGGTTACAACAACAAAACTTGGTGGCTGGCCTGAATTGTAATTTCACTAATTAGAAAAAATGAAGTTTCTAGTTAATAAATCAGTCCTATTGACTGATTTGAGGGAGGTACACAAATATCTGTGGGATACACTCTTTGATTGGATTTAGCCATTCCACTCTCTGGGTAAATGTTTTTAAATCATTTGCCTTTGAGGTCTGCTTTGAAGATAAATGAAATGTACCTCAAGAAGAAACAAGCCTATTTCCTAAACTTACATTTGCTGTATGTCCCCGAGTAATGCTGGTGGACACAAAAGAACAAATCAGGTGATATTGTAAGCAATTGCTCCAGAATGACACATGGAGAGGATTTCTTGCTCTTTTTACTCAACTGAGAAAATCAATTACCACATCCTCATGGACAGGGGCTAGCAATCTCCCAGCACATGGAACTACTGACCTCTCCACAGGAGCTGGATTAACTAGGCTGACTGCTGGTGAGCACTGGGGTGTCCATCTACATACAGATGCCTCACCTTGAGAGCAAGTTTTCTCAACAGACCTGCAAAGGCCTCAAGTCATCTCTTAGACTGGACTAGCGTGCCTGTTAGCAATAAATATCTAATCACAGCTCAGCACAGCACCAGCCCAGAGACATCCATCACTCCCCAGGTGCCATGGCTACGGCACAACACATGGCAGCAAGGCCATGGCACCGCTGGCACCACCGCCGCCCTTTATCGGCGCCACACGCTCTGCCGCCCTTCACGAGGCAGCAGCTTGCTCTGGGGAGGGGTGGCACTGGCAAATACCATTATTCATGGCTCTTCCCATAGCAGGGCCCTCTCCTGCTCCTGATTTACCACAATTCCCCTCTCAGTATGGAAGCAGAGAAGTGACTGTGACTCTGGTACTTCTTGACCCTACTCCAAAGGCTGGTCATAGCAGCCGAAGATCTGTGAAGAAAATTGCTGATGCCAAGAACTGTACTCAAGTGTAGTTTTTGTTCAGCTCAATGTTTAAGGTTGGATAGTACAGGTGAACTGCCACAGGCTGAAACAACCCCTGTGTGGATACAATTGAATATATTGCCTCATCCAAACAAGACTGGAAGGGAAAAGCCAATTACTCTGTACTGAGAGTGCTTTCCCATTCAGCTGGCTAGAAACAGACCAGGGATCTCTTGGTATTGTTAATATTTGAACCACTTTATTTTTCTATACCAAATTATCCTCAGGTTTTCAGCCTAATATGCTGTTGTTATGAGCCTTCTGGATTTAAATGAGGAAACAGAAATCAATATACATATGAAGCCAGACAAGCTTTTGGATGGCAACCATGTTCTGGCAATTTAGCATGTTAGCACACGTGTCTGGGGTGAGACTTCAGCTTCCAAAGGTACCTTTCATTGCCATGCTCCAGATTCCCCTTCCTCACCCTGCCAAAAGTGCTCACTGAGTGAAGGTGGTTTCCTGAACCCAGCGACTGGCTGCAATCCCAACACTTTCTACCTTAGCTCCAGGAACATCAGAAGGCAAATAAATTACTATTTTAGACTGCCCACAGTCAACTGTTTGAAGTCAAACAAAGGTTTAACAACACATTCTAGTTTTAAGGCAAGCTTCAAAAAATACTGTACTACTGGATGACCACAGAGTATTCCATGGTCAAGGCTAAATGGACACCACTGTACCAGGCAAATATTCTACAGAATACTGTGACTACTGTTTAAAGGCAAACAGATAGAGTGAATTGATAAGGCAGAGGTCAACAAGTGGTTCTGATATAAAACATTTTAAAAAAAGCAGACCCAGATCATGGTACAGTAACTTTTATTGCAGAGATCAGTAGGCCAGCACAGCTATTCATAAGTACTGTACATACATGAGTGCCTCATGCTTATGCCAGCCTGCACAGGGCTAAAATGGAAGCATATAACCAATTAGTGTTAATAGGCAAACAATCATTAGAAGTGTTAACAAGTGATGCTGGAGAGGCTGTTTTTCATTTTATTACTGATCTCTAGTAAGTGTTATTATCCTCATAGAATAACATTCTATTATGAAATGCACATGCACAGCATTAAAGCCTTTGATAGTCCAATGCTTGCCAGCAGCAGCAAAACTGTAAACAAAGTGAAAGAATCATTTCTGAAATGCCAACAGCCATTAGTATTCACAAAGTTTGGAGGATGCAGAGAGCAAATATGCTAAGTGTAAATAACAGGAATTTACTATAACCTGGGGATCTATGGAATAAATTGAGTATTCACTTTCTTCCCCTTTTTTAAAAGAGCCTGAACATACATGCTTAATCTCAACTGATTTGTGCCTGAACTAAGGTCTTGAGTCTGTTACATATTTTCAAATCTTTTTAGCCAACAGACTCTCCTAACATTTTTCTCTTTTATAACAAAGCAAGCAGCTGCAACTAATCATATTTCATTATGGTTTTGTATATGTTTTGTTTTAAAACAAATTTTACTTAACCAACAAAAATGCAACTGAGCAACTTCTCACTGTAGAAATTTTTCTGAAGACTGGCAGAATTGGACATGACATCAGATACAATTAAGACAATGTATTTGTTTTAAATTTTAGCAAGGGGGACATGGGTTGAGGGGAAAAAACCACCTTGAGATGAAGGACAAGACAGACTTAATTTTTGCCTATTTTGTATTACTGTTCACAGACAGATGACTTGAAAATTACAGATGCATTTTATATGACTACCTATTTATTGCAACCATTTCCTCAGCTCTGACATACAACCAGAACAAGAAGTGAACAAGGCTTAGATTTCTGTGTTGGAAATATGCAGTCTCCATCCATCAGGAAAAGTCTCAGTGGGAACTCAACCTACAACATCCTGTGTCATAACTGAGTAACACCAAGCCCCTCCCAAGCACCAGCACCACAGAGCAGGGAAGTGCACACAAGTCACTTTACTGCCCTGCATATGCTATATTTAGGAAATTTTACTGAACTATTAAATAAGCAATGGTGACAATATAAGATATTAAATACAGATAGAGTAGTGTCAACCAAGCTACTAAATTCGGGCTTTGGGCTTTCCCACAGAAATATTAGGGGCATTCAGGTAAGCATTATTCCTTTCCTTCCAACACGGACCTCTTTATTCAAAGACACCTAAAATTCAGTGAAGAAATAAAAAAAAGAAAAACATAACACAGCAAAGTCCTACTGGGGAATAGGGTTTTAATGAACACACAAAGCAACTAGGTGACATCTTTATCAGCCCTCATAAACCTTGATTGAATACACAGTGATAAGGCCTGTTTAAACTGTCATCCTCACGATAACACAGGCAGAGACAACTCGGGCCTTAGCAACGACCTGTGCGAGGGAGGCCCCTGCCGAAGGGGCCCCCCTTCCTTCCCGCTGCTGGGCAATGCCCGTGCTCTGAGCAGTGCCCAGCCTGCACGGCTGCCTGGGCTGTGCCACGCTGGGGCAGAGGCCTGGCATGGTACAACCATGCCTTCTCCCAGCAGCAGCTTGGAAGCGCATCCAAGTCAGCTCATCTGGCTTTGGGGATGGCCAGTTCTCCGGGGAAGATGGGTGTTTTCAGTCAGAGTGACCTTTAGCACTCAGATCTGCAAACAGCAAGAATTCCATATAAGTGGCTTTAAAGAATTCAAGGAAAGGCTTTTGGGGGTTCTTTGGTGTTTGTTTTTGGCTGTTTTGCTGTTGGGGTTTTTTTAAACCACCATCGTCTCTGAGGCACATAGCATTCAGCACTAGGAAGCAAGGCAGCATTTGGGGCCAGCATGGCTGTGGAAGTGGCTAGTGGCATGACTTCTATCAGAAGATTGGCCTTGGCCATATAGGATACTTAATTTTTTTTCTTTTTTAATAAGTATTTCAGACCTTTAAGCATCTCCAAGAAACATCTATTCAAATTGCTAGGTTAGTAACTTAGGATTTAATTGTTGTTCTGCAATTATTTCTAACTTTAAAAAAATACAGCATACACTTGAACTTTTATTCTTTCTCCCCAAAATCGTTCTTCCCTCACTGCAATGCTTGCAGTGACACCCACTGGCTGTGGGAGGTGGAGTTGCAGACAGCACTTATTAAAATGCTTCAGTGCACTGACCAGATCACAGAGACAGAACCTCAGAGAAATGTTACCACCCAAAAGCTGGCATTTTGTCAGCTCACTTAGTTATAACTCAATATCTGGATTGAATACAGCCCTTTCTCATTAACAGATTTAATAAGGAAATAATGATCAACAGTTACTAGTTAAGTATAATAAAATACACATTGGTATATAATTACTAGTTAATTAATAACTCCCATTGCTTGGGTGGTGGAAGGTATTAGTTCATTTTATGCCTATTTGCTCGGTGGCAAGATTGAAGTAGCACTAGTACCTGGTTTCAGTTTTTCATCAGGAAAACACCGAACTGAGCTGGTATACCACAGTGTGACTGGCTGGCAGGGGAGGCATCTTATCTACTGAGGAACTCATTACAGCTGTTGTAGGAGTCCCTGCATACACCAGCAGATTTCTTTCTGTACCCCCAAGCAGTAATTTCTCATTTCACACTTAAGAAAGAGAGGAAACACAAAGCCAAGTGACTCGCGTAAAGACCCACAGGAAAACCACGGAAACCAAATGTAACAAATCACAATCTAATGGCCTCAGTTAGAGGATAACTTGTTTCTTCAACTGTACTAGAGAAACTTCTTTATATTATATACACATAGGCTCTTAATGTTTAAACAAAATTATCCAAGTTTAAGCTGAAACACAAACAAATCACTCCTGTTACACAAGGTATTTACCAGAAGAAAAGGCTGAGTTTTAATTTAACTACAACATGATGGCTGGGAACGGATCAAGGGAAATTTCAGAAATACTTAGAATAAAAAATAAGAAAAAAAAGAGACCCATTTTTGCCTGCTCCATGGCATAAGCCAAGAGCAAATGGCTCCTGGCTGTGAGCACACAAGGTATGTTTGCTGACTTACTCAGATTAAAAATATTTTAGTCACCCTTGTGTTATTTCCCGCGCACACGGCACTAATGTTCTCTCCAGAGAGTCAGAAGCAGAACTATTACATTCATGGAAAACACATTTATACAGGACTTCCCACAGAGCTGAAAAAAAAGGTTATCCAATGCCTTCCCAGCCAAACTTCCTCCTGAAGTGAAAAATCCTTCCCTTTGATAAGAAAGCTGTGTCAGACCACATTTCTGTCCCTGACAAAAGAACAGCACTCCCTTGGCTTGCTCCAGTTTTGGCAGCTGTGCTCAGCAGAACCAGGCTGCTCTTCCCAGCCAGTCACCACGCTTAGCAGAGACACCACTTTATCTTCCCTGAACAATAAAACAAAAATGAACTATGCACAAGCAAGCAGTAACTGTGGGTGACACTGCCCACAGCTCTCAGGCAGGCAGTTCTCTGGGTTAGAAATTCCATCAATAATGTAACACATCATTAAAGACCTCTCTGTCCTCCCCCCTCTCCCTTTTTTTTTTTTCCTTTGCCTGTCCACATTCAGAGCTATCTAAGGAGATGTTCAATGCTGCATATACACAGTTCACAGCAAAACAAGCTAGGCTTGTTAGTTTCCTGTGTTCTTTCCATATCAGGAGGAACCAAATTAATAAAGCACAGGGAAGGACACTTTTCATGCAAATATGGAAAGCTGGTGCCTTATAGATCCTCTTGTTTCCAATTCACTGACAGCCAATCCAGATACACAAGCAAACTTGTTCCAGAATTTTGGGCTACAAGCACCAAGCACCACTCAGCGCTCTATCTCCAGGTTCCCTAGGGTACCTACTGAGCTCATCTCAGGCTACCTACCTTTCCAGAAAAGCCAGATGTACCAACTCATGAAAAATATTATGCTTTCATGGATGCAGTGCCCTTCCCTCACTGCTAGCTCCTATGGACACAGCACTGTGCCATGAAGATGCCTTAATCTCTATCTACCCTTCAGACACTGCAGGGCACACAGCATTTAGCACTCTGCTGTGACAGGGAGGAGCTTAACCTAGGATGTGCTAAGCCCTTCCTTATTTTCCCCAGAAAAACCTGCCAGCTCCAGGCCATCTCTATTAATATTAATATGAGCAGTGCTGGCTAGCCTAGTGTTTAAATACCTGTACCTCATAAAACAACCACTCTTAGGCCAACAGGTCTAATTTTTGTAGGAAAGGGCAGGCCAAACCAAAGAACTCCAGACACAGCAAGGATGCTCCCATTGACTTCCTCTCAAAATTAAATGCCACATGAAAACAAAGGCATCTCAACATTTGATAATTGAAGATGGCCAGAAAGAAAAGATCAGACCAAATCAACATTAAATTCCTTTCCTTGTCCGGGAAAGTTACAGAGGATAACACTAGCTCTCCTATAACTCCACAAGCACACACACACACCCTTGGAAGGATGTTCTGGGGAGTATGGTAGTATGATGGTCAGGAATAGCTAGGACAGACATATAGGACATACGTTTGATTTTGGCAAACCCAGATGTCAAGTGGCAGATATGGCACCATTTTTGGCTAAATGAAAATTGGCAAGAGAAATGAAAAACCACGCACAGTTGCCATCCAGTAGAGGGTGAGAACAAAAATACCAAAACAAACCAAAGGCCAACCAACCAAAAAAACCCCAACTTTCTTCTGAAACACTTTTGCCAGCTAGTTGGTTTTTTGCTTTCCTGAGGACTATTTGACTATGTCCTCAAAGTTGAGAAACTCCTACAGAAGCCCATGAGTAACCTTTCCTGGAGTGCTCAACAACCGCTTGCCAAATGTTGGCGTCACTGCTAGACTCAGCACAGCAGATAAAGCCTAAAATTAAATGTCTGGTATCCCAATCTTGTTAATGAAGATATGCTTTTCAAATCTATTTCATTTCCATGCCACTTACCAATAAAGCAATGTCAGCTCAGGATAAGTAGATGCCCAGAGGGCTTGGCCCACTCAACCCTACTTGGCTGCAGCACTTTAAAAGCTTAAGTGGCTCCCAGCTTCTGCTTGCTGCAGGGCAAGCACCTCACACAGCTCATTACTGAGCAGTTGATTTGCAGCAGCTCCTTTATGCTGCTGCCTGGGTGCAGACAGCCACAGCACACAGAAAATCCAAGTCAAGATCACTTTACATCCTCAGTGTGTGCCATGGGAAGAAAGCTGTGTTAAGTAAAACAGCAAATCCACAACTTTTGCACCAGGGACTGGCTCGTAACTCTCATGCCTTCCTTCTCCATGGGTGAAATAGTTTTCAGTATAATTATAAGACGTATTCCTCCAGGGAGATTTGGTGTGGAGGGACCTATCCAGCGTGGTGGGACATGCAGGACATGCCAGAGTTCCAGCAGGACTCAATGTATCCATGTTACAGGCTCCCCAAAGAGGGTACAGAGGAATTTAAAACTCAGTTTTAGTAAACCACTCTTCTCTCTGTTAAATTTGCCATCTGAGTTTCTCAGCTCATAAATGCCACAAGAACTAGGTCTATGACTGTATTTTAGCTTTAAGTTTCCCTATTCCCTTACTCTAGCTCACTTTTCTATCTCAACAAAATAGTATGGTGCTTCCAGACTCTTATGTCCTCTACATGAAATGGTGGGAGAATGCAGTTTCAGCGGACAACAATATCAAGATTTCCTCAGGCTTACACAGAATCAGAATCACCTGAACAAAACCCAATATCAATATAAATTAGGTGCCTTAAGTGCCATGTGCTATAAATCAGAAAAACAGACAAAAAACTTGAATATGTTGTATAGCTGTACCATAAACAGCTTAACTAGCGCTCTGTGTTAGGAAAAGCCACCTTATCTGGATAGACCTGAAGTGATCTTTATCTTTTACAGGTCTCATCACAGAAGAAGAAAAGAGGAAGAATAATAGTATTGTATTTCAAAGCCAACAATCTGTGGCCATTGGCAAATGGATGTTATATAACTGGCATTTAGTTTATATAGCTTTCATACAGAATCTCACGCTACCTTACAACTGTAGAGTATATACACAGTAGGGGTTATAAAGTTTTACTTTATTCAAAGAGATGGAATTATTTTCCTAATTCTTTATGGAGTCAGCAAGAAGTCAAAAACCAGACCCCTTCTCTTTGCAAGCAATCCTACCTGAACTTCCTCCAGGCAACGTAAGTGCACAAGACACTCTAGATGGAAGCTTCTCTCTTCTAGCTGCTTGTGAGTTTCTCTGAGAAGCAACCCTTAGGCTGCCACCAAAAACCAAATCCAGGATACAGTAAGAATGAAAATTACAGGTGGCCTATAGGACAAAAAGACATCACCAAAGCCAAACAACCTTGAAACACTTACTTGTTTCTGCATCTCCTCATATAGTTGAGATCAGAAGTGGCCCTATCCTTTCCTCAGGGGTAGACAAAAACTTTTTCTTATGCCACCAATGGGGAGAAATAAGGGATGTCAATAAACTACTGTGAAATTATGCCAAGACGAAATTCAGGAATTCCTCCTGCCAGTACAGAAATTCACAGTGGAGTTAGGGACACAAGGACAAGGCTTCACTATGCTTATGCCAACCTCAAGTGTAAAAGAACACAGGAGGACATTCAGAAGGGACACACCAAGAAGGAAGGGACACGGTTCTACTATCAAAAATACAGACAAAGAAAGAATTGAAATGGAGGATTTCAGTAGTGGGGACAGAAGCACTGAGGACATGAAATACAAAGCCCACAACAGTTGTGACAGAGAGAATAACAAGAGTTGCAAACATGGAGGTAAGGAAGGCCCCTTGTTAAATTCAACACACAAGAACCTGTGCCTGAATGACACCGAGCATCTCAAGATTCCTATTTGTGAAACATGACTTTGCTACAGGGGATGGAAATTTTTGTTGAAGGAACAGCTCTCTGGTCTGTTCAGCCTCTTGGGAGAAAGATTATGAGTTACTTCAACTTCAAACTTCTGGCCTTCAAGTAACTTGCATACTCAGGGAAGCCTTGAGAAGCTGGACATTCCTTCCACTGAGCAGCCTGATAGGCTTCAAAGCATGTTTAACTGTAAGTTGTGTTACTATAGAGTGGAAAATATTAATCAGCTCTAGCCATCTAGGGAGACTGTGGTTATCATTAAGAATATGTGGGACACTCTTACAAGAATTCTTTTCCCCTGCGTGCTGGACAAGCTCTTTCATATAGTTTAACTGCTCCAACTGCATGCTTTTGAAAAAAAGCTTGACTAAATGAATACTTTCAACTAGAGCTAAAGGCAAACACTCCACTGGAACTTTGCCCTAATCAATAGTAGCAATGTTCATGTCACATGAGAGTCAGAGGATAGAATATGGTGCTTACTGAAGTCAGCAAATAACCTAATTATACTTAGCCTGCTTGAAGAAGGAGACAAGTTAGGTCTGGTCCACCCACATATTAATGCAATCATCATCATCCTTATCCCATGTTTGCTTTCTGCTTATATTGTAATAAAAAGTGGTGCCAAATGGAGGGTGCTACTGACCCCTTGTGGGAGAAATACTCACACATTTTAGGATGCAGACATCAATGGGTAAATCGGCTCAGAGCTAAGTTTGTCTCCTTACCTCCCACAGATTTATTTCTAAGGAAAATTCAGTGAAACGGTGTTAGTTTTGCAAGAGGTCACTATAGTCTCACAAGTGTATTTAAAAATTTTAGAACTTAGGTTTATTAGCTTCTCTAGGGCAGTCACATAAGCATCAATAAATCCTAATTGCAGTAGATACTGCAATGACTTTCCCATAACTTAAAGTCTTGCACTGTTGAAGACTAAAATTTATACATTGCCAGGTGGCACAGTTCTCAGTTTTTAAAATAAACTATTTTAATCCATCATAGAATCACCTCTAAAGACTGCAAAAAAACCCTACCTTACTATCTCCTGGAAAGCAAGGACATACTACTCTGCTGAAAAGGAAACAAACCATTTAAAATACTGAAGTTTTTTTCAGCCAAAACCTTCTTTTAAGTATCAAGAAAAGTTGGCATGATTCATTCTTGAAAGCAAAAGTTTTCCAATGCATGTACATCATCATGAGCAGGGCTGCACAAAGCACAAGAACTTCAACAATTTTATTTCTGACAACTTGTATTTCCTTTCCTCATGGTGGAAAACTAAGTCTGAAAAGGAAGGCCAATGTTTTTTTATTCCAATACTACCACTAATCTTTACTCCCTAAAGGAAACAGAGTATACCCATGAAGAACTCTGCGTTTGATTAATGCCAAATCCAAAGGAAATCTCCATGCACTTTAACCACTCCCATAAAAAACAGACTGTACATGGGATATAGCTGGAATAACTTAGAACAGCCAAGTGCACTATACAGAAATTACTGCATTACACAGCACTTATATTATAAAATTATTATTTATATAGTACAGTAGGAAACAGCCTTCTCAAAATCTAAACCCATCAATACCAAACACTATTAAAACCTGCAGCTTCCACTGCAATCAACAGCAGGGGCTGAAACCCTTGAGACCACAGAGATGAAGTCTTCAACCAATGCCAGCCCTGCTCCCATCACATTCAATGAACACATAAGAAGAAATATGTGAACAGCTCATAAATCCCAAAGCAAAGAACAAGAGGCTACTTCAAATGTATTTCAACAATTTGCATAAATTATTTTAAAATAAAGTTTTTTCAAAAGTATTTGACACCACTTTTTTCATACAGACCTGTCATATAAACCAAGGCTGAAGAAACTTGAAAAATGAAAAGAAACTGAGAAAGAGAGCAACAAACTTTTTATTCTGTCAGTTCCTTTTTTCACCTGTACACTAGGACAAATAAAAACACTAAGCCATATAAGTCTGGTTGGTTTTGTTGCCTTTGATTACATAGGCTTTTTTTTTTTTTTTACAAATGCATCCATTAAATTGAATCCTAAAAGTACAAACCATGATGCAGCATCCGTTGTCTCAGAATATGGAAGTTACTGTATCTGGCAGGAGATGTTTAAATGATCACATTCACGTAGCCAGATCTGTAAAGGCCATTCAATTACAAGTAAACACAGAGTCTAACAAACACTTAACAGCAACTTGGGTCAGTAGAACAGTACTATGAACTGCATATTTACAGAAAAATTTGCACATAATCCAGAGATAATTTTAAATCAACCTTTCTGTTGTTACAACTTAATCCACCCTTTGAACTTCTACTGTGCTGCTTTAACAATGTTTGAGTACCTTGGAGATTCAAAGGCACATAGCACTTCTGATGCTTCCACAAACTCATTCTTCAGGAACATATTATAAAAGAAACAGTTTTTTAAAGAACTTTGGACTGCAAAATTTCTCAATAAAGTCTGGTGCTCTTTTAAACATTGTATGCCAACAAGTAACCAAGTTTGCAAATACCTTTTCGGTATCCAATTTTCAAATTCCATGGTGACATCTAACATCATTTCATTACAACTCAGGAGGAAGACATTTGAGCCACCACCCCCTTTCCAATGTTGTGTGCAAAATATGAGTATTAATTCAGCCCAACTATACTTTTAAATCAAAGCTCTTCAAAAAGTCAGTATACATCTTATATGACAAGTTTTACTAACCATACAGTACATCAGCATTTCCTTTGAAAAGCTTAGACCTTGCTAAGCAGTTTTAAAGTAAGCAATTATATAATGCTATCTGCATACAGAAATTCACTACATTCACACAGGCAACCTTAAATTTCTCCAATAAACAGTCATGTCAAAATCTACAGTTTACAGAAAATACAAAGTTAGTTTTAACAAAAGCAAAAATGCTTCTTGTGATTCAGTAAAAACTGTTTGCTAACATGAACAGTTTGCATTCATACAGACACTAAGGCTGGGACAAATTAAGTATTTCTAGAAGCTCAAAATGACACAAAGTTTTCTAACTATGAAACTGCATGCAAACATACTGATTTGTTATTGGTTATTTCTCTCTTGCTTACAGAAGATTTACCAGATCATAGTAAAGCAGGTACTTTTATATGTTATACAATTACCTCTTCCTCACACTAAAAATGTCACATACAGAAAATTTTCTCAGCTGTCTTTGACACAAAAGCTGCTTCTTTAAATTTGAATATTATGCCCTTCAGATCCTCATGACCAGTGCAACAATTAAACAGCTTTCAGAAAGCTTAACAATATCTAAATTTGCCAATTTTCCTTTACAGAAAATATATACAAGTTTATAAATCCATGGCGAGGGCATTACAACTATATTAACATCAACTCACTAACTGGATTGAAAAGATACTTGCATTCTTGTGAAGACCCTATGGCTGCTGCCCATTCAATAGTTCTATCAAGGCACTGTACAGTCATTAAATCTCTAGTATTCTCCAAGATGTGCTGAAGAATATTGTGAATGTGTTTTAGTTGTTAAAAAGCCCTGAGTCAGAACTTGCGTATTTACCACAGGCTGAGCTATAAAAATGGCACACGCTAAAGCTTCTGCAGACAACAGTTTAGCTTTGTCAACACAAACAAAGTATGAAATGCACAGAAAGACAACAGTATGAATTCCAGGAACTTATGCACAGGTATACAATGTACTTTGTGCCAAATCACACGCTGCTATTGTACGCAATTTACACAGTACTTTTCTAAAGTAAAAAAACCTCTGCAATGTATTCAGACATCAAAACTGATGAAGCAAAAGAAAACTGATGCATTCCCCACCCCTTCCCAAAGACAATGAACAGCTAGAGAAGAATTCAGCACTTTGACAGAAAGGAGGTAGCACTGCTAAAGGTTAGACTGTAGTGTTGTTGGGGTTTGGTTTTTTAAAGTGAAAACTTGACCCATGCAGCACAAAGAACAGGATAGGCTCTTCGGTTCACCAGCTGCTACTGGAAGAGTAAAATTAAATTTCTCACAATTAGTTTTGTAGAGGAAGCTCAGATCACTAGCTGAAAGCAGCTTCTTCAAACAATTTAGTGTTTATACTAACTGTAATTAATACTGCTAAAGATAATTACACATACATAAACCTTCATCTCTAGAAAATATCTACACAATAAGTACTCAATTATTTTTAAAAGACCACTTCAGGTCTTCAAAAGAAGCTAAAATACCAATTATAAGATTATGCTATAAAGGCACAAGTACTTGTGCAAATCTGCTATATTCTCACCCAGTCCAAGTTAAGAATACCACCTTCTAATCAAACCTCCACATTTAGAAAGGAACTTGTTTGCTATCTCACCAGTCTAGTTTTTATTACCCACTTCAGGAAAAAGGGATTTCTCCAAACCCCAATGTACAAATACACAGTAATCCAACAAATGGAAAGTAAGCAATAGCAGCCCAGATTTTGAGAAGTGCCATATAAGCCTGGGCCACAATAAGTGATGATACAAGTTTTGAGGGGAAAAAAAGTCAAAGGTAGTTATATAAAAGTTAACAATCTACAACTATTTAGTTTATTCTGTTAACCTCCTACGTTGTCTTTACATTTTAAATCACTGCATAGTGATATGACTGCCTAGGTCCCTTAATGAATGGAAAAGAAAGTATTTTACTTAAATATCTGAGCATACCTCACACTGAACAATACATATTTTTATGTGTCTTGTTACTTGTTTCAAGAAACAAATGGAGATATTTCATTCCATTTCATTTCAAAATTGTTATTAAATGCTGGGGAATAGACATAAAAAACCTTACAACCCTTACATTCTACGACTTTACAATAAATTAAGAGATAAATGCCTAACTGATTTTTCTAATTTTCACTTTGATCAGGTGAAATTTAGACTTTGATCTTTTGTTGAAGACAGAAGCACAGTGGTATTTCCTTAACTCTACTACTTGTTATGATCCCCTTTGGCCTTCAAGTGAATTTCTCATCCTTCAAATATGTGCTATCCAATGAAACATTCACACTCTGTGCACAGATAACCACAAAATAAAGCAAATGAGCTTACTGGGATCCTCAACAACACTGGCTCACCTTCTGCACCTGAATGAAAAGAGAGTCTGAATATAAATATTTCTTTCCATAAATGATATTGGATTTGCAAGCAGTTTTCCTCTTTAAGTTTTTTGAAAGGCAAACTGTATCGCCATCTCCAGACGTGATACAGCTCTTCCTCCTGTCAATAAGAGACCTATATAAATAAATCAAGCATCTTGGTTAGCTTTCCTAGTTTTTATAATTCAGTTGTTTTTCTTGGCACTAAAATAGTCGTTTTTCTGTGTCACCATCAAGCTGACACAGATCAGTCTCAACCAGCACATAACACTGCTGAATGAGTCCAATCACAAACTCCTATGCAGTCACATCCATCTGCCTTGAGCGCAGTATAGGATACTAAAGCTGCTCCTACAGCAACACCTTCAGTCATTGTCTCCATTTCCATAGGAGTGTGATTCAAGCACTGAGGGTGTTAAGCAGTAACTTACATCTTACATCCAGTTTCCTACCCAGGATGCTTCAGATCTGTTCTAACTCAGCTGAATTATTAAGCTGATGCTAAGCTGGAATACTTTCAAGTAATTCTGGCCTGTTCCAGCTACTAAGAGTCAGGAAAATGTGAACTGCTATACTGAGGTTTCAGTTTTGAGTTGTTATCAAGAAGAGATCCACCCTGCATCTGCATAGTCAGGTTTGCAGAGGTTCCCCTAAAGAATGAAGAGGACAAAATATGTCTGCCAGAGACAAAGGAAATCAAGGTAGAAATCTGATGGATGACAGGCTAAAACTCAGAATGGATCATCAAATGGCACATCCTATTAGAGAAGTATTTCCAGAGGAAGCCTGACAAGAAACGGAAGCCTACTACAGAAAGCTCAGCTGTAAAACATGCTACCAAAAAACCCCAAAAAATTACCAAAAAACCCAAAAACCTTACTAACATGCATGTTGTGCAAATGAAAAGTGCAATGAACACTCAGATGCACACAAAATTCAAGTGGAGATACCCAAAATGCTGAACTGAAAAGAGGTCTTACATCAAAAACTTTACAAAACTCCTTGAAATTATGGTATTTTTGAATAGGAATCGATAAGCTAAAAAAGGGAAGCCTGCTTCATTTGGTCAAGAATACAATTATCTGAGACCAGATGACTACTAGTATACAAAATAAACCAGACTACTACAGTGACTCCAGATTGTGATTGTGTCCAATGACAGAATGCTGAAAATAATGAGGAACATTTGGAATGCTGGAGGAGGATTAAAGATGGCTATTGTAAGGCTGTGTAATACACCACTTCATGGTGTTAAAAGCCCCTCTACATACACTTTTCCAATATATCACTGTACTTGTTTCCTGGAAAACTTTATTCAGTGTTTAAATCTTATTGCTTAAAGGTTTGTCTATCTTTACAGTTTATTACTAACAGTCTTCTGAGACATTTGCCAATATTTGCACAGTTCAGGTATATCAACATCAGTTTCAGAAGACAGATTGATTTATCTGCAAAGATCACAATTACAACATTATCCTTACTTGGATCTTTCCCTGAACTATCCTTTTATCCACATTTTAGACATATGCAATGAGAATTCAATGATAAATTCATCTTAGCTGCAAGTAAGGCACCTAAGTAACTCCAGCACGAATTTCTTTCATGTTCTGCAAGAGCACATCCAAATGAAGTCTGCACAACGGCAATGGGCTACATGAACTGTGCACTCAGAAAACAGTCAAATCACTTAGGAGCAAGCACAGATTCCTTTTAGCTACAAGAGGTCCTTAAATCAGTGTATTTTCTACCACTAAAAAGGATGAAATGATACATTTGTTTTCAAAATGTTAATAGTTTGCAGTCCCTAACAGTAGCATTTTGGAGGTCAGGTGGAACAGCTTTTTACCATATCAGGGACAAGAAACTCCTTCAGCAAAATTCAGCTCAACTAGGCACAGCTCACAAAATTCACTGTTCTGTCAGCAATATCTTCATTTGCAGTATTATTCAGTAATGCTCACAGATAAGTTCTGGTGTTAACACCCCACTTAGATGAATAATCAATATTAAATATTCTCTTTTGCTGTTGACACTGTTTGCCTGGAGACAATAAAACTCACTTAAAAAGAAAGGAAATTTTGCAAAATCTCTTTTTTCTGAATTCACAGACCCACAATTTCTAAATGTCTCTGCATGTATGCGTTTCTACACAACAGATGAAATTCACTCATCTAAAAGGGGTAACTGACCCACTGCTCAAATGTTCTCCTTTCCACTCAAGCTAAAAGCAATTCCATACCAAGTAAAGTAATTAGCAGAATTATGACGTTTGCTATTTAAGTTACTTAGCTTGAACCTATTAGCTCAAAGTGCTGTTTTGGAAACATAATGCTTCTAAGACAGATTTTTCTTTTTATTGTTTCCTACACAACCCATCCTCAGGAACAAAGGGCATGATGAAGTCAGAATTACCCCTACCATTGCATTCTGAGGCATGACCTTATGGGAATAGTATATCTATTATTACAGTGTATATATTTTGTATTGATTTTTCATGACTGTGTATTTCAAGACAGAAATTAATTGTGAATCAGAACTGTCACAGGAAATGTTGACACTCTCCAGAAAGCTCAAAGCAAAAAAAAAAAAAAATCCTAAATATTTATGTTTGGTAGTAACGGACAATATAAAAAAAATTCCCTTACATCACTTGACATCTGATACATACATGATACACACGAACAAAACCAAAATAAGATTGTTCCTTTAAACTTTAAGGGGAAGAAGAAGACAGAAACAAACTGAAAAAAGACTCCTTTAAATCAGCATTAGGTTTAGATGTTTTTTAAGAGTAAAGCTACAAGCTGACTGTTCAAATACTGTTTCTTTTATTTGGTGTGTTCACAGTCTTTAAACAATTACTATGTAACAAACCTGTGCTACAGTATTAGAAATGTTTTCATCAGAACCCTTTCCTACCTTCCAAACTAACAGAGGCTTAAAAGCATCAACATGTCCTTACTCTTTGCCAACCTAGTAAAAAAGACCCTGGCCCCTGCTCAGTACAAAAGGATCCTCCGTTCGATGGCCTTGCGGCAAATGGGGCACTCGCTCATCCGGTCTCCGCACAGCTGGCACGTCCCATGGCCACACAGGAAGATCATGTTCTTCAGGCGGTCCAAACACACCGGACACATCGTCTGCAACACATTTGGACAGGTTACCTACTCAGTGGTAGCAGTTATACAGTACTATAACATAAACATCTCAACTGCTGAAATTCAACAACAAATATGTCATCCTAAGCATAGCAGATAATTGCCACAGCCACTAAGCTAAATTGTGGTGTTTTTTAAAAATCCCATTTTTATTCCACATGGACTTAAAATATCTGGGCTTTTCCTACCCCATCATGACACAATCATGTAGATTTTTAAATATGATTTCTTTAATTAAGGCAATCCAGTAGTAGGTTGACATCATATTTTCAATATAATTATGCAGATTTGCAACATTAAAACACTCTTCAGAAACATTCTACTTTATATCATATAATCTTCCAGGGAACAAAACATCAACAGCTTGATGTATGCAATGCTTGGGTAATGATTTGCAAATTTCTTCTCAGGCTAGCTAGCCATTCATAAACTTACCTGTAAACACCAAGCATTCAACACCCACAGCAGGAATAAAAATGTTACATAATCAATATGATATGTAAAATTTAGTACTTTGTGGAAGTTATCCAGATTTTCAACCAAAAGAACACCTCAAGTTTCAAATTAAGAGCAGTTTAGTAAATCTGTAACCTTCACTCATAACAGCAGCACAGCAAACTTTTAAAATCAGTTTTAATTGCTGAACGTGAAGTGATGGTCAATGCCCAAAGTTCTTCAACAGCAAAATTCATTTTGCACCAAGCCACTAAGGAACAATGTCCTTCACCTTTTGTCATGTGCAGAAATTGAAGTTTTCATAAGGCATGTTCCTTCACCATAAAATATAATGCACCCATATTAGGATTTCATTTATAACAGCTTATCAAATGTTAGTAAATGAATAGATGTTACAAAAGATGAAAATTCTTAAGACCATTCTATAGAACAAATCAAATCTAAGATTCCTCTTATCTGAGACATACTACAAATATCTAACAATTACAAATGTTGATCTCATACATAAAATGAAATACTGACAGTGCTTGTATTTCAAATACAAATTCATTTTATCACCACGTTGCACCTGTGATTTACTTCTGTATTCATCATTGGGGCTTCACTTCAATTTGTTCATTGCATGAGAGAAAATCCATACCAAGGTACCCTGTTCAGAAAAATCCGAAAGCACATTTTCTATGAAATCAATAGGTATTACTTCCTAGGGTAGATAGCGTAACTGAAGACCAAAAGAATTCACCAAAATTCTGCTTAAGAGTTTAAATTGGCATGGAACCTGGCCAAATCACTTTTTTAATCTTCAGGGTACTAGTATAATGGACTAGCAGGAAAATAAAACTTCCAGGTAAAACCTTAAGCCATTTTATACTTTAAAAAAGCCCTGAAGGGGAATGTGCTCCAGCTTTGCCAGAATTTCCACAATACTGTAACAAAACATTGTCAAACTAAGAATTTACAGAAGACTGTCTGTCAATCAGTCCTGCTCATTTTTCCATTCACATGAAGTCACCACCTTCACATCCTACACATCAATGGGACCTTTAGAGTATTCCTCCTCCAATAACTCACAGACCTCAGGTATCAGTGAAACAGCTGTTTCCAATGCAATGAATACACAGCTGTGTGACACGTGCCTATAACCTGGCAGCGCTGGTGTGATGCTCTTCCACAAAGGACTGACAAAGCAAACACTCATCTTATCTTTGGGAAAATCCCCCATGTGTAGCATTTACTGTATGTTTTGGCTAATTATTTGCTTTTGTGTCTAAATATAATATCAGAATTACTGAAGTTACAAGGGTCTGTTTCTCTCCAAATGCTACACCATCATTTAAAAATGAAAACATCCATTAAGGAACACAGAAATAATAAAAAAATCAAATCTGTTGAAACACCATTACTTTAAACTGTTTCATTCACTCAAGGACAGAAATCCCCATATTTTCATTTTATAGATATGCAGTATTAGAAGACTGCCCTACTTCTCCTGCTTAGTACAGAAGCACAGTATATAAAATATGTTAGCTGTTTAATTTCTTAACATGATACTATCTTAACACTTCAGTTACTTCACACAGGAGGAGGACTCAGCTGGCAGAATAACAAGCTTCCTGTTTGCTACACAGTTCTCTTCTGACAGGCTTTTCTCAATTGGTTCAGCAGTTTCCCAGTGGAGTATAAGCCCAGATAACTGAGTTTTATCCAAATGTGAAGGAGAATTCCTTATTTAACCACCATCTTACACTTGCACAGTGAAAGAAAGTTCACGTGAAGCCTTATGCCCCCTTTGAGCAGCAAAAAACAAGGAGTGAAAAATAAGTACCTATAACCATTATATTATTTGTTAGAACATCCTCTGCATGAAATCCCATTTTTTATCTGCCTGCAACATTTGACTCCCATCTTTTGAACAAAAACAAACAGTATAAAAAGGCACTATGCCTGTTCTATATGAGAATTACTTCTTCAGGTAAGTACTCTGGGAAAGTGCCCATTGCACCTTAAGTATAACTGGGTTTGCAACTCAAATTATTTTTCTTTCACTAACAAGGTGTTTTAAACTGCTTGAAGTATGAATTCCTCACTACTAAAAACAGTTTTCACAACAATATACAGGTGCACAGTGACAAAATAAATTTATTTTGTAAGGAAGAAGAAAGTGATGTAAGTATGGTGAAGGAACATACATAAGATATTAGATGGATGATGATGATTATGTATGAAATGGAGTGAAGGTATTGCAATTACAGTCAAAAGGGTTCACATTCAGGGAATCCCTGACGAATGGTGTGGTCATCAGATGTGGGAGATTCTGTTGACATCAGCATCACTTCTGCTTGGCACCAGAAATAGTTTTAAAAGCTTGCTGCACTAACATATTAGATTATCATTGAAGGTATGAGTTGAAACAAAGGCTTATACCTGCTGAAAGAGAACAAATTAACTTTAAGTAGAAAAATATCAATTGAACAAGACGACCGAACTATTACAGCACAAATCAAAAGAACAGACAATTATTCTGAATGCTGTGCAAAACTTCAAGCACAAATTTAAAAGATGAGATGATCAATTTTAATCAAATCTGACTTGCTACTCACAAGTATGATACAACTTGCCCTGTGTCACAAGACTAAGCACAAAAGACACTGAAAACACAAGTCTCAAGCCAAGAGGCACAAAAGGAATAGCCAGAACCATCTCTTTCTAGTCAGAGGCACTGAACAATTCTGGCAGCTGGCTAGCAAAATCCCAAAGATTAGATAAAATCAGAGAGAATAAAATAGCACCTAAGGAAAACTGACAAAAAAACCCTGAGATCACATCTAATCAAGAAGAAAAACTGTAACAAAGTAGTTTTCTTTTCACCTGCCTATACATAAGAACATCAGCACTGGCAAACAGAACCCTGATCTTCTGTAACTCCTAAAGTACCCTGAAAAAACATATCTGAAGAAAACAGATTACTTGCATTTAATCATGCATCTGGCATCTTGTGCATGCACCATTTCAAATGGCAAAAGAATAACCTTATTCTTTCCATTCAATGCTAAAAAGTAAAGCAGAAGCTATATAGTGGATGCAAGCCATCAGAAATGACAGTAACATCTGGAGTTTCCAGATAAGACAGACATGCATTTTCAAATTACAATTTTCAATCTTGCATGTTCTTTATAGATAAAAACTACACAGGAAAGAGTTTTTAAATTCTGTGACTGGGGTGCTGGCCCAGTCACCATATGACAGGAAAAGCTCCTCACAGACATTCAGTTGAGCATATCAGCTCTCAAATTTAAGGCATTTTGAAACACAGGCCCTAAAGCTGGCAATCTAAATGTTCGAGCCCAGGCTTTCATGCACATGAACAGCTGAATCCAACAACTACCAGGACTAGATGTGATCCTGCCATCACTGAAGTATTATGGACTGCTGTAAGCCTACTACAGGAAAAGGCAAGCTAGAACACCTCAGTTTCCTGTATCCATGAAAAGTTTCTTCCAGTTGTGTTATACACATTTGACTACTGAATGAGGTTTCTAAGAGAGTAACCTCATTCAGTAGTCAAATGCTCCAGATCCCTTACTGCTGAAAGATCTGCAAACACTACACCTAATTACAAAGATAAACCTTAACATTTAAATTCCAAATACTTGAATTACATGTATAATATTTTCAAAGTTTTAACCTTGCAGCCACACAGTTTTTTGAAGAGTGTGTTCACTATACCCTTCATAAGACAGATAACTGTCAGCTATTGTTCCAAGGCAGTTAATGAACAGACAAGTCAAGATTAAGGTAGATACAGAATGATGAAGATGACCTACTTTTATCACTGCTCTGTGAAAACAGTTTCTTCTGTACCAACACATTCAGGTCAGCTTAACAGAAAATGTACTGGCTGGCAAGAGTGTCCTTTTTCAGTCACATCAACACACACACTCTAATAGATGGATTATCAAACATAGCCACTTGATTTTTTCTTTTAATCCCATACATAAAGGATACAAGTCACATCCCACAAAAAATATTGGTCTTCCAACTACAGTTTAAGACCTGATGCACTTCAACATGTCATTCTGCTTTAAATAATAAAGGATGCATTGCCTTTTTCAATCAAGTGGTTCTTGCACTTAATGGGTCTTACAACTTTTATCCAGCACTTTTACCTGTTCCTTGATGTCTTGCAACTGTTGCTGCAGCTTCTGTACATCTGCATTGACATTAGTGTTGTCTTTGTCCTTCTGCAAAACTGGAATGTTTCCACTTGCTGTAGCATTAAAAGAAAATAAAGATATGTCATTATGCAGCAATCCAATGAACCAGGAATAATTATTTCCAGTGTCACAGCTATAATTTTTCAATTATCTGAAAAAAATGTTAGTCAACCATCTTTGATAATCTAATTAAATTCACTACACCCTCACTGCAGCTCAACAAATAATTTCTTTGAGTTTAGCAGCAATACTTCTTTGACAAGTATTTCCATAATAATGATGCTTATAGTCCCTTAATATTCTCAGAATTCTTATTTGTCAGCGAAGTTCCTGACATGAATACTTTTTGCATATGTTTAAGGAAAAAAAAAAAGCCAAGTTCCATCACACTGAAATGACTTTTTTATCTACAGAGATGATTCTATTTGGTGTTCAAAATTGCACAAGTGTCTTAGAAGCAGTTCATTCAAAATTTGAACAAGCTCAGATTAATAGTCCTCTATTTGACTGATCTGGGAAGCAATGAAAGAAAGAATTGTCAAGTCTTTAATTTCCAGTGAGTACTGAAAATCTGATTTTAATGACTATTCTTATATTTATCTATATCAGAACCTTATGACAAGAATGAACTGATATCCCATTCTCATAAACTCAACAGAAATACAGTGTACCACATATACACACACAGAGCAAATACAAATTATTCATAGAAATTACTCAAATAAGTCACAAGAAGTTTAAAAACTAGTCAAAGGAGGAGATGCAAAACTAGACATTCTCTCAGGGAAGTTGCTTGTACCTAGATGCAAAATACTCACCATTACTTCAGAGTAACAGAGGTAAAAAAAAAATTATTATTTGCTCATTTGCACAATCACAGAAAATCCTCAGCTTTTACTTCTTAGGGCATTAGTAAGTGGCCAAGTCATCACATGTTTTGGATTCTACTCCGAATGCCAGAAGCAACTCTTCAGTGTAATGACTGGTGGTGTTACCACATTTGTTGCTACTGATGCAGAAAGTAGTGCAAACAGCAATGGGATACCTGGGTTAGCACTGTTTTCATTAAACTTTTCTTCAGAAAGGAGAGAAATATTTAGATCATTTGAGAGAAGGAGAATAGGTTGGTGGAAGAACAGGAAAGAGTATGGGCTCTGGAGTCACTCACAAATATCATCACTGGTATCTTCTGTACCTTTCCCTCCGCAGCACATTATGAAAGGCACTCTTCGCTCAACCACTGCCCGACACTGTACACATTTCTTCATCAAGCTTGCACAAACTGAGGGAACAGAAAAATAAATCAACTCTGAATCTTCCCACTTTGTTTTTCTTTTTTCCTATACATGAGTTTGTCTATTCAGAGTAACCAAACAGCAATGACTTAACAGATGCTTATAACATGAAGAACTACTTGAGTTTATCTCCACATAATTTTCTGCAAATCACACCCAAACAATGTCCTTTTTGGTGCTGAAACTAAATCTATTCTCTGTCTCCTTTTAAGGTATTTCAAGTGAACATGTTCCTCTTTCTCCAGATAGATGTCTAGTCCACAAGAACTTCAGATGTTAAAAGGTAATCACACATTTGAGACCAGAACTTTCAAGAATGTAATGACTATCTGGCTATCTTTTTCTTTAGAACAAAGGATCTCACTAACTGTCCTAATGCTCCAGGGCCAAAGAATTGCAGCTCTTTACACTTAAGAGTAAACCTACATATTTTGATATAATCCTAGAAAGGGGGCTGTAATTTTTCTATTAAAGGCAAGTTATTGTCTTATAAATGCTAAAATGTTACTGTGAATCAAGAGAGTGGGTCCTACAAAATACACAAACTTGAAGACTCTCTCATCCTGCTTGAACAAGATGGCCAGAAAAAAATCTGGAAAGAAATAATCTACAACTGTTAAACCTTCCGCTGTCCTTGTTACAGCTTAAACTTGGTGATGTGTACTGTGCTGCTGAAATCCTTCACCACAGTCATCAATCTTTTTGTTGTCTTCTTTCCTGGGAAACGACTCAAAAAAACTTCTCTCATCATCTTTCAACTGCAGACAGTGAAAGAGGCCAGATCAGGCTAACTATAGCCAGTGGTTTGATGTCAGCTGCCTCAGAACAGAGGAAAACACCAGACTTCTTTAGCAAGTCCAAGTAAGCAGTTACTCATGGGAACGATTACCTTCCCTCTTGTGTAGATCCTCATCAATAAGGACTGCTATTCCCTAGGGAAATGACCCTTCAACGAAAACCTGAAATGCCTGGAGACAAGGTGATAGCTGCATTCTCACCCACTTCTACTTAAAACCAAAAAATTTCTAGAGCTCACCTACTTATTTTACTATTACACAAGATAAATCAAAATTAACCATAACTGGTGTTCTTTGCAAAGATACATGATGTGACTTTTGGGGCAAAATACAGCCCTTATGCAAATCTGTAGATTAATAATGAAGCATACTAAGTATTTATCGACAATATATTTTAAAACACCATTTGCACATCTGAATGCCTTCAAAAAGCTGCAACAAAACAACAAAATAAATTCTAATTACTACCAAAGTGTTAATGATATGCAGTAGGCTTCTATTATGTGAGAAAGCCTACTCACAGTTAAATTATTCAGATGACAGAGCACACACTTTCTAAATATTTGAAAATCTACACTTTGTCCTCCAATTATTACCAGCATGACAAATAATGTCAAAATTCTGATGATCACACCAGACTACCAAAGTAAATTGAACCTGAAATCAGATTACTAATTGTCACTGTTGAGACTGACACATGACATACACGCACTTGCTAATGGTTTTAGCAATCTGATTAAAAACATTGTGTCTCACAATTTCCTCCAAAAGAATTTTTGTGAAGTTACTTACTCTCACAGGCACACATATGACCACAAGGCTGGAAGAGCACTGCTGCCTTTTTGTCTGAACATACTACGCATTCTTCAATCTGTAAAGAACAACACACACACGTGAGCAAAGTGCATCTCCTGCTCTCTACATTAATTTGCAAGGCACATGGGCCTCAAGAATCTCCATCTAGTGGGGTTTTTAACACATTCAGCATCTCAAAATGCACCTTAAGTTATCACATTAACTTCTAAGAACAGGTATTAGCTGGCAATTTTTACACATTCAGTACAATGACAGGCACAGAGAAGAATTTAGAACACCATATATTTATTTTTCTTTTCTCCTTCTTTATTCCATCAAGGATACTTAAATCAGGGTTGATCAGACTGGAGAAGAGAATCTCCAGGAAGATGTTATTACAGCATTTCTGTACTCAAAGGGGACTTATAAGAAAGATGGGAAAAAACTTTTTTGCTGGGCCTGTTGCAGTAGTACAGGAGGTAATAGTTTTAGACTCAAACAAAGCCAATTTGGTATAAGAAAGAATTTTTTTATGATGAGGGTCATGAAACACTGGAACAGGTTACCCAGAGTGGTGGCAGATGATCCACCCCTGGAAACACTGAAGGTCAAGCTGGACAGGGCTCTGAGCAACCTGATCTCATTGAAGATGTTCCAGCTCATCACACAGTATCAGATGTCAAGTCACATTACTGATTTTAAAGGCCCCTTCCAACATTCTATGAAATTTAACTTAAAAGGTACTTTTACAGAAATGTTTTCATATTCTGGGCTAGACTTTCTCAAGTCCTTTTGTGTGAGAGCTGTATATATCATGGAATCATCAAATGGTTTGGGTTGGAAAGGACCTTATAGATACTCCAGTTCCAACCCCTGCCATGGGCAGGGACATCTTCTACTAAACCAGGTTTCTCAGGGCCCCATCCAACCTGGCCTTGAGCACTGCCAGGGATAGGGCATATGCATTATGATCATAGACATCACATACAATTCCATTTGTACTGGCCTGCACCACCTCTTTCAGTTCATAGAACTGTTGTCCTGATTCATTCATTTCTTGGCCTTGCAGTTTTTATACAGAAAAGTATAAGAGAAGTATTGACCAGATATTCCAATCTCTCAAACTAATTCAGCAAAAAAAATCAAAGGAAGGTTATCCATAAAGCTTAGCTTTCACCTGGGAAAGCTAATTTCATAGAGTACCTTCTTTAGATCAGTGAGTAGGGGCAGAACCCTCACTTTGCTACTTCAAATCACCCAGTGGCAGACCCTTTCACCGACTTAAAGAAAGTCTTAGAGAAAAGGAGCTCCCACTATGTTAACATTTGGCTTTTGAACATACACAATGCAGAACAGCAAATAGTATAAGAAGAATAAGAGAATGAGTAGTAAAAACAGTGCAACCCTATATTTACAATTCTTATACTTACTCTGAAATGGAGGAAAAAACAACATACTACAGAAGCAGACTAATCAAATATATTTGGAAAAAGCAAAAAAAAAAAACCAGCCGAAAAAAACCAAACAGTTTGGTTTCCAAAAAAACCCCAAAGAAATAAAAAAAACCCCAAAGCCAATCTAAAACTCAAACATAAATCCAAATGCAGAACATGATTTCTTTTTTTTAGCAGCTAAAAAGACCAGGACAAGACTTGGTGATTACAAGGAATAAAAGAATACTCAAACAGAAAAGCAATGGGGAGGTATCCATATAGTCAAAACTACTTGTGAATAACCATTTGAAAAACCTTGGTCTCCAAAATAGGGCATGACTGATTGATTCTCTGAAGGAAAAAGACAGCGTAATGAAACTCATGTTTCCAAAGAAAAAGAAGGTGAATGCTGAAAGTAATAATTAACTACAGAAACAGGCACATATTAACTCAGTTTACAGGCAAATCATTCTTCAAGTAGCCCTAAGGAATAGAAAAACTCAATATTACTGAGGAAAATTATATTTCAGAAGAAGCAGCAATTTATCTTAATATGAAGAAAAGATACCGTGGCAGAGGGAAAATAGTCCATTTCAATAAAGCATCCTCAGGTGACTGTATCAGGAACTCTGAGGACCTGAACAATGAAGACATTGCAAGGCAGGGAGAGGTAGGTATGACAGGCAAACAGAAAAGAGCAAGATATGATTTTGATGCAAAATTAACTCTATCCAGTGAGACATGTAGGGCATAATACCACATAAAATATGTATATTTCTTTGACCTCTTTTTTACTTTTTTTTTTTTTTTTTACATTTCCATTATAAAAGAAAGAGAACTGATAAATTTCAGAGGTTTTTACCTTTGTCCTAGACTGAACTTGTTCTTTACAGATGAGGCATTTTTTCACCCGTGGTGAGCACAAGGAACATGTGGCAATGTGGCCACATGGGCCAAACAGAGTGTCTCTCTTCATGTCTGAACACACCATACATTCTTCTAAGGTTTCAGAATCATTGTTGATCATAGATGGACTTCGGGAACCAACCTGGCCACTATAAAGAAACCTTGCAGTCAAACTTTTCATCATTAAAAAAACTCACTCAAATTACAATGCACATCAACTGGCTGCTTCTATACTCCTATGCACTCGGGCATCAACGTATGATCATACAGTGATCTGAACTGTTTTTCCCAGAAGTACAGCTGACACTGCAGGGCAACGTTACAATGTCGGATAAGGCATTGTACAGAAACAGGACACAAAGGTCAGGATATCGTGTTGTGAGCGTAAAACGTCGCTTCCTCTCGTCCTAAGAGCTTGCTTTACTAACAGAGACGTGCCCTGCGCTGGGCAGCCCCCGAGCCTCGCCCATCCATCCGCACGCCCGGCAGTGCCGGACCCGGGCCGGAGCTCCGCGCTGCGCTGGCCCGCAGGGGGCGCCCGTGCCCAACTCCCGCCATAGGATGGGGCCGGACACACGGACACGTGCACGGACACACACACACACACACACACACACACACAGACTCCAAAAGGAAATAAGCACCTTACTCTTTACCAGGCAACACCAATAAAAACAGCCTCTCTTTTTCACATTTTAAGAGTACAGGTTTTTTTTTCCATACAGGAATTACAGATGAGAATCGTTTGTGGCAACGGGTGGAACGTAACTAGGACAAGGTGAATCCTCTGATACTGCATGGACCTGATAACATGGTACTTCACTGAAATTGTGATTCCTAGAGACATCAGACCTACTCCCTCCTTCTCTTTTCACAGAATCATACAGTTGTTCAGATTAACAGGTACTCAGTAGGTGACCTTCTCAAAGCAGCAACAACAGTGAATTCCCATCAGTTTATATAAGGCTTTGCCTATTTCAGTCATTAAAAGTTGTATGGACAGAGATTTCCCAACTTTCCAGGCCAGCCTGTTTGCAATGCTTAGTTATTCTTTCAGGGACTTCCCCCTAAATGCCTTGTGAAGTTCTCCCAATTCCTCCCCTGAAGATTGTCACCTTCCCATTTTCACCTTTTCCATACTAATATGCATGAAAGCTTGGGTAAGTTTCAAGTAATGTATTTCTGAATAGCATTCAGTGTACCATAAAAACCTAAAGAATTAAAAGTAAAAAAAAATTGCCACGCACAAAAACCCCCACCATACTCCCAAATTTGTATGTTTTAATTAGCTATTGCTAATTTCAACATTTTAAGAAAATCAGTTAATCTGTGGAAAGCAGACATTTGGAAACAGTGTATTTTATGGAGATACAAACCTGACTTTTTCTTTGTGACATTTAGCCAATGCTTTGCAGAGACTTGGATCAGGGCAGAGGTCGAGAGGGGACTGACCCTTCTTGTTGCGAATGCCGAGGTCAGCCCCGTTGGCCGCCAGGAAGCAGGCAATAGATGCAGCACTCTTCTTCTCTGCTCCTTGAGTGCCAAGTCCCATAATTAACTGAAAGAAAACAATAATGTAAGCAAGAAAGACTCTCTAAACAGTTAAGAATCATCTGGCTAAAGGAAAGCTACTTGACATGCACACATGCATATATATACGTAAATGTGTAAGGCAAAGGAAGCGTCTCTAGAACTAAAATCAAAACAATTGCTTCATTCTGAGTCAACTATATTCAGCTTTCTTTTAGAAACTAAAATTCAGCAAGGAATAGTTCTACTGAAGCACTCAATCTCCTGTACACCTATACTCACGTGTGAAGTGGCTGTCCTTCTATGTAAGCACTGTAAAGGGCAAAGTTCCAGTGGGTATATTCAGAACACACTTCAGTATATAGTCAAATTGCTCAGTTCAGACAAAATGCTACCACTGCACTTGGACTGAAATCACAGTTGAGCATAGAAATGAATGCACATCTACTTTTAGTCTAGTCAGAAAAGTAGCTGCCCAAGAGAGACTGAAATTCAGTTACTTTCCCAGCCTGGATGGATTAAAACCCACACACTGTCCCTATCTAATCACATAATGCCAATCTGCCCTTTCACAGCTGTTACTGTATCCTTGTGTAACTGCTTCACAGGTCAGCTGGAAACACTAAGAAGGCTCACTACCACAGCCCAGCAAGGAGTGGATTCCCCAAAGCATTCTGGGCTCCCAACACCTTTTTGTATTAAAGCTCAATCAGATGAAATGCATTAAGTATAATATAGACTCCAGAACAGCTGGCATCACTAAGAGTCCCTCAGCAAACTACACGACACTGTATTTAAAGGAAGAGCTTTGGCAAAGCTAGGGCAGCTCCAACTCAAGGAAACCCAGTTGCTTAGGGAAGCATTTTTTAAACCTCAGTCTATATGTTGTTCTTTTTCTAAATTAGAAGTTCTTATATCAATACATGTCACTGAGGCTACAAGACTCTTGAAGGTCTCTTTATGAATTCAGATACTCCTCCTGCATTCTTCCTCATGATTAGGTAAGAACAGTACAGCTCCAAAGGCTTTATACCAGAAAAATCAGTAAGTTATGGAAACAAATTTTTTTTGTGGTTTTCAGATAACAGAAAACTTTCATTTATCAATTGAGACTGTTTTTCTGCACTTCAATTGCAGAACTGGCTGAAGCAAAGCAGAGATGTGATCCAGCTTCAGTCCTGGTACTTTGGACTGCATTATTAATCCAGCCAAGGCAGCACAACACCCAGTGAAACTGATTTGCTCCAAGGTTGGCAGAGTCATTGTGGAACAGTCACCTACATTAGTCACAAAAACCCTAGGTGCTAAAATGCCTCTGCATGCTGTACAACTTGAAAACACTAGGACAATGTTGCATCCCATGACATTTCTCAGGAAGCCTGCAACTTTTCAGGCACAAAGAATGAGAACACCACAAAAGAACCCATGCACAAAATACTCTCCATTTTGTCTCAGTGCCCAGTATGGCTGCAGTATACCTCTGGAGGGGGCTACCCCTGAAATGCATCAACACAGGCAAACCCAGCCAATTCACCAGTGAGGGAGAAGTCTCAGTGCAATCCACAAAAACTGTACAAATATCATCCAAGTAATTGTACCTTTGAAGCAGTAAACACTTTCCATTAGCTTCTTTCTTTTAAGTTAGGATTTAGGCGGTGGCATCACTTAAAAGCATTTTAAGAGTCAGAAATACACCTTAAAGACACTTGTATATTAAAATAAATGACACAAAATGACCCTGGGAATAATACAGTTTAGGATAAAAAGTACTCTAGACTAGAACAGTGCATCTGTAATAAAGCAATTCACATGACTTTTTTGTGGTGGTGGAGACTATAGTTCAGAAAATTTCTCCTCCTCCCAGCTGTAGTCACCACAATATGCTAGATGAAAAACTTAAAAATTACTTAAACAAACGGGGTTCACTGCTCATAGCACTTGAGCACAGTAATATTTTTCAGAATGGTACCTAAAATGAGTAGGGCTTTGTGTACTATCAAGATTGCTCACTACATGCATGAATGTAAGCATTTAAACAGTCTATCAAAAAATCAGCTGAAGAAACCTGACAAAAATTGTTTCATGTATAACATAAAATATCCTGAGTTGGAAGGAATTCACAGGATCATTAAGTTCAGCTCCTGCCCCTGCACAGGATAGCCCCAAGAATTGCACCAGGTGCCTGAGATCATTGTCCAAAGGCTTCTTGAACTCTGGCAGGCTTGGTGCTGTGACCACTTCCCTGGGGAGCCCGCTCCAACGGGCATAATGTTGGCATTTAGAAGGAACTACTAAAAAAAAAAATCAATGTTAAAGAATTCATTCACTTTAGTTCCATTTACGAAACAAGTGAATGATAATCAGTAAAAAGTATTGTTTCATATTTTTAACAGTGGTCAAAGTAAAAAGTAACAAATCATACAATTTCAATGAGTTGCTGTCTAACCAACTTGATCAAGTATGAAGAAACTCTAAAATCCTGCAAGTGAGATCTTTCTTTCAGTTTATTCAACTGAAACAAAAATAGAAGTAATTATTTCTATTAAGTATGTATGTGCTACAAAGAGGCGCCCTACAGGCCTCAGTAGGTTGGAATCTCCAAGACAGCAGTGCAAAATTAATTAAAATTTAGCCAAGCAAAAATGAGCTCTAAAAGCTAAATATTTACAGAGATGTGTTGCTATCACATTGCCTAATGAAATCTGACACATTTTGCAACCTTTAAAGGAATTAATGAAGAAGAATAAAAAAATCTCTCAAAACAACCCCTCAATTTAAGTCAAAACATTTACAAAAAGAAAACCTTACTGATTCCCAGGCAAAATTATTAATCCTCTTTATCATCTATTATCCATCACCTGTATTTGCAATTCCACACAAAACAAATTACCAATGTGTCCCTGGATAGCTTTAAACGTCCAAATGCCTGCACATATTTTCAAAGCTTCAATTCCATCTTGATACTCAATTTTGGGGAAAAGACAGCTTAATATTTAAAACTGTTTAATGGTAAAACCTAGTTCATAGAATTTTTACCTTACTGTTATTTAAATAAAGGTAGATAGGTACAGGTATTGTTCTCATTTCCTGTTTTTCACAAAGCGTTTTCAAGATAATTTGATTTGTTGATCATCTTAAAGCATTTTCAGATGTACTTCCTCCATCTTTTACATTTCACATAAAATAAAAACAAGCAAGTTTTTGTCTCTTCTCTGCCAGAACTTATCTTCTCCACACCACTTAAACCTCCCAAATTTGTTAGTTTGGCAAAAATTTTCTCTGCAGCTAAACAAAGTGCAAAGAAATGACCAGTAGTTTGATCATGCTAATAAAGGAGAGGAGGTATTGGCTGATCATGACTTTTTAAAACTTTAAAACATTTTTAGGTGATCAGAGACAAAATGATGAGGGAATTTTTTTGTTTCTCATATCTTTTGCCTTATCTTTGTCTTATTACTTCAGTAGAAATGTGAAAAAATTAAAAACTTTTGTTTTAAACCAAGAATATTTCTCAAATGAAACTAGAGATAAAACTTCATAATTTAAAATATAAACTCCCCCCCACAAAGAGAAGTTTAAAAGGTGATGGGAAAAAACCCCGCTTCGGTTAAAATCCTCAAAACTCAATGCACAACTCTAGTTTCATTGTGAAAGCCATTAATAAGACTGAGCAGAGAAACCAATTTATGAAATGCCAAATCTGAGAAAAAAAATTCCCTTTCATTCATTTCACAGTTAAACACAAATTATTCTAGACAGCACTCATAGAGTCCATTTCAGATCACAGAAACAACTGAGCTTTCACTGCTCTTCTTGTCTCACTTAAAAGGACACACACATTTTCTTACACGTTAGTCATATTTCAAATCTCTTTCAAGGCTTATTCCAGTGTATTTCAGTGAGATTCAGTAACCAATTTGAAAAAAAAATTGTACAGTGGAATTATAGTTTTGAACAAAGACTTTTCATAAAGTTGGTGTATTTGTTTTTTCTTAATGTCTGTCAAAAATATACATCTCAATAAACATACTAAACTAAGAATGCCTTGTTCTAACAGAAAATACTTTCAGAAAGTTAGAGAAGCAACTAAGCAACTGAAGTTATAAAGACATGCAAGACGCTGAATCACAGAAAACTATTTCAGTCTTATTCTGTACTGTAATACTGTTGAATTCTCTTTCCAAAAGAGCTACTTTGATTTTTTGGCAGCCATATATGTTCACTACAGAAGATAAATTCATAGAAATATTTTTGAGCTACATAACCCTCTTTCTTCAAAAAAGGTAGTGACTTCATGTGGAAAGCCACATAGAACAATATGATTTCTGCCTACACTGCAGTTTAATGCAGAATATCTACATAAACTAATGCTGCCAAAACCCAGTCCAACAGTACAGAAGTAGACCAAGAGACAAATATACAGCGGAAAAAAAGAATAAATAAATGTGTTTTATTTACTGTGTTCTTTGATGGCTCCCAAGCAGTATCTACCTTGCCCACATCTTGCATGTCTTGGAGTTGGCGGAGCTGTGACAGGGTGTGGTGTCTCAGGGCTTCATGCAGGGGAGTATCCCCATCTTTATCCTGAATATCCAATTTAGCACCTGCACGAACTAAGAGCTGAAAAGAGAAAGAACCAAATTAAAAAAAAAAAAAAAGCTCCCTTTTAGAACTAATTTAGTTCTAAAAAAATTATGGTTTAGGATTCTCTAGGAGGTTCAAAAGGGCTACTCCTATCTTGCTACAATTCACTGTTTAATTAATTTAAATTCATTTTCCTTACCTGGAGCTCAACCCTCAACCAACACATTTATCTGTCTCAAATATCAAGCTTATTTCAGCAGAAGGCTAATGCTTGCCTCTGCTCTGAATGCTACAAAAGACATAATTTAAGAGGGTCCTTTCTACTTCCTTAGACTTTAATTCTTATAAGACAGCCTACAAACAATGTAATTTATTACAGCAATATGCACAATACTTGAGATAGGTATATATTCTTTACTATTAGTTTTCAATCATCTCAAAAATCATCATTTTCATACCATACTAAACTTTACAACTTAATTTACAGTGTCCTCACATTAGCAAAGTAGTTAAGCATGTACTTTGGTTAACCCTAATTCAGGAGAAGACATAAAAACCAATGACACTATTAAAAAGTCTCTCAGAACACTTTGGAAAGTAATGAACTGTAAGCCTTGTCTCTAAGCTAATTTTAGACACCCGTTCCTATTCACATGACACAAAACAAGCACAAGGCTGCACAGGCCCTCCTATTCCTATGGCCTTTGCATACGGCCCTTCCATAATTCAGCCCACCAGGACTTTCTTAAATACACTGTTGAACAAAACAAAGCAACACATGCTGACAAAAAAATACCAACTTTTCCTAAAAATTAAACTCCATCACTGTCGCCATTCAGAAGCCTGGAGGCAGCAGCTGAGGTTTTAACTTCAGTTTTTGAGCTTCTGCTACTCTGCAAAATTTGGATTAGCAGTAGAGACAAAAGGCATAATCCAGAACCAAGAATATACAAAGAGGGATCTCCCTCTTTGGAAGCCACATGCTTGCAAGGAGTTTCAGTTTCTCAGAACCAAAGAACCTCAAACTTCAGAACAGGCTAAAAAGAATTGAAAGCCTAATTTTCAAGGAAGTATCTGCCTGCAATTATTTGCAGCTTATAATTTTCCCCAACCTTCTCCTCCACAAGTGAAATCAAGAATACCAGCTAATAGCTGACACAGTCTAGTCTCAACTTCTTACACTCTCTAAATGGATTTACTCTGGACCAATTTCTTTTCTCATATTCATATCTTGTGTCTACCACTAGCTCTTTACTGCTTTGAGTTTCTCCTGGAATCCTTGACTACCACAGATTTTCAGAGTTTTTGCAGAAGTTTAAAAACAATTCTTTAAAAAAAAAAGCAAACCATTGCCCTTTGTCATGGCAGTAGGACTTTTAAAAGAACTGTGCTACCTTTGACCACTATTCCACAAATGCCTGAGGGTACAAACCCAGCCCTGGAAGCTATCCAATAGGAATTAGTTTTGGAATATGGAGCCAACATGTTCTTTGCATGGCTGCATGAGCTATTTTAGGACTTCTTAAAAGTTAATCCAGTTCTGAAAAACGGATACTCTACAGGGTCATTCACTTAAACATTCTCAGATATAAGCATGTCAGTGAAACACACATGCTAGTTCATCTACGTGCCTACCTTCCTCTCATCTGCTACATTAATATTGTATTCCCAGGTACCGTGTAAATTCCAGAAGGGCACAAGAGTTCACCAAACACAGCTGCCAAATAGCTTACAGGATGCAAGTGGCACTGACTCTAGGAAACCATTCTTCTGGTAGCAAGCAGTTCCAGATATAGGGCCCTATCACATGTTTCACTGTAACGGGATCACACCCATCAGCCCGCAGAGAGGGAGAAACCTTATGGCTAAATAACACTTAACAGAATGCAGGTCTGCATAGGGGAACAATTCTGTCTAGGCCTGAAAAACAGACAGTTTTCCATACAAGATGACTCCATAAAAAAACAAAAAAAATACATCAAAGGCCAAGGCCAGGTTGATGTATTCACTCTGACACTCTGAGAGCAGTGAGTGCTCTCTCCGAGCCTCAAAATCCCACAGCAGCAAGGCAAACAGTCACACAGGTCCTGTATGACTGTGCACACAGGCCAGAAACAGCAAGCTATGCCAGACTCATTGCACTTCCTCCTGTGCTAGCAACAAAGCTTTGTTAAGTTGAAGCATTCACTTTTGCAATCATGCAAGCAAAAAAACAGGATTTCTTTTCACCAATAGGGCACTACTGTTCACTGCTTATAGGTCTCCCAAGCTAAGAGCATGGAATGTCAAACACTCAGAGACTGAAAAGGAGTTAAGGTCCGAAAAGATGTTTCGTGTTATAATTTGCAAAAGCTATGAGCAAGAACAATTACTCATACAGCAGGAGCCATCAGAAATGCTATTTGAAGATCCCCTAACAGCACCACAAGATTCACCACAAGTAACAGCTGAACATATTCTTCCTTACTAAACAAGAAGGGATGCTGGAATTGGCAACCACACAGAGGAAACCATAATGTACATGTACAAAAATTTAGCATGCTTCAAGCAGCGTTCATATTGCTGACTGACCTTCTGTGCAAGTTGGCAGGCTTCTGAATGAAACAAAAACCAATCAAACAAACATGCAGTGACTATATGTTGTCAAATAATTTTCTGAACGTTCATGAAGTATTCATATTTTAACAGCCACCATCAGCTTTAGCCAAATGCCATTAACCATATGGCTCACTGCAAATAAGATACTTACCCTAACAATTTGTGTATGCTGTCGTTCAACAGCAAGATGAAGAGCAGTTTGCTGGTTAACATTCTGGATATCCAGGTTAGCATTGCCCTGCAAGATATTCAAAACATTAGATTATTATCACCCCAGCAACTCATCTACAGACAAGGCAGTCCATTAGGACACTGACTATGACCCTGAATACAATTCCTAGTTAGGGGATTTGAGAACAAAAGTGATTGAAAACTTCAATTATTCACTGTACAGATGTTGATCTGTTGAATGAAACTAGGTATCCAATTTTTCAGTCCCTCTGCACCATTAGGCCATTGTAACAATCTCAAAGGCAAATTTGACCTTTAGAGCTCAACACGTCCTTCCCTCCTCCACTGCTTCTGCATTGCGACTGCAGGCGTAAAGCAGCCAACTATTTTCACATCAGATGGTTAACCAAAGCATGACATTTAAATCCTCCTGAGAAAAGTCCTACCTGATGCACCAAAAGTTCAGCCACTTCCACATGATTATTAAGAGCTGCCAGATGTAAGGCTGTGTAACCATCATCTTTTTTCTCATCAACAATCCACGGTCGTGGTAACTTGGACAACAACACACGCATTGCGCTGAAAAACATAAGCAGAGATGGCATAAACACCCCTACAACGTATGTTGAGTGACAACAGTAGAACAACATTAATTCTCAGAACTATGTACTAGTGGCTAAAACAATTTTCATCTTTTTTCAAACAGAGAGAGTGGGTGAAAAGCTATACCAACAGTTCCAAAGCAGAATAATTGCATGTTCATTTCCCTCTCATTAAAGCACACAAACAAACCATACAATGCCTGGAACAGTGTGAGGATAGGTTTGTTTTTTAGAAGAATGCTATCTAGCAGTAAAAATTGCATTAAAGAAGCATTCAAACAATCTCTGAAATGTAGAGAAAAGAATATTCTCCCTCAAAATCCTTATAGCATCCTTTACTTCACTATTTAATGACCAAGTTCCACTATATTAGATTTCTTTAAAATCATCACTTTATAAACTGATGCCATTGGCTGTAACAGTTAAAACTCAGTTTCTAGGAAAGAAAATGGAGGAAGATCTCTTAAGCACAGACAAAATAAGTGCTGAAATTGTTAAGTGAGAACTAGTGGGATATTTTCTTAACATATAATGGTTGACTATAACATACCATGGCAGTGTCTGGTAGTCAGGGAATAGGGTGGGGAAAAGCAACTTGACTTGTATTAAAGCAGGCTAAAATCCATAAAATCCAAAGTTAACCTTCAGTTAAGGGTATTAACAACACAATGCTAGATAAACAAATTGCTCAATCTTGTATTCTCTGAGAAATACGGTTTTCATAAGCTTACATGTCTTCACTTAGCTTTTGGAATACATAAGTTACCAAACTTAAACCCCTTATTGTCTTATCTTTATAAACAGCATATGCAGCTCCCTTATGACAGTTCCTTAAAGACAAACACAAAACCAGAAACTGCTACAATCCTGTGCCAAGAAACCTCTTCTGTCATCTGATGTTTCCCTACTGTTGAAGGAACATGATATCTACAGGAGAAACACGCTTCTGCACAAAATTCAAATTTTTAAAATCCAAGTAATCCTTGCTAATGCAAGTGGAAGCACTAGTCACACAGCGCATTGGAAGGCAGCTAATGTATCTAAATTACAGTTCTTCAAGTGCTCTGGTATCAAAAATGTGGGATCTCAATAATCCTCAGAAAAAGCCTCATTAATTGAACCTCTCAGCTTTTACTTAAAAATATCCTCATAAGGTATGAATGACTGCCCCGTCAAGTAAGAACTGAGCTCCCAGTTCATTCCAATCATATGTTTCCTTGAACATCCACACTGAGGTGAAGTAGTATTCACTCCTAAGCTCTCTTTTAGAACAAGCCAATGAGTTCCCTATAAAAAAAACCCCAAAAGTTGCATCTGGGCACAGATCACCCTAATAGGCCTTCCTTGAAAGCAGAGAAGTCTGTGAAGTAACAGTAAGGAAGTGCATTCCTTCCTACTCTCTGCTCAAATGCTCCCATAAAAGACTCTGTTAACAAGCATCTCCATGCTCTCCTGCTACTGAGTGCACAACACAAACCCCTGGTTTCACACCTATGCTGCAGCTGCCAGAATGGCATATTAAGTGACACTTTTTTGTCCCCAGAATCAGAGTGTCTATAGGAATCCCAAGTAACCAACTGCAGTTTCAAGCCACAAGGTCATACAAACCCACAGGAAACCAACTGCTACGTGAAGCACCCACAGCCAGGCAGCTCTGGATGTCTGTCCTCCTCAGAGTGGACAGAAGCCATTCTCAGCCTCTTAGGATTATTTGTTTTCCTGGCAGATTGCTTCTCACTTCCTCACAGTCCAAACCACTTATAACACAGCAATACAAGACAACAACACTTAACAGACTGTACATTGCTCATTGTGAGCCATTGCTCAGTTTCTATTCGTAACACCTTCTACAGCTCTCTCACGTGCTAGGAAGAAAAGACTAGAATACTTCAGAAAAAAAAACCAAACAATGGCAACATTACTTGTTTGGGAGATTCACTTACGCAGGATTTTTCAAAATTAGCGATATAATTTAATAAAACTCAAGTTACCAAAGCTTTATGAAATGTGGTAAAATTAACCAGTATAAAGTTGCACTGATAAACATAGTCTATTTTGTAATGCAAAGATGCCATATCTACAAATCTTGGGACCATCAGAACTGTGTTTAGCTGCTTTAGGGGAGCATGCCTGGGGCACTATGGTTTGCTTGGTATCTGGGCACACCACCACACCAGCTCTTCAGAATGCTGGGCTGATTCTAAGCACACAGTCCCAACAGCACAACAAGCCTTCTACAGTGGCTTCCCACAGGGCATCATGTCATGTAAGCTCTTTATCTTCACCTGCCAGGCTCAGTGCTTCTAAAGACCCCATAAAGTTCTTATTTACTGTGGATAGTCTAAAAACACAATAAAAAATTCCTGAAAATTCCCTATGACTGACAGAAGCAATATGACTATGAGCAATGAGGAAAAGGTGGAGCAACAATAACCTAACAAAACAAACAAACAAAAAAGACCAACAAGAAATTTTTCTTAAAATTGCAACTACAAAATTGCAAAAACTTGAGGAACACTGTGGAAGGGCATCAACACTAATTACAGCCAGCAGGTCTCCAAAGTAGCTCTAGTCACCAAACAAGAAACTGTCCTAACCAACTCAATGATATTTTATATCCTTTTTTTTCAGTAAGGAAATAAGAAAATTGCCAATTCTACAGATAAACAAAATTTGAAGTCCATTGTCACACTTTATCAGATTTCTCAATATGTAAATGTACTTCAGAAATACTACTGACATTTCTTTAATACACCTCATCTTAGAAACAAAAATAAGAAACCAACTGACTCAGCATTTTGTGTGCTGTGAAGAAAAATCACTCATCTTAATATGTGAATGCTATCCTTACCAGATCCTCTTTCAAATCTTTAGTTTGCTGTCTTACACCAGAAAAATTTTTATCTGAAGTTTGACTGAAAAATACTTGGAGATATCTTGCTTTCAGAGAAATGAGATGTCTGCTACACTTCTGAATGCTTTTAAGATACATTGGTCTTACTGGAAAAGCAGAAGGACCACCAAAATAAATAGCATCTGCATGGAATAGATTTTTATCTTACTGTTCACAGCAAATCACTGAAGGGTCAGGAACCACTACTCAGTTGTTTCTTTTTATTCAGAAAAAGACTATATCTCTCTTTCAGACCATGCTATATTATGGGACAGCAGGCTAGAAGGACTGTTTCCTGCACCTTAAAATTCTGCAAGATATTAATATGCTACAATGATAAATTCAGCTCAGTGGCTGCATCTTCCTCCTCATTAGATGAGAGGTAGTTTCTTTCAATTTTTACAGGATTTTCTAGAGCTCCTGCCAAAATTTTGACAGCTAAGTGGCTACCATTCAGAGCAGCACTCACTGGAACAGGCATGCATCATAAAAAGTCAAATTAGAGAATTCATGTTGCCAATTACACATAATTCATGATTCACTCTCCCTCATGAAGTATTACAGAAGAAGCTGGGTTGTATTGCTCTGTTTTGAAGACAACAAGATAGATGTGAAAACTGGCTTTTATCTTGTATACATTGAACAAACCACAGACTGCTTTCACTGTAGTTGTACTGCAAAGATCAAGAAATAATCTATTAGTAACCCTGATCATGAAAACACCTGAAGAAAACTTTTCAAACTATAATCTTCAGTGTATTCAACTGTAACAGATTATATGGCTGGCTGAGGAGCTGCAAAGACTACTGATGAAATGCTTAAAACTCTTAATTGAAACACTGAACTTATACCATCACTATGCTATTTGTACATTATTACTAAAGCGTCATCAATAAAAACATTTGCAATAGGCAAGCTTTGGTATTTATTGGTCTGCAGTATTTTCAGCTTAGTGGGAAGCTCATAAAAAGATTTTGGGCCTTTTTTACCTGGATGCCCATTTGCAACTTCTGAACATTTCTAATGGAACTAGAAGATAAAAACTCCAGTGAGAATTGTTGAGGGAGTTAACTGCAAAGCTTTAATAGGGATAAGCAAACTATTGCTTCTTCTCTAGGCGCTAAACACGTGCTCAGTCAAAAAGGACACAGAAAGCTCATGTGTGCATAAGGGGCTGAGACAGAGGTATCTGCTGCTCTCCCAGGTGCAGCTGTTGGAGGTACACTGCCTTGTACTGCCCAATTCATCCCCATAAAATGACAGCCCAGACTCCAATAGTTACAAGTGATTTGGTCAAAGGAACATCCACTAACATGGTGCTACATTTAATTTGAGATGCAGAAGAGTTACAGCAAATGCTGCTGTTGCATGCATCTTTATTTGATCTTGCCCCATTAAGTAGTACTTTTTTTTTTTTCTGTTTCAGGTTTTTAGAGAGTCTGGAACCACAGCTTAACATATATAGGACCACAGAATCACTTGGATTAGAAGAGACCTTACAGATCATCTCATTCCAGCCCTTGCCATGGAAATTCAGCAATATGAACTGTGTATTTGCAATATAAGATATGGCACAGATCTGAACAATACACTAATTAACTTTCAGCCACACAGAGCACTTGTTTCAACACCAGTTACCAACATTAGACATACACAAAAATTTATTCTTATGATGAAAAGTTAGCATATGGTGTATCATTCATTATCAACCTACATATAAAATGTTGGGTTTTATGCAGCACTTTGCTCACAGAGTTTTTGCAGATGCTCATCAGTACTATCTGAGAATGTAACATACAATAACATCTATTTGGAAAATCTACAAGATAAAAGTACTTGTAAACAAGATGAGGGCAACACTTCATTGTAAAAAAAAATTCCAGATTTAGTAGTCTTAACTGCAAAAACATCCTTGCACCCTGTTTTAAAACAACATGAACAAAAACTAGAGAAGATTCTCTGCCAACAACTGCAATTTGACTGCAGAATGAGGCAAATGAAGAAGGTTGAAGGCTTGTGGGATTGTGGTAGGGTGGATTTGTTTGTTTAGCCTTTCAGAGTTTGTTTGTTAAGGTTTTATAGAAACAAATACTTAGGCAGAAAAAATTAGAAAGGCTACTCCACAAAGCACATTTAACTTAAATTGCTACAATCCCACTTTTTTCCCTGCACTTCAGTTCCTGCATTATGTTGGCCGTACAGACACATCATTTTCTAGCAACTGAAACAACCTGCCAGACTCCTGATTTGGCAAGTTTGCTTTCAGACAGATCAATGAGATAATCCAACCTACCCTGCAACTTCATGATCACTAGAAGCAATAGCAGTAAGGGAATGACAAAGCCAGAGCTGCAGGGAGGGCACACCGCCCTTTCCAGAAGCAAAGTCTTAGATCAGCATAAACTTATCAGCAATCCTATCACCAGAGGTTGTAATGATTCACTGCACTTTCTATTACAGGTTTTTCTACTTTCATGCCATTCTCCTCCCTCAACTCAGGTTTTCACCGTCTCAGTATGACATGGTTTCATAATGTCTTTTACAGTAATCCTAACTTGAAGTATTCTCCACATACACATGCACCACCTCCACATACTCCTCTCCAGACTCCTAACCCTGGCTCAGCTGAACCCATTCACCTGTCTCCTGTTAGAGCCTCAAATAGTTGAAGGAACAATTCAGATTTAAAGATAGCTTCCATGGCAAAGTTTTCTTTCAAGACTGAGTAGTCTGACATTTTACAACATAACTGAAGAAAAAACACATTTTACTAAATCCCTTTCTTGTCCTGTTGACTACCACTTCCGCTCAAAAAAAGCTCCCACAAAAAGGGGTCCCCAACACAGCATCTGAAAGGTCATCCCTTTCTGCTAGATTATTTCTCATCTGGAATAGTACTCCAAGCCTGCTCACTGTGAAGCCAAAGAAACATTTGTACCAACATAGTGCAAGAAGTAACACAGGAGCAGGACAGCACTATTTTTGGCAACCATAAGATCGTAAGTGCACGTCAGCACACAACTCCAAGCCAAATCAGCTCCCTGATCTGATTCACAGCATACTCTCACTGTGCAGTACAGAGAACCACTGGAAGGATGAAGAAGGAAGTTTCTGTCTCTCAGGAACAAGCAACAGGAAGAGATTATTACCTTAGACTGGTACTACTGAGCACACTGTACCTTGAATTGAGAGTTGCAGATAGAATTCCTATCTGACCAATGGTCTAGTTAGTAAAAGTTTAAGAAGGCAGGCTGTTTCCTTCTTTTTGCTTCTCAGATATTCAAGCATCTCTTGCTTTTGAAAAATCAGTTTCAATATACATATAAACAAAGAAACAATGAGGTATATACATTTACATGGAATTCACAAGAATGTATTGCACAACACTTTGTCTTCAGCGTATAATTATGCAAACAAAGAGAAAAGCAAAAATGTGACTTCAACCAGAAAGCAACAGAAGTTACAGGGTAAGCAGTGACCAAGCACAGGACAAAATTAACACAAAAAGCAGCACCAAGGGAAGTATAAATCCAATATGCTGGCCTGCTCAGGACTTCGCAATTCACTCTCTACCCTACCATACTGAACTTTGCAACTACTAATTACATCAATATTAATTAAATGGTATCTTAATTTAATAAGTTTGTTTCATTTTAGATTGACATATTTTCACCTTTTTCATCCTTCTTGCTCCCAAGCAAAGATTTTGTCTGCAAAATACGAAGTCTTGAAGTATTTGGGTTCCCAACTGTTGTATTTAAATGCTAAATTTCAGTTATTCATTTAAAAAAAAAAAATTGCATATACTCCCCATGAATATGAAAATCTCTCTTCATATTTTGAATGTGCAGTTATTAGTCTTGCCATGAGCCAATTTTGTAAACATGAAAGATTAATGCAATGAGCTGTTCCCTTGATTTCTTCTTTTTTTCTATTCTTCTAAAATGATTCAGTTTTTTTAAAGAACAGCAGCACCTAATTTATACATGCATTTATTTTCTTTAGATGCAATTCTATGGATAAGCATTAGGAACAAAATACTATGGCATTATTAAACGTAATGGTATGGAATGATATGAATTTACTAATTAAACTTTTTAAAAATAATTTCTAACTTGATTTGAATATGGAAATGCAGGGCTACAAATGGGCACTGACTTCTTATTTATAAAATAACTGTATGATTTGCAATTGAAAACTTGGACTGAGGCTGCTCAGACCTTGGGTTAATTGCCACGTTAGTCCCGGCATTTTTCAGTGATCAAGAAACCAGGTTACACAACCTGCCATGGCAGCGCAGGATATTTATTGTTCTATATCTGCGTGAAGTCCCTGCCTTGTTACTAGCAGGGCTGCCTTTTTTTTTCCCTCTCCCACTCCTCCCCCCCCTCCCGCCCCAAACGTTTCTAAGTATAGTGACAACCTCATCAGGGTTTACTAGTAGCAGCGCAAGCTCAGTGAAAACCTGGGAAATCTAACTGGAAACATGAGAGAGAGCTTTATTTGGCAGTGCTAAAAAAACCTGGGGACAAATGGCTAAGCGGCGGTGGAAGTGCAGGCTGCACAATCAATAGGCAGAGAGCCGGATAGAGGCTCCCTTCGCTGCCGGATCGACAATCGACAGCTGAGAGACTATTTTTTGCAATGGTTGACTAAATATGGTCAGGGAAGAGAGAGGCACAAGAGAGCCTGTTTGCCTGGGAGTGCATGTTTCAAATGCTTAGCTGCCTATAAAGCCGTAACAGTTTTGCTCGTGCCCTCTAAGTGGGAAATACGGTTGGTGACTTCTGTAGTGTGTGTGCGGGAGCCCTGACCTCGCGAGCAGACTTGACCTCTGAAGATGGAAAGTAGCTTCAACATAGACCTGCCTACAGTTAAGCCTGGAAACATAACCTCAAGCAAGAAAAGATGCAGTGCAATATCTAAGGAACTAGAAGAAACCAATATTTGCCGGGGGAGGGGGGAGACGATCGCTATTTTTTTTGTGCCTTTTTCTAATTTTTTTTTTTTGGAAGGAACTCCAACTTTTGGGGGCTTGGTTTTGGTCTTTTGTTGGGTTTTTATTTTTCTTTTTGCCTGTGATTATCTTCATCTGACAGTGGGCTAAGTTCACCTTCCCTTGGCTTCCTAGCATCTATCCTTGGAGTCTTAACTCTCAGTCCAGCAGACATAAGGTATAATTTCTATACAACATCATCCATATTTTAGCATTCAAAAGAAAGGAAGAAGGTGCCAATTAGGCACTCATATTCATGCCTTTTTTTTTTTTTTTCTTTTAAGTTTTATCTATTTAAGGTGGTGAGGTACTGTATGCACCGACATTCGCCCCCCCTTGCCTCCCCCTCCCATGTAACGAAGAGCTGATTCAGCGAATAGAGTGAGAGCACTCAGGATGAGATGGCTGCTGCTGATGTGTCTCTAGGTCATTACCTCTCTTCCAACTGCAAATGCTGCATGATACTAAGCTTACAGGTAACAGAACATCAGGAGACCTGCATTATTCTGCACGTTTAAAGGATGCCTATGACTTTCTGCATGTATATCTTATTTACTAGACTGTTTTTTAAATTGTTGTATTAATCCCTCTACTCTGGGAACAGCTTAATTTTGAGTGTGCTAAAGTACCAAGCATTTGTAGTGTAAAGAGCAGGTTGAAAGAAAACAACTGCTAATCCAAATTTCATAGCAAAAAAAAAAAGAAAAAAAAAGGAAGAAACCAAAAAAAAACAAATCCCAACTTGCTTAGTAGGTAGAATTCTTTTTAAAGAAGATAAACTAGTAAATTGCAATGCCATTAATTGGTTGTTCATTTCAGTGAGATATATTCTTATCTTCCTATGCACAACTAAAAATGTACAAACTTGAAAAAGACAACCTAATAAACAGCGTGGTAGTGCAATGCTGAGTTCTCAAATAGGTCTCGGCAAAATTTTCAAGGTGCTTTATGTCAGATGTACATGAAAACAGCCTACTTAAAAACTAGGATGTGACTGCTGTGATTCTAATGCTGCATTGCTGATTCTCCTTGTACTACTGTGCTAGCTACTGCTACACTCTGATTTGCTCTCTATCAGCTGCACTAGGTTTTTGTCATGAGCTGCAGAAATTCATACTTCCTCTGCCCTCAGCTTTCCTTACAACTATTACAGTTACTAATTGTTCAGCTTATTTCAAATTCACCTTATAATGCTATACAGACAAAGCTTACTCATTACTGTAACCCAAACCAACTCCCGAAATACAGATTAAGCAACCATTAGCTATATCTGACAGTCCTTCAGAAGTCAAAGCTGTACTGCACATCAAATATTTAACCAGTGCTCCAAACCAAGTCGCACAAAATCTTACAAAACAGGGTTAAACTTGGGCTTTGTTTCTATGAGACTTTTTTGTTTGGTTTGGATTAATTTTTTAGTTAATTATTTTAGCTGTCATAAATATTTCAAGGGTGGACAAGACTTTGACTGAAGCAGGTGAGTGCCAGCTTTAAAAAACAAGAAAAGCTGCTTGCAGAAGTGTTGAATAGGTATTAGTTTTCACATGTGACCTTCGGCCTAACAATCCAAATCCTGTCACAGCAGTTAGAGGTTGTTTTCTTAATTCAATGTCATCATCTTTAGGATAAGCAGGATCACTGGTGACATGTGCTTTTTTGTTTGGGTTGGGCTTTTTGTGGGTTTTTTTGTTTGTTTTGCTTTATTTTTTGTTTTGTTTTGTTTTTTAAATCACTCTGAAATACAGTGTAAATAAGGATAAAGCTGCAAAGAGTTTGCAGAATAATGGATGGGATACAAAAAGCATAGAAGTGGGATTTGGGGTAAAAAAATAAGTTTATAACTGCTATTTTATATCAGCCTATGCTTCCCTTCAGGACACCAGATGCAAACTGTACCCCAGCATGAAAATTTGCTAAAAGACCTGGGAGGAAGCTGAAGTTTTTACAGTGGACTACAACTACGAATTCTAAGAAAAGACAGTGCAAACCTATCAGCGATTCAACTCTCTACTTAAACACGGTCACTTAGAAGAGAAGAGGCTGCAAAAATATGGAAAAGCACTTCTAACATCAGTGCCATCCCAAAATAATGAACTATGCCCAGCTTTAAGACACTGTGCAGGTAAATTGCATTGCAAAGTTCAGTTAGCATAGTAAGTTTATTTTCTACCATCAGTTTATCAGAACTGTTGTCCTTTCAAAGAACTGTTAGCCAGTTTTACCTAAGGACAGCAAGAAAACGCAGCAAAATACTTTTTAGGTTCATCTGACAGGCAGTCAAGCAACTCTGTGTGTACCTGCTCAGAGCACATACTTCTTTATGTACCCATATGAACATACAATGCTATGGAATGTAAAGAAGTATGTATTTTTGGCAGGCAAGGAACGACCAGTAAGAGGAAACTAAACAGCTGCTGGAAGAAACAGGTTCAAACTCTTGTTTGAATGACATTCATGTGACAAATTGGCTTGCTAAGGGTCAGCTGGTATTGCCAAAATAACTCATACTTGTTAGTAACAAATCACAAAACATTAAATTAAGTGACTATAAAAGTGGATAGGAAGAATTGTTAACAGCTGATAAACAGAATATTAGTTGCAAACAGAATTCAAAGCAGGGCTGGAAATGAAACTTTGAAATGCACCAATTAAGACTGCAGCATAGCTGCAAAATTCATCATTACCAGTACTCCTCACTTCATAGATCTTAAACTAAACTTAAAAGCCTAGTTATCAAAATGCATGTCATAAAAACAAGCCACTGTTACAGCAATCACAGCCTGTTCTGTGTACTTCAGATGGTAGTATTTAAATTTACATCTACCATAGAACATTAAATCCACAGGTTGCAACTGAGACAAGTATTAACAGCTAAGAAATTACAGCGTAATCTACAAAAAATGACAGCCAAAATAATTGAGTATAACTTCTGCAATTTAATAAGACTTAAGTTAACATTTTCTCCAAATCAGCACTTATTATGCTCACTGAGCTCTTCGGTACAAAGTGCAGTGTCAGGTTTATGCACAGAAAGTGACAATACAGAGATTTCTAGGCCAGAGTTGCTAGTCAGCGGATTAAAGCTATTGACAGATTCCTAAATGAAAACACAAATGACAACTACAGCCTAAAAGGTAAGGTATCTTAAATACTCTTTTTAAATTAGCTGAATTTATTTTAAATCCAAATTTAAGAAAATTTGCCATAAAAAAAATTTTAAGAACTACATGAGAAATAGTTCCACAATAGTTTCAAGTTCTAAAAGTGATATTAATTAAAATACACTGATGCATACCATCCCTAGGTAAAGATACCCAACATCAAATCCAGGAACAAGGGGAAAATGCGAGGAAAGAACTCCCCACTCATCAATTCAGCCATTTCTATTCACGACAGCAGCCTTCTAAAAGCAGTTATTAAATAGGATATGTCCATGATAAATATGCACATTTGGCCCAGATTAAAGATTCTAACTGTAGCCCTTTGCTTACTAAAATGTCTGTGAGGAAAAAACCTCCAAGCAAAACAAACAAGAAAAATAAACAAAGGCAACACACAATTTTTAGATGGAGAACTAATTTTTAAATACATAATTCTCAAACAGCTAACAATATCCGAGCCTGATATTTTTAACACCTGAGACTACATATTAATATATATATATGCAAGCAGAAATATTACCTTACCTGCTTAAGAAAGCAAAGTTTCAATACTTTTTTAAAATCTCTTTCTCTTACGAGCAGATATTTTGACACGAAGGCTACAGTATCTTAACATCTAAATTAAAACCTGGTTTATAGTGGGAAACAAATCAAATTGCAGTAGCTTTTCTGAATAAAACAAGGCCACTAAACTCAGTCATGCTCACAGAAGCAGTTTGGTATAACCAGCAGTTTCACTGAGGGGTTAATTGCTAAGCATTTTCCTCTTTTCCTGATGAGTTCCTGCGCTCAGCACCAATTGATTTAGCTTCTATAAAACGGGACAGATTTTTTTAACAGCTTTAATTTATCCAAGAGGCTTTTGGTAACAATTTATTATACTGTGTTCTCCCTTGCATAACATTGCAATGTTATTCTGACACAAAATGACAGTTCAGAGTGATACAAAAGTTAAAATTATATGTTGACATTGCTTCCTGCTAGTTCACGTTAGCATATCTCTAAGAATACATACCCAGTCACTCTAAAATGTCACATCCATCACTTAGATCAGCTGTTCAATTTTAACCGAGCACACGTTGAACTTTGGGCATCTGCTGACACAGTTGTAACTCAAACATTTCAACTGTGTGAGTGACAGGGATAACAGATGCTGACATTATCAAATGCTACACGGCTTTTTTTCCACAGCCGTTTTTTGTCCCGATATGGCCAGTACATGAAACTGTATTGCCATCCAAAAGCGCACTTGAGCAGCTGTATCTGTAAAACAGTTCCTCTATAACTGGTAAAAATAGAAACTCATTTTATAGCCATCTTGATGCTTAAGTCCAAGTGACACACCTGCTACATTTCTATTAGGATACATAGTGTTGGGGAATATATTTACATAGATCTTCTCACCATCACCAGACTATGCAACAAACACACATCGACTATCCTTGACATACTCATTACTAGAGAATGGTTTGAACTAAGGTTGTCCCCTAATTTCCACTGCAGTCAAAGCTCAGAAAGAATTCAGTATAATATAAAAAAAAAAGCTATGTGAGCTCACACAATTTTGTATTAAGGACCTTAGTTGAGAAGAAATGCAACCCCAGATAAATCTTTTTAAGCTGTCTTTTTCTGGCATTTAACATTTTTATATATGTTATCAAGGTAAAAAAATTAAATTTATCCTGCTATATTATATAATCATTCCTAAAAAGTTAATACTAACCAGAGATATAGCAATGGAATTGAAAGCACTTGGCATTTATATTTGTGCTAACCAACTACAGCATAAAAGCAGCTGCAAAAGGGAACCTGCCAGAAAATGAATGAGGAGAAGGGGGGGAGGAGGGTGACAAGGAAACTGAAACGTTCTTCCCCAGTAAAATTTAACATAAAGAAGTAAGGGAGCTCTATCTATTTCTGACAGAAACTTTAGGACTACAGTTTCTAACCTATTCTAAAATCTGACTACACTAGACAGGACAAAGTTTGAACTGTAACTATGATTTGATTTAAGACTCATCCAAATATCCTCAAGGAAATACACAAGGACAGAACAAATCTGTACGGGCCTTTCTGGTGTACAGCTTTTAATTATACCATCTCCAAATTAGGAAAGAGTTAAAAATTTGCATTGACAAGAGATAAATTGTGTAACACAGAAGAAAGCCGCGTGTTCTTTGTGCACTGCTCATGTGCTTTAAAATGTGTTAGTGAATTATAAGCTCCCTGCACTCCAATGCTTTGCTAAAGCTGGTAAAATGGAACCAAATCACCTCTTCAATGGATTTGGTCCCCTTCAACCAGCTGTAGCTATGCATTGATCACTACAGGATTTCTGATGTTGTTAAAACTGGACATGAAACCTGCTCAGGGCAATTATGTAGTCCTCTCTTCAGTCCAGCTGAACTTCTAGGCAGTCTGAGGATGGAAGGTAACCAGGAGTGTAGCAAATTCTGTATTCCAAAATTTCAAGTTTGTATTTGTAAATAAATAGCTACTGGTGTTTAACATTTTGTCCATATGCAGTAAAAAACATCTCTTATAATATTTATAAAGAAGATAGGTAAGCAGTGAAATAAACACTTCCTAATGATTTATTGTCTCTTGTATTCTTCCTCAAGTCTGGCGCCCTTTCTAGCAGAACTTACCAAAAAAAGCCCAAAACCCAGAAAGAAACAATCATGAACAGTATTGGCAGGGCAGGTTTACTTTCTGGGCATTCCTCTCCCCATTTTTATGTTGTACAAGGAAGGAAACTCCCCAGGGCAGGAAATGTATTTGCCATTTTGTATCTGTCGGGCACATTATTTACTACTTAAAGATAATAAATTTGTTACTGACCTCAACAACTACAGGCTAATCTGCCACCTACTAACAGGTCTGCTCATGAAGATTATACTCTTCCTCCAAACCAACTTGAACAAAAGTATTCTTCCAAAGCATTTTCTAACATAATACTTTAATAAGAGGTTTTAAAAACAGACTCTCTTTGCACTTAGAGCTTAACCTACATTTACTGTCAGGAACTGCAAATACAAAAGCAAAAAACCACTTTGACTGGTTTAGAAAATAATTGTACCACTCTCATTTCCTCAGAACCTGTCTCTCTGAGACCTCCATGACAACATGGCCCGTGCGTCCTGCAGACACTTCCTGAAGACACTCATTAACACTACGTAGAAGTGAGAAACCCCACCTCTCAATTAAATTGCTACAGTTAGAAATCTCACTGCCAACCCGTTCAAACCATCTGCAAATCTAAAAAAAAAAATTGAGATCTCCTAAATAATAAGAAAACCATGGGGAAAAGTTACAATTCTATTTTAAACCACAATCTCCTGCTTGCCAGTTTAGGAACATAAAGATGACATACTTCTTGCTATTGGAGAGCAATACCTAAGATCTGTATCTTACTCCAGGACTTTAATTTTTTGATTTAAAGTCCAGCAGAATTTATTGCCCTGAAGAACTAATCATGCACGTGTGTGAAGTCAGGTCAGCTCCAAGAGCAGCCTCTATTTAAGATGCTAACTGCAGAGTGAATAAAGCTCTCTTCACAAGATACAATGCAAATCCAAAACTAACTGGGGCAACGGATATAAAATACGCCTACACTTCACAGTCATGTCTTCAGCTCAAAATCTGAAGTCACAGGTATGCGAATAGATCAAACATAAGCAAGAGATGATAACGTGGCAAAAATAACCAATCTGTACAGTATTTTCAAATTTTACTCTCCTTTTTTCTGTCTGAAAAAAAATCTCATTAACGCTGAAGAGGCAAAGTCTGCCAAGCTTTGAGGCTCACAGTACTTTGAAAAAAGTCCAAAATAAATGCACTTTTAATATGACTGACTCAGTTAAAAATCACGAACAAGAAACCATGTATTAAATAAAAGTTTAACTTTCCCATACTTAATTTAAAATTTCTTTTTAGCTCTATCTCCCATGCACAAGTTTAAAGTTACCTACAGCATTAACTAACATTCCTTCTACATTTCAATATTATATATCAGCACAAAAACTGAGAGTTCTTTCTGTACCAATTCACAAGGTACAAAGAGAAGCAAAACATGAAAAGGAGAAATATTCTTCTAAGAATAGGATGCTCTCTGAAACACACTGTACCTTGACTTGTGGAAAACACAGCCAAACTGCCATGAAAGCTAAAGTGCTGAGAAAATGTCAGCAGTATTTGACATAAATCGCTATCTTTCTTATATTATTTATCCAATATTCAAACATTTAAAATAGAATGTATTTGTTTTCATATGAAAAATTAAAAACTTTGGCATGTTCTTCTCAGCATAATGTGTAGGTTTTATCTTGGGACATTTATCTCCCTATTATTTATAAAGGTCAGAACTCAAGAAACAAGAAATTTTGTTCTGAAAATTAAATTGGTTCCAAATATCTATTTGACATCAACCAGAAAAAATACTACAGAAATCCACCTCCATTTATTGTGATACTCATGCACTTAACACATGCATTTATTTTATTATCCTCAACAAGGACAGTGCATGTGAACTTCATTAGTTCTTGCATACACAGCACATTTTTAATTTTTAGAATTATAGCTATGCACACAAATGCCTACACATTTATATATATATTTGAATGCATGTTTAACTTTTATAAAATAATACAGAAATTACATAATATATCTATATATTTGAATATAAGGAGAATTTAATGCATTGTATTAATATAAGGCACCACATCCTGAAGCCACAAAAATTTCAGTTTAGGTGGAGCAGGGAAGCTTGGATGAGGAAAGATAGGTCTTAAAGTAAGGTTTCAAGCAGAACCTATTACATATTGTCTGTGACCCACAGTAGTAACAAACTAAAGATGAGGGGGTTATTTTTAACAGTGTTTTAAATAGCTTGTGCTTACTGCATTTAACAGATCAGTAATAGCCGTAGCTCTGTATCAGATTAGAAAAACAAAGTGGTAAAAACAAAAACTTTGGTTTCATTCAGAAACAGGCAAGTGGCAGAACTACAAAATCAGCAATGAAACAAAGGAGCATCACTGAAGTCTTGAGGAATATAAAACTCAACTCCTAGATGAATGAAAATATTGTGACAACTTTTGGCCAGGGGGAGAAATCAAAATAGATTTATTTTGGTTTCATTTTCAATTTTTTTTTTCCCAGGCTGATGGGTAAAATATCTAATGCTGTGAGCATTAGATATTTTACATTAAACTACTCTTTCCGTGATGGGAGACAAAATTCTTTTTCCGCATGCTTGAGCAGTGTTCAGATGGAACTGCAAGCAAGAAAGAATATTAAATATCTGTTTTAGATACTAGTGAAACCCCTTGTATGGAGGGAACCCACACAGCATTCAAATCACTAATACTGGAAACATTTTCCAATACTTCCAATGAAAACTTTTGTAAAGGAGGAAGGATTCTGGTTAAAATTGCACTATACTTCACATTCTACCAACCATCAAACTGATCCAGTCTGAACTACAACTTGGATCCCTCCATTAAAGGAATGGTCTGTCACTTTTAAAATATTCACCCACAGAAAAATCTCCAGCACATGCCTATGAAAAACATTTTTTCCCCCATACACTTTCCCTACATCTCATCTTGAGATTATGGTCACACAAACCAACTACCACAAGAGCTGAGGAAAAGCACTGCAGGAAAAAAAATAAATATACCCCACCAGGGTAACTGAGACAGGAAACAGTGCTCCGGGCTAATGCTGTTATATAAGTAGGAAGAATTCACTTTAGAGGAAGAAGTTACCAAATTACCAAATGAGACTTGGAAGAATTGTCTTTTGAATGCCAAAAATAAGCTCCCTTCACTTGGTCCTTGACATGTTCTCATAAAGAACTTTTATGAGTACTGTAGAAAATGGTAAATATTTATTCGTCCTATCAACACTTCCAGCCACTACTTTTACCTCATGAAATGATTCCTATCCACAAACATAGATAATTAATTATGTTTACTTTTTAACCATCAATCTTGATAGCTGTGTTCTAAGAGACTAACCTAGATTTTAATCCCATATATTAATAATGGGTGGAATTTATACAAATTTACAGCATTATTTCTCCAACTCCTCTCAACTGAAAAGCCAAATTTCGTAAGGAAACATGCACATTTCTTCTTTTGTGTAAACTATACTAAATACTCCACCCGAGGATAAAGTATTATTGAAGTCTTGTTGGCATGACAGCTTTGAAAAATACTATTTATTCACAGTGTAATAAGGAACCAGCAACACAACTTCTTTAAAGTTATATCTATGAAGGATTTTTCAAGAGCTACCTTAACTGAAAATTGAATATAGACATATAGAATATAGTAAGCATAAAACAAACTCTGCTTTAAAATGATTTTTTTTCAGTTGAGCTGCTATATAAAAGCTGAAACACAAAATTCCTTCTAGATATACTTCTATGAAAATATAATTACCTGTTTCAAATACTGACAAATATAATCTAATGCAATAATCCTGAGTGTTTTAGAAGTGTATGGTTGACTTAATAATTATCCACAAGTAAGTATTTCTAAAAACCTCAAATTCCTTTATCAATTCCAATACTCGAGAAGGGAAACAGCAGTATTTACTGTTTTTATCCTCTATCACGATTTCATCTTCAAGATCTTACTAACTTATTTATCAAAACTTTTATTGGCAAAATTTTATAGTCATGACAGGAGATTTCTAAGAAATTCGGAGCTATCTGGATACAGGCATTAAACTGAGCAGACTCCTAGCTTCCTCCTAGCAAGGTCTTCCAAACATTAGAAAGATAGCTAAGCAACATCAACATTTAAGAAATACACCTACATGCAGATATAAGGACCTTCTGAAAGAATACCATAGTTCTACCCTCACCTGTACTTGTTTTCCTTTTACATACAATAAAAAATAATTAAAAAGAAATCTGTACCTAGGATTTCCTCTTAGTGCAGCATGATGAAGAGCATTAAACCCATTGTTGTTGGTGATAGTAACATCTGCTCCAGCTTCTAAGAGTACAGCAAGGATATCATCACGCTTTTTACTTATTGCATCATGAAGTGGAGTGTCTCCCTCAGAATCCTAAAACCAGAAACAGTTTATGTCAATTTTTGCATGCATCCACATTAAGAAGATGCTAAAATATCACTAGGAAAACTGACTGCATAAACACAAAACAGCTCTTCCAGACCTGAGTGCTGCTATATTGCACAGTTCAGAGCAAGCTGCCTCTCATCTTGCTCCAGTTTTGCAAATGCTTCAGTGGGAAGCCCCACCCTGAGCTCCACCATTGTACAGACACATTACTGCCAGAACCATGCTTTGCACCCCATAGTGCTGAAAATACTGGGGAAGATAATGACTTCTCTATGCTGCTCATCCAGATGGAGTTGGATGCCCAAATTACAATTTATAAATAACAGGACAGCAACAAAAACTAATGTGACAGAGGGAAGACTAGACAGGCAAAAGGAGGCATGGAATTTTGAGTAATAAATGCTAAGTTTAGCCAGCAATTAACCATGTAGAAGACAATACCAAAATGACAGTGTGAAATTAAAGCATAGGCAAATCAAAATAAAATGCAGTCCAGGTACTAAAAGTAGGCATTTCTGTTGTTTTAACTGAAGCATATAACTTTCCATGAAGCAAAAGCCAATGTCATAATGCAATATTAAGCTTTTAACTTGTTATGGCAAGATTGTATTACACAAGGCACATGATAATACTTGACAGCACAACTGAACAAGCAAAGAATTTATACTTGTAGTTTAATGCTTTATTTTTCAAGTATCCCAAATAAGGAAAAAATACTTGTTACTCCTAGAAGCATTTTGTACATTACTTATTCAAGGACACAAATGGCTGGATTGAAGAGAAATGCCCTAGACTAACAGCGAGAAAACACATCCATTTAAGCTTACTTCCAGCTACACAGGCAAATCTGCAGATTGATGCTTCCAGTAAAATTGTTGCACCATGTAAGTCAGGAAGTCTCTTGCCACCAACACTGACTCAACTGCAAGCTAACACAGAAACTGAACATTTTAGCAATTCACTAGTACAAAAACAGATCTCTACAGTGAGAATCAAAACCTGCCAAACAAAAAGTGCCAGAATATGGCACTTGAACCAGTGTGAACCGATTTGCCAGAACCAAATTACATAGCTTTTACTTGGTTTAAATGCTCACATTTAATTAATATGTTTACAGAGTGAGTGGCCACAGTAGTAGAGTGCTGGCCAGTTAAATGCCACTTTCATGCCTCAGACTCACTCCCCTGTGTTTTCATTGACAAAATCAATCACCTACTCACATTTGCACATCGCAGTTCCTCAGCACACATGCTGAATCTGAAAGTTCATTTTTTTCAATAGCCAATTATATTTTCCAGATGCAGCATCCTTGCACCATTCCACTGACTTTTTCAACTGAAACAAAATTCTGTAATTTAGACTTGGGTAAATCCACTCTGGCTACCCATAGTTCCTATGTGAGTTACAATCACCCTTCACTGGTCTCAGCACATGAAACTCCTTATTATACCTACTGTTCAACAAATACTAAACAGGATCTGAATGGAGAGAACAGCTCAATCTCACCAAGATCAAGACAGTACCTTAAGAGTCACATAGAAGGAAATAAATAAACAATCACTATGCTCATTAATTTCAAAAAACTTTTTGCTCATCTTCTTTTATGTGGATATATAGCCCCAAAAAAATCTGACTTTTGACACGGCAAAGCAAGGAGGCAATGTCTTGTTACTGCATATCTTGATTTGCCCAGGCCACTACAGCTTTTTCTGATGCCAATCTCTTCAAACTTACCCATTCTCATTTGTTTTACTAATGCAGTTCATGCAGCTGCATTCAGCAGTGGGATACCTGCTTATCTGATAGCACATTTCCATTCTACTGCTAAACAGGACATTGCACTTATGCTACTGCTTCCATCACCTTCATTACAGATGAAATTCTCTATGAAATTATGGTACTTCAGATCCTACACGAGTGCTTTCTAGATAAAAAGCTGAATATTCGAAAAAAAAAGTTCTATCAATGATAAGTCTATTTTGGGGAAAAAATTAAAGGTTTCTTTTAACAAAACTTTCCACAGTCTTATCAGCCTGCTAAACTGTAGTTTGCAGAAGGAGCATAAAGTTGTGGGTTTGATACAGGAGTAATTAATCAGGAAGGAAAGTTAGCAATCAGAAATAACTACAGACTGTGAAAATAGCAATTAGCATCAACTATAGAATAAACCAGGTGTCAATCTAGCTGTCAAGAAAACAAACAGACTGAACAGCATTTTTGTTACAGTTGATCACATGGTGGGGTAAAGGTTGAGACAGAAAACTTTACCATCTCTGTTCCTTTCAATGCCATTTACCATAATTTTTCTATCACCTACATGCAGCGAATCACACAATTCAGTAGCTGAAAAGTGACTCTCCATTAAAATTTACTTTACCTGGAGACTGGGGTGGCAGCCAAAGTCCAGTAAAGTCTTGACAACTTGCAGGTGACCTTTGTTGACAGCAATATGGAGTGGAGTCTGCCTGCGCTTGTTGCGAGCATTGAGATCTGCGCTGCCGCGGTGCAAAACCTCAATCACAGCACCCTCGTCACCAAAGGCTGCATGATGGACAGCCCTGTCTCCATCCTTGTCCTGAAGTGGAAACAATTTGATGTAATAAGAAAAATGAGACTTCCATGACACCATTAAAATAACCAATTAAATAATTGCTCAAACTGCAGCAATAGAGGATGAAGAATCACTTCATATGTAAATACATATGCTCTAAAACATGTGATAATCCACAGCATATATAGCTATTGCCCTGAATCTCTGTGTGGTTTGTTCATCAAACTCAAGTGGGTTTCATTTGGGTTCCTACTACAAAACAATCACTGTCAAGAAAATATCCAAAACAAAAGAACCAAAAACCCCACAGATTAAATCCAATGCCCAAACAGTATTACACTTAATATCCCAGGGTAGTTCCTCCTGTAATCTGGGAAGTGTTACGGATTCCAAACCATAGTGCAAGACACGAGTATTTTCTTGTTCATGTAATTAGGTTAGTATTTATTAGGATTTATTATGTGTCTTGGTTTTCACTTAAAAAAAACTTTTTCCAAAGGAAATTTGTGACTGATGCTGACATTAACTAGAAGTTCTGATTCTGTGTTGATGATTCAAAGTGTTAAAACTCTGATTCAGTTTGTTTCAGTTTCACACAAATTGAGAATCAAAATGTGAAAGTCAAATTTGTCAGTTTGGGCAATTTTAACATTCATAGAAGTTGACTGTACAACATGAAACATTTTAAAATATCAATCAAGTGATTTCAGCATTAATGACAGAATAGAAAAGATAGAAGTAAAATGGAAGTTTACATGATTAAAAAACCTCCATAAGCTAGTTTCTAGCTAGGTATTTCTGCACAGTTTAATGTAACCATGCATTCGTAGGATTCAATTTTGAAAACAGAGAAACACTGAAAATTGTACAATAAAATCATGACTGATCAACGGCTCACTGCCTCTCCTGAGCGAGCTCAGGTTTCTCATCAATTTGCTTCTTCAGCAACATCTTTCTAAGTACTTTTTATTATATATTGCACATTTCTAAAACATTGTAAACCTATGCAAAAATTAGTAGCTCTTAGCACAAACTCTATTTGCACAATGAGACTAGTTACAGCATTTACAATGGTGGAAGAAGACTTATCACCTAATTATCAAATGTATCTTTTTGAAAACATGGATATGGCTTTCAAGATAGGGCACTACATAGCAGCTTCAACAGCTTTTTGAAAAGATACTTTGTTTCCTACCAAGTCAACTCACACTATCAAAATGCCATCTCAGATTGCAGGATTACTTCTCAGGCTCATCTAACAAGAACCAACAGTCCAAAAAAGCCAAAGTTTGCCCATTTGGAAGGGAAAAGGATCAGAAAGGGGACCTTCTCTATATTTTTCATCTGGTTATAAGGATCATTATGAGGCAATCTTTATCAAGAGTGTGCCAGTAGTCCTAAACTGCTACAAGACTTGTATTTACAGAGCACTTGGTTTCACAGAGGCATGGTAATTTGTCTCTTCATGTTTGCAGTCTGAAAAGTACACCAAGATATTTATGGATGAAACCCCGTATAATTATTGACTGTTTTAGTTTTACCATATTTCAATCCTGAGACACAACCGCCTGATTTTATTAAGTCTTAATGTACAGAACTCCTACTTTAATAAGCAGAGGTCCAGTATCATGTGGGCCTTTTTTTAGCTCAGCATCAAAACGAATCATCTCAGAAACTAAATCCTACCCAACAGCAATAATTCATCTAGAAAAAGCCAGCAGCTAATAAACCATCTGTCCTAAAGACTTACGTTTACATTTAGGTATAAATCTAAATATTAAAAGCACTACATTTCTATACATGCCAACAGTATAATATAATACTCTCCATATAATAACTGACAACCATTAATGCCTTCAGCCTAGAAGGTTACATATTCTTAATATGCAATATCTACATTGGGTTTTTGAGCTACACCAATAACCAACTGTTCTCTGACTAAACAGAGGCCACTTGTAGTCTACATTAAGACATCAGAGAAAAACAGAGGAGAAAACAATGAGGATATTCCCAGAAAATGTAATCATGAATGGATATACTCTGAAGTAATGACTATAAGTGTAAAAATATCCAACTTAGCTACAAAGCAAGGAAAGTAAGGATTTATCCATTGCTTCCATATCTCAGACCACAACAGTGAAGTAAATGGACGACATTTTTGCTCTCTGCTTAATGGGACGGCTCTGCTGACCTTTGCATTTTGTAAACAATTATGTTTATAAACACTATATATACGTATAAAATATTGATAAAACAGCTTACATTTTTAAAGTTTGAAAGACGTAACTACAAATCTAATAGTATTATGAATATTATTACTATTATAATAACCAAGGCAATTATATAATCAAGTGGGAAAACCATCCTCACTTCAGCAACACAGTTATGTGAAGATGGCTTTAAAAGTCAAGTAAAATCCCTGACAATTTTTTTATGCTAGTGTAATGGTGTTTCAATAGCCTGAGCAAACATGAAACTCTTCACAATTCTAGTGGTAGTCGATTACCAAGTGGATTGTCTTCAAACTGTTTAAGTAGTGCTTCTACCTATCTCTTTAACGCTTCTAACCATCCCTTCAGTCCACCACTTGATTAACATGGCAGCTCTGAACACCAGAGTACAGACAAAAAGCAGCTTAGCCTAATTTTACCAGTATTTGCTTTATATTGCAGTGAAAGCACTACTTCTATCATGAAGTTACTTCACAGAAATCAGACCACAGCAAGTATGTATTGCATCAATTTAAGCCAGCATGAAAGCTTTATAAATTAATGGTGTGTCTGTAAAAATAAAATAATTTTAATTCCAAGAATTACATTGTCTCATTAATGTCTTAATATAATGCTAGATGCTCAAGCATGTGAAGTTATTTTTCTGTTATGCAAACAACAACTGGGTGCACAATTAATTTCTCAGCATCCCACTAGTCTTCAGTTTTTATTATTAACAAATCAAATTTGACAGATCCTTCTTGTGCTTTTTGCCTTGTGCAAAACAAGAAATGGTTGCAATATCAGAGTGCATTCTGTGCAAATAATTGAGTAAAAATCAATTCAAAATGCAAATATCAGAGAATGCCGATAGATAATTGTCACGAACAATTATTCTAAAAAACCTAAACAAGAGGTTTAAACTTAAACTTCCATTTTTAGTGAGGTTTAAAAAAAAGGCACTGAAAAACTGGTCATAGAGATGGCAGTTTATACCCAAAGATACTGCTATTACCTTCTGCTTAAACTTATTTTAGTTAAGAATTGAAAGATTTCTCCTAACTGAACTTTGTATATATAAGAAGCATGGCAAGCATCGGAAGTTGGAGATGCAGCATCTATAAACATATTTTTCCCCTCAATGCCACAGGCAGAGTTCCCATTGTATTCTACTGTTGAAATGAAACCAAAAGAAAGAAAGAAGGGCATGCTGGCTTACATAGCTCTATCATGTTAGTTGTTGTATTTCATTTAATAAGAAGTGGTAAGGAATTAGATATTGACCCTTCATAATACTGTTAGTAGGAGTCTCATTTAGTAGGAGTAGGAGTCACAATAACAGTTATAAAAGCAGATTTTCACTCTGGCATTTAAAAAGAAGGCAAGTTGAGTACAATTGTTATGCATGTAACAAAGTTTAAGGACACACAAAGCGTATTTTGAAATGTTTAGGTTACCTCTGCTTCTACATCCACGTTCTGTTTCAGAAGCAACTTCAAAATGTCGACATGGCCGTTCTGGCTTGCAGCTTGCATAGCTGTGTGTCCAGCACATTGCCCATTCACCTGGAATGCCAACACTTGCAGTGAGTTTCAAGACACACACACACACCCCTGCGAGGCTGTTCAGCAGTAGAAAACTCAAAGCAACAGCATACATAACAGAATCAAATGAACAATTTTAAGATGCCTTCTTAGCATATATAGATCACCTAGAGCTTCTCTATTTCATTTCTATATTAGCTAGATTGAAGGAAAGAAGAAGAAATGGATTTATAACAAACATTAATGATGCTCGAATTAAAAACATTCATCTTTGGGTAAGTCCTGTAAAGGGAAGATTTTTGAGAACAAGTCTTAGATGCATACTTGCCCTCTGCTCTATGGTACAACTTCCTTGCCAAATTTATGGCAACAACAGGAGAGAGTCTGAACAAAAAGCCATGTTTTGTCAAATCTTAAGTTAAAAATCAGTGCTCAGAACCGAAGTTCAGACTCTTATCTCCAAGCATTACTACTATTGTAGTGAGGAGGACTGTAACTTTAAAATATGTTCTATAAATGGAATACTATAATTACTAAGCATTTTATTTGAGACTTTTCAGTATTAGACAAGTTGGTAAAAGAAATCTGGCAGAGAACAGATTTGATGATCTACCTTGTGAGTTTTAACAAAACAAAACAAAACAAACTCACAACAGCAAAAATATCTTGAAAAATCTACCCTCCTTCCTTCTATGCCCCTTAAAAAAAAGAATTTGAATATCCTTCAGTAATTGTGAATGTTTGGTTCTCTGCAGCAACCCTGGCAGTCAGAGGCTGAAAAGTATCTTAATTTACAGCAGACAAAAGACTACAAAATCTGTCCAGCAAGAAAGTATGTACAGCTCTGTGTTCACACAGCCCACACACATTTCACAGGACAACAAATGAGAGAAGAGATACTGGAACTAGCTGTATTATTTCTAAGAAGACACACTACCTACTGGCAAGGAGTATTCAGAACAGCTGCCCTTCCTTTAGTACTAGAGGCCCCCCAAAAGAGATATTCCCAAAACAGAACACTCACATCCACGTCTGGCCTCTTTAGCAAGTCTTCCACTTTAGCAACGTCTCCATTGGCAGCAGCTTTAACCAATTCTTCATTGAGATCTCCAGACTCTTGGGTTTCAAATAATTTTTTCAATAGCTGGGACAATCTCTCTGTAATTGTTAACCAAACGACAACTAAGTTTACAATTCTAATTACACAAGAACAGAGAAAAAAAAACCCAGCTACATTTGTTTTGTTTCTAAGGCCATGTACATAGTAATACACAGACTACCATAAAATAGCAGCTGTAAAATGACTGAGTTTGAAATAAGAGCTGCACCCTAGTACTCTTTAGACAGTGGAGACTGCACATTAGACACTTCAAAACAAAGATGGCTGAACCATAAATAGCTCTTCTCCTGCAAAACACAAAAGGGTGGGACAAGGTAAAACCATGATCTTATGTATTGCTATTACAGACTTTCTAACATTGGGTATAGCCTGTCTTCTGTGATTTGAAACACTAAGTTGTATTGCTCTTCTAGATAGTTTTATGGCCAGTGCACTCGGTTCTTTATTGAGAAAACTCAGGACATCTATGCCTCCTTAGGAAAAAATCTAGAAAACTACGTAGAAAGTTTTCTTGGCATTAAAGCAAATATGTGAAGAGGAAAGAATAACTAGCTATGACTAAAAAAAGGAAAAATTCTAGTTTCAATTCAAAAGTGCCAACAGAACACAAAACACACTGGACAGTTTTTCTGCCTTGTTATTATATGAATGACAGCATGTTCAACAAAAATGAAGTGTGATTACATAGACACCAAAAAATCCCACTGTAATTAGTCACAGGATGTCTGACTAAATTCTAAGCTAGAAATTTTAAGGAAATAAATATCCTGAGCTATAATAAATAACCACCTGCAACAGATCCCTTGCCTGTGCCTGCTATCTTAACCACCCATTAAACAAGGAGGCTGCTTGTTACTGCCAGTGACACTCTCTGCATGCCTCAGTCCCTATTTCAATCTGATGTACCTTCCAACTATTTTGAAGTCTTTAGAGTGGACCTCCAAAGACACACCTGCATTGCGACCAAACAGAAGCACCTGATCAACATAACAACATCTCCATATTGACTGCAAGGTTTTTTCCTATCTTTCTCACATAAAACTCAACTCCAAGGCTATTATTAATCTTTTCATACAAACAGTATATTAATACCTATTAAAAAATTTTAATTAACACAATTACTTGCCATACATATTGCAATATTACTAGTTACTCTTCAAACTTACCACCAGATGCATTACTTATAGCAGATCCTGCTGATGCCACCTTCGAGACAGCTGCTGGATTATAGGTCCAAGATGTCCCACAAACTTCTACCTTTAAGTCACTGTCTGAATAAATCTGCTGGACCCGACCTACTTTACCTAAAGTCTGAATTAAGGAAAACATCAAATATAAGTGAAACATTCAGATACCTAAATATTTTATTTTAATATTATGTAAATTTTATGAAGTCCATTGTTTAACAGTACAATCACTACCACTTTTATATAGGTTTCATTAGGTAAGCAGATTGCTGCACCTGATCAAGTATTACACTGAGTTTGACCAAAACTTAAAAGAAAATCCCTTTTAGACTGCTGCAGCCTCCAGGTACATTACCAATACTGTCCAGGTACAATACAATAACACAGGTACATTACTAGAAATACTACACAAGCCTGACCATTCTGTGAATGCAAACACACAGTTACTCACTGGAAGCATTGCCTCAGCCCACTCTCCGTGACCTCTCTGGAGAAGCTTGATTCGCTCCAGGTCGTAACACACTTGCACAAGGTCTCCCACTTGGAATTGAGAGGTTCCTCCCTCTGCACCTTGAGCAGCATCTCCACTTCGGACAACGTTGGCCTTGGTGAGAACAGCTGGATTAAATGTCCACCTAAACAAATAAACATTTAAAGAAGATCTTAAACACACAAAGTGAAGCATATGTTTTAAAATCATCTGTTGTGTAATTTTCTGCTTGTATGCCTACAAACTTTCTGTGACTGGATACTATAGATACTATATTTGCTGTTATCCATTTTTTGTCCATCAACTTGCCTCATTAATTCATTAATTGTGGCTCATTAATTAATTTCAAGGATAAGCTTCAGTGATATACATTTGTAAAGGCAATTAAGAAATAGCCTGCCTATGGGGAAGCAAGCTGACAGCAACGTAGAAGCCCTGAAAGCAGCTATACTGTTACTTTATTTTTACAGGGATAGGAAATAACTGGTTGAAAAACAGCAGATCCAAGTTGTCTCACAAGGACTGAAGTGTCAGGAAACAACATAAGAACACAGAATTTTGGCCCTTCCCCCCAGGTCAAAAGATGCAACATTAAGTTATAATAATACTTTCAATTAAATGGATGTCCCAGATATACCTCAATTTTCAATCAAACTATCCTACTGGTAGTTTAAATTGCACTGATTTAGAGGCATTACACTGTTTCGTCAGGGAGGAGACCACAAGACAGAGTAGTTCCTGTCACTGACTCTGCTGACATGACTGCCAGAAGAAAAGCCACTTGCATCCCTTTAGCTGGGAAAACAGCTTTGTTCTGCATTACTTTACAATATTAGCAAACAGTATCCTGAATGAACAGTACACTGTTAATTCTTTCTGAACAAACTGAACAGGCCAAACTCCATATACAACTGAAATGATATTCCATTCACCTGCTACTTTTTAAAGATAAGCCCAATACTTGAGAGCAAGAGAACAGAAAACCATGTGGCCATATTAGATTCAAACCCTGCTGTACAGCTGGGTTTGAGACTTATTAACATGGACGCAGCTAAGCAAAATTCAAACCTAGATTGCTTGCAGGGAGTAGTTTTGACTTCCCCAATACCTCCTATTCTTGGTCTGTATTTACATAAACTAACATTTATTTGAATAATAAAAGGCTAGATATGGGCCACACCAAGGTGACTCTAGTTTAGACAAGATCCCCCCTGAAGTTTGTCACCTGTCCTTTTAAACTACTTTCCTGAAAACCCACAATGAATTGCTATTACCTTACCTCCTGAAACCATGGGATAAGATAGTTCTTAACTAAAAAGGAAGCTACTGCTTAAAACACTGCATTTTGCAAATAAGATAGTCTAGAATGCAATTTCTTATTGTGAACATAAATTTTTACAAGTGAGAGGCACAGCAAAATTCCTTTTCCCACTAAAGCATCCTCAAAGTGAAGTCCTCATTACACATCTAGAAGGAAATCTTAACATACACAAAAGGAGAAGAGAAAGCTTCTGGCACCAAGTAATCACAATCACTGAAGGCAAGGGAAGTTTGTGAGAAGCAATGATGAAGGCTACAGAACAAACCTGTTGCCACTTGGATATTGTACTACAATGTCATGGTCCTCATCAATGCCACAAACCGTTCCAGTTGTTGTTAAAGTCTCAAACATGCCATCAGTCCATCCTCCATGACCATGCTGCAAAGACTGCACAATTTCCAAGTCAAGGTCAATGTTTACAAGGTCACCTATTTGCAGCCCACCAGGGTTTCTGTTACCATTTTGCTCACCTGAAAGGGAGTAAGAAGAAAAAATTTTACATCAGCATACTAATTTTCCAAGCAACTTAAAGAGCAGAATTTAATTTCTGAGACTTACAGAATTAAGGTTGGAAAAAACCTTTGAGATTTTCAAGTCCAACCACCAACCAAGCACCACCACCATGTTCACCATTGAACCCTGTTCCAAGTACCCCACCAACATGTTTTCCACACTTCCAGAGATGGTGACTCCACACCAATGTCTCTGCAACCATAGTGGCCAAGAGGCAAAAAAAACTTTGGAACCTCTGGCAACAGAACTGTGTGTTTCTTGTTGAGTTTTCAAGGCAAATAGCAGTGACACTGGCAAATGCTAAATACTTGTGACAAGTTCCACTATGGACTCTAACTGAGATCTTAAAAGCTATCATGTGGTGTTAGACTTCTGGACACATAAAAGCTCTGGTGTCAATAAAATAACAGTGCTTTTGTGCAAGGAGTTAGATTTATTACATCTCTTAGTATTTAAACCAGTTCTGTAAGAATGAACAGCTATGTTTGGCTTTTTAGAAATACACTGCACAGGACACACAACACAATTTATAACTTAATGAACACTTAAAAGCTCCCTTCCCATCCCCTTGGCACACTGATACCAAATACTACTTAGAAAAGCATGACAATTTATCATTGGTACATAGAAATGTTACTATTTACACTTCACTAGTTGTTGCATCAGGACAGTACTTCTGGATGACATTTAGAAAAGAAAGGGAAATCCAGAGTGAGTATAATTAATACTAATCAACATGAATTTACTTCAGCTTACCTAACACAGGACAATGGTCTCTGTAGAAAGAGCCTCCTTTTGCATCTTGAACACATTTCAGGTCAGACTACGGAGAGAGATTGAGAAAACTTTAGTCCTCAGTGACCGAGTCTCCAGGTCAGTGAAACTAGAACTGAAATATTTAATTGAGAAAGGCTGAAAATTATGTGTACAAAAAACATGTCCCATGATGCACATAATCTCAAATATTTTCCAATCTATCAGCCTTGACATTCATAAGACTTTAATAACCTTAAAAATATAAGAGGCTACAAAGGATGAGAAATTTTTAGTTCAAAGTCAGGAATTAACACAAAGCACCTTTGCATTGTTCTATTCAGTTATTTTTCCTTTTAAAAATAATTCTGTGAACACAAGCAAGGAAACATCATTCAATGTCTGCTAGTGCTGCCCACTCTTCCCAACACTCTTAGACATATTCATGCTTAACTTGGAAGAAAACCTGCCACTCAGACTCTATAAAACAAAAACTTCTTAATTAAGAATATGAGGAAGGGTATTACTTCAAAAAAGCCTACAAAATACTACACTGAGCTAAACATGTTCTTTTTAAAGAGAAAAGTTTTAAAGCTCATCCTTCATAAAACTGTTTCATATTATGAAAAAGAGAAGCTTCAAGTGTGGTAACCAACTCCTACTCATAAAGCCAGCAGATTTTCTATAATTCTCCTTTACTTAATGTGTAATGCTTAATTCCAAATAGCTACCATCTGCCATTGTTCCTTATGAAACAATTCTCGCTAAACAAAGGACATTGTTCTGTGCAAAGTAAGTTGGGAAGGAGACCAGAAACTGCAAAATGTGTCAGAATATTCTATGGCATGGGGGAGGAAGTAGGGGACAGGTGGTGGTAATGATATAATTAACCACAACTAAACATACTTGAACAATTCTTTTACCCCTGCCTGAGATTTACTGACAGACTGTCCTCCTGCAAAAGGATTAAAACGAAAACTCTGAACTCTTCCAAACCATCAAGGCTCTCATGAGCACAATACCACCCTTGGCAACTGGTAAGCAGAAACAATACAAAATTCAGTGTATGTCCTGATCTATGAAGAATGCACCGTCACTTTGGAAAAACGATGAAGACAGCCAGAGGAAAACAATGAGCTTTTAGCCGCTCTTCAAATCCCCCGAGGGTGCAGAGAAAGCTCGCTCGGCACAGCAGCAGCAGGCCTGCGGCAGGATGCTGCCACCCGGTGGGCAGGTGCTGGGCTCAGCCCGGCCGCAGACAAAGGGGCTGCACGGCCCAGCCCAGATGGCAAAAAGCTCATTCATTGCCCGGAACCAGGCAGACTGAACGTGCCCGGGAGCACTGCGTCTCCCCCCTTGAATACAAGCCCTCCGTGTCAGGCACAAGCAGCTGTCTGTGAAGGAGACAAGGAGGGGTGCACATGCAAGAGCTGCTGTCACATTCTTCAGAACACTAAGAATAGAGCGCAGCAGAGTTCAAAGGCTCTCCTCCCTGCCAGGCAAAATCAGGGTGAAAGACTGCTTGTGTTACAGCAAGTGTTAATGCACTGAGCAGACTGATGGCTAAAACCTAGTAGAAGAAACAAAATGTTCACTAAAAGGCTAATTACTATTTTGCAGTCTGACATTACTAGGAAGCCTGTTATGGTATCCTAAATTTTCTAGGAAAAAAAAACCAAAACTCAGAAACCTGCACTTGAATTTCACCCTGCCTGCACAGTTTATTTCTGGAGTATAATGATATGCTTGGTTGAAAGACTAAGTGATAGATTGGTGTCCAACCTCAGCTTCACAACTGTCTTTCTTTCTCTTACATGATGTAGTCAATGTTACATTGCTAAAGAATAAAACAAGAGTCTGATCTAACTATAGCAGAAAAGCAAGGGAACTTGGCTTTTTTTTATTCTTCTTTCCCAGAAGCCTTCAACAAAATAATGGAGGACCCAAAACACACAGAAAGATAAGACACTGACAGATACTAAGGTAGCACAAAACAAATTTATATACTGTATATATCAGACTGCCTTTGGCAATGTGGCAAACGGCACTACTAAGAAAAGTACTATCAACATGATAAAGGCCTGCAAATACCTTAAAATATAACCAAACTCAAACAAGATTCTGGAGTTTTAAGACAGAAAACTGTAGTTAATTGTATTTCAGTGCCACAAAAGCTGGGCAAGCAACTACAATTGCTTTCCTTCTAGTACTCAGCTGTTATACTTCTCAGAGAAGGAAAATAAGCTTTCTCCTGCCCAAGTAATTTAAGTAAAAAATCAGGGATGATGGTAAGCTCGTCATCACGCTACTCGGAAGACTGCATGGCAAGAGGCCCCCCTAGTGCACATGGAGCAAAAACACACATGGATGGAGCCTAGATGCACCAGACTTTGCACTTCAGAGAATCTCACTGGGATTTCTAAAAGTTATGAGTCACCCTGAGACTTCAAAGTCAATCAAAATAGCAGATTGTTTGGAGATGATACGTACAAGTGTAAAAGGGAAAGTACCAAAACAAGGGATGTTAGAATAGAAGTTTTAGACTCACAGTGATACCACCAGAAAAAGAACTAACAACTGTGAGGCTGGGTATAATGTAAATACATGGTGGAGATGAACAAATCAGCTTTTCTACAATGACTTGATGGAGAAATCATTTGATAAACCCCAAGTAGGATTCTTTCAGGAAACAGAAAAATAAGCTAAAGATCTTGTAGAATTTGTTTATGATTAGAGACAGAAAGCCCAGTTAAGCAGGCAATCAATCAGAACTCAAGGAAAAGCATGCAAATCAGACACTGCACTGCACAACTTGCAGGTCAGTTGATGCACCTGAGCAATGGGCAATAATAGTCTTTGCCTACAAAGGAGAACTTTGGTTTTCCAGCACCCACACTTTAACTTCCTTAAAATCTGCATTCCAGCAGTATGTGATTCTATTACACAGAGATCATGACTTGCCCAGTCAAATAGGAAATATAGTAAATGCACTTTGACATATCCAATTATACCAATGGAAACAAATAGCAGCAATTTCATCTTCATAAAACTTAAGAGAATGAGAAAATGTAGAGCAAAGTCAGCAGTGCTGCCAGATGGTGTAAAAGCACCATTATCCCTGACCTTGAGGAGGAAAACAAAGCTGAAGGAGCAGCTGACTACAGAAATAACTTTTAAGTTATTCCAATCAATATGGAATGCCATCCATCAATACCAGGGAGGAAGGATCTACAGACTTGGTAAGAAAACGAGCTGTGCTGCTGAGAAAACGAGGAATGTTTGATCCGGATGCACTGATGCAGCATCTAACATCAGCAGCAAATATCAGGGGAGAAATTAATACTGATCTTACAGATACACCAGCAGGAATACTGCCACAGCTGCAGTTGGTCAAGGTAGCACTGAATACACACAGTAAAGGTCACTTTAAGTCTTTAAACTCACAACAGCTTTTGGCAAGGAAGCCAGCCCTTTGGAGGCAAATGGAAAAAGTTCAGTGCTGCTTTGTCACCAGATTAAGGCAACAAGAGACTGGAATAATCCGTATGTTTTAGCTAAAGGTTTATAAGAAGTGCTGTGTTTCAAAGTTCATGAAATCAAATCTTTCTCTGTTTCAAGAATATGGGAAAAGTGAAGCAATAAATGGAGAAGCTATAAGATGGTAGAGAAAGTCACTGAAATGACAAAAAGGTGTGAGGCATAGAAACAATAATAACAGTTTCTTAAAGAGGAAACCAAACCTCAGGCAAGTACTGGGTGAATGGTTTGTAACCTTACTATTTATTATAGACACTTATAAAAACTTTGCATGTGCAACATTTTTTTTAAGGAAGGCACAGCCTTCCCTGTCAGTTAATACTATAAATGAAATTGGAAAATGATCAGTAAGTACATTTCTCCTTAATGGAAATATTTTTCTTCGCAACACAGAAAGATGAAAAAACTTGACTTGGTTGAGGCTACAGGAGAAATGTGACTACATCAAAAAGATGCAAAACAAAGTCTGCTAACAAATGCAAATAAATGCACAAGATAAATTACCAGAGAACTGGAGATCTGAATGACATTACAGACCTGACAGTTTTAACTACAGTGGAAGGTGTATATTACAACACCTAGTATACCAAGATATTTACCTTGCTTTTATTTAAAAAAGGAAGTGGTAACAAGAAATTCCTAAAATCCTCTAGAGCATTTTCAAATAGTAACTTCATGGGTAATCCAAATAAAAGTTGATGAACAGACTAGAGTTATCAATCACCAAGAGGCAGGCAATCTCAACTTCCCTTATGCACTCACTATTTGGAATTTGTGGAAAAAAGTACACCAGCACAGATGGCTTACATATCACAGTGACAATGATGGATGATAACTACAGATACTTCTTTCAGAGGCTACGCAGATGAAAGCACAATCCTCCAAAATGAGAAACTAGGAGAGGCTAATTGCAGCAAAAAAAGGCAAGTGGTACAGAGAAAAGAAATTCTGAAAGAAACAAACTCTTAAATGATGAAATTGATTTAGGACACTCCTGTAGCTGGAACTATGTTCCAGCGAAAACCAACGGAAGTCACCATCCTCAGCTCACATGGTACGAAGAAATAAAACCCAGCCACAAGTCCCAAAAGCAAAATCACAACCTTCCCATTAACTTTTTAATTCCATATGACCTCTCTTTCTTGCAAAAGGATGTGTTCACACATTTTTGGAAATGACAAAATGCCCAAAGCAGGTTACTTAGTTGACAGCTCAGTTTGGCTCAGGACTCTGAATACATATAGGTAAGAAATGCGAGTAGCATAACAAACCATATAAGCCAACAGTAGTTCATTCTTACTGAGGATGTAGCAAACATTTTATCTGACCTAACAGATCAATTCGGGAATTTGTGACCTGTGGCAACAGAAACTCCCAGACGTAAATGTCAGACTTTACAAAACAAAAACAAAAAACAGAGGCAAGATGCACTTCTCAGCCACTTCATACATAAACACAGCAAACACAAATAAAACCTCCAAGTATCTGACCAGAAATAAATGCATGTTTTCAGTCAGCACCTGCTGCCCCACCAGGCAAACCTCATCACTGCAAAGCTGGCAGGCCACATAGATTAATTTTGAGAACCAGATGCAGCCTATAAGCTATCGAACAAGAACACTGACTTACAATAATGAGCTGTGTTTCTTTAATCAGCTCCATTAGCATGAGTCAAGTGTTACCCATTTGCAAGTCAGGGTCTCTTCCCAGCTGTATTTACATGGCTACACACTCTTGAATATTGTTGATTCCACATTCTCTGGACGTTTTAAACCAATTTCCAAGTACCAAAACAAGTTTGCCCCAACTTTATGTGAACTTCCTGACAGTCTCAGCTTTATATAACTGCACATAAATAGTAGTAAACAATAATAATGAATTGTACACTTAATAAATTATTAACCAGTTATAAAATTAAGCATTACATTCAAATGACTCTCACAGATATTCAAGAATCCATTCTGTCTGAAGTGAAAATTGCATTTTTTGAAAACACCAAAGATGCAATTAGTGTAGGAATGGATTACATTCAGGTAAGCACTACTTACACAGCCTCCAATTATCCTTTCTGTACATCCACGTGTACATATTTTTTTCTCTATTATCCTACAAATAACATTTACATACATAGTCTCACACACAGTTTAACAGGCTTTTTTTTTAATTAAGCAAATATTTGTATTTCTACAAAACTTGTGTGAAGGGCCACCATTCACACAAGTTTTGTGTGAATTTACAGCTGCAGTACTTAATGGAGTTTTCTAGAAATATTTAACATTTTCAAAGGTGGCAAAAGTTGGGAAACAGTATAGTTGATTTAAAAATAATAACTTTTTTTAAAATTAAGGGAATAACTATTTCAAAGCAGAATGTAACTTATCTCAAATGTACTTTTTTCATGAAACCAGAAGGAATCTTCAATGATTCCACAGCACTTTTATTATGGAGTCCAAAAATTTTTAACATAGCAACTGAAGTCATAACAACTACAACAAAAAAATCAGTTGATCTGTATCTCATTCTATCTAGATTTTGTAACCATTACCTTTCCATGTATCACAAAAGAGAAGACACCAAACATTTTTTTAATGTTATACTACAAAACACAACACACATTCATTCTTGCCAGTATATAAAGAATTTTCTTTAGAACTGGGGGACACCATGAAGCATATAATTTAATACTGACTCATATTTTGCCCCTAGGACCTCAATGCATCAGAAAAGCTGACCTATACTAAATTACTTTACTCTTTTTAAATGTAACACTAAAATATGTATGTACTGCAAAAGTGGCATTTATTTTCATTTTAAGTATTAAAATTAGCTGTAATTGAGGCTGTAAGGTCAAATAGTTTACATTCAAAAAAGTAACTGGTCATTGTTTAACATTTTATTACTGTTACACATCTGACAAGATGACACTTCAATGTTAAATTAACATGGTTTTCGCCTTCACAATCAAACAAAAATCATGCAGAGAAAATGCTAATTAAGATGTTTTAAGCAGCTGATAATCAAAGTAACCTTTCCTTGACCCACATTAGGATAAGAAAACCCAGCAACAGAAGGCACTTAGGCTAGAGTCTGACCCATTTTCTTTCTAAAGCTGAAGAAGTTGCTGGAGAAGCTTCAAAAGGAAACAGAAAAATTTAGCGCCAAGCAAATTAAGGTTGTAATTTAACTCAACACCTTTCCATTTGCAAAAATAAAATGCTCTCAATAGCATTCCAAGTACTGAAGTAATTTAAAAACTGCAAATCTTGCAGTAATCACACCAAAATTTGAAGTCAATGGAACAGTTCAGGAGTTGAAAAACATGGTTTTAAAAAAAGTTTTTAACTATGCTTGCCTTCATTCTTTTCTGAATTTTAATCTAAACACAACAGTAGCACAGAAAGATAAATGTGTGTGAGGCAAATATTTAGTGTGCCAGAAAGCAGCTCTTAACTTGTAGTTATCCACTTTAGTAAATTCCCAGATCGGACTTCCTAACTAATACATATGCATGACCCTTAAAGCTGGATTCACAATGACTTGACAACCAGCATGCAAACTGACAAAGCATATCACAAAAGCACGACCATAAAGCACAAGTTATTCTTACTGCCCTTCCCCCACCATGCATTTTACCCTTTGTGTTCCTTTATACTTACCATGCCCTCAAATCCAACTCTGTAAAGGTTTTTAGCACCATTGTCCCAAAGAACATATGCTGCGCTATGTGGACTCGACGCGCTCCAATCTTGGATTTCAGTCACCTATTCAGTTGTGAAAATAAGAAACTGGTTTCTAGAGCAAAGACTCAGAAGTACAATTTGAACTTCAAAATTTACTCATCCCTTCAAAATAATTAATGATATTGTAGTTTTACTAAACCTGATAAAATTTGTTCTGAAGCTGTTTTCTGCTTGATGCAGGTGTTCCCTGGGTGTGTTAAGACAGCAGTCTGATTGTATAATTGTACACCTATTTTTCTTTTGTATATTTGGAGGTTATCTAACTACACAACCAGAGAACAAAATCTGAACAGCTCTGATATGTTCCTACCTCAAGTATCATTAACTAAGAGAAACAGGATGAAAACTGTTCCAACTGCTTCAACATGTCTGGTTTAACTTGCATTAGCCTGGTGGCTGTGCACTATGCTAAGAGAGAGTTTTATTTCCAGAGCCAGTATGTTTAACAACAGTACAAGAGGAGAGTGAAAATGTCTTTCCCTGACATTTCTGAAATCAGAAGGCCATGCATCAAATTCTGAAAACATTTCCATTATTTAAAAAACAGGAAAAAAAGTCAGTTTACAGATTTTGTTTTCACTCTTACTTATATTTATTTAAACAATTTTTCTGCTAGCTACTACCTACCTTTCCACATTTAAAAACATTTATATGCATTTATATATTTTTTCAGATGTACAGGTAAACAATCTCTCTAATACAAATTTAGTACACAAAGCAGACTGTGCAGGATAAGACTCTTATTTTGCGAAGTTTCAGAGATTTCAATGTATTTTTGACATGGGAAGGAGTAAATAATCAACATGAAAAAAGCTGCATTTAAATATCTCTTGTCTTAAAAGATTTAGACTTACTATTTCCTTTCAGTAAAATTCAAAATGAAATCCCCAACTGTCCTAAGGCTTCCATAAATGTCTAGGATATAAAATAAGCTAAACAAGAATATAAAATAGGCTAAATATCATGGTCAGGAACTTTTCACTCTCCTTTAAATGCTGTTTAAGTGTATTAAAAATAAATTCAACAAAAAAACACCAGGTCACCAAGATACAAGGGCATCCAATTCTCAAATTTGGTGATAAAAGTCATAGTGTATTTTACACTGCCTGTTTAAAGTTCATACTTATACCAAACCTTCATCAGTTCTCAAGGTAAATGGAAGTTGTAAAAGTAAAATATACAAATGTTATGATTAGTAACTTATCATTCCATACAATTTTCAATAAATACAAATGCATAAAAAGCATTCCAAGACTGTCCTAAGCCGGTAACATAATAGCCACACCCAAAACTTGCAAAGCTTTTTGATTTTAAACTGGAGAAATCCCTATAATCATTATGTGAAAAATAAAACCCTAGGGTGTCAGCACTGAAAACCAAGAGCAAGAGATACACAAATGTGCTGGCCCACAAGCAGTAAGATTACAGAATGCAGTGATGACTAGAAAGGGCTACTCTTGATAGCTCTGTTTTTATACCAGCTCTCTAGTAACGCTGAAATATGCTCAAGATCTTAATGTTGCTACAAATCTTAAACAGACAACAATGATAAAAAATCAAGAATTAAAAAAATTCTGTGCTGATATTGTAAAAAATGCAAATTAAAATGTAAAAGAACTGGCTACGGTGTACACATCCTCCTCTTCCAAAATGCTTAAATATTACCAAAAAAATGATTAAAAAGTGCCTAGACAACTAAAATACGAACTTTCATGATTGTATTTTTGCTCTACAATTAAAAAGGCCTCTGAGGCCATCACATGAGCAAAAAGAGGTGCAGTTTCTTATTTAAACCAGTTTTATTTTTACCTTTCCTCTACGCCCATTGCCACCATCTTGATCTTCCCATTGCCAGTCAACTCCTCGCACCACCCTGGCACCTGCAAAGATTCCTCTTGCTGTAATTTTCTTTGATTTACGTCGAGACTCCAACAATACCCTGAAGTTATTAAAAGAAGAACCCACAAATGTCAAAATAATAAAGGAAGTCCAAAACAAATCTTTGGGGATGGGAAGGAGAGCATCTTAAAACAAAAATAACCCACAACTGCAGATTTCAGTGCATGAATCACACAAGCAGTACACAAAATAAAACCCCATGAACTTCCAAAATCCAATTCATTGAATGTTTATGATTAGTTTTTAAAATTCTAACATTTTTTCTCCAGACTTCCTACTACCAGCATTCATCTTGTAAATGCTTGCATATAGATTTGTACTTATATTATTGAAATCATTAAAGTATGTGCAAAGCCATATAAACACATCTCTTTCTCTTAGATGTACTCTAAGCCAATACTTCTGTCCCACAACTGCTCTGTCACTTTTATTCAGAATTATGCTACTAAGAGCATGTCTTTTCCCTCCTCTCAGTTTTTCTACATGTTTTTTATAGCATCTTTTAGCAAATTTAAGTCAATACAGTAGCATCCATTTCTTCAGTCTTATAATGTGTTTTTTTCAAAGCAAATCTCTTCTATTCCTTCTGACTTCAGCAGAACTGAAGTAGACAAGCCTAAACAGAATGGTTCATGATTATTTAACTAGAAATAATAATCTCAAAAGCCACCAATTTTCATGTAACAAGGCTTCTTGCTTTATACCAGGAACATGTCGCCAGACAAGAGAATTTTTCAGCTGACATTGGGAATGTTTCCTGACCACTTGAGGAAATTTCTCAGCATCCTGCTAACTTTTAACATCCAGCAGATGGCACACAAGGAAAGAGTTCAACTGTTACAATCAATGCAAAGAGCGAGCACATGAAAATATTGGCCATTTTTTCCTAAGAAAAATAAAAGTTACCAAAACCACAAAGTAATCTCATTTAGAGAAGTTTCTTAACCTACAAAACTGAGACAAAAACCTACATCCATTACTTCATTATGCCACCCATACAATATCCCAGACCCAAAAATAAAACGTAAGAGCTTATGCCTCCCTTCATCAAAACATTCTTACATGTCTCTTGCCATTTTTCCTGTGAGACATCCCTCAAATTCAACAGCACTGTTTTGCCCTTTTCTCCTCCCCAAAATAGTCAGCTTCCATTATTTGTTCTCAGCTAAGCTTGATCCAATAGAAACAGCTCCTTGGCAGAAGAAGCTGCTTTCTAGATAAGAGCTCAGTGAGAGTAAACAAAGAAAGGAAGAAAGTGACAAGATGCAAAAAATTTCCAGCAATATTTTACACAGTGTACAATCTTCAAAACTAAAACTTGTACTGTATTCACCATAACCAGCCTCTTAAAACTACAAAGGAAACCTCAGCTTAAGAAAGAAAAAAAGTCTGGCAAGCATTCTCAAAAGCAAGAAGACTTCAAAAAAACCAAATAAATAGAAAACGTATGTATTTTGTCACCTATTCTCCTTTAACTAAATTAAGACAGCATCTTAAAGTCCAATTTGTAAGTCTTGTTCTGCATTCAACATTGCAATTGAGAGTAAGTTTATGATACCCATTCATTTGGTGCCTAAAGCTACTGGTGTGAGCCTCCAAAAAACAACCAACAAAAAGTTCTTCTGTTTTGATTAAGCCACTGACTTGGGCATCTGAGCCACGGTTAAAACCTTTAAGCAAGCACTTGAGAATGTAAACACAGACCCTGTAAGACATAATTTGAGACCTCAGGCTGTGTGCTCCAGCCACTTCCCTTAACTGTACAAGAACTGATTAAAGCACACCACTCATTTACAGCATACTTGAAATTTAACTTCTCCAAGAAGAAGATATAAATGCTGTCTTACACATGTCACATTAAAATGAGTACCATATCTAAAAAAAAAAAAAATATTTTGATGATTTAATGAAAGACCATTGAGGAAACATCACAGAGGTGACACCACAGTGTGCAGCCTTTACACAGTGTTTTTCCATAGCTCTCCAAGTATTCAGCAGCAGGCAAATATCACTGTTCCCACTCAACTGGTACATAAATCATGACAAAGAGGGGCTTTGGACTGAGACAAGTTATTTAAAGTCAAGAACACCTATAAAAGGACACAGTAAATGCAATTTTGTTCTGAGTTCTCCACTGAGAGATGATAATGGATGCTTAAGAACATGAAAACCAAGGCAAGAGCAGAACAACCCTTCATAGCACTTTTCTCTGCTTCCTGTAGTGAGCAGTTTAAGCAGTTCAATTCCAAGTCCAGATCATCCTGTTTCCCATAACCTTCAAGAAGGGTATTTCCCCTCAGTCTGTCCACACCATTACTGAACCTAATCAAACCTTCACATTCAGAATTCATTGACAAATCTTTTTGTGATTACGCATAGCATCAAGGTAATTGCCTTTGTTTTAAAGCTGCTATATGAGAACACAAAAAATAGGAAAACCTCAAGCAAAACTGAATAATCATATCCTAACATTTTTCTGTACTCTGTTCTTCCTAAAATTTCCATGTTTTCCAAGATCCAAAGACTTATCCTAGCTATCCGTCTCCCAGAAACAGAATCTAACCTCAAGCCTCTTACTCTCTTACCTAATCCAAATTTCAGTAACCAAATGTTCAGTTTCAAAGTTAACCACAAATACCTGTTTCTACTTGATTTCACAAGGAACAAGTTAGGTTTTACCTTTCACTTCCCGGTGTGGTAATTCTGTAAAAACGATGCCTCAAGTGATGCTTGTCCCCATGATAGCAAACTGTGCACAAGTCATAATTTGTGCATTCAGCACATTTCCATCGGATGCCAATGATGGGCTGCTGCCGACAAGTATCACACATAGTCCCATCATGTTTGATACCTGTGGAAGGAAAAGAAAAAAGAAAAAAACCTAAAAACTTTGCTGCATCACTACAGACTTCTGTTGCACTTCATTATAATCTGACACTATATAGTAGAAATTTAACAATAAAGAAAGGCTGCTGCTTATACTCTATCAGCCTGAACCACTGAGGGGAAAAGATAGCAGACTTTGCCTCGTATCTCCAGTTGGCAGTCTGTTCCTGAAATATTCTATCTTCTCTCAGCTTAAAAAGCTGGGAAGGCTATGTCTGCTTCCTTCCATCTATACAAAGGAGAGAAAGAAAATGAGAAGTCTTTTAACTACAAGTCAAAGGGTCAGAAATGGGTTTATCAAAGCACACAGGGAAATCTAGAATTTTATCTCTGGAGTACAGCTATCAACACACGTTATATCACAAAGGCCACTGTGCTCAACTGTGTGTGGCAGCCTAAAAATTACTGCTTTGACTTACACATTTGTACACTGGAAAATTAAAGTGCTTGTCTCTATTCTTTTTTATACAGGAAAAAAATTAAGCTCTCTTGGATAGATGCCATTAGCTTCATGAAAATCTGTTACCATTTTTGAAGCATTTTACTGCTATTCTGGTTTTGTTTCTAAAACGAATGTGCCAGAGACAGACCAGATGTAACCCACTAGCATGAGCTCTGCCAAGCCTTCCACAAAAACTGATCCGAAGTCTTTAGCTTTACAACTCTGCCAAGCTGCAGCAGAGTGAAAATGATCAGTCACAGAGTTTCCATCCACCCATTCTAAATACAGGGAACAGCCACAAGTTTATTAAAAAAAAAAATCAAATTTTGCTGTTTGGAAAAATCTGAGCAATAGAAGAGAGAAGCACTAGCATTCAGTCTGTTGCACTAGACAGAAATGAGCACTAAGAAGCTAGAGTAACACAGAATTTTCCCAATCACTTCCCCTTAAAAAAATCCGAGATCAATTTGAAACTAAGTGAGGAAAAAGAATGGATTTTGCCTCCTCCAGGAGGGATGCTTTCAGAAATGAATGCCAAATTCACTATAAAGCTATTAGTCACTTATGCCCAACAGCTGAGCCATCTGTAGCAAAGAAAAGTCAACAGTTGGAAAGGCAAAACTGAAGGAAATGCCTTCTTGTTTGATCATTTCACAGAAAAACGTAATAGCTGAGGTTGGAAGCAACATTTGGAAATTGTCTTTTCCAATAAATACTGCTCAAAGCAGGGTAAACTAGAGCTGGCTGCCCAGGACCATATCCATTCAAGGTTTTGAGCACCACTAAGAACATACTCCCCAACACAGCATATGCAACCATCCCTAGAAAACAACTGTTTCCTCTGTTTCAGTGGAAATTCCTGTATTTCAATTTGTGCCCATTGTCTCTTGCCTTGTCATGCGGCACCACTGCAAAGAGCCTGGCTCCATCCTCTTTACAACATTCATCAGGCATTTATATACACTCTTAAGATCTCCCTGAGCCTCCTCTTCTCCAGACTAAGCACCACCAGATCCCTCATTCTCATCCTGTACCAGACACCCTTAAGATTCTTTGCGACACACTTGCGGCGCCTCACTTGAATCTCAGTATGACTACGTCCCTCTTGCTCTGGAGATTGTACTGAAGCATTTTACTATTCTTCTGGTTTCCAAGCTGAAGTCCTCAAGAGTGGATGCACTAAAAGCACTGAGATATCTTGTTCGTGTTTTTGTCACCTTGTTTAAAAAGACTAACTAGTGACAGTGCTTGGGGTTGAGAGGTAGTATTTGTTTTGGTGTTATTTCTAACTGATTGCTGAATTTGTATTTCACATACAAACAGAAGTTACACATCTCTTGATTATATTCTTTTTTAATGCCTGCTGAACTTTTGGGAAGGCATTTGGCCAAGAAATACATTTCTTCTGGATGTGAAGGAACTAAGGAATTGGGTGCTGTAGGATTCTTCCACTTGACCAAACAGCAGGAAGAAACAGCAAAAGAGCAGTATAATCAGGAATCATGTGATATAGAATAGGTCATTTCACTGTAAACTTAAATAAAAACTAAACACTTCTTGACAGTGAGGCAAAAGCAGCTATGCAAAACTCAGCAAAATTTGCTTAGGAAAGATCAAAAAAAATAAATCGTACAAAGATATTTGACTCAAGTCATTTTACTGACCACAGTGTCTGGGACTTAAAAAAAGAACAGTGCAAGTCTGTACTTGAAGTATCTGATCTAAAGGGATGTTTCTGTATCTCACAGATCCCTAACCACCATCCTGATAGATATGGCCTTTCTTCATCCATTCCCTGACACATGATTCCAGCAGCAACACCCACTTCAGCACATGCCTCACCTGACCACGCTGCTCCATTCTTTCCATTATGTGAGCAGAAGGTTTTTGCAGAGCTGGGATGCAAACTGCACCAAGAAACACACCAGGCTGGAAAACAGCCAGGAGTTAAAATATTCAGCTGAACTGGTTTCCCAATCCCATTCTTTGAGGTTCTGCACAACACTACTGCCATGAGAAACAAAGAATTGCAGGGCAGGAGCAGGCAAGTAATCCTGCTACAGAATGTCTAACCACTGCACCAAAGATCTGGAGGAAGATGCAGATTTGTGTGCTTCTGGTCACAGTGTGAAGTTCAAGAGACCTTGAACTTCATCTGCTAAAAAAAAGGGTAAAACAAGGTGCTACCACTGATCACATAGTGTGACACTAAACACTTATTCATGGTCATAATACAAACAAAATTATTTAGATCAAAAATTCTTCCAATCTTCTTTAACACGTATTTAAGTTCAACTAGATATTATAGGTATACAAGAGTAGTAGGCTGACCTTGCCTGGCTGTCAGGTGTCCCCCCAGTCACTCTCACTCTCACTCTCCCTTCTCAACAGGACAAAGAGTGAAAACAAAATGAAAAAGCTTAGGTCAAGCTAAAAGTGAAACTATTTACCAATCATCAACACAGGCAAAAGAGATTTGACTTGGAGAAAATTTATAGCTAACTAAAAAAAAAAGAGGATGGTGAGGAAAACAAAAACTAAAACACCTTCTGCCAATACTTCACCGTCTTTGCAGAAACAACAGCATTCCTTTGTTCCAAATGCCTCTATCTCCCTGCTTCTTCCCAGTATATTAAAACTACATAATCTTTTGGTTGGAAAAGGCCCTGAAGACCACAAAGTCCAGCCATTAACTTAACACCACCATGATCACCACAAACCACATCCCTAAGCACCATACCTACACATCTTCTAAACACTTGCAGGGATGGTTATTCAACCACTCCTCTGGGCAGCCTGCTCCAGTGCCTGACAACCCTTTTGGTGCAGATGGGGAACAGAGGTCAGTCCATAGCAGCTCCTCACACTTTTCCCCTGCCCCATCACGGGTTCCCTCCACAAGTTTTATTCCTTCAGGAAAACTCTTTGAGCATGGGCTCCCCCATGTGCTGCAGTGAGGGTCCCTGCTCCACTGTGGCCCTCCCTGGGTGGCACGAGGACAACCCGCATCCCTGAGGTGTCCATCGGCTGGCTAACCATCCACACACCAAAACTCAGCACTGAGGATCTGACAGTGCCACTACAGATACTCAGGGGGAAGGAACGACACATTATGTCCACAGTTTCATGTTGTAGTGTGTTTTAAGTTTCTTAGTTTGCTCCCCCATTTTATGTACTGTACCCTCCTTTGTTCATTGTAAATGGTTCCTCTCTCCCCAGTTTTTCCCGCCACTGCCTCCTTGTCAGTTAAGTTGCTTAGTTACCGTGCTATTTTTAGTTGCTAATGTTACAGTTTGTATGACCGCTCCTCCCTCATCCCACCTTATAAGTAGATGTTATCTCCTCCCTGGGCACAGTCAATCACTCCCCACTCCTCCCAGGTTTCGAGAACCTTCTCCTCTCTGGGGGTTGTGGTTGGCTGTGGTCCCGGGGCCCCTCCTTTACTTTGTATTCGTTGGTCTCCGGTGTATGTCAGTTATGTTCAGTACCTCCCTTTAAGTTTCCCCATTGGATAGCTGGGCTCCCTCCTCTCTCCTCCCCTTCCCTATAAAACCTCGTCGCTCCCCCTGTTCGGGGCCATTTTGCTGGTTGGTGCCCCTCCTTGTTGGTGCCTCCGGATCACCTAATAAACCGACTGTTCACCCCCAGCAAGTGGTCACCTCCTTTATCGTCTCGCGTGCGCAACTCCGAGCTCTTCCACCAGCCCAGCCTGAGGCCAGGACGCCGAAGGGGGCTGGCTTCCTATGCGCAGGGGCGTTGGCCTTCTCACCCCTCGAGCTAGCCGGATCTAGGGCCGCGTACGCCCTCGCGCAGTTTCACACTAGCTTGGTTCTACCCCAGTGGACTGAAGGCTCATCAGCACTGACATAATTTCAATTTACTTTTACCAAAAAGCAAAGCAGTTTAAGCACTCCCAAACCATCCATGACGTAAATCAAAGCATAGTACATAAGTCATAAGAACAACCAGGAGACTGCACCAAGTGTAGGCTCTGGACCCAAACTAAAGTCCTGACCCAAAAGCAAAATCTGCCACATAAACTCTTCCCCTCTTCAAGGCTGTTTAAGAAAGCTTGAGAAACACAAATGTTACAAAGTTTATATTAGGAAAGAAAGCCTTCATTACATTACTAGAATGAATTGAAGCACCATAAAAACTTCAAAGTTCAAACAGCAGCCTACAGCTGACCAGCTGTACACCAAGAGCACTTTAGCTCTCTAAACTGAGATCATGAAAACAATTAACCTTCTAAATATTCTTCAAGATTTTCTACTTCAAAATGAAACAGGTTTTGCATCATACACACTTTAAAAAACAAAACAAACCAGGTAATGAGAATGGTACTTTCACCATGCCTAATTACTTTCAAATAACTGCTGTTTCCTTATGTCCCTTCACCTTTAGTACACCATAAAATCCAATATTCCTGATGCCCACTTGTCATCAATGCTTTCTACTATTTGAATTTCAGGTTAGTTTTCTACCTTAATGCCCTACCTTAATTTCACTTTTCTCATCTCTTCCCAAATCCTCCCTGGATTACCTAGTCCACCATTCCTCTGTCACCACTCATTTACACATCAATTTCACAGCCCTTCACAAGTTTTTGAAGCCCATACTCACTCTTACAGATGTGAAAGGAAATAAAAGCAGTGTTGCTCAAATTGCTATTTGAGTTTGTTACAAATAGGTTTTTTGTACTGAAGATAATTAGATGGCAATATACAGCTGCCCAATAAAAGGATTTTAACAGTAAAGTTAGATGTACAAGGGGTATCCACATTCACTCACTGTTAAACAGAAGACACCAGTAGAGATTTCACCTCTCAGACGAAACAAAATCTGGTCTCCAATGAAGTCATTACTCTCCACAGAACTGTAATGAACTAAAGTCCCTTCATACCATAATGACAATACCACCATCAGGTAAGGGATACCATAAACAACTTTAAAATTATTTATATACACCCCAATTTAAAAAGCAGTAACAATGTTTTGTCCTTCCTATTCCTTCACCCCAGACCAGTTTTACATTAGGGCCAGACTTCAGGTAAATTAAAAACAAAAAATTCTTAAGAGATAACCAGTTAGATTCTGATAAACTGCATGAAAACTCCAATGAGTGTTCCCACAAAAATAACTCCTCTACTAAATACACCATCTGGAAGTAGCCAGCTGACCAATTATTATTACAGATACAAAATGCCAGACTTGCTAAAGCATGTGTTCTATCTGGTAAGGGAATCACAAGATACACAGGAAGGGAGAGGATTATCATGTAGGAGACATGGGGGAAGGGCAGGGAGAACAAAGAACACGTTTATTTAAAAAAAAAACCAGGTCTCCCAAGTACCACTACTCAGGAAGCTATTAATTTTTTTAATTTGTGAAGATATTTCTTCACAAATATCCTGTAGATATTTACAAGTAGCCACTAAAAATCTTGACTAAGACAACTTGCTGTAAATTACATTAGATGTTCTAAAAGCAAGAACAAATAAACAAACACACAGGATAAATCATGGGTGCTCTGTCTTTTAAAATGCTTTGACATTTTTGACTTAATGATCAATTATGCCCCTTTTCAGGTATAAAAACCTATTACACAGAAAGCCACTCATCTCCTGCAGATAACACCCAGATTTTCAGTATTACCAGAATACAGCACATTATGCTTTCCACATTGCACTGATGCACACTCCAGCTGGGCGATAATTCTGTATCAAGGTTTCCATTTCCTGACTCCAGCCCCTCCGCCACCTCCCCTTATTCAAACACAACTTAGTAAATTCTTTCAGCAGGAAAATAATATTGTTACTTTGAACCAACTGTATAAAAAAAGGAAATGAATGACAAATGAATTCTGCTCTATAGAAAGCAAATCTTCAGAAGGAGAATAAACAGAAAAAGTTTCTGTATTGCTCATGGCTATTATGTGAACATAGCCAAATGTGCTCTCTACAAACGCGGTACTTGTCTGGCCTTTAGCTCAGGCAAAAGGCTGCCTTCCTCTCTAAATAAAAAGTTTGGATTTTTAACTTTCTTGCTTCTCTTCAGCAACTCAGAAAACAACTCCTGTTTCTTTTCCAGAACACTGTCAAAAAAGGGGGACACTCAAGACTCATAGATCCTGGCAAAAGTCTACTTCATAGAAAAAACAGGAATTATCTGCAAGTAATTGAACAAGCACACTGCACTACTGATGTATCACATCTGACCACTTTCTCCATTGAGGAGCCAGCTATGCAGGATCTACCTGAAGTGTTACTTCCATGTGAAATTTTGATTCTTTTTAAATCCTTGGTTTACCAATCTCTCTCAAGTGCTCTGTCGCACTTAAAGCAATGTGGGCAATGTAAATATGACCACACCAAAGGGCAGCTAACACAGCAAGCCTGGTAGACACAACCAAAACAACCCCAAACTTTGTATCACAAGTCCCTCATGACCCAGATGACTATATCTGGAGCAAAGAGTTTATAAGACATTCTTCATGTAAATGAGTTTTTATTTTAAGAAGACCATCCTAGAATCTTAATAGCACAAAGGCTATTAAAGTTTTTTAAGATGTCAACATAGTGTCACAATGCTGGTAATAGCCTACAACCACTGAAAGACAAGAACAGTTTATCTTTTAAGTCTATGAAGCATAGTTCTGGCATATACATGCACAAACATTAATCAAACTCAACTTTTTTTTTTTTTTTTAATAGAATGACCTTCAAAAATTACTTTTATAACACTTTAAGTTCCTGATGCACTCCTACTGTTCTTGGCTGCAGAGGCCTCAAAGCAGCAATTCCAGCTGCAAGCACCACTTCTAAGAACTTACCATCAAGACTAGTTTTGAATACATAATAGAAAGAACTCCCAGCAATAACCGATTTTTATTTTTACTATTTTACTTTTATATTTATTTTCCCTATAAACTTACATTGTAATTGTAAATTCATGAACCAGAGAATTTTTTTTCATTTTAAACTATAAGAGCCATGACACACCCTCCGCTAAGTATCACCAAACAAAAAGCCACCCCATGCTTTATAACATTTCCTTGCCCAACATCATCATTAATACTACCACAAGAAATTCCTGTTACCTAATCCCACTTACATTAATGTCCCTAGAGAAGTATCAAACTATATCATCCAAAGTCAGTCACTTACTCTAAACAATGGACAGTCACCACCACGGAGAAAAATCAAATCATTACCAAAAGGTGAAGAAGGAAAGTGACTTAGACAAGACTACAAAGTGAATCAGCAGTAAACAGAGGACTTCAGTCCAAACTGACAGCACTTTAACGCTATTAACTTGGCCCTTTTGTTACAACTACTTTACAGAATTCTACTCTTCCTATCTCCAGGGAATAAAGCCCTCAAAAGTAACTCCCTCTTGCAAAAAGCAACCCTGGGTACCCACACACAACAGTTCCATGAGGATGAGGATGATGTTCACCAGAAACCTCAGGAAGAGAAATACCATTTTGCTAAGCCTGACAACAGCAATGAGTGTGACACAATATACACAGTTTTATCTGAAACAGAACTTAGAATTCTAATACAAAATATAAACAAAAATTAAAATCAGAAGGAATAAAGCAAAAAACGGAAATAAAAACATGACAGTTTTAAAACTGAATATTAAATCTAGGCTTCCAGATAGTTAAGAGGACACCATCTGCTTGCAAATATGTCAGGCAGGGCTAGAACAATGAGCATTCGAGGCTCATATGCAACATTTATGCATATGCTTCAGTTCTAAGCAGAAGCAGTCCCACTGGTTTCTACAGGACATCAAACACAGGTAAAAGTTTCTAAGCATAAACATCTGCAAGACAAGGACTGCCAACTTGAAAGACTCCTCTTTCTTGTTTTAAAGTCCATTGCAAAAGGATTTTCAAAAAAAACATCATCATCATGCCAGCAGAGAGGAAGATACCCAGTCACTGAAAAATTAAATCCATCTCAAAGGGTAACCATGCAATATTTGGGGTCTTTCCTTAGCAAATATTGCATGGTTTTTTGTAATCAGTTAGAATGAATTCCATGATTCTGTCTCCTCAAAAGTATTTTAGCTTTAAGTACTGCTGTAATTCTCCTTGCTGTAACACTACACGTAGCTGGCACAAAGATGGTCTCTCCATCACGTTCTAAATGAAAGACATATTACAAAAGAGTACAGCTCAAGTGCCTCAATAAATCAGTGCAAACACCTCATTACTGAGGCCCTGATCGGCCCAAAAGTCACCTCACAATATTTCTGATAAAACTTAACAATATCTACATCTTTCTGCGTGAGCTTTCACTGTAAAAACAGGTGCTAAAATGAACATTTCCCTGCAGTGTTTGCAACACTAACACTGCCGCATAATGTCAGTGCAGATCAAATTCCATTGTCCAAAATGACAGGATTTAAAGCATAAATATCAAGCGGCTAAGTCATTAAAAGAATCAACTCATGCACTTCTTTTCCTCCCAGTACCTTTACTATTTTACAGCAGCTCTGGCAATACAGATAAAAGGCAACGTGCAGATTACAGGCACAAATCCACAGTACTTCAATCACTTAGTGTAACCTTTACAAAAAAGGCAGTACACATCTCTTCTGCAATTATCCCTATACTTTACTCAAGGATGACTGCCAGTATTTTACAAAACTGCTCCGAAATAGAAATTCAAGAACTGGGGATCGGAGCGTGAAAGCAAACCCAAACCTTGATGTATCACCCTCTCTCCGCCTCCTCCCCAGCCCAACAGGAGCCTGCTGTCTGTGGCAGATCACTTTTGCTTTGTTTCCAATTTAGCATTCCCGGGACAACTTCTGTCCCCGCGGCCCCGCGCGGTAGATCGTCCCAAGTTTCCGTGTACACACACACACACAGAGACACACGGACGCGCACACACAGACACACGGACGCGCACATACAGACACCCGGACGCGCACACACAGACACCCACGCCCGGGGAAGGGGAGGGTGCAGACTCCCCCCCGCCCAAACCCAAGGCAAAGTCGAACCTCTAAAAGGGGAAGAAGGCAGGGCGCAATCCGCTCCCCAGGACGGGACCCCGAGCACCCCGGGTGCTGCCCCCCGACCCAGCGCCCTGGGGGCGGAGGTGCCTCCATTCCCCGCCGCTCACCGGTGGGCGCGCTGTCCAGGATGCGGAGGTCGTAGGCCCCGGAGCAGCGGTAGTTGGCGGCGGTGCCGTTGTCCCACACCACGACCACCTCCTCGGGGCTCTCGAAGCTGCGCACGGTGCCCACATGGCCCTCGCCGCCATCCTGCTTCCCCCACTTCCAGTCCGGGCCGCGGACCACCCGGGCCCCGACTCCTTCCACCATCACCCGGTTGTTCCGCGAGCTGCTCATCCCGGCGGTGGAGCCCTGGGGCGGATGGAAGGGGCGCGCAGCCCGCAGGCGGCGGAGGGGGACCCCGATGGGGGCGGCTACCTCGGGCGCCGGGCGGGAATCTCCGTCCGGCTCTTCTCCTTGCTTGCTTGCTTGCTCGCTCGCTTCTTGCTCGCTCGCTCCCCTCCTCCCTTCCTTCCTCGCTCCCTACGCGCCCATTCCCCGGCCCCAGCGGCGTCCCCCGCCCGCTTCCACCGCCGGCCCCGCTCCCGCCGCTACATCCGGGACCTGCGGCCGCGACGGCGCCGGCTCCAGGGAGACCGGCGCGCCCGCCCCCGCCCCGCTGTGCTGCGCATGCGCGGGCGCTGCGGCGGCGGGCGCGTCGTTCGGGCGCCCCCTGCGGAGCCGCGGCGGGTACTGCCGCGCTGGCCCTGCCCCGGCCCGGCCCCGGGGCTGTGCCCGAGGGAAGGGCCGGGAGCCGAGGAGCCAACCGGGGCTGCTCATCCCTGCCGGGAGGGCTGCCGGAGGCTTCACCAGGTCCCCAGCCCGGCCACTCCTTCTGGAATCGCGGCGTCCTGCCGCCGAGGGCTGTGGCGCCGCCCCGCCCGGCCCTGAGGTGATGGTGCGGTGGCTGAATCGGCCGCCTCCTGCTCCATGCACAAGGTGCTCCTATCGCCTATGCTTCCGTGGCAGAGGGATTGTCAATTCAATTGTATCAACTAAGTCATGAGCCATCTACCTTGGGTAAACCATAGAATTATTGAATGGTTTTGGATTGAAAAGGTCTTTGATGGTCATCTGGTTCCAACACTCCTGCCATGGGCAGGGACACCTTCCAATAGAGCTGGTTACTCAAATCGCCATCCAATGCAACCTTGAACATTTCCAATGATGGGACATTTTATGCATCTACAATTCTATGATTCTAAACCTTGTGTACTGGTTTTCTCATTTTCGATTCACTTTTGTGACCTCACATCCCAAACTGTGGATGCGAGGCTTGTGTGCTACCGAGGTGAGGTTGGTGGGGCCATACTTTGGTACCCAGGAGCATTTTAAGCTGGTGTTCGGGTGCTCCAGTCTGCCAAGGGAGGAATCAGTACCTCCACCTGCCCTTCCCACCTCGGAGGATCCTTCACAGGGAATGTATCTGCTCAAACTTTGAGCCTATACCTGCAATGCAATTCTTTATTAATTACCCTCTTTTTTAGCACTCTCATGACACTCAAGGATTTCCTTTAATGCCACACAACCTTGCTAATCTTTTATAGAATATAATTCTTCGCTTCAAAAATGGTCCTCGATTACTTTTGTCTCACCTTTTTTATAATGTCACCTTTTTAAAAGCACCTAACCTAAAAGACAGACAAGTCTGAAACAGACAAAAGAAAACTGTTTCTTAGTCAACAGGGATATGGCTGAAAAAAGGCAGCCCAGCTACCTGGTGTTCAGGGTATTTTTACTGTTTCTGTGCTTTCTTCCACCTCTGTGGTTATTAACACAGCTAGAAGAGTCTACGAGGTCAGCTCCTGACTTCTTTTGTGCATTATTTTACAAAAGTTATAACACAGTGGAATATATGAACATGTAACCACCAGGCCACCACATTCCTCACATAATTTATTCCTTCTTAAACTCTGCTAAGGCTGAAGAATGTTACCTCAAACATGATGCTGTGTCCTGACAACAGGTAATCCCAAGCAGTGTCTGATTTCTGCTCGTGCAGTGGAAACCTTGAAGCCCAACAGATACCACACAGTTGCCAGGCAGTGTGGGTTTTATGGCAGATGCTTCTACTTGTACAAAAGCTACCCACAGCTTGTACTAGCTTATTACATTGGTACATGGCAGAATTTTCCAGAAATTCTGGAGGTTTCTTGATGTTTTAAAGGATCTAGCTGGGCTCTTGTGGGGAAAATTTGCCCATCTGCTTCATTCTACTTTTTCATGCTTTGATAGTTATGGACAAGTAAAAATTTCACACATGCCTAAGGATAACCCAGAGCATGTTTTTCTATTACTCTCTGGTACAGTTAGATAAAAAAGGCTTTTTGTAATCAGGAAAGGTATGCCAGAAATAACTAATAAAGTCTGAGATCAGAATTAGTTCTCCTGGAGAGAATCTGAAAATCCCTTACTTTAATTTTTCCACAAAGGCTATATCCTAAATTACAGACCTTAAGAGGATCTGCTGCTGCTGCTGCAGTTCAGCAGCAATGCATGTGGGTAGATATTATCCTGGATCTTCTTCTCTTCCAATCATCCTTCTGACAACTCATGCTCCATCATGGAACACACACATGTAACCCAGTATCTATTGGACTGAATGAGACTGCTCCCTCAATAGCTGACAGGGACTTCTTTACCAGCTCAAAACACAGAGCCTTGTACTACTTTTATTTGAGTGGTAGAAAATAAAGGCTGGATAGACTGGGTTGATGCATTCACACATGCCAATAAGTACATGACTAATTTTTGCACTCTAATCCCCTGCCATTTCTACTCCTATATGGCTACAAAGTTGTGAAAGGTGCAAAATTGTCATTGGCTACATGAACTGGTTTTCCAGAATCCCAAATATTTTATTGTATTATCTCTTTGAATCATACTTTATATTCCGTATTCTGTGCATCTGTTTCACCAACTAGTAAAGAAAAGAAAAGATATTTAGCTCTTAAATATTTTATTTTAATTAGCCTTCAAAATAAGAAGTAAATACTGTTTTCAGATGGAGATTTTAAAAGTTACATCAGGGCACAGAAAAAGAATATAGCTTTGGGGAAAGATTTTCAAGTTAAGTTGGACAGTTTGTGGTTCTGTCTTGATATTTTTCTGGTATCAGTCGCAAGAATATACAACAGCATTAGTGCTAGAATAATAAGCAAGAGAAGTTAATTCTGAGTAAGGACCAGAAAACTATTGGAGACTCACAGTGTCCAAGAAAGGTGTAAATAGAAGAATCAGAATGTAATAGCAAGAGGAAGAAGAGAGCTTTGAGTTTTGAAAAGAAGCTGAACTAAGATAAGAAATAAAACAAGCAAAAGCATAAACAAGATAGAGATTCCATAGGAAGTTGGATCCAATTAATATATTGTGACAAGAAAAGTGTCAGGCACCACATTTTCAGATATGTGTCAGCATTTTCTTTAGAAACTGGGAAACTAGCCACCGTAACACCTTAAGGAAAGAACTCATATTCATTTTTCAGCTGAAAAAACCCTTGTAGGCTTAAGGCCTTTTTTGAGGCAGGAGTTAGCTCCTTAGTCGGCTGGTTGTACACAGAATAAATGCACACAGATTTGTAGTTGTCTCTAACAAGTCTCTGGTCTCTCAATAGAACTGTTTTCTTCTCCTGATGTATGCTGAGAACTTCTCATATCTCCTGAACTTGCATTTGCTCCTTATTGCACAGAACAGCTATTTTACAGGAAAGAAGAGAAAGGAGAAGGAAAGTGAAAGAGGGGAAAGGAGAGGAGAGGAGAGGAGAGGAGAGGAGAGGAGAGGAGAGGAGAGGAGAGGAGAGGAGAGGAGAGGAGAGGAGAGGAGAGGAGAGGAGAGGAGAGGAGAGGAGAGGAGAGGAGAGGAGAGGAGAGGAGAGGAGAGGAGAGGAGAGGAGAGGAGAGGAGAGGAGAGGAGAGGAGAGAGAGAAGAGAAGAGAAGAGAAGAGAAGAGAAGAGAAGAGAAGAGAAGAGAAGAGAAGAGAAGAGAAGAGAAGAGAAGAGAAGAGAAGAGAAGAGAAGAGAAGAGAAGAGAAGAGAAGAGAAGAGAAGAGAAGAGAAGAGAAGAGAAGAGAAGAGAAGAGAAGAGAAGAGAAGAGAAGAGAGAAGAGAGAAGAGAGAAGAGAAGAGAGAAGAGAGAAGAGAGAAGAGAGAAGAGAGAAGAGAGAAGAGAGAAGAGAAGAGAAGAGAAGAGAAGAGAAGAGAAGAGAAGAGAAGAGAAGAGAAGAGAAGAGAATTGAGCCCTGAGGAGCACTGCTGCTGACCAGTAGCCAGCCAGATGTGACCTCATTCACCACAACCACATGAACCCTGTCCTTCAGCCAGTTCTTCACCCAGTGCATTGTGAACCAGCTCATCCCATGTTTGGATAACTTGTCCAAAATGATGATGTGAAGGACAATATCAAAAGCCTTACAAAAATCCAGAAAAACTGCATTCACTATCTTCCCTTCAGCCAATAGTTGTGTGACTGTATCATAACCAAATTGGTTAAACAAGACTGTCCCTTGTGAATCTATGTGCTCACACTGCCTGTAATTTAATCTATCAGTCCTCAGACCGTGGGGGAAAATGCTATCTAAACCATCAGTACTAGATCTGGCAGATAATTTATTTCTTTGCTTTTCAGGTCTACAAAATTACACTTATAACCCTCCTCCAACCTAGGACCAGTAGAAGAATGGGACTCTGGGGTTTTTTCTACTATTCAGACAGGCAGAGCAGTAATGCCTTAAGCTGTTGCATCATGAGCAAGCAAGGCTTATCTGTGAAAGGCTTATTTACAGTGTTGCTGGCCCTATGAGACAGTGCTTGCTTTGAACACCTCAGGTAGTCATGGCAGAGCAGTTGAATCAGAAGCTGGAGGAAGGGAATCCACAGTGCTGTAGGCAAAGTCTCTCTAATTGCAAGGACTTGTTCATATCCATCCAGTGCAGGAGTTTGGATGTGCAATATGAACTAGTGAACAAGTTCTCTTCTGGCTACCCAAAATTATGTATATTGCTGAGTCAGTCCTCCAGCTGGTGGTTATGTTCTTCCTCACCACTTTCTGCCATATTGGAGCAATCCAGTAAGGGGCCAAGAGAGAAGACCTCTGGTTTGTGCAGAATTCAGTGCTGTGCATACCCTGTAGCCTCCTTGGTTTTGTTGGAAAGCAAACACATTTGTAAGAGTGACTTTCTGTAAGAGCAGCTGCCACCTTTCTGAAGGGTAGGGCAACTCTCAGGACAACTCTCACAGAGTCACAGGAAACAGGACTTTGGAGAACATCCAGCCCATGCTCCTGCCCATCAAAGCCATAGAGAAAGCTGCTTGTCCAAACTCTGCCTGGCTGCCTTTCAGATCTGCAAAATGTCATGCTCCAGCAGGAAATTCAATATAAGTATTTGCCTGGATTGAAGAGAGGCTTTGATTGAAGTTTTTGTGGACTGTCTTGTTTGATTAAAGCTGAACTTGCAGTGTAGTATCTGGAACACATAATGGAAACAGACCACAGAAAGGGAACTGTGCTATCTGGAACACAGAAAAGGGACTGTGCCTTTTGCAGGAAAGAATTCTATAGGAATGTCCTATAGGAAAGTCTTGCTTTTATACATTTCAGAAGAAAAAAAAATCTCAACTTCTTGGAAAGATATTTTTTAACTTGTAGAGTTGCGAGGTTTCATTTACTATCTTGCACAAATCCTGAGTTCTTAGAACTTGTCATATGAAGGATATATATGTAAATAGCTGCCTATGAGTTGAGAAAGAACATCTAGTTTGGATACAATGAGCAGATGGCAGTTTTCTTTTTAAATTACAGAGATAGAGTTTATTACTCTATACTGATCTGAGGCAAAAATTCTGCTTCTTTAGTTCAAGGCTATTTTAGAATATTTTAGAATAAGCATGATTTTTTAGTCCTCCTCCTGAAAACTGACAGAATTCTAGATTTTAATTTTCTGGTTTTGCCCAAAAGGGATTTTATACCACAGTTCTTTCCTGTGAACTAAAGTACTAGGAAAAAAATGTGGGAAAAGGAAGCAACTGTCTTGCTTTTATTGAAGTTATCTATTCTTCGTATAACTAACTCGAGTAACTGAGGAAGACAGACAGAAATATTGGCAAATAAAAAAATACTGTCTTACTGAAAAAAAGATTGCCTCAAAAGTTTTTTTTTTGTTGGGTTTTTTTTTTTTTTTTGTAATGAAAAGTATGTAGCCCCACTCCACAGAAACTTCTGGTCTGATAAACATGCCACTTCTTTAAGTGCAAATGTACATAATGTATATTTTCTGGAACCCGAAGTACCGGTTGGGAACTGCAGGGCATATCCTGCTTTTCCGTGGTTTAGCGTTAAAAACAACCCTGATTCCGCAGCCTCTGCTGCCATCGCGTGGCCGTGAACCATTTCTCATTAGCGCTAAAACTCGCCCGTCGTCTGCCCTTGTCGCACTCTTATTTCCTCTGCTTTATTTACCAGGATCATTACCCCGGCACAATCCAATTTTCTTCCTCAATTTTCAGAAATGTCATGAATAATTGGCATTGCTTTTTTTTCCTAGTCTCTGCAGATTAAAATATTTTTAATGTCAGGCAGTGAGCAAGTTGTCATGCACCAGAGCAAATTGCTTCAGTGGGTTTGGTTTTCACTATGCTAGTGGCATCCTCTATGAAACTGTTAATTAGAACAGATGTATTAATCCACAATGTCTATGACACTGGATTTCTTTTTCTAATGAGTTTTATCTCCTTTTCTAGAAAAGAAAACCAGCTTAGCAGAGAACAGAATAAAAGACATAATTTCATTTTCCTGCTGTGAAAGAGAAGCACTCCTATGGAGATCTGCTAAAAAAGAATGTTTGGGTTTTTTTTGTTTGTTTTTTTTGTTTGTTTGTTTGGTTGGTTTGTTTTTTGGTTTTTTTTTAAATGAAGGTAAAAGCCTCAACATGTTGAAAGTGTTTTAGGGTAATAATAATAATGAGCATCCTGGAATCTTCTCTTTTGGTTAAGGTTTTACGCTTTACTGTGCTGAACTCTTTTGAGTGGAGAGAAAACAAGAAACCTATGCAGTTAATCCTGGAAGTTTTAAATATCCAAAAATAAAATAAAATAAAATAATATACAATTATGTAGCAATCTAGGGCATACACACTACAATACCACATACTGATGTTTGCACATCTATATAAATTCTACTTTAGCTCACCTTAAAGGATTCAAAAACGTATACTTACCTGATATTTCCAATGGTTTAGCCAAATATTGTTGTTTAATTTATAAATGATTTTTAAATTAGGTGATGCATTGCAAGGAGGGATTAATTTCTTCCTGGTATTACATTTCCTGATTGCAAAGATTGTAAAGAAAGTACTTATTTGAAATTCTAAGATGTAATCAGAACCAGCTAGGTCATATTTTTAGACTGATAGGAAAATAAACCATCTCCACATGTCATCAAGATATTTTAAGGATGTTCCTACTTTATGTGCATGATAATTTTTGTTGCAATCAATGGGGCCAATCATGTGCATAGAGTGTCCTGTGTCAAGTACAGGATAGTCTTGTACTACAAAGGTATTCAATATGCACTAAGTAATGCCTGAAAGATGACTTCAGTACCAAAAAATACCTCTCTTTAATTTTAACAGTCCTCCAAAATAGTAACAAACATTGAACAACTCAAGCAGAATCCAAATTTTCTATGTTTTGTCATAAGAAAATTGTTCCAGTCACAACATTATGCAATCCTAAATTCTAAGAAGTAATGTTTGCAGTACACTGTGACAGACTTGTTGAAATCTGCATTTATCTAAAACATGGCTAGAAATTTTTTAAAAATTAAAAATTACACTTGCATACAATTCTTAGAAATAATCTTCACTCTTAACAAGCTAAAGAAAATCTAAGAAATTGCCTAAAGGAAGAAGATTCATTGAGCTTATTTCTGACTCCACTGAATTCAGCTGGTGCCATAGTGCTGATGTACATAGAAAAAGAGTTTACCAAATGTATAAGGAAGTCACTTCATTTTGGAGGAAGGTGTTACATGATTATAAAACATTCTAAGATATTTTGGGTTTTTTGTGTGAAATGCAACTATTTATCCTTTTGTTATAATCACTTCTTCGAAGTGATTATGAAGGAATGAAAACAGGTAAATAAAACTGAGAAGGCTTTACTGCAATAAATCTTCCTTGAAGACAGGAAGAAATTTCATGTGGATTCAACATCCAGTTCTACTGTGCTCTTTCAAAAATTCTCTAAGTTCTGTAGCAGCTTCTGTTAATATTTTTAATGAAAAAAATTGATAGGACAAATGTCCTCAATATAATTGCTCACTTTCAATGGTCCTCTATTAACCATGATTTTGTATTTAGCAGTTTGCCAGCTGTAGTCAAAGGCAGGGAGCTGAGTTCATGCAAATCAGATCCTGCAAGAGTCATCCCAAGGGAGACAAATATTGAGCGGTCTTCCTGTTGCAGCAGCTGTTGAAGGTATCTTCAGTCGCCCAAACAGAGAGTAAAACAATACCTGCTATGCCTGATGAATTGAAATATATTTAATAATAGATTTATTATTGAGGGAAACATAGTTAAGGGAAGAAGATAAATTATAATAGATAAGAAGATAAATATAATAGAATTATAATAGAATTATAATAGAATTATAATAGAATGGTCTGGGTTGGAAGGGACCATAAATATAATCTAGTTCCAACCCCCCCATAGGCTGGGACACCTTCCACTAGACCAGGTTGCTCAAAGCCTCACCCACCCTGGCCTTGAATACCTCCAGAGAGGGCACATCCACAACTTCTCTGAAATCTCTGCATCTTCCCTCATCCAGTTTAAAACCATTCTCCCTTGTCCTACCACTACAAGCCCTTGTAAAAAGTCCTTCTCCAGCTCTGTTGTAGCCCTCCATTAAGTACTCAAAGGCTGCTTTAGTGTCCCCAGGGCCTTCTCTTCTGCAGGATGAACAACTCCTGTTCTCTCAGTCTGTCTTTAAAGGTCTTCCATGCCTCTGATCATTTTTGTGGCCCTCTAACAGATCCACATCTTCCGTGTGCTGAGGACTCCAGAGGTGGATGCAACACTCCAGGTGGGTTCTCACAAGGAAAAATTAGAGGGGGAGAATCACCTCCCTTCCCTGCTGACTCTTTTGATACTGTCCAGGATGCTGTTTGGCCTTCTGGGCTGCAAGCAATTTCCAGGTCAAGTTGAGTTTCTCATCCACCAACATGTCCCAAATAAGTTCTTTTTGAATCCTTTCTTCCTTCCAATTTTACCATCATGAAGGGCTGAGAAATACTCCTTGATGGAGTGAAGAAAAGAACCATGGAAGAAAAATAAATGGATGCATGGGAATATGAAGATAATAGTAGAAGTAGCAAAGCTTAAGAAAGGGACAACAGAAGCAGCCCTTCCTAATGCCACAATCATTGATTTTTGCATGAGCACCGAGAGTACAAACACAAACACAGCCTGGCTTTTTCCATCTGAAATTTGAAGAGCCTCCAACACAGAGCATTTTCACTGACTTCATTCATATTTTAAGGAAAGACAAATAAATAATATGCATGAGGAAGTCTTGAGAAATGCTGAATTGAATTTTTCAAATGCACGTTTTTTCTCCCATTCCCTTGCTGATAATAAATATCACCAACACTGGATGCCTTTTCTTTAATGGAAAAAAAAAAAAACTTTTCAAATGTTTTATGCATGGACTTTGCACTTTTTAAGTATCCCAAGATAGTTTATGCTGACACAAAGGTATTTATCCCATTTTGTTAGATGAATACTAAAGTTAAACAAACAGTAAAAGAATATAATCAAACAGAACCTTGAATTTAGAGCTCTGAGGTTAAAAGTCACTTTGCCCCTCCTCAGAGGTACTGCACTGAAATCCATTCCAGAGAACTGCAGTGGGGCCAACTTGCAACTGTCCATTGGAATGTCAGTAAGAACATAATGATTCTGCCCCAAACCCCAGATGATCATAGAACCGCCTCCCTAAACAAAAGATAACATAAACATAGTGCAGACTTCTAGTGATAAAAGCAAATCAGACTGTGACTCTTCAATTGCTTCTGTCAATTATTATCTATTGCTTAAGCAAGATAAATTGGGAGACAATATGAAAGAACAGTCCTGTGCCCTTTCATTTCTGCTTAATCTATAATCCATTAGTACTGGGTTGAGGCAATCGTTTTATGAAGCACTTGGAAAGAAGAGAGCATATTGCAAACAGGAACTCTCTCTGGGAACACGGACTCTCCTTCTCTGAAAAAGAAAAATGCAGTAAGCGTTCAAAACACTGTAGGGACCACCTTGTTTTTGCACACATGCACAATTTGCAATGACTCAATCACTTGGAAGTGGTTGTAGTATGAGCATAATACAGCCTTTTCTTTATCAGCTCTGCAAAATGCATTGTAGGCCAAAGTACAACCTTTTAAAGACTTAGAAAGCCCAACACCAGAACCGGAGGATCTGATGGGAATTGCTTGAAGCAGAAGGAAGTTATTAACATTTCTGCTGTTGTCAACGTAGCAACATGTTTACACGGTAAAAAACCCAAACCCCTCAGCCCTTCTCAGTACATGTCATTTGTTTCAGTTTGCCAGCAGCATGTCACATATGCCTGACCTTATTGATATTCCCATGAGTAACCGACACAGGGTAGGTGGAAGTCCAAGACCAGATAAACGTCATCAACCTTTGTGTCTGGATGTTTTTTCAGACATTCAATCTCTCCTGATTGTTGATCAAATCATTAAACTGCTGGATTTGTATGACTCAAAGGCTTTCTCTAACCAGAAACAGCCACACCTTCCACTTTTCAGTCAAATGAGTGGATATGCATTTAGAAGCCTTCTAGACCCAAGGACACAGGCTGTGCCCTCTTCTTTCTCAGACATTTGGGATTTTTCTTTTCTCTAGATTTTGGGTGACTCAAGGATTCTTGAGCTTAATGAGGATAGGGCTCAGATACAGAACAGTCTGCTGCAAGCAAAACTAGTTCCCCCTTCAGATGTAGCAGGTTCCTCTGCAACCTAAAATCTAGCTGTCAGTTCAGCCACATTATTGTCTCTGAAGATTCCTAAGTTCACACTGCAGATGAAGCCTACATGTTCTCAAACTGAGCTATCTACACCAGCTCTCCCAGTAGAGTGTCCCTTCATGATAAATCCTTTTATCCGGGGTGTACAGCACACACTCCCAGCAAGTCAGGACCAAAACCTGGGTATGGTTATTCTCCATCAGCAGAGGAAGGGCAGCATTGATGACAGCAGTTTTCCACCCATTCGATTTCCTGTTTCTGTAACAGATCTGGGGAAAAAACCCAAACCCCAGACCACCCCTGCCTCTCCTTATCAACTCACATACTCTTTTCAACTTTGGACAGCTGACTGTATAGGAAAAACAGGTATTTAAAAATTTCTTCAGATCTCTGCAATAGACTCTTATTAATCTTTCCATGGTGAACAAGAACATTTTGGACCAAGATGCTTTACATCAGTGCAGAATCTGTCTGGTAAACTCTGTCTTAATTAGGAGGAGTAAGTGAAAAATGCCACATCTCCTTTTCTGTGGTTACATTTTTTTCTTCTTTTTTTATTTTGTAAATTTTGAAATTTGGATAGAGTAGGAAAACACAGATAAGGCAAGAAGTGAAGAGTCTCACTGAGCAACGTCTGTCTTCTCTCAGCAGTTCATGGAGCTGGGCCATAAAATAAGGAGAGGGAAAGTACTTCTGTGTACTGTGGTGCATGGATGCATCTCAAATAGCAGATGCTCAGCTCCAGGATCTTCGTGTTATCAGCTGTGCTCCTAGGATTTTGCCAAGGAAAAGACGCAGATACTGAGAGTCTTTTTATGAAGCTGAAGGGGGGAGCATCTGAGTTAGCAAACACGAGGGCCTCCAAGCAACAATCCATACAGCTGAAAAGGGAAATTCTGTGGGGAATTGGAGATACCTCTACTCCTCTCTGGTCTTCACTAATGCCTTGTAGCAGCAGTGATAAGTAGAAGAGCAGTAGCACACTTCTGTCTCACGTAAAATATTTAGAGAGAGATTGCTGATTAACCACTGCTGCATTTGGAAGCCCATGTCCCCTCTTCCCTGCCCGTCAGTGACTGAGTTTCCACACGCCTGCATCAGCTGCTCCTTACGGTTTGGGACGGGTTCCTTTCTTATCTCACCCCCACACTCCCTCTCCACCCTCCCAGCAAAGCGACGGGGCAAGGTGACGCCGAAGGGGCCCTGAGATGTCACCTGCAGTGGGGCGGCCGATGGCGGCAGCACCGCCGCGGAGGAGCCGGGCTCAGGACTGCGTCCCCCGCGCGGCAAGCTGCGAGCCAGCCTAGCCCCGGCCCCCGCCCCTGAGAACCGGCCCAGGCCCCGGTGGCCGCGGCGGGGGCGGTCCCGGGGCGGCGCTGCAGCGCGGAGCGGGCCGCGGGCAGCGGCGGCGGGAGGCGGGCGCCCGCTCCTCCTTCTCCCGCTCCTCCTCCTCCCCCCTCGGCGCCGGGGTGGGCTCGCCCGCGGCAGCCGGGGTGTGGTGTCCTGCCGTGCCGTCCCCGTGTGCGATGGACTGGCAGGTGCTGACCAGGGAGCTCTCCCTCTACCTGGAGAGCCAGGTCCGCGTGGGCTTCTTCGGCTCCGGCGTGGGCTTGTCCCTGGTACTGGGTTTCGGTGTCGCCTACGCCTGCTACTACCTCAACAGCATCGCCAAGGTGAGCGGGAGGGCGGCGGGGCGGGCGGGCTCCGCAGGTGTCCCGCCGATGGGGACAGCCCCGAAGGTCACCGCGACCCACCGCCCGCAGGCGAGGGGATCTCACCTGAAATGGCTGGGGGGGAGCAGGGCTGTGCGGCCGCCCTGTCCGCCTCAAATCCTCGTCCGTCCCCTGCAGGTGCCGGCCCGGAGTCCCGACTGGCCGAAACCCCGCTCGAAGCCCACACGGGCCCGGCAGCGCAGCCTCCCCGGCCGCCGGGGCTGCGTCTTGCGCAGGGGCCGCCGGTGACCCCCGGAGGCCGCCGGCCTGCGGTGAGGGAGGGCTCCGCTGGTCCTGCTCCGTCTGGCAGGGGAAGGGGGCTCCAGTCTCGGCAGTCCCCAAAATGCGTTTGTACCAGTTGGAGAGCTTGGCCGGCTGCCATGCTTTGGAAAGGGAGGTTAGGAGACTGCCCTGCACAACACAAACCCGACCTACTTGGTTCACTAGCAGGGCAAGCGATCAAGTAGTTTTGCTGCCCTTGTGTCCCCGTCGGTACCATCCTAAGTACCTCTGGGGGCACCATGGCTGCGTTTGGGGGCTCATCAGCAGTAGTTTTACAGATGAATCAGGCAATCGCAAATTGCTTGGATACAGTGAGCCTGACGAGATCTGAAGTGGCCCCCTGGTGAGAGCGCCTCGTTGAATGCGTAATCAATTGAAAAAACGCATATCAAAAGGGTTTTGACCGTCGAGGACCTGAGTGTTGCCACAGTCCTTCAGAGAACCGCTGGGAACATAGCCTTCCTCTTCATAGAGAAGAGAGTACTTGATTTCGGTGAGAGGAGAAAAACGAAGGGAGGATGTGCCATTACAGCTGTTTATGTGGAATGGTTTTTCTCAAAGCAAGTGTTATTGTCCTATTAATGCTTGTATGTTGAGGAGTCATTGTGACAGAGAGGTATAAGAAATATAGTTGGTAAAACATGAGCTGTTTGGAATACAGGGACTTTTCCATGTTAATTGGTAAACAAATGGAAACTGTGAGCAAATTGTCTACATGCAGAGCATTATTAGAGAGGAGGACCCGATGCACTTGTGTACTGTAGAATGAGATGGGAGAAGAAGCATCCTACCAGGTTAAAAAAGGTACTGCGGTCAAAGTGCATGCATGAATTAAATGTCATTTTGTGTGGTCCAAGAAAACAGACTTGGTAAAATCTTTCTTGTTTACTAAGGAACAGCATGATTTTAATATGTCAGTGAAGATACAATGCTGGTGAAATTAGAGATAGATCAGTATGTTATTAGAAATGGGTAAGGAATCCATTATGCTTAATGGGTTTCACTTTTTGCTTGGGCATTTTGGCATTTTGTTTGGTTTTCATTTACTTCTCTCTGTACCATTAAAGGTAAGAGCATTGCAAATGATTATATGAAATAAATTAGTTCACTGAGAGAGGATTTAAATAAGCTTTATTTCTTTGTTTTTTAATTTGTTTTAGAAGAATGTCCATGTCTGACTGTAGTCTCTTTTCCTAGAAACCCCAGCTGGTGGCAAGCAATGACCGTTTCTGCCGCTTTCTCGAGGAATATTGCCCTGTTGTGACAGAAACTTACTATCCCACGATTTGGTGCTGGGAAGGTCGGGTGCAGACACTCCTGCGCCCCTTTATCACATCTAGACCCCAAGTACAGTATAGGAAGTAAGTGCCTTCATTCTGGAAAGTGATTGATTTGATATCCAGCTGTTCTCTTACTCTGTGTCACACCCACTGTCTTTGCTCAAGTTCGTGCCTGGTTTTTTTTGCTTTATGCCCACCTTTACAACTTTGTCATAGACTTGGAACTACCTTTATCGTGGATTCAATATGAAGCAGGTTTGAAAGGTCAGTGTTCCCAAATGGCCCTATTTTAGTTCAGAGTTTTGTAGCACTGAAATATGGGTGACAATATAGGAACTGATGTGGTTATATGTGCACAGGTTTACACAGTGGATGAGATGTTAAAAGACCTCTGGAGGTCAGCTATTCCTGCTGCCCTGCCTTAGCAGGGTCACCCAGAGCCAGTTGCCCCAGATCATGTCAAAATAGCTTTTGGATTTCCAGAAGGATGGTGACTGCATGATATCCCTGGGCAAATTGTGCCAGTGCTCGGTGGCACACTCTCACATTGAAAATTTATTTCCTGATATTCAGAGGCCACCTCCCGTGCTTCAGGTTGGGCCCATTGCCTCTTGTTCTGTCAATGGGCAACACTGAAAGGAGCCTGGCTCCATCCTCTTTGCACCCTCCCTTCAGATATGTAAACACATTGCTAAGTTCCCCTTGAGCCTTTTCTTCATGCTGAGCAGTCCCAGTTGTCCCAGCCTTTCCTTATAGGAGATGCCTCCAGTTTGTTCATCATCTTTGGGGTCCTTTGTTGGATTATCTCCAGTATGTTCATGTCTGTCTTGGACAGAGCTGGACTCAGTACTCCAGATGTGGCCTCACCAGTGCTCCATAGTGGGGCAGGATCATATCCCTCAATCTGCTGGCTATAGTTCCTCCCTAGCCTCCACAGCCTCCAGACTTTTGGCCATCTTTGCTGCAAAGGCACATTACTGACTTGTGTTCAACATGGTGTCCACTAGAAGCACCCTCGGGTCCTTTTCTGCCAAGCTGTTTTCCAGATGGGCAGCCTCTCCTGGTACATGGGGTTGTTCCTTCCCAGGCCCAGGACTTTGCACTTCCCCTCATTGAACTTTGTGAAATTCCTGTCAACTCATTTCTGCCGCCTGTAGAGGCCCCTCTGAATGGCAGCACAGTTACTTGGCTTATCAAACATTCTGGTGTTCGAATGCCATAATTCTGCAAAGGTCATGCAGTCACTGTATCTGTCCATTAAACCAATACATTGTACCTTAACCGTAGCATGGCCACATTCAGCCTTGTTTTGAATATACAGAACTTCTGGGATTTCCAGAGTAACTTTTACCTGTGGAGTTTTTGTTGGGTTCTTTCATGCCTAAGAGGCATGCCTAAAGAGGCAACATTTCCCTCATTCTAAGAGGGGAAAAATCCCTTATATTTGTTTTTTGTCCTCAGCCGATCTCTTTCACACAGAAATGAGACTTAGTCTGGCAAATGAGGCATTTGGCACAAGACCTAAGGAGAGGGACTTTTATGCGCCGGAACCTGGATGCAACACAAGTTGTTTCAGCTCTGCTTGCACGGTAGAATAGATTTAGCATTTAGCAGCTTCTCTTAGTTTTAGTAACTAGGAAACATTTCAGTGGTATGGCCATGTCTACTTCTTCTAGTCCTTCTTGTACACTTTTATTTCAAGGGTTTTGAGAAAAGAAACATAGTTCCATGGAGCAGTGCTTATTTTGCACCATTTTAGATTGTGTTGGCAGTACTAGCAGTGCATCTACTTCCCATTACTGAAAAAGGGCAAAGCTGAGCTAATGAGTCCGACAAGGCTGGTCACCTTTGAAATCTGCAGTAGTCACTACCAAGAATTTCAAAAGAAAAATCAAATGCCAGGTAGGCTTACATTTCAGCACTTTCCACACCAACTCCCTCGAACCGTTCAAATATGAATATATTAGCTTTTATCTACGTTTGGCTATCTCTTCTCTATTTGGATAACTACTTTTCTAAATTATGAAAGTAAAGTAGCAACTCCTGTTCAAATTTCCAGGAAGTGGGAAGATTTGTATGTTTCTAAAATAAAGAACGAAACTTTTTTGTCATTGTTTAAGGCATGCATATGTTCCAGAGATATTACAGTATTTGTTGCATTATTAAGATATATGCTATAAGAGTGCATTCTAGCACAGTTTGTAGTGATACGGGGTGAAAGATGCTGTAGTGTGTGTCTGTGTTCTGCATGTTTGAAACATAACCATCCATCATACGTTCTACTTCTTTGGATGAAGAGGGGAAAAAAATTGTGACAAATGCTTACAGCATTACCCAGTGTGCTATCAAAAGATTCTTAGATGATTCAAAGGAAATCTGCAGTACACAAAAATGCCAGCATAAAACTCAAGGCAGTGCCAAAAATCTATTAGTTACAAGCTTCCAGTACATCAACAGCAATTTATGAAAGGCCATGTCTTCATTTACTGACTTCATTTACTGAACAGGAATTACCCTGCAAATTGACTGTTCTATCTCTTGTCAGCTGTAGGTGTAACTCTTTCTGACTCCAGACATGCCTAGTCAGGTGACACTTTGAGTATTACAACATAATGAAAAATGCAGAATTCATTCCTCTTAATCTGTAAACTGCAAGTACTCTTAATTGCATGTATTTTTTAATCTGATCAGTGTTGTCTTAAAATGTACCTTTCAGTGAGCTCATTAAAACAGCAGATGGAGGACAGATTTCATTGGATTGGTTTGATAATAATGACAGCTCATACTACCCCGATGCCAGCACAAGACCCACTGTCCTGTTATTGCCTGGCCTGACAGGAACAAGCAAGGAATCCTACATTCTTCATATGATCCATCAAAGCGAAACACTGGGATATAGGTACTGTTGTTTTTATTGCTGTTCATTTTGCTGCCTCTGGTAGGATCCAGTATCAGTATGTATATGTATCAGATCCTTTCCTAAGGCAAATGAGATCTGAATACAGTAGTTTATGTAAGAAAGTGTTATTAGTAATAATAATCATAGTGGAATTATATAACAGGCAGTACATTAGTATCTACAGATGTGCCCCAGAGATTGCAGTGAATGCCAGCTAAGTCTGCACAGGGCTTTGCTGCTGCTTCTATAGTTATTATATCATATTAGGTGTTAACCTTTACACTTTCTAGAGAAAGGGTTTGTATTCAGCTCCAAGAAGACTTGTGTGCATGGGTTGCTGGCAGTAGGCCTTGGAGGAGGTCAGCTTCTGAATGCCAAAATTGCTTGATTCAGCAGCCTCAAATTCCTGGGTGCAGATGGGAGAGCTAGCCTACTCGTACTGATGACTTTTGAGGGGGTCTGTCACCTCTTCATTGTCACTGTGTAATTTAGTTTCATTCTTAAGGCTTCTGGTCAGATTTGGGTAAAATAAGTGGATTAGTCAATGAGTAGACTCCTTTATGTAACCATAATGCTGCTGCTGCGCATTAAAATAAGTTGTCATTGTTCCAGGATCTGTATTTGGAATATTAGATTTTTGTCTTTGCAGATTGGCTTCTGGTGCTGACTCCAGTAAGTTCTTCGAATATGTATATATTAGCTTTTATCTATGTGTTTGGCTATCTCTTCTCTATTTAGATAACTACTTTACTAAATTATGAAAGTATTTAATAGTTCAAAGTACTTTTTAAATCACCTTAAAACTTAGCAGTAAAAAATATCAGAGGAAAACCCTGAAATCAGCAACTTGTTACTATTAATTTTTAAACTGGAAGTTTTGTATGCATGTCATCCCCTAAGGGAAGAAGGTAGAATATTGTAAAGTGGAGCTTTATGTCAGAATTAAAGAGAATGCTCTAATTTTGTTTTTAAATAGCAACATTTGATAAAAACATAAAAATAAATATTCTTTCATGCCTTTAACCTATCTAAGTATTTATATTATTTAATAAAATTATTTCTGGGAGATGGTAGAAGAGCAATAGAAAAGTAATATTTATTGAGAAAGTATGGATTCTTAAATCATGGTAATACTGCTAGAAGATTCAGAGACTCCCACCAAGACAGAGAGACCACAAGCTTCTGCTGTACCAGATTAAAAAAAAAAAAAAACATTCCCAAGAACCTGCAACTTAGATCCAGCTGTCATTATAATTTTGACTTGGCTCATTTCTTCCAATTTAGTAGAATTATGTAGCTTTGGGGGATGTCTACACACGGATCTCTGACATTCTTTTTTCAGAGCACAGCTTTAGGCTGGGCCCTGCACTGTCAGAGCTCATTGCAGAGTGCAGGCAGGACATGTCTGTACCACCTTCAGCTAAGCCTTGGGGTTCTCACCCTGCAATCTGACCTGGGCAAATCACAGAGCTCTGGGAGTCCCACTGACCTCAGCGAACTCCATTTTGCTATAAAGCTTGTCCCACACAGGTCAGCCTCTAGGATCTGCAGGTCTGTAAATATTTATGTGCTGAACTTGTTCATAGATGTGGCTCATTTTCCTTTATGTGCTTTCATTTTTTTGTGTGCTTAAGTTATCTCTTCTGGTGGAATTAACAATGTGCACAATTGAATTTACTGTCTCAATTTTTAGATGCGTGGTTTTTAACAATCGGGGAATTGCTGGCGAGGAGCTTTTGGTAAGGATGACTTCTAAGATAAACATCTCTCACTTATAAGTGGTAATTATGAAATCATTTGTGCCTATTTGTACAGTTGGATTTAAATGAGAGAAACTCAGAGCACGGGTTGAAAATGCAGAGAAGATAATTCAGCCATCTGGTAGATCAATCATGTGCCAATATTAATTTTTTAGTTTGAAACCCTAGAGGGTCAGCTGTTCAACACACAATTTTTTCTGAACATTTCATTTTAGGAAATTATTCAATTAATAATATCTGTAACTCTAAAATGAACAATCGTTACATTTTCTTTCCAAAAATAGCGCAGTATCTAAAATGTGCACAACTCTGCTCAATCATTGCAATTTTCTCCCCTTGATTTAACATACATATCCAGATATAATCCACTGTAATTTCTTTCCCAGTTTAAACTATATTTTTGATATGGTTAAAAAGATGTGCCATTAAAATTGATCCATACTACATGTTAGTAAATTAATAAACCAGCTTTACATGGATAGAAGTAGCCTGAGAGTTAAATGCGTTCTTGTATTTTTCTCAGCAATCATGACACAAACTCAGCTGCAGAGGACATTTTTTTTTGGGACAGAAGCATCATGTTGGCTTAGAAATAACTGGCCATTCCTCAGATGAAAAAAATCTTGAAGCTAAACGTTTTTTGCAGCTAGGGACAAGGCATGATGAAATATTGCTGAATAAGCTTTGTTTTTTCATATGCGTTCTGTTGACAATTCTGCAGCTGGAATGAATGTGCATAATACTCAGTATTGTTTAGCATTTTTTAAATCTCCTGGTTTCAAACTTTAAAAAGCTCAGAATGTTTTTCCATAATCAGATAAAGCATTTCAATGCAAATATTGCCATGTTAAGAGTAGTTTTCTGCATACTTTTGGAGATGGATCTACAAAGCAGTTTTGTGACACACAAAGTCCTTATTGATGAATTTCTGAAACATTTAGAGAAAAGATCCCTTGTTTGGATACATTGTGTGTATTTTACTGTAATCGGATTTACATCTTTAAGCTTTATAAGTTCTTGTGGTGCAGCAAACCAGCTAAAATTATCACATTTTCTGCAAAGAGGTTTCAACACTTTAGTGTAAAATCCCTACTTAATGAGTCTGAAGCATAGTTAAGGACCACAGTAGAAGTTAGTTATGTAAGCAGTTCTTTTTCTAGTCACTTTAAAGATAGATTCAAATTTGCAACAAATAATAGCTACTTAAAGAATACTGTACTCATTGATTCTTGAAAGCTATTGTGAATTATTGCTCTGGAATAATCAAATATCATATTGACCACAGCCACTGTGAGCTAAGATGGTATTTTAAAATATCTTCATACAAAGTGTAAATAGCTAAACATTAAACTGTCTGGAATTACTTAAATTTAAAACGGATGCTATATCTTTAGTGTTCTTAATTTTAATCGAATACACTTTCACTTAAAATATATTAGATGCTACTTACCAAAAATAATTTATTTTTCCTTGTAAGGCTGACAATTTAATTAAAATAAAACACATTCACACTGTTTATAATTAATAGGATGTTAAACAGTGAGAAGTGATTAATGTGGATGAGAAATGAAAATGCAACACAAATGGAAATTAAAAATGTGTTTAGTTTTAATTATCTAGATTTAGCTTTTCTTTCCATTTCCTCATTTTTGACGTCAACATTTCAATATTCTTGTTAAATGTGTTCTAAGTAATTAGTTTAGTGTTGTTAAAATCACCCACAAATAGCCAGGCAGTTTAACTGAAAGCAATTTTAAAAAACACCCTTGAAATCCATTGTTCCTTCAGGCAATAGCAAAGTTCCATTCACTCATAGTTATATATTTTTATATTTAGTGTTAATGTGTCACTGAATTTTGGCAGTTCAGCCAGTACCTATAGTTAAGTCCAGGTCACTAACATGTTCCGAGCAGCTCTAAAGTTAAAAATTTTTTTTCTCTGTAGATGAGGTCTGGACAACACCATTAGAAAAAAACCTCATGTCACTGATTCTTATGGTGCCTAAATGGACTTGTCTCCCTCAAACTGCCCCAGATAGTCCCTCAGGTTGGACTGTTCCTGGTATCTGTGCAGGAGAGGCTCAAAAGTTGTGCTTCTCCTTCAATAGCAGGGAAGTGGTTATCCACATCTTACCCAAGGGGTTACCCAACCTGATGCCAGCAGAAGTCATTCCAAGTCTCAGTTCAGGATTTAAAGAGACACTAATGATGGATAAAGAACAGATAATATATGTTTCATTGCTTTAGTTAATTGAATAATTTGCTAAATTAAGTAAACCACACTGGAGAATTTATTGACCTGTTTATTTGGTTGTGTTGTACATAAAATCTAAATATGGGTTAGTTTTCAAATGCTGGCTGACAGAACTTGAAATCTAATGCTCTCTTTTGCATTTGAATGTGGGTGAATATAGTAAAATTGTTGTTATCATTTCATTTTCTGTAAACTACAGCCTTTATAATTTCTATTTCCTTGGGGTATTTTAAAAATATCAGTGTCTATCTAATTCTGATCTAGTTCTGTCTAGTTTAGCACATTGTTCTCTCTTCAGATTTTGTCTAATGACCTGGAGGTTGCAGATACTGAAGGTACCTGTCACTGCTTTTACTTTGTAATGATAACAAGTATAACTCCTTCCTTCACCTCCTTGTGAAACATTCTGGATTTCTATTTGCCATTTAGTGAAGCTTCACAATAAATGCTAAATTTATCTTCTTATATAATGATCCACTGCTCAGTTTGCTTTGTCCTTAAAGGATAATACAAAAGCTTATGACGGCATTTTTTTTCCCTCTTGACTCCTTACAGACACCAAGGACTTACTGTGCAGCTAACACAGAGGACTTAGAGACTGTTATTCATCATGTGCACAGCTTGCACCCCTCAGCTCCACTTATGGCAGCAGGTGTTTCTATGGGAGGGTAAGGTTGTGTAACACAAGCCTCAGCTTAACTGTGATCATAAGACTGGTGTAGCCTGATTGTAAATTATTACTCTGGAATACTTGTATTACTTACTGACCTGCAAGCAAGTCGGGTTTCTCTCCAACAGTTAGTATGCAGAAGACTTTTAGAAACTTTGTATCATTGAGGCTTTGCCTCTGTGTTAAGGAAGGCTGAAATTGGCAAACATTTAAAAACTGGGGGGAGAGGGGTGGAGAAAGACAGGAAACAATGACAGGTAGATTGACAGCCAAACAGGCAATACAGTCTTCAGGAACTAGGGAGGCTGTCTTCAGAACAGAGGGATATAAAATAGGATCTTGAGCTAATACACCATGTTTCATAGCAACCTCTGGCAATAAGATTTTTCTTCACTCTGTATTCTGCAGTGTGTGGGTAGGTTAGGCTGGAAGAGGTGTGGATATCTGCTCTGTCTGGCTCAGAAGCAAGAAGCAGTATTGTTGTTCAAACTGATATGGATTGGTAGAGCATGTGGTGTTAAGACTTGCTGTGTCCTGGCTTCTCTCCAGAAAGCACAGTGAGAACAATGATAGCACAGTTTCTTAGGGAAAAAAAACAGTGCTAGAAGCTAGCAGAAATATTCCAGCAGCCTCTTTAACAAAAATTGTAGCAGAGGAGACTTTTCCTTAGGAATACTGCAGACACAGTGGTAACTTCCTAAGACTTCCTTCCCTTTTCTCTGATAAATTTTGTGGGAGATGGGCAGATACAGCCAACATACATTGATATTAATATAGATTACTGTATATTGACATTAATCTATCAATGACTTGTAGTAGCTGTGAGATAAATACATATTTGTTCAAGACTGGTATTTTTTGCTTTTTCATAAATCTTTAGTCACTAGGTTCCCTGTTCTATTGAACAGTGGTTCCAGGAGGGAAAAAGGCTAGTCAGCCTAGCTTCAGTTCTTTAGGAGGATCCTCTGGGAGCCATTTGCAGGCATATGGGGAATAATGGTGACTGTTTTCATCAAGGACAAAACATGGCCAGGTGATCTGATGGCATTCTATGAGGAGGTGACTGGCTTCACTGATGAGGGGAAAGAAGACAATGTTGTTTGTTCTGAGGATGTTGTTTGTTCTGAGTCATCTTTTGTACCAAAAGACTTACAGAAGCTGTTCTTGCTGCAGAAACCTTTCCCTTGTTGTCTTCCACATCCCTTGCTTGTGCCAGCTCCAGCTGAACTTCATTTTTCCTAACTGTATCCCTGCATGCTTGGGCAATGACTGTTTTCCCAGGTAGATGACCTGTCTTCCACCTTAAGGATACTTCCTCCTTGAAATTGGTCAGAAGGGTTTTTTTCCTCCATGTGGTCTTCTGCTACTCTTGCTCAACTTCCTGCATATCAGAATGTATCACACTTCTGCTTTATGTTTGGTTATCCTTAAAGTTCCCTTTGCTTATTAGGGCCATCTTATGCAAGATCTTGCCAACCAGATCCCTGGGTAAATGAAAGCCAACTCTCTCCAGTATTATAATTCTGCTGCTTACTTTACCCACTTACTTCTCATCTTAAAAATCCACTATCAAATAATCTCAGTGGCCAAGACTGTTCTCTACCTGACCAGTTCTTCCTTTCATATGAATAGCAGATCCAAAGAATATTTTTCCTATTTAGATCCTTGATTGTATATAAAAATATTGTCCTCAACACTCTCCAGAAATCTGGTCTGCTTGTGTCTTGCTGTGGCAGTTGATGCTGGAATAGCTACAATTCCCTGTGCCTGGCAATTATGAAGGGCTGAAAGTGTGGTAGAAGCTGGCAGTTCTGAGACTGGTACAAAAGGCTGCATCAGCCCATAGAGTCATTTCCATCCTTGGCTTATCCAAAATACTGGCAAAGTCTGTTACAATGGCACAGGGAATCTGTGTTGTGTACCTGGTTTATATGTAATCAGCACCACTGGGCAATTTTAGGCAAGGTGTTCCACCTCCCCTCTCCAATATGTTTTTAAAATCCTGAACCAAAACCAGAAAGCATATGCTTAATTGTACAGAACACTGGAATAGTCTATAATCATCTGCATGAGAACTGTTTCCTTGCTTCAAAATTAATTGGAGCATTGCATATTTAAAATTAAGCAGGAGCAAGGATCTCAACAGGGACATACTGCAAAAATCATCCACTTGTCTTAAGGAATTTTTTATCATCTATTGCTTTTCAGAATTTTTTTTATCATCTTTTTTATCATCTATTGCTTTTCAGAATTTTCTGAATAGTCAGATAATCTATATAAGACAGATTTGCCCCACTTAAGAATTAAAATAGATGCTCACTTCACAGACATATATAAATGTAAATGAAAGACCACCTGTTGTATTATCTTCTTTAGGTATTATTGTAGAAAAGGAGTTCATTTTGTAACATAAAGATTCCTATGCCTTCTCTCTACCACATATTCTCTGTGAATTCTGTTAGGGAAGTGCTGCTTCTGCTACTGCAACGTTTTTGGTTGGTTTATTGGACTGCCATCCTATGACATGGGAGGTAGTGCAGAGGGATAAAGTCTCTGTGATGGAAGACTGGTTCATCATGTCTTTGCTAAAGGTTGCTGTCTCCGGAAGTACAGTAGAGCCAAGGTACAGAGTGTGGCAATCCAGGGAGATATCTTAATGTTACTAATCAACTGCAGTTGTTTGTGTTGAAGATCTGGAATTAAAATGCTTCTTGTAAACTTTATGGTCTCAGGCAATAAAGTAAGACTTAGAGCTTTTCCTCCAGTATTTTTGTTTTACTCTCTTTGTGCTGTTTTATTTTTTCTACATTTGAAGGGTACATACTTGTGAACTCCCCCCGTTTTCAACTCAAGTGAACATTAGCAGTAGAGACTGTAAGTTGCAACTGGTCAGAAAGACGAGACCTGAGCCATTTATTTGGGTCATAATTTTGTTTCTCTAGTTTTTTTCATTATCCAAGACTTCACATATTTTGTGTTAAAGAAGAGCTATGTTCTTTCTTATGTGTGAGGTGAGGGAATGGCACTACCTTAATCTCAGAAGACTCTTCATAGTGAGGCAGGTGTGCCAGGGCCAACTTGCGTTTGTCAGCCACACAGATCAGGTTTATCACATCAGGGAGACCAGGAGCTTGTAAGATGATAAAACTTACTGACACTTGGGAATACTTGTTCCGAGTCAGAATCATTTGACTTTTCCCTCCCTTTAGTGATTTAAGAAAGACTAGTAACTACATTTCTATTTCTAAATGCACTCCTACTCACACCCTACCCTGTTCCTCTCTGATAGTGGAGAAAGTAAACTTCATTAGTCATATGCTGATTAGGTGACTGCCTTCTAGGTGTACTAGGCACAACTGTAGGACTCATACAAGAAACTATAGAAAAACAGACAAAAACATGGCTGTTACATTTACTCTAAATTGAAGCAAACAGTTTGATAGTATGTATGTTTCTGTTTTTCATTTGTAGCATGCTTCTTTTAAATTACCTGGGGAAAACTGGCAGAGACACTCCTTTAATGGCAGCTGCAATTTTCTCTGCGGGTTGGAATGTTTTTGAATCTATAGAGTCTCTGGAGAAGCCACTAAACTGGCTTCTTTTCAACTATTACTTGACCACTTGTCTACAATCCTCTATCAGCAGGTGAGTTGCCTTCTGAACTATTTAGCAAGGTGGAAGGATTTTAACATGAGATGGAAAGGAGGTATAAAAAAGTTGGCAAAATTAATGCTGTAAGAACTCTAGTTTGTGCATTATTTGGTAAGTTTTGAAATCAGAAGGTCTTTTCAAGAAAGTTTGTCATCAATGTGACTAAATTTATATGCTCCTCAAGGGACTCACAACAAGCCCAATTTACTTCTGTATCCATAGATGAAGTAAATGGATTTTTAAAATTTTTAGACTTGTACATATTCACTTTGAGTAGATTTGCATATATAATAATTTTTTAAGTTAGTATTGGCTGCAAAAGCACAGAAAGACCTAGTTCATCATTGGCTTTCTAAAACCAGGGTGTATTTTGTATTCCCAAATATTAAGTTCTCTTATCTTTGGCATCTTTCTCATGGCTTATGCAGATTTTTACTATGTGGCTGGATGTACCTACATATGGATGAACAATTATTCTGGTCTTGGATTCCACATTATTCATATGATAGAAAATTGAAAACAAGCAAGTTAGACAGTTACTTCTATAAATGTATCTGTAAAGCAGAGAACTTCTATGTTTGTTTATATAACAAAAATACAAGCCCTCAAATTTTTACATTCTTCTTTTTAGGCATCGACAAATGTTGGAGAAATTATTTGATATGGATCTTGTGATGAAGGTATGTGAAATTGTTACTTCTGCTTGAACTGGATGCTATTTTCCAAATTCTGACATAGTTCCCTATTTGAATTCTGTACTTCAGGCTAGAACTATTAGAGAATTTGATAAGCAGTTCACTTCAGTCATGTTTGGCTACCGTTCAATTGATGATTACTATGAAGATGCTAGCCCATGTCGCAAGCTGAAGTCAGTAGGAATTCCAGTGTTATGTCTAAACTCTGTGGATGATGTTTTCTCACCAGGTCATGGTAAGTTTAGGCTTTTTAAAATATATTTGTCTGTATATGCAGTCATTAAGACAAAGCACATAGGTTTGAGAATAAACTCAGACCTATGTGTAGAAGTGTATTAAAATGTTACTTGCACGTTGGATCAAAACTTCCATGGAGGACTCAGTCTTGCACATATAAAACAGATGATGATGGAGAGACTTGATTAGTGCAGAAGTATATGGGGTGGCCTCATTAATCATTAGTGGAGTTTTTACAGTCAAAAGAAAGAAAGAGGCACATTTAGGATGTGAGTTTTCTCACTGTAAGAAAGATACCAGATGTAGTGCCCTCTCAGAAGTACCTGTTTCTGTTACCAAGTAGGAAGAGAACCCATAAAAAAGGAACTTGGATTGTGATGTCATTCTGTCTGGATGCAGACATTCAGAATTCAAACTGTAAACAAGTGGGTTTTTTTAATTGTCATTCTTTGAGTTCCCTACAAAGAATGTGTGGGAGTTTCTTATGTTTGAGATGATATGAAATCCTCATCTTTTGATCTCAGAGTTGCCTCCCGTGCCTGTAAATTAAAAGTAAAAAAAAAAGCAACTAAATTAGATTAGTTACATCTAATCACGTAGGCCA